>NC_053136.1:50552990-51202157 GCF_016808335.1 Panicum virgatum | reverse complement strand
TACTCCGGACCTCTCCGGCCTTATTTACCCCTGTGCTCTTCTCTCTCCCTCATTTCCTTCCCCCTCCTGCTCGAACTGAGTCGAGCTGAGCTCGCCTCCACCGGCGCCCCGACCATCTCCAGCCGTCGTTCGTCAATCCCTTCCGCAAGGACCTCCACAACCTCATCTCACACCTCCTCCACACCTCCCGATGCCTCATTCGAGCTCTTTCCCGCCGGAATCGACGACCCTACCGCCGACCGCCATGGGAGCACTACTCGAGCTCCGCCCCTTCGCGTCGATCCGCTCCTCCGGCCCTCCTCCGCCCAAATCGACCGCACAAATGGGTTCGTGGTGAGCTCCTCCACCTTCCCCACCCCTTCCCCCGGCTTTTTCTCCGTTGCTCCGTGCGCCGCACGCGCTGCCGTTCACCATGAGCACGTAAGGTTGGCTGTTGTTTAGGTATACCTGGAGACTCCGGTTATAAGCCCGGATACTCCGGATTTGGAACACTCCGGGGAAAACTCCAGGTATAAGCCCGGATACTCCGGACTTGGGGTCCGGACACTCTGGATAATGGCCCAGATATTCCAGATATATATTCGGTTTTGCACTAAATTGAGTATGTTCATCGCTAGGATGTACTTATGGTCTACTTTAGTTAATTCATTTTGCTAGTAGCAAAGTTAAAGGGTGAGGGCCCTTTTATTAATTTGACGTAAACTTGTAGATTGTCTAATCAATCAAGAAAAAATCCTAAAAATACAAAACTAGCTTTGTTAGATTGGTTACGTCTATATCTACATGGAAATTTTGTTTATTCTTGTGAATTGTCCTCTACATGGGAAAAATTGTTTATTCTTGTGAATTGTTCTTTTTGACCCTTGTTAGAAGTTAAATGGTGTTTAGACTTATTTAAGTTGTTTATGCCAATCTATTAGTCTGAAAATGGTAAAATTTAGGCAGTAGTTTGATTTAGGCATGTGTAGTCTACCGTAAAAATTTCATGTTTAGAAAACATAGTTTGAGGTGTTAGTTGGTTTATCCAAGTGTTAGTATATTTAGAAGTTAAGGGATAGTTTACAATTAAGATGAGTCATGTTAAACTAAATTAGAAAATTATACCAGTGTTTTAGGACTTAACGGGAGTTTAATTTTCGGCCGGCCGGTCTGACCGGTCGGGTAACCGGTCTGACCGGTAGTGTAACCAGTATTAGTATAGGACCGATCTGACCGGTCTGGGACACCGGTCTGACCGGTAGTAGTAGTCCAGAAACTCCGGGCATATATCCGGAGTCTTCGAATGCATAGGTTTGTAGTGTTTTAATTGTTGAGTTGTCCTGCTTAGGCGTACCAAGATAGTTTTAGTAATAATAATTAATTTCTTATATAAAAATTAATGTTTAATATGAATTGTTCCTAAACTAGCTTTGTTTCCAAATCAATTAAGGGATCTTTTAAAATAATTTTTTAGGGTTGATTAACTATTTTAGCTTCATATATATATATATATATATATATATATATATATATATATAAATATATATATAAAGCATATATTGCAACCTCGATCCTCACCATGGAGGATCATATTTCTTGTGCATTAATTGGCATTCCATATGCATTCATATAGTACCCGTGGTGAGAACATCGTCCACGAATGGATCGTGAAGCCCAGGATCGGCGAAGCAGGATTGAGAAGGAATTCGTGAATGCCCGGCCCAATGGTCGGAAGGGCCCAAGGCCTTGCTAGAATTAACACTAACTTAGTATTACCCTCAGGCAAGCCTCGGTGCATATCCTAATATTTTAAATTATGTCACTTATATATGTCTCTAATAATTGTGCATTAGGTTTAAGAATTGTTTGAAACCTTAGTTGCATGATCCCTAGGTTTTCCTGGGCCTTATACTAGTATGAATAAGTCGTTAGCACTGCTATGCTTAATAGGGCTCGATAGAAGTTGAGTGATAATTCTGTCACTCGCGAGACATAGGATGTCTTTATATTACAGTATATGAATTATTATATTCAAGATGGAAGGTATGGGATGAGAGACCGGATGGGGGAAGGTGTAGCCCCATCTGTGTTGATTAAGGACCGTTCCGTTGTCGGCTGTGCTGATTGGGGATTGAACTGTACTAACCGCATGCCGGGAGTAGGAGGTAGTCGAAACCGGTAAGCCGAGTACTGCCTCGCTTCGAAAGTACAGAACTTCATCACCACCCCTTAGGGCGAGTCGAGTAGTCGCGGAGAATTGGGATGCATGTATTTACTTTTGGTGGTCTCACGTTGAGCTCGACTGACTATAAGTAGGTGGGGCGGTTCTGTAGTTCAAGGCGGGGAGGGGAAATGTTGGTGCGTGGGGTCCGACGGGGCTTTTGTGTGCCGTCTTGGTTAGGTCCACATTGCAAGGTTAAATCGAATCGATTCGCCGTGTCTCGCGGTTATGAGAGCTTTGATCTCTTGGTCACATCGTAGAAAGGAAATGGAATAAGAATGAGATGAGATGCAATGAGGGTTGATATTATTTAATTAATGGTTTGCTCACCTTGCTTGTTGTAGTTTTGTAAATCCTAGATGGTTAGTAAATTTATTGATATAATTGGAAACTAAAACTGGAAAATAAGAACTCACTTCTAGTGCTTCTTCTACAAAATCAACCACCAGCCAAAAAACTTTGCATGTCTAGATATGTGGGCTAAGTTATACCCACTGGTCGGGTAAGTCTTGCTGAGTATTAGTTGCTCAGGGTTTGTTGTTTACCCTATTTCAGGTATAGGAGCTAACTGGGTTTCACATCGGTGGGCTCGATGTGGCGCCTTGTCTTCACGTCTCGGTAGTTCTCGACTTATTTAGTTTGTTTTGTTTATTCTCTTGTAAAAATGCTCTGTAAGTTAGATTCTCTTCTGTTGCTATCTTCTCTTTTGGAAATTTTAAATTTAAGGCTGTTTTGTAAAAGTCTTAATATTATTTACTATTTTTGTAAAATTTTGTCATGCTGTTACCTTATGCGCTCGCATTCGGGCGAGAATTTTGGTGTGTTTCGATCGGCCTGTGGGTTGGAAACAACCTGTCAAATTATACTTAATTAAGCTAATACGCCTGATGGGTTCAAATGATGGCGGTTACGCTTAATTAAGCATTTTAAGTCAGCGGGTCTGTCACACTGGTCCATTGTGAGGATTGCAAGATCTTGTGATTCTCGCTTATCACTGTTTTTATGAGAATTGCTTTGTAGGATGCAGCAAGAATTCATCAGTTGGTGTATCAGTTATGACCTGACCGGGTTTTCACAGCAGAAATCCAGTTTCAGTGTCAGTCTTGCTGGTTCTCATGTCGTGGACAAGATGAGCTGAGAAGGTCGTTTCTTCATTGGATTGGCTGTGACTGTGAGGCGTTGCTTCTGGAAATATTCATGAGCATATATTAAGATCTGAAAAGCAGCAAACTTTTTTATTTTTATTTTTTGTTTTACCGCATGCTGGATTGCTTGGGCCTCAAGGAGGCCTACAAGTATTTATGACGGTTCAGCCCAGCTAAAACTCAGCTTGCTAAGTTAGATTTGTAGCCCATTACCAGGTTGTCTAAAAAAGGGGGGGAAAGTTGCCCATGAGGCCCATTAATATTTCGCGGGTTTTTTATTTTTTTATTGTTTATTTTCGTTTTTTATAAAAATATATTTTCGTTTTCAAAATTTACAAGAATATACCCGGCCGCCCTGCTGCCGGGCGGCCGGGACCTGGCCGCCCCGCTGCGGGGCGGCAGGGACTTTTTTTGCAAAAATTTGCACGAAAAATTTACGTTGAAGTCTCTGGAGGACCTGTCGCCCCGCAGTCGGGCGGCCGGCCCTATGTGTGCTTGCTTGGTTGCCTCGTTGCCTGGTTGTGGTTGGTGCGTTCGCACACGAGATGTGCTGCGAGGGAGCTTTTGTTTATAGGACAGGACATGGACATCTACTACCTTGCTAGTATTAGTACCTGGCTAGCTGATAGTATGAAGCTACCTCTGCTAGTAGGCCTAGGCAGTCTCTGCTGATGGCCGATTGTTAGGGTGTGTTTGCAAAGCTCCCAGAGTTGATTTCTGCTGAATCCAGTAGAAGCTTTGTCAAATAGTTTTTCAAAGAGAGGTGATTCTCTGCTAATTCTTTGAGGTGATTCTGCCATCAGCAAGAAATAGGAGTTTTCACGGATAGAGATGCAAGTGGGGTACCCAATAGTGTTTTTTGTCGGCTAATTAATTATAATGGCATACCACTTTATATAGTTCATTTCCGTTTCTAAATTATTTACACAGAATACAATTATATACTTTGTTTTTATCAAATTTTTGGATCGACCAAATGATATATATATATATATATATATATATATATATATATATATATATATATATATATATATATATATATATATCGTATCCGAAAGGAAGAGTGTTGAAAAATCTAGTAATCAGAACAGAAGAGACGCATGGACAAGTGAGTGCTCCAAGCGGCAAGCAAGCAAGCACGCTTTCGGGCCACAGTGGCACCCACGTCCAATCCAACAGAGACTGCCTAGGCCTACTAGCAGAGGTAGCTTCATACTATCAGCTAGCTAGGTATTAGTACTAGCTAGGTATTAGTACTAGACCTTGTCCATGTCCTGTCCTATAAACAAAAGCTCCCTTGCAGCACATCTAGTGTGCGAACGCACCAACCACAACCTTGCAGCACATCTAGTGTGCGAACGCACCAACCACAACCAGGCAACGAGACAACCAAGCATGCACACACAGGGCCGGCCGCCTGGCTGCCGGGCGGCCTAGGGGGCCGGCCGCCCGGCTGCTTGGCGACCGATCCTCCAGAGATTTCAACGTAAATTTTTTGTGAAAATTTTTACAAAAAAGTTCTTGCCGCCCCGCAGCGGGGCGATCAGGTCTCGGCTGGCGACCGGGATATATTCTTGTAAATTTTGAAAATGAAAATAAAAAATAAAAAAATAAAAAATCCGCTTAATATTTCTACATCGAGGCCCACCACCTCAAGGCCCACATGTTTTTTACATCAGGGCCCAACTATAACCAGCTTGTTATTCAGAGCTTCAGTATCTCAAAAAAAAATATATTCAGAGCTTCAGATAGATGCACGTGATCCAACCTGGAGGAAACAGGAACAGGATTTCAGCTTCTGAAGTTTTTTTTTCTTTTTTTTGCTAGGAAGCTTCTCAAGATTCAAATACGTTCGTCAGCATTGTTCGAATTTTGAAATAAAATTGTTCGAGAAAATACGTTCGTTAGCCAGCTCATTTTCAGCTAATATCATGCTTTTAGATCAAGCTGCTGCAATTTTTCCAAATGCCGACAAAATTTTTGTTTAAGCTGCCCTATAGTGAATGCCAACGACTGCTTGCTGACGAGAATGCAAGAGATGTCCATGGATTACCATTTCAAGGTGGAGCAGGAAGCTGGCTCTTTCCCCTGCAACTTCTTTGGCTACAATGGTACCTACAGCCACTCTCTCTTCTCCGCTGCGCCGACGCAGTTGTTCATGCCACGCTGTCATTTTTCAGTCATGCTCAAGAAACAGGAACCGAATTTATTCATGCACGTAGGAACCGCTGGAGTGTGGAGGACACAGGCGATTGTCGAGTCCGGTGGCTGGGAGGACCGAACCACTGCTGAGGACATGGACTTGGCACTGCGAGCAAGCCTCTTGGGCTGGGAATTCGTTTACGTTGAGAGCATAAAGGTATGATCATGGCTTTAACAAACTGATACGAGATACAATTATGTCCGACGGATGGACCATTTATCAAACTGATCCAAGATTGGGCGTCGCAATCTGTTTTCAGGTTAAGAGTAAGCTGCCGAGCACTCTGAAGGCATACATGTCCCAGCAGCATCGCTGGTCGTGCGGCCCTGCGCTGCTGTTCAAGAAAATGTTCTCGGAAATTATTGCTGCCAAGGTTAGCCTTGTACACTGCGCCCTGATACAAGGCATGATGCTGTAACAAGATGATTTTGTCGTATGAATATCGTAGTGCCCCCATTTTGTTCAGTGGTTCTTTGTCAACATGTTTATAACATCAGCTATTTGCTTCCTCTTGCAGAAAGTATCGGTTTGGAAGAAATTGTACATGATCTATGACTTCTTCATTGCCCGGAGAATTGTCGGCACATTCTTCACCTTGTTCTTTTTCGGCATTCTGATTCCAATTATCATTATATTCCCAGAAGCGCAGATCTCTGTGTGGGAGCTGATCTATATTCCCACAGCTATCATTCTCCTTAATTCTGTTGGGACACCAAGGTTAGATCAGTGCTTGCTTCGCTGAGTTTTCGTAGCTAGTACTACCTCCAATCAAGTTTACTTCATGTTTCAGACAAGAAAGATAAGCTGAAAACAACCCCTTCTTTTTCTCCTGATTGAAACATAAGTGTCCTTGAATGTCAGGTTCCACTGTCTTGAAATATTTTTTGGCCTGTTTCTTCTGGTGTCTGGGTGCTTTGACTACATATTCAGAGATGACTATTTGTACCTACTTGTTCTTCCTCAATCCATCATGTATTTTGCAATTGGTTTTCAGTTCATCGGTCTCCGTGTATCCGAAGATTGAGAAATTGCAAGAAGTCTGTTGCAGATCTTAAGGGTTAAAATTGAAGGCCTTAAGGGTTACAGATCTGGAAGGACAGCTCGGCAGCTACTGTGCCGTGCAATGAAGTAGTCAAGACTATCAAGTAGATGTGTCTGCCATTGCTTTGATCTCATGAATGAGACCACCCACCGAAGACAGCCAAAACATATTTGAGAAGGATGGCATCTGTCTCCAGGACTACGGGTGTGTTTAGTTCATTTTACAAAAATGTGTAAAGATGTAAACAGGGCATTTGAAGTACTAAATGAAGATTATTTGCAAAACTTTTTGCATAGATGGGTTGTAAATCGCGAGACGAATCTAATGATGCTAATTAATCCATGTTTAATCAATAATTAGCGGATGGTACTGTAGCATCACTGTTGCAAATCATGGATTAAGTAGGCTCATTAGATTCGTCTCGCGATTTACAGCCCAACCATGCAAAAAGTTTTGTAAATAGACTTTATTTAGTACTTCAAATTAGCAAGATTCCTTTTCACTTTAATACATTTACGACTTTTTTGCGTTTACATGTAAAGAACTAAACACGGCCGTCAGGCCAGCCATCTTAACACCCTCCAGCGCTGCAATCACTTCAGTGTGGAAAGCATCAAAACAAGCGTAAATTATTAGTTAGGAGTACGTATTTAGCGCTGGGTTGCGCTCACATGGTTGCGCTCTGTTGACACAAGTGCGCGGATAGCCTGATGCAGTGATACTAGTAGGGTCAGAAGGCTTTGAATTGTCTGGGCTGCCGACGACGGGATTGCCTGGGAATGGCCTGCCAGGCCCAATCTACTAGTATTGTGGTGAAGTCCACTTAGTGGTCGAAGCCCAAAACGAGTTAATCCCGCGATGTGTGGGGCAGGGCCGAAGGGCCATTCTTTGGGCCGCCCACTTGTGTGAATGTGAACGCCGGCGCCGCCGGGGCAGTCCAGGCAGCAGCTTCCGGTCGTCGGCGAGCCCGAGGAAGCAGACGGCACGCACTTCGGCGGACAGGAGAAAATCGCGCGTCCACTGATGTCTTGCGTTGAACGAAGGCGCACCAAGCGGGGCACGGCGGCGACAGCACGCATCCGTCAGGTCGGATGGTGCCGGACGGGGCGTCGCCTCGCCGGAGTCCTCCCCTCCGTCTCGGCTCCCGTGCCACGGCGTCTACCCGACTGCCCCCCCTGAAATACGCGAGGGCAACGTACGCTTCCGTCCGGAATTCCCTTCGGCTCTGTCCCATTTCCTCCACTCGAACCCTCGAAAACTTTTAGCATTTCGTTCTCGTTGCTACGTAAACTGAAATCTCAAATCTTTGCCAACATACCTACCCTCTTGCCCGTATCTTATGTTATGTACTCCCAAGCATCTGGAAGTACCGTCTGATTGGTGCACTAGTCTGCTAGTTTTTGAAACCCAAAGCCACAGCGCAATTTTTTAAACATGTTGCTCCCATGTCCATCGACCCAGTTGATCTGCATGACTGCGCATGCTTTGTCAGGGGTACACTTTTTTTTTGAAAGATTATCAGGGGTACTGTACACTGTCAGTACTCAGTACTACGGGCGATAAGCTTGTATATTATACTGCTCGTATACCCTTTCTTGAGTCAACATTCTCTTTTGGTTGTTTATTCCATCCTGTACAATTTCAAAACTTTACGCGCCAAGAACCATCCCGTAGAAGCTCACTCAAAACTGAAAAATTAAAAGTAAAGTAAAGCAAGTAAAAAGTAAAGAAAAAAAAAGAGGGATCCCTCCCAGCCGTCCATTCCCTCCGTAACCCCACGGGCACAGGGCGCTGCAACTGCAAAGAAGATGGGCACAGAGATTCAAAGCAACAGTACGAAGTTCCATGTGCGCCCCCGCCATGCGTATCTCTGCCCTGCTGCCATGGCTGCATCACTGCGGCCAGCACGTTGCTTGCCACCACCGTCTCCACGTCCGTGACGGCAGGAGGCGTGTAGCCTTTCGCGCCGTGTCTGCCCTAGCAGGGGGAAACGCATCGATGGCCATTGCCGGAGGCGAGCCGCGAGCTGTAGCTTTTTTCCGCATGCGAGGGGATGCTGTCGGCTGTCCGAGTGAAACTGCCTGGGCTGCCGCCGCACATGGCGAAAGGTGATTGCAATTGCAAACTCTCTTCGCGGCACAGGGAAATGGTCATGCTCTGGGATAGATGTCACGTCCAAACAAGCTGAACTACTGCTTCTTCTTTTTTCATTTGTTAACTCTGTGGTTTATGGCCAAAGGCCACTTTTAGTTCTTGTCAGGAATTCAGAGAGCAAACGAATTCGTGTTCGTCGAGCAGGAACAGCGGTCAAATTTAGACCAAAAAATACTGCAGGAAGCCCAGTTATGCATGCCTGTTATGCAGTGCATGGCTCCCAATCATCTCACCATGTCTTGGTGCAGCTTGGAGCTGGCACACCATGTCTCACCACCGACAGTGCAGCACTGATGCTTGCCGGAGCCCTCGGAAGAATACCATGGAGGACGACAGGGTGGTCTCCGGTCAAAACTGGTGGTCAGAGATGGAAACTGTTCTAGAAATCCAAAACCTAGCGGAACCTGATTGCTGACCGTGGCTTTATTTCAGTACCAGGGTCTTGCTTAGTTGCCTTCAAAATTCTAAATTTTTATAAGATTCTCCGTCACATCAAATATTTCAACACATACATAAAGTATTAAATGTAGTTAAATAAAATAACTAATTACATAGTTTGTTTATAATTTGCGAGACGAATCCTTTGAACCTAATTAACTTATGACAAAATAATAATTACCAAATACAAACAAAGTATCTTGACCCTCTACTTTTGGCGCCTCGCTTCCTCGAGCAGTGCAGCTGTACGCATGGTGGTGGCGATGGAGCAGCAGCACGCACGGGTTTTACCGGTCCTCGGCTGCGGGTGTGTTTAGATCCGCGAAAAACTGGTAGAAAAAGTCGCATCGGACACTGTAGTATACTGTAACACTTTTTGTTTGTTTGTGGTAAATATTGTCCTACCATGACCTAACTAGGCTCAAAAGATTCATCTCGCAACGTACATCAAAACTATGCAATTAGTTTTTTTATTTATCTACATTTAGTACTTCATGCATGGGTCATTTTCTATATTTAATATTTCGATGTGATGGAAAGTTTGGAAAGTTTGGGGAAGTGAACACAGCCTGTGTTTAGATCCGTAAAAAGAGTCACATCGGACATTGTAGCACACTGTAGCAATTTTCGTTTGTTTGTGGTAATTGTTGTTCTACCATGACCTAACTAGGCTCAAAAGATTCGTCTCGTCGTGTACATCAAAACTATACAATTAATTTTTTTATTTATCTACATTTAATACTCCATGCATGAGGAAAAAAATTTAATGTGATAGATGAATAATGAAGTTTGGATTGAGAAATTTTGAAACTAAACACAGCCCTCGTCTGGAATGCACGGCAACTTCAGGGTTGGGGTCCGTACCAGTACGAGTTGCAAGAATCACCGCATTCGACAGGCTGGAGCTGGAGGCTGGAGCTGGAATGCTATGAGAGAAAAATACTGTTGGGCTAGCTGGAGCTGGAGCTGGTGGCGTGAGAGGAAATTACTGTAGCACTGGAGGAGGGTAGACCAGCCGAACACAATGAATCTCTTTGCTGGTACACGAGGAATCTCTATGCCAGGAGCCATGGGTACAGCAAAATCAAACTGTGCCCTCACATACTTGTCATGTATTCGGTTCAAAATACATACTAGCGAACTTTTTCTTCAACTTGAAATTCAAACTTTACTTTTTGAATGAAAAATATAACTTTTGCAAAGCAAGTTCGGTTGTGAAGCAATTGTCGCGGCTCTAAGAGCAGGGCCACAGCCGGGTGGCGTAGTGCACCCGCCTAATCCCTGAGTTTGGTTACTCGGGGAGTGCAAGCGATATCTCAGATCTACGCATGAAGTAGGCACACAAGAATACTCGAGGATTTAGAGTGGTTCGGGCCGCCGGAGCGTAATACCCTACGTCCACTGAGAATTCTATTGCTCTAGAGTTCGTGGATGAGTCTATCATCTGCCTCTAAGCCCCTTTTGAGACTTGAGTCCTTCTCTAACAGGCGTCTCCCTTTTATAGCGCAAGGGAGGCGCGTACACAGGTGTTGGACCCTGACACGTGGGCCCAACGAGGATGTATAGTATATCGTAAAATAGACATCAATGTGCTATAGTGGTTGAGGATTTCTTTGTCGGATACGCTTCATCACCCTGTAGACTCTCTGATCGAGGGGGGTCTTCACCTGTCCCATCGGCGAGGCACCCGTTGAGGCGGTGTAGGTTGCGGCGTATACAGTTGGGTCTACCGCGTAGGTGTTATGATACTCCGTCGCCGAGCTGTCGTGTCTAACTGGCGTTGCAGTCTGACCCGCGTGGCGTGGGCGGCGCCAGAGGCTGCACTGTGCGCCTTGGTAACGCGCAGTCAATGGTACAGTCCGGCAAAAGTTACCACGGGATCTACTGTGGCAGAGTGCACTTACGTCTTCCGCATTGAATGCGGTAGGTGGGCGAGTCTTCCCGGGAAAGCTTCACGGCCGCGCCACGTGCGGGGTGTCTGTTTCCCCGCTGAGGGGTCCGGATAGTATATGGGGGCCCGAGACCCCGTGGGGGGTCCGGGGCCCCCAGCTGTTCTGGCTGAGCACTCCCTTCTCCGGGACACGTGGCGTCACCGGACCCTTTCCCTAGCAAGGGACGGGTCCGGGGCCGTCGTCCGGGTGATATGGAGCCGGACCCCAGAGGTCCGGCCGTTTAGCCCCTTAGGGCGTATCTACGCGAGTCTTGACACAGCAAGAGGGGGTACCCTAGTCCAGAGGTACCGACAGTGGCCCCCGGGCCCACCTCGGGGGAGGTACGAACCCGCAGGTGGGGCCATTATCGTGATGTGTTCTGGCGCAACTTGGCTGTGTTGGCGTGCTCATGTCGCGAGCGGGTGCTCCGGACCCCCTAAAGGCCGTAGCATATGTTGCCAGGTTCAGGTACTATAGCGCTCTCCGCAAGGCGGCGAAGGTGCAGGCTTAGGGTACGGAACCAAGTAAAGCGGCTGCACGGACCTCGAACCACCCAGGGAGCAAGCACCACTTCCCCGGACCCGGCTCCAGGCGATCGTGGCGAACGGCTCCGCCAGAGCGGGCCACCGGAGTGGACTTGGAACGACCGTGGTGAGCGGTCTCCGCCGGAGCGGGCCACCGGAGTGGACTTGGAACCACCGTGGCGAGCGGTCTCCACCGGAGCGGGCCACCGGAGTAGACTTTGAGCGACCGTGGCGAGCGGTCTCCGCCGGAGCGGTCTACCGTAGTGGACTTTGAGCGACTGTGGCGAGCGGTCTCCGCCGGAGCGGGCCACCGGAGTGGACTTGGAATGACCGTGGCGAGCGGTCTCCGCCACAGCGGGCCACCGGAGTGGACTTTGAGCGATCGTGGCGAGCGGTCTCCGCCGGAGCGGGCCACCGGAGTGGACTTTGAGCGACCGTGGCGACGGTCTCCGCCGGAGCGGGCCACCGGAGTGGACTTTGAGCGACCGTGGCGAGCGGTCTCCGCCGGTGCGGGCCACCGGAGTGGACTTTGAGCTGTTGCCATCGATTCACCGAGATACGTTACCGGACCTCGTGGTGGGGCATAGGAAACCATGTCTTATACTAGAAAAGAGTCCAGACCTCTAGGTACGGCAGCCTCGGGTACTAGGGTACTCGTAATAGGGCAGTGAAGTGCGTAGGCTTAGGGTTCATTACCAGACTAAGTGACTACGCAGAACTCCTCCACCCCAGGATACAAGCACCACTTCTCCGGGACAGGTCCCTAGTAGTTCGGACCGCCTTCCAGCTAGAAGGGGTGTCCCAACCTGACCACAAGCCATCAACTCAATTTGGATCGTTAGCAACAAAAGAAAAAACTCCGTACGGGAGAAAGAAACATGCAAGCTGAACGGACAAGTGCTATTAGGTTAATGTAAAAATAGGACTGAGAAAGCAAATCTCCTTGATTACTTGATTCGTGGTGTACATCAGAGGTCGGGATTACGAGGGCGGACCTCTATCGCTCTGGACCACTTGCTGGTGTCGCCTGTTTGTGCGATGAAGCCAGAGGTCGGGTATACAAGGGCGGACCTTTACCGCTCTGGACCACACGTAGGCACCATATCATTACAAAGGAGAAACTAACTCAATCCTATCTAGTGGTAACCTTTAGGCGGCATGATGGAAAAGTGTCGTGCCGTCGTATCCAATTAATGCAGCAGACGGGCTCTGCGCGGGTGCAGCGCAGGCGGCTGCACTGTGTACCTCGGTAAAATGCGGTCTACAGTGAGCCCTGACAAAGGCAGCCCCATGTGCCGCGGTGGCAGAGCACGCCTCAACCACCCGCATTGAATGCGGTGGGTGGGCGAGCCTTCCAGTGGAAGACCCGCGCCCGCACCTGCGGGACACGTGGAGCCTCCGGACCCCCCCCCCGGCGGTATGCTGGTTCTATGCGCATGGAGGTCTGGACAGTCGCAGGGGGGGTCCCGGACCCCTATGGGGGGTCCGGGCCCCCGGCTGTTGGTTCGGAGCTTCCCCTCCTCGGGGACACGTGGCGTCACCGGACCCGTCCCAGATCTGGGAGCGGGTCCGGGGCCGTTGGCCTGGTGATGTAGGAGCCTGACTCGTGGGGCCCGGCTGCTCCGCCCCTTATGATGTTAGTCGCGGATGACTATTCGAGTCCTGCCTTGCAGCAGTAGATATGGGTATCCCTGCTACAGGGTACCGACAGCGGCCCCCGGGCCCACCTCGGGAGAGGTGACGAACCCGCAGGTGGGGCCACTACTGCGATTTTGCTTTGCATAACTTGAAGCCTCTTACTGCAGGAGTCTTGTCCGGCCTTGACCATCCTTCGGGTTATTTGCTGCCTCGTCACATCGTAACGGCTTACTGACTCGTGGCCCCCACGCACAGTGGTTCACCTAGTCACGGGCGTGACGTTCGGTATTGTTGCGGCCGGAGTAGACGGGATATTTACCACCGGCGCAGTTCCCGAAAACTTGGTCATGCCAGCGCTTAATACGCGCACGTCAGCTCAGCTTCCGCCCCCCTTCGCGCGCGGGCGACGGTTCAGATTCCGCCTTTTCAAACCTTTGTTTGTTACCCGCTCTCCCTGACAAGCGGGCCTGGGCCCCCTTGTCATGGACTGGGCGGTTAACACCAGGTGCGGGCGTCACTTGGGTTCCAGCGACGGTTCCGGGGCGCGCCGGTTGGGTTAGGCTTCATAAAGGGGCGAACCGCATACCGCGGTTACTTTCCCGCATTTGCCTTCTTCCTTCCAACCTTTGCGTCCCTTTGCCTTCTAGCTTCCTCGCCCCTTGCTCCCCCGCATAGATTGCTTCTCACCTCCATAGTGAGATGGCAACCCTTGCTCATCCCCGCCGCTACCAGACCGAGGAGGAGCTGAGCACGGTGCGCCGCTTGCTTGGGTGGGGTGCACAGGAGACTGCTTGGGGGATTCGAGCAGGCTCGGTTCCCCTCGGCAGCATGCGCGCCGGGGAGTTTGTGCTGTTCATCTCGCACATCTCCACCGGCTTGGGGCTGCCGATCTCCACATTCTTCCTGCTGCTGCTAGAAGATTTCGACCTCCAGCATCAACACCTCACGCCACACTCCATCCTCTTGACGGCCATCTTCATGCACCTGTGCGAGATGTTCGTGGGGGTGCGGCCCTGCGTCCTCCTCTTCCGCCACTTCTTCCCGTTGGTGAAGTCCGGGAAGAGCAAAGACGAAGTGGGGGCGTACTATTTCCAAACAAGGAGCGACCTGCGATCGCCGTACATCCTCGGGCTCACCGGCGGGAAGTGGGAGGAGTGGCACAGGGAGTGGGTCATCGCCACCACCGAAGCCAACGAGCGCCTGGTCATGCCGACCGAGGGACCCGCCTCCGACCGTCCATCCTGGAGGACCAAGCCGTCCCTGCCGCCGGATTTCGACTCCGTGCTAGGCAAGATCAGGTAGCTGGCGGAGAGCAGCCTCACCTCGCTGCACGTGCTCAGAGATTTCCTCAAGCGCCGGATTGCCCCCCTGAAGCAGCGGCCGCGTCCTGCTTGGAGCTTCACCGGCCTCAACGATTGCAGTAGGACCCACCGCGGAGAGGGGAGCGACCTGACCCAGGAAGCCTTGGAGGTCCTGGTGCGGGCGGTGACGGGGGAAGTCTTCATCCCGGAGCACCTGATCATTCCCCAGGGTGTCATCCCCCTCTGCGAGGACTCGCGCCTGAGGACCGCTGTGCTGGCCACCCTACCGACTCTCGACGACGGTGGGCTGGCCGCACGCCAGACCGAAGGCGACCCAGACCATGGGATCTGGATCCCTGGTGCGTCCGGGGAACAAGCCATGCCGAGCATCGTGGGGAACAGCCCCACTGCCAAGGGCAAGCAGGCCGTGGCTGGTAGCGCCGCTACGAGCGGTCCCAGCCAGGCCCGGAGCAGCTCCGGCGCGTCGTCGGGAGATGCGGGCCGGCGCAGGTTGCACCGGGGCGACGGGACCCCAGTTGCGGAGCCCGGCGCGAAGCGTCAGAGGTCCGCTGAGGACGCGGGCCAGGGTAGCTACCGGGCCTCGGGCCATCGCATGATCTCCGGGGTGGTCGCGCCGCCACCATCACCGCCGAGAGATATCTCCCCCCGGCAGCAACAGCAGCAGCGGCAGCCACGGGAGCAGCAGCAGCAATAGCAACAATAGGAGCAGCCTCGGGTTACGCCCCGGGCGCCGCTGCAGGAGCGGCAGCAGCGGCAGGCGCGAGGTGCGCCTCAGCAGCCACAGGAGCAGCGTTAGCAGCAGAAGCAGTCGTCGGGCCTCCGTGGACGCTGGAGACCCGTCGCCTCAGGGTTAGTGTTATTCTGGTCACACCCCTTATTCTCGGTGCTCTGCTTTATGCTGAAGGCTCCTTTTCTTTGTTTTGCCAGGGCTCCTCGCCCAAGCAGTTCTTCTGCCGCCGCTAGTTCGTCAGCGGGGGTCCAGGCGACAAGGGCCTCGGCGACGATGGCGGGTACGACGGCAGGTGCATGGAGCCCGGACGTAGCAGTTTCTGTTAACCCGGTGGCACCCAACTCGGCTGCGGCGGGTGCGCCATCACCTGGCACTGCAACGCCCGACGCAACGGCCGGGGCTACGGCAGCGGCGCCCGACACGACAGCGGCGGGTGCGCCGACGTCAGGCGCTACTACGCCCGATGCAACAGCGGCGGATGCGCTGGTGCCAGGCGCAGTCGCACCCGACACGGCGGCGGCGGATGCTCTAGTACCATGTGCAGCCACACCCGACGTGGCGACGACGGTTGCGCCAGTGCCAGGCACAGCCCCACCCGACGTGGCGATGGCGGATGCGCCAGTGCCAGGCACAGCCCCACCAGACGTGGTGGCCCCCGAGGCCTCGGCTACGGCGACCGTCGCGCCGACAGCGGACTTGGCGTCGGCGACCACAGTGGCGACGGGCGCGGTAACGACGAGCACAGCGGCAGCAGGTGCGGCAACCATGAGTTCCTTGGGTCCTGAGGTCCCGACGCCTGTACCGGACGTACCCTCCCCCAGTGCTCAACCTGCGAAAGAGCTGGAGGAGGTCTCTGGCAGGCGACTCCTGCAGGGTCTCCCGGAGGCGGAAGTGGCTCCTCCCCTCCCTCGGGTGCTGGTCCAAGTCCGGCGGTCGATAGAGGAGGCAACCTCTTCCGCCGAGGCGGCCTTCTGGCGGGAGTGGGCTGCTCTGCAGAGCGAGCGCCAGCGCCTCTTCGACTGGCATACCCGCCTGGAGGCGCACACGAAAGCCGAAGCCTCCCATTCTGTGGAAACTCGGTCCAAACTCAAGGCTGACCAAGAGGCCTACCGAGCCAACCTTCGGAAGGTGTTCGACCGGGAGTTCGCAGTATCGAGCCGGGCAAAAGCCCTAGCGCAGCAGGAGGAGACTTTTTCCCAGGAGGTGGCCAGCCTCGCAACTCAGCGGTCCGATCTTGAGACTCGCCTCATGGCCCACCGGTCCGAACTTGAGACCCGCAGCCAGGGTCTCGAGATCCGCAAGCAGGTGCTGGACAAGCTCTCTGGGACCCTGGCTGGATGGCGGAAGCAGCTGGAGGAGAGGGCCAGCAAGCTGGCTGTTGCCGAGTCGGAGCTGGAGGACGATAGGAAGTCCCTTGATAGGCGGGAATCCCACGCCGCCAACATGGAGAAATAGCTTGAGCGCCAGCGCGACTCCCTCAAGAAGCTGAAGGAGTCGGCGGAGAAGAGGAAGGCTGAGCTCGAGGAGAGGTCCCGCGAGTTGGAAGCGGCCAAGGCAGTTCTGGACACCCGGGTGCAGGAGGTGGTCCAGGACGCGGTCCGGAAGCTGTAGGAGGACCAGCGCGTGGGGGCCCAGCGAATCGCCGACTAGGCGAGCGAAGTGAGCTTAGCGCTGGTGCCACTTGGAATGAGCCCAATCCATGTGGCGGAGCCGCCAGCTTCGATTGCTGACGCCCTCCCAGTGTTGAGCTCCGCTTCGGATAGGCTCCGGCGTCTGGAGCCGGTCCTTACTGGCCAGCTTGAAGTAGAGGGCCGCGAGCTGATCCGGATGGTGGCGGAGCACATCCTTACCTGCCTTCGAAGCCACGACCCGGCCATCTCGCTAGCCCCCGTGGTCGATGGTCCTGTGGCGGAGACGGAGGCCGCCGCTCGGGACAGCGTGCGGGAGGTCGTCGACTTCGTAGCCGCCTACTTCAAGCGGGAGCCTGCAGACTCCTAAGCTGCACATTGTACCCTTTTTTGTTTTATGTAACAAACATTGTATTAGTTGAAAATTTAATAAAGGAAAATTTTCAACTTAGTTGTTTGTCAGTTGCTGTGGTTGCGGTATGCAGCACCCCGGCGCCCTGGCCACCTTGCGGATAGGTTCAGTTATCGGACCTATCGGCCACCAGAGCCGTAGAAGACACTACGGACCCCCGGATGAGGTTGGGCAAGCGTCCTTGGGCATAGGTGTAGCATAGATTGCAAGCCGAGCGAGTGTCTTGTTCCCTGTGTAGCAGAAAGAACTACAGAGAGGAGAATCAATCTCGCTTATATGGTAGTAATGATACTGCAACTTAGCTGTTTGACGCATGCAGAATCGATCCGTGATGTCTGGGTCAAAGCGAATGCTCCGGGCCCCCTGGCAGATAGACTCAGTTGTTTTGAGTCTGTCTACCACCGAGACTGGACCTCGATCTGTATGAAACCTTTAAAGCGGATGCTGGGACCCCCTGGTAGGTAGGCTCAATGGTTTGAGGCTAGATACCACCAGCTAAGGCTGAACCTGTGTACCACTTCAAAGTTACAGCTTAGCAGCAGGCCCGCGGGACCTATTCTGGATCGGCCCCCAGGCTAGTACGAGGTCCGGAGATCCAGATGCACAGGTCCAGGCAGTTCAGTTTTTGTTACAGAGTGGAGGAGTGTGTAGGCTTAGGGTGCGGAACCAGGCTAAGGCGCTACACAGGGCTCCGGACCACTATAGGAAACAACACGACTTTTCCGGACTGGCTCCGACGCTCCAGACCCTTCCTAGTAGTGGGTGAGGTCATTTTGTCGTACTCGATCCTTAGAGATATGGAGCTGGACATGCCTTGTAGGACTTAGGAGGCCAACTCTTGAGCTAGAACGAGGTCCGGGCCCCTAATTACCCGACTCTGGGTACTAGAGCACTCGTTATACGGTGGTGGAGTGTGTAGGCTTTGGGTACGGAACCAGCTAAGCGGCTACACAGGACTCCGGACCACCCGAGGAAACAAGCACCCCCTCTCCAGAGCAGGTCCCTAGGGATCCGGACCCCTCTCCCAGTAGCAAGAGGGTCCGGATCTGTACGGCAGTCCAGCAACTCAATACAGATCTTAGTTGTAGCGACAAGAGTGGAAGTCCGCGCTGGGGTTAGAAAGGCAAAATTTCGAGAATCGAAATGCGAAATAAAAATTTGACACAAAGACAGAATTGGGCAAATGTTTCCTTTGCAACTTCATATACATGGCTTGCGCGATGGATGCCAGAGGCCGGGTTTACGAGGGCGGACCTCTACCGCTCTGGGCCGCGCGTTAATGCTAGCCGACGGTGCAATGGATGCCAAAGGTCGGGTTTACGAGGGCGGACCCCAACCGCTCTGAGCCGCACGCTGATTCTATCTTATTACAAAGGAAAAATTCATTTCCCTGCTCTAGCTAAGTGTAAAATTTACGCAAATGCTCTATGTTCCATGGGTTGGGCAGCGGCACTCCATCTTCTGTGGCAAGGCGAACGCATCCGTGCCGGCATACTTCTGTAACCTTGAAGGGCCCCTCCCAGCTGGGGGAGAGTTTGTGGAGCCCTGCTCGGTTCAGGATCCGCCTTGGGACGAGGTCGCCAGCCCGGAGCTCCCTACTGTGCACGAACGGTTGGTGATAGCGCCTGAGCGCCTGGTTGTAGCGTGTATTTCGGATTGCTGCTCGCCACCTACGTTCGTCAACGAAGTCCACATCATCGCGCCGCTGTTGTTCCTGCATAGACTCATCAAAAGTCTGGACTCGGGGTGAGCCCAGGTGAATTTCTAGGGGAAGGCATGCTTCAGCCCCATAGACCAGGAAGAATGGAGTCTCCCTGGTGGATCGGCTGGGTGTGGTCTGGTTGCCCCATAGTACGCACGGAAGCTCATCAACCCATTTGGCACCATGCTTCTTTAAGCAGTTGTAGGTTTGGGTCTTGAGGCCCCTGAGGATCTCTGCATTCGCTCTCTCGACCTGTCCATTGCTGCGGGGGTGTGCCACAGCCGCAAAGCATAGCTGGATGCCGATGTCCTCGCAGTACTCCTGGAAGAGTCTGCTTTTGAATTGGGTCTCGTTGTCCGCAATGATGCGGTTTGGGACGCCAAATCTGCACACAATGTACTTGGGGAATGCGACTGCTGATTTCTTAGTGATGTTCACCACAGGGGTAACCTCCGGCCATTTTGTGAACTTGTCGATGGCGACGTAAAGGAACCGGTACCCGCCGATGGCCCGGGGGAATGGCCCCAGGATATCCACGCCCCACACAGCAAATGGCCATGAGGGCGAGATCATTTGCAGAGCTTGAGCCGGTGTGTGTATTTGGTTTGTATGGAACTGGCATGCTTTGCAGGACTTTACCAGCTCAGCCGCATCCTGAAGTGCTGTCGGCCAGTAGAAGCCATGCCGAAAGGCCTTTCCAACAAGCGTGCGAGATGAGGAATAACTTCCACACTAGCCTCCATGGATCTCCGCGAGCAACTCGCGGCCCTCTCCCTGGGAAATGCCCCGCATGAGGATACCATTGGCGGCACGGCGGTAGAGATCCCCTTCTACCACAGCGTAGCGTTTAGCCAATCATACTATGCGCTCAGCGGACACATCATCATCAGGGAGGATATTGTCTTTCAGGTAGTCCCGGATCTTGGAGATCCATGCATCGGGAGCTCCCTGAGCAGGAGGAAGTGGCTCTATGAGGTCTCCAGGATCCTCAACAGAGCTCACAACCCAGGGCGGACACCAAAGGTGGAATGCCGCCGGGACCGCTAGCTTCGAGGTGCTAGCTCGATCCCCTTCGCCCAGTTCGGCAGGCTAGGCGGTAGGTCTCAGCAACTGTCTTTCGAAGACGCCCTCAGGCACGGATGCCCAAGTAGATGCTCTCGCGGAGAGATCATCTGCTGCTGAGTTGAGTTCGCGGGGAACATGTTGCAGTTCCATGGCGTCGAAATCCTTCTCGAGCTACCTCACGTGGATGAGGTATGCCGCGAGCTGGGGATTGTTGCAGCTGCAATCCCCTCGGACCTGCTTGATGATTAGCTGAGAGTCCCCCTTCACCAGAAGCTGTCGGACCCCCAGAGATAGGGCTTGTGTCAGGCCAAAGATCAGAGATTCGTACTCCGCCATGTTATTGGTGGCCTTGAACTCAAGGTGCACCATGTACTTCAGCTGATCTCCGTTTGGGTCGATGAGGACCACACCAGCTCCAGCCCACTTCTTGCGGACGGACCCGTCAAAGAAGAGTGTCCAGTGGGGCTCGGTGAAGACTGGTGTCCTGACTTCCGGCTCCGGGGGTCCGGCGTTGAAGTCCGGACCCCCAGAATTGCTTGGGGAAGGAGTCCATTCCGCTATGAAGTCAGCCAGGATTTGGCTTTTAACCGCATGGCGAGGCTGGAAGTCCAGTTGGAACTCAGCCAATTCTGCTGCCCACTTGGCGATGTTGCCTGTGGCGTTGGAGTTGTGCAGGATTGCTCTTAATGGGTAAGAGGTCACTACGACAACTCGGTGTGCCTGAAAGTAATGGCGCAGTTTCCTGGACGCAATAAGTATGGCATAGTTAAGCTTATGCGTCTCAAGATACCTGGCCTTCGCCTCATGGAGGACTTCACTAACGTAGTAGACCGGCTTCTGGACGGTCCGGACCCTGGCGACCGGGTCCGGTTCGCCTTTATCCACCACATCAGTTCCTTGGGCCCCCAGTGGTTCTGGGTTCCCACTAGAACGAGGCTTCTCCGGACCCGCTTGTCCGGGGTTCGGACTTTCAAGCAGAGGTGAGGCTGACGGGCCCCCATGTCCGGGGTCCGGCTCACCATCCTTGGCTGGAGAGACCCTGGTGTCCCCCTGGCGAGCTTGCTCCGTCCTCTCGGCGACCAGCACCATCCTAACCGCTTCTGTAGACGCAGCAAGATACAGAAACAATGTCTCACCGGGCTCTGGAGCCACCAATACTGGCAGCGAGGTGAGATGCCGCTTCAGCTCCTGGAAGGCTTGCTCAGCCTCTTTGGTCCAAGAGAATGGACCGGACCTTCTCAATAGCTTGAAGAAGGGGAGGGCCCTCTCAGCCAGCCTCGATATGAAGCGGCTAAGAGCGACGAGAGATCCAGTAAGCTTCTGGACATCCTTGATGCGGCCAGGAGGCCTCATCGCCTCGATCGCCTTGATCTTGGCTAGGTTTGCCTCGATGCCTCGATATGAGACCAGGAAACCCAGCAGCTTCCCTGCCGAGACGCCGAAGATGCATTTCTCGGGATTCAGCTTCGTGTGCGTGGCGCGCAGTCGATCGAAGACGAGGGATAGGTCCTCCACTAGTGTTGACCCTACCTTAGCCTTGACCACAATGTCATCGACATACACCTCAACAATATCTCTAATTAGATTACAGAAGGTTTTGTTCATAGCTCGTACAAACGTGGGTAAGGCATTCCTCAGACCATATGGCATGACAATATAGCAATAAAGCACATTTACTGTTACAAAAGCAGTATGCTTCCTATCCTCTCTAGACATCTGAATCTGGTGGAAACCAGAGTATGCATCTAGGAAAGACAAAAGGTCAGACCCGGAGGTGGAGTCCACGATCTGGTCGATATGTGGAAGAGATAGAGGTCTCTAGGACATGCCTTGTTGAGGCTGGTGTAGTCGATGCACATCCGAAGCTTCCCGTTGGCCTTTGGGACGACGACCGGATTGGCCAACCACTCGGGGTGGTGGACCACCTCGATGAAGCCAGCGTGTAGGAGCTTGTGGACTTCTTCACGGATGAAGTTCTGCCGCTCCACGGACTACTTCCGAGGCTTCTGGCGCACCGGCGTGGCGTCGGGGTAGATCCTTAGATTGTGCTCGATCACTTCCCTGGGGATCCCGGGCATCTGTGACGGTTCCCAGGCGAACACGTCCACATTTGCCCGGAGGAAAGTGATGAGCGCGTCTTCCTATTTCTCCTCCAGGTTTCCCGCGATGTGGGTGGTCCTGGTGGAGTCCGCTCCGATCTGCACCGTCTTCACGGGAACATCGTCCGGATCAGACGGCTGAACCTTAGGTGCCTTTGCAGGCGCCCTTGGTTGCGAGGTGGATGGGTCCTCCTCGGTACGTGCAGCCTCTGTCGCCAGAGCATGCAGTCTCTCAACTGCAGCGACGGCAGCGGTGCGGTCGCCCCGCACGGTGAGGACACCGGCAGGGGAAGGCATCTTCAAGACCAAATACCCATATTGGGCAATGGCCATGAAGCGATAGAGTGCCAGCCGGCCAATGATGGCGTTGAACGTGAGGTTCACCTCCACAACATCGAACTGAACGCTCTCTGTGCGGAAGTTCTCCTCGGTCCCGAACGTGGCCGGCAGTGTGATGCTCCCCAGAGGTAACACCGGTGTGACACCCCGGTCCAGGGCTTAATAGGATTAATAGGATACTCATACCAACAAGTTGCAACTTTTTTCCGGAAGCCGGTCTCCAAAGAACTCCGAGGTTAAGCGTGCTTGGCCCGGAGAAATTTGGGGATGGGTGACCGACCGAGAAGTTCTTCCCGGGTGTGCACGAGTGAGGACAAAGTGTGCAGAAAAGATTGGTGTTGGTCTGTGAGGACAGTCTATGTCCTAGAAATCAGCCAGATGTAAGCGGGCCCGGCCTCGGGGAGGCGGGACATTATAGAATGGTATCAGAGCCGACTCTCGCGGTTTCACGGGCACGTACGGGCGTAAGTGCGGAGGCATGATGTAACACCCGGTTTATAAAAGGACATAAACCGAGCAATCATATACGTGCCAGGATCAAGTCACATGTATATACAACAGAATGAACAATATATCATAGCACATATCACGTAAAAAGATATAATAAAGCGAATACGAATGTTATTTATTACATTAATGACAAAAATGTCTGATACTTCGGAAGCGAAGTACAAATACGATAAAAAACTCTCCGAAGTTGAGCAGGGCGCCACAGGGACGTCGACTGGGAGACGAACGCCTAGAAGTCCTCGTAGTCCTGGTAGCGCTGAGCGAACTCCCTCGCGTCGGCAGGAACTGAGCAGCAGTAGAGTATCCCTAAGAGAAAAAAGTAGAGAAGAGGCAAGAGTGAGTACACAACTTGTACTCAACAAGTATAACACAAACTATGAGGCTCTAGGTTGGCTGACTGACTGCATTAGCTTTTAAGTCTTGGCAAAATTTTATTAAATCTATTTACTGCAAGTTGATGAATTACCATAAACCTAGTTATATAGTAATTAATCAAAATTAATCATGTTACTACTGAGAACCAAACCACAACCACCAAGGTAACCCCGAGAGGCACCTCCCTCGTCGGAAGGAGATAACCCCACTAATCAAAAGGAGGATCTGGGCCGCTCATGACCGTGAGCACGGCTAGTATACCAGTTTTACACTCTGAAGAGGTTGCACATCTTTACCCACAAGTCGTGAGCTACGCTAGTTGTTCATCACACTTCCTTAGGTGAGATGACTAGCAAACTCACTACGAGGCCTTTACAAAAAATCTCGTTGGTAAGGAGTAACCGCGAGGGTTGGATCGGCGACTATGGAGCAGGTCTAGTGGGCGTCATCGACGAGGCCACTCAGTACGAGGGACATAGAAGCTTACCACCCTTGCCCCGTCGGTAAGTTACTCCAAACCAAAAAGACCTAATAATTACGCCAAGACCGTCCCATTCCAGTCTTGTGGTAGCGCTGTTGTCCCAGGTTGTCGCTCTATGAACCGGTCCTTATGGAGAGTGGCCAACCAGGCAGTAAGCATCGTGCTGGCCCCTAAACCATGTTTCTAACAAAACCAATTTTTAACGAGACGTGAACCACTCAAGCCACACAGAGGGCCACTCTCAGAATTAAGTTGCATATACCATTAATCAAATTAATTAAAAAGGACCATTATGTGTTATAGCGCGGCACCTAGCACAACTAACCAAAATGCAACCCAAGGGGTATATATAAAGGGAATAAAGTGGCTAGGAAATCCTTATGGGCATACAATATTAAAATGCAGTATGAAAATGTATTTAAAGTGATAGGTTGTTCATGTTATACTTGCCTTCCTCGTACTGCTCCTGCTGCTGCTCAAACTAGTCAGAAGATGGCTACTCCGGGTACTGGTACTGGGGCTCCTCCGGTAGCTTAATGTCTACTCACGAACACATGGCCAAAAACAATGCACAACAATAAGCATACAAGCAAACACTAACAAAAGCTAAGAAACAGTACATCAATACATAAAAACAGCAAGAAAAACTAAGCTAGAACTATTCTACGCGTTACAACGATCGTGTGGACATAAAGAACGCCTAAAACGGAGCTAAAACGCATAAACTAGAGCTCAAACAAGATCTAGGGGCTTATTTGTAAGAAAACTGAAGTTCCAGGGGGTTTCTGGGCAAAACCAAGGACTAAAATATAATTAAACTAAAAATCTAGGGTCTAACTCGCAAAAAGACTAAGCCTGGATGGTGGGTTCTATTATGAGAAAAGCCAGGGGGTTATCTGCTAAAAACTGGGCCCAACTGTAATTAGTTTTGACTTGCGATGGACTGCGGGTTGAATACCAGGAAATGCAGGGTCTCTTTTGCAAAAGTGCCAGCCGAAGGAGTATGTTTAGATCTGATCCATTGACTCTCGATCCAGCGGCTTAGATCTGATGTGCTCGGGTTCTAATCAAGGCCGTCTGTTTTAGATCGGGCGGCTGGGGTGCTGCGCGGGCAACGGCGGCGGCGGAACGCGCCGGAGACCTTGCTCCGCGGCGGAGCTTCGTCAGAGGAAACCATCCCGGCGTCCCAGGGGTCAAACCGAGCGGGTTTTGGGTCGGGCATGATCTACTCCGCATGCGTGATCCACCTATGTGGGTTGTGTCGGTCTGCGAAGGGCGTAGCGGTGTGCGCAGCGAAGGGGGCGGCTAGGCGGTGGCGGAACTCGCCGACATGCGCGCTAGCGTGCGATGCCGGGCACAGAAATGGGGGCGCAGGGTCTAGAGCACGTGTGGGTGCTAGCGCGAACCCGGACAAGGGCCGCTTGGGGACGTGTCGTGCTGCCGGGGCTCCGCCATGGTGGAGCCGTGGCGTGCGCGGCGGCGGGGCACCGGCGCATGCCGTGCTAGTAGCTAGGGTGGCCTACGGGCCAGGGTCCCTAGCGCAACGTGATGGAGAGGAGTTACTGGTGCTCACCGAGGATGGAATTGGGGAATGGACCGGCGCAGGGGTGTTGATGGCAAAGTCCGGCGGTGGCGCTCCAGGCTGCACGCGGGCGGAGCTGATGCAGGACGGCTACGGCTTCTGGGTGACACGGAGCAACACGTGGTGTCGCTGCGAAGCATAATCCGGTGTTAGGGGGGTCCGACGGTCCACGACGACGAGCAATTGATCGGGATTCGGATTACCTGCCACGGCGGGTCGGGATGGAATTCCCGCGCTGGCGTGGAATAGAGGGCCGGGAAGGCGGCCGGTGTCGACCCTGTCCTCAAGGCGAGACTCCTGCGGCAGCTCTCGGTGGCTGCGGCGCGGTGGAGCTACTGAATCACGGCGACGCAGAGGAGCGGCGCTGGACGAGGCAACGCGGGGCGGTGCGTTAGGGTTTGGGGTGGCGGCTGCGGATGGGAGGAGGAGGGGAGGCACAGGCTCCTATTTGTAGCGCGGCGGAGTGCCTTGGCATGCGCGCCCGTGGTTGGAAGGCCGGCGCGATCGTGGCCGGGGATCTCGGCTTCGGTTGCGCGAGGAAGACGACGCGGCATCTGGGCCCGGGTTGTCAGCGGACACGAGCACGCGCGGCGAGTGGAGAGAGGCGCTGGCAGGTGGGCCTTGCGGTGCGCGGAGAGCGGAAGGGAGCAGGCCGCGGCGTGGGCCGTGCGTTCACTGAGCGAGATTGGGCTGAGCGAGGCTGGGCTGCGGGATCGCGGGCGCGGAGCAGGCCGGGGTGGAGCGGGCGAGCTCGCGCTGAGGGAGCGGCCTGGGTGCGCGGGGGTGTTGGGCCGGATGCTGGGCCGCGCGCGAGGGAGTGGCTGGGCCCGCGGGTGGAAGAGGTGAAGCGCTGGGTCGGGCCGGGTTTCAAGCTGGGCTGGGTTTCCTTTGGGTTTTTCCTTTTCTATTCTCTATTCTATTTCTAATACAACCCACTCAAATTCTAATTGAATTCAAAACCAAATTTGAATTCAAACCCTATACACTCAACCAAATAAAAGAGATGCTCCAGCATGAATGCAACAATAAGATTTAAACCTAGATAAAGTTTTAAATACTTGAGGAACAAAAATTACATTAAATGTGAGTCTAAACACCATAAACCTTAGAAATTTAATTAAAGCCAATTAAATTTATTAATAAAAGCGGAAATTTAAATTAGGGTGTTACACATGAGCACGGGCGCGTGGGGGCGCAGATGTCACCGGCATGTGCACGGGCGCGTGGCGGGTCAGTACGCGGGCATCTGGGATGCGCCGTTGGCACTGGACGCACGGACGTGGCACAGGGACCGTTGGCACTGGACGCACGGACGTGGCACATGGGCTGCTGGCACTGGACGTACGGGACGTGGTCAAGACAGGACGTTCCTGGCTTGGGATTGACCGACAAGAACGTCGGTCTCTTAAGGGGGTGAGCATGTGACACCCCGGCCCAGGGCTTAATAGGATTAATAGGATACTCATACCAACAAGTTGCAACTTCTTTTCCGGAAGCCGGTCTCCAAAGAACTCCGTGATTAAGCGTGCTTGGCCCAGAGAAATTTGGGGATGGGTGACCGATCGGAAAGTTCTTCCCGGGTGCGCACGAGTGAGGACAAAGTGTGCAGAAAAGATTGGTGTTGGTTTGTGAGGACAGTCTATGTCCTAGAAAGCAGCCAGATGTAAGCGGGCCCAGCCTCGGGGAGGTGGGACGTTACAACCGGATGTGGGCCCACTCCGGAGAATGGGCGAGAGGGACTCAGCTTGGACTCCGGGATCTGCAGCTGCTTGAACATTGCATAGCTGATGAAGTTGAGGCCAGCCCCACCGTCTATTAGCACGTGATAGAGCCTGACGTTGGATATGACGGGGGCGGCGACTAGAGGTAGTACACCAGCCCCAGCCATGTTCTCCGGGCAGTCGGATGGCCCGAATGAGATGGTGGTGTTCATCCACCTGTGGTGCGGCGCCGCCTTCGGGACCGTCGTCTTCACCGAAAGGACCTCTCGGCGAAGGGTCTTCACGTCCCGCCGGGAGACGAGCTCCCAACTTCCGCCGTACATTACGTACAGCTTCCTGCGGCGGTCGTCGTTGTCGGAGTCGGAGTTGTCGTCGTGGTACACGCCCTTCAGCTCCCGAGCGGGGGATTGGTACCCCAGCTCCTTCTCCCCAGCAGCAGCCCCACTGTCAGAGGCTTTCTCCTTACCAGGTCACTGGCGAGGAGGGGGCGAGCCGTCCTTGGAGGACTGCTCACGCCGCCCACTGACTCGCTTCGCGAGCTTCTGGATCTCGCGGCAGTCAGCGGCGCTGTGGCGAGCGGTGGGATGCACTGGGCATGAACCTCCGGTGCCACCTTGCGGACGAGAGCGTTTGCCATGAGCATTCTGGCCCCCAGCCGGTGCCACAGCAGCCGGTGCCGCAGCAGCTGGTGCCGCTGCTGCGATGGCTGGTCCGCCAGGTTGCGACTCCCCGCGACTCTGGTTCTTGTTCTTCTTCTTGCCACCGCCCTGGGCGGTAGCACTGGAGCCGCCAGCTTTGGCGTCTCCGTCTTGGGGGGCTGAGTGCCATGCGCGGCCCTCAGCGGCCCTGACACATTTGTCTGCCAGGGAGAAAAGCGTGGTAACGCTTTCCACCTCGTGCGTCGCCATCTTCTCGAGCATCTTCTCGTCACGTACCCCCTGACGGAAAGCAGTGATAATAGATGCGTCAGAGATACGAGAAATGGTACCCCGTACCTTGGTGAAGCGCGAGATGAATGCCCGGAGCATCTCCCCGGGTTTCTGCCTCACGGCGTGGAGGTGAGCCTCCACACCATGCTGTTGGTACGCACTGGCGAAGTTCGCCGTGAATCGTACCAGGAGTAAGGTTCATGAGCCAAGTCCGGGCTGGCCCGGTCAAGGCTACATGAAAGTAGCTCGCCATGACGGCGTTGTTACCACCAGCTGCTGTGATTGCGGTAACGTACACCTGCAGGAATTCCGAGGGGTTAGTGGTACCGTCGTACTTCTCCGGCAGGTGCGGGGGGAACTTGGACGGCCATGCCACTGCGCGGAGATGATCTGCCAGCGCAGCGCAACCCACCCCAGCCACCAGGGTACCCGCCTGTATCCGGGCGTTCACCGGAGGCTTGGGCGCTGCCACGTCCAAGTCGGCGTTGAGGTTGCGGCCCTCAATGTTGAGACGGCGCTCTCGCGCCCTCTCCACGGAGATGCGGGCGTCCTCACCCGCACGCATGCGGTTGAGCTCTGCCCGCAGGTCTTCTGTTCGTGCACCCCTCACCGTGGGGGAGCGCACGGATGCCGACGCACCACCCTGGCGCCGGTGGTAGGGTACCACCGCATTGCTAGGAGGAGGTCGCTGCCCAGTCCTTACAGAACTGGGGAGGCCTGAGCCAGATGGAGGAGACGGACAATGTCGTCCCGCCACTGCCTCAGGGCGTCTGGCGAGGCTGCATCAGCCGGGGGGTTGCGAAGCAACTCCCTAGCCGCCGCCAGCGCTCCGCCGCTCGCAGCTTGTGAGGGGGCCCTTGATGGGCGCCCAGACTCTTGCCGTCGAGCAGCACGCGCCGCCGCCGACGGTGGCTGCTCCACGGGCACGGTTGCCCCTGGCGCAGGAAGGCGAGAGGCGTGTGGCACGGATGATGCCACACCCTCCGTCATCTCCACGTCGTCCACCCGAACCATGGAGACGAGCAAGAGATGAACTGAAACCAGCTAAATTCCCCTAACTGGCACGCCAAATGTCGTGGTGTGGCAACCACAGCCGGGTGGCGGAATGCACCCGCTTAAGCCCAGAGGGTGAGTACTCGGAGGTTAGCTAGGATTAGTTCGATCTCGCTCAAGAACACGATGAACACAGCAGGTTTAGAGTGGTTCGGGCCGCCGGAGCGTAATACCATATGTCCACTGTGTGCTGTATTGCTCAAGACTGAAGAGTTTGGAGCTGTGTCCAGCGTGCGTCTGAGTGTGCTCTGGATGGCTTGTCGTGTACAGCGAGCGCCTCCCTTTTATATCTCAAGGGGGCGCGTACATGGCCGTTGGGTCCCCGACAGGTGGGCCCAATTGGTGCAGTACAAAATAACGTATTGTTCATACATTATGGCGTCGCAGGCGAAGTAGATCTCTCTCCTGGATTTCCTTGCCTGCTCCTTGAATCCCCCGTTCAGCATGACCAGGCGTTGTTTTGTCGAAACGGCGCCAGGCGTAGCTAGCGGCGTCGCCTGCCACGTAGCTGAACGGGCCGTGCAGCTTGCGGCGTAGGCGGCATTATGGAAAAGTGTCGTGCCGTCGTATCCAATTAATGCAGCAGACGTGCTCTGCGCGGGTGCGGCGCAGGCGGCTGCACTGTGTACTTCGGTAAAACGCGGTCGACAGTGAGGCCTGACAAAGGCAGCCCCGCGTGCCGCGGTGGCAGAGCACGCCTCAACCACCCGCATTGAATGCGGTGGGTGGGCGAGCCTTCCAGTGGAAAACCCGCGCCCGCACCTGCGGGACACGTGGAGCCTCCGGAACCCCCCCCCCCCCACCCCCGGTGGTATGCTGGTTCTATGCGCTTGGAGGTCCGGACAGTCGCAGGGGGGCGGGCCCCCGACTGTTGGTTCGGAGCTTCCCCTCCTCGGTGACACGTGGCGTCACCGGACCCGTCCCAGAGCTGGGAGCGAGTCCGGGGCCGTTGGCCTGGTGAGGTAGGAACCTGACCCGTGGGGCCCGACTAATCCGCCCCTTATGACGTTCCCGTGGGGCCCGACTAATCCGCCCCTTATGACGTTAGTCGCAGATGACTATGCGAGTCCTGCCTTGCTGCAATAGAAGTGGGTATCCCTGCTACAGGATAGCGACACCAATAAACTGCGGGAATGTAGGACTGCATTATTCTCAAAACGAATTCAGGAGTCGTGACAATTCACATGTCACCCGCAAAGAAGGGGAGAGATTGGGGTCGTCCAGGATCAGCCAAATTCAACCCATCTTTGCAAAGAACTCCCAATGTTCCAAACGGTTGATTCCGTAGTACTACTTTGCCAGTACAGTTTGACATAGAAAGAACTCCAAATTCCAATCCCTCTTTGTATTCCTAGTAGCCCGCTGCCACGCTCGGCTCATAACAGACACAGCCCGACGGCACCAACCGGCAAGTTCATATCTAACGCTGTGCTACATTTGCAAGTCTACATCCAACATCTAGAATCCTCACACGATCACAAAGTACGACTACCAACCACCAAGCCGTGTCAAAAGTACAAAACAATGGAAATGGCACAAGTCATGCAGATTTAACACATCAGAGTTGCGAACATGGCGCGTTCAAGTAACAACACATATTAAGCCGTTCAGAAGGATAAGGTTCATTACAACAACCAGCACACATTCACCACACAAGATCTCATCTCAAGAGGTTGGCCATCACAATGTGGCCCAAAACGCTGATTGGCGGGTGAGACAAGGCGGCCGCCATTAATCTCCAAGCCAAGCCTTTACCACCACCTCCAATTCCCTAGCCAAAACAACCAAGGAACACTGCCACTCTAGGCTCACAACAGCACGATAAAACCCATGCTTACTAGGCCTAAACTACCGGTAATTCCCAAGAACCAATGCGAGATGCGCCACACATAAAACCACGGCGCCTCCCAGCAGCAAGGTCCAATCGGAGAAGACGGAAAAGAACTACTGCGACCATTCACTAGTAGTACTGCTACTACTTGCGCGTCGTTGACGCTGCCCGCGAGGCTGTAGCGGACAGTTCAGTTGAACTGGGCCCCGCTGAAGGTCTGGCCGAAGGACCAGCCGCGGGGGGCGGCGTTGGTGGAGACCACGGAGCGGCCGTCGCCGGTGGTGACGCGGAAGGAGAGGGCCTGGCCGTCGAGGAGCGCGTTGCTCTGCCAGTTCTGGCCCCAGTTGCGGGACATGGCCTGCCAGCCCGGGGAGCGGTCCGCCTTGACGGCCACCGCGTGCACGTCGCCGGCGCCGCCCACGTTGGTGACCAGCACCAGGTTGAAGTAGGAGTGGCCGTTGATGGTGAACCGGATGCCTCCCTTCTTGTTGCACGCGACCCTGCGGATGAAATTATTGGTACATTGTCAGATCTGCACGAAATTCCTCTTGTTTTATCCCAAGGAGGAGAAAGGGAAATTCAGGCACAAGAAAAGAACCAGCTTTTACTGCGGCAGACCTGCGGTAGGAGACGGGGACAATGCCGGCCCGGTAGAGCGCGATGCGCTGGAACACGGGCTGCGACATGTCGAAGTGGGCGCGCGGCGGGTTGCACCAGCCGCCGTCGTCGGAGGAGAGCGCGTAGTTGGGCGGGCAGAAGTTGGTGGCCGTGACGACGACGGAGCCCGGCAGGCACGAGTGGCTCCCGCCCCCGGCGGCGTCGCACCGCACCTCGAAGCAGGCGCCGCAGCTGAGCCCATTGTTGAAGAGCGCCGTGCTCAGCGCCGCCGTGTTGGTGCCGTACCCCTGGCTGTACAGGTTCCCGTACCCGCACGCCCCTCCTGCACCGACGAATCCAGACGCACAATTTTTAGTCCTATCGAAGAGATGCAAGCTTTGCAATCTAGAACCTGAAGATGCAGAGGAAAGGAGCATGGGTGGTTAGCTAGAGCGGATGTACCCATGGTGCCAGACGCGTCGCCGCCCCCGTAGAAGGTGGCGTGGGCCGAGGACCACGCGCCGCCCCCGAGCGGCGGGTGCCCGTGCGGCTGCGGGTGCGGCAGGGCGTGACGGCGCCCGAGTCCCACCCCGTGCCCGTGCGGCCGCACATGACCGCGTCCGAACCCCAGCCCGCGCGAGAGCGCCAGCGGGAGCAGCGAGGCGAGGAGGAGGGCCGCGAGGACGGTGGCTCGCCGAGTCGCCATTGCGCGGAGAGGGGGACTGGGGCGGCGGCGGAGGTCGAGGGCGAACGGCGCGGGTGGGAGTGGAGTGGAGTGGAGGGAAGCAAGGTGGGGCTGCGTGGGGATAAATAGAAGGAGAAGGGGAGGCGGCGGCGGCAGGGTTTCAAACCACCGCGCGTGGTGCCGGACGGACGGGGCGGGGACGGTGGTTGCAGGTGTGGGGCACGCCATGCCCTGCAAAAGTCGCTGGGCCGCCGCGTAGGGACACGGGTTTCTGGCGGGCTCCCTCGGGAGGCGCGGCGGGGGAACGGACGGACGGGTAAAAAAGCGGGCGGAGCAGGCGAAGCGAGACCGCCGCGGTGAGTCGTGACGGTGCGGCGGCCATGCAAGTTGAACGTGGGGGCGCGGCGCGGGCGGGTGGTCACGCCGAGAACGGTGGTCCGCCGCACACCGTTTGGCGGGGGCTCCGTTCCGTTCCGTTCGTTTGCAGCATGATGGTGGTGATGCGGAACCAGCCTCAAAGTCGTGGGGTAGCCGGCTACTACAGTATGCCCCACCCAACAACCGTGGGAACACATGCATGTGATGGTGGGCTAACGAACTTTGTCAGCTGCAGGCTCCAGCCTCCGGACCAGGAGGGATTATGCTAGTTTAATGAGGGGAAATTTCCTAGCGCGGTGTCAGCGGGTTTAAGTATGGACGTTTGACCAGTGTGAGCGTGCATTTGAGTTGACCACGGGTATGTTGGTCCTGGAATTCGTCTCGCGCCAGGGCATGTGATGGCAGATTTGAGGCGTAGACAAGAGGGTTGGCAAGGGGGCATGGTAGGGTGGCAACAGTACTACTACAGGGGTAGTTGCCGTAATAGCGTGTTTAATGCGCCCCTCCGCAATCAATGTGATCCCAGGCCGCAGTGCTAGCCCTAGCCCACGTTGCCCGTGGTCCGATGGGCCACCGTATCAATTGGGCCACACGCACAGGACCCATCCGCTTTAGGGATTTTTGCAGTTTCGAAGGTACTAGAAACTCTGGCGCGGCAGATGGCCAGCGTAGTTTGATCGTTTTGGGCCTTCGCCTCATCGTAGTTGATGTGGTAATGATATGCTTAAGCAATGCAAATAGTATTTAGCAAGTAAGCGACAAAAATAGGCATCAACAATACTTTGCAGGAGAAGCAGTGTATGAAGCAGAGTATCCAAGTAATATTTAACATATAAGTTGATATGTAACGTATACAGAAGATTGAAAGCTTGCATAGTAGTTTCTGAAATTATGCATTAACCAAGGTAGTAATTATTTATCAAAGGAAATGAAAAATAACCTGGCTATATATCATGGGTTAGACCACAATGGCAGTTCCTTGTTAAAAGAGCCCCATACTTTCTGTTCATGCCTCAATTTTGTTTATAATGTTAAGATCAACACCAACTTTTGTAGAGGGAGCAAGCCAACTAATGTTTGTTAAGTCTTGTGTTGAAGCCCGGCTGCCCGGGGGAGACAAGTGATTCTTGTCACAACCAGATCCACAACGAGTGATTCTTGTTTCAGCTAACATTTTCAATAAGGATACAGAGTGTCTACCTTGTCAAACAGATTGGGTGGTGGTGGCTTCAACGGATTTTGTAGCGAGTTGGATGCGCTTAGCTATTCCATCAAACAGCTGGTATCCGTGAACATTAGCACATAATGAATGGAAAAACAGAAATCAATTGAGTGCGAAGAATACGCGCACCATCATCAGACATGGAGCTCCGATCATGCGATGGCCTAGAGCTGCTCACCGTTGCTGCCGCTGCATCCGTGTTACCTATGGGTGGGCAAAATACCCGAAAACCGAACCCGAAAAACCCGAGCCCGAACTCGAAAAACCCGAGCCCGAAAAACCCGAGCCCTAATTCGGGTTCCAACCCACGGTACCCGAAATTATTACGGGTAATTCGGGTATTATGCCACGGTACCCGAACTACCCGAACAGCAGTCCAGCCCAACCCACCAAGTCTCCTGTACCTTGCATTCTTTCCGTTAGCAACATGACAAGGCCCACCAGCCCATAATGCTTCCCACGGTCACCAATTCCACTAACCCTATCCTGCACCCACCCGGCCACCCACGCCACAACGAATCGGGGGGGGGGGGGGGGGCGTAGAGGACTGGAGGCGGCGGCGCTGAGGACGGGATGGCAGCGAGCGGCGCCGCCGAGGACGGGAGGCGGCGCGGGCGATGGCATTGAGGACGGGGTGACGGGCAGGCGGCGCGGGTCGTCCAGGCGTTGAGGATGAGCGGGGCATCCGCGCCGAAGGCGGCGCAGGGCATCCGGCGCTGGAGGAGGTGGTGTGGGCCACCGCTGCCACCGGGGTGAGGCAGCAGAAGGGGCTCTACTCGCCGGCCTCCACGATCAGGTGCACCATCTAGCGCCACCGCCGCTCTCTCGGCTCCCATGCTCTACTGCTCGCTCGTTGCTTGGCAAGTTGAAATCGGGCAGTTCAGGTAAACTCGAACCCGAACCCGAATTTTTGAGTACCCGAAATGTTGGGTTTTTATTATTTCGGACAAATTTTGGGTAACAATTCTCAAAACCCGAAATTTCAAAAATCCGAAAAACCCGACCCGAAAATTTCGGGTTACCCGAATGCCCACCCGTAGTGTTACCACTCCTGAGGCTGCCACCCATAAGGCTGTTCAAGATCAAGTAATTGGGCCTCGTCGTAGCTCCCGCTCGAGTCGGCCCAACCAGAAGTACAAAGGTGAAGACTGAGCCTAGCCCATGGTGCTGTGTGCGAGAGAGTGCGGCGGAACGCTGGTAGCTTCGGCCAATAAAACAGTTTGTTTACATCATGATTACCCACACCTTGCTCGCATACACGGGATGGGACAGGGGAGGCAGCGGAGGCGAGGAGCACGTCCCTGGAGGAACCAGTGATGGTGCCATGTGACAGTGGGGAGGTGAGGGGAGCTGGGGAGGGGAGGGGAGGAGCAGAGGAGCGGCAGCGAGGGTCAGATTGCGCGTCACCGGCAAGCCCTCTCCACGAGCTCCGCAATCTGCTATGCACACCAAACCTTGAACACCCGGCATAGCCGCACGAATCGAATAAGGGCCATCTACTTTTGTTCTCTCGGAGGCTTGACGAGCGCGGCCCCGGCGGAAAAGAGCGTCGGCGCCGCGTGTTGCGAAGGTTTGGAGATGGGGAGAAAAGGGGAGGGGATAGGAGTAGCAACAAGGATTAGGCTGCGCCGGTCCGTTCGTGCTTGGCCTTCTCGGTGAGGGGAGGCGCGGGCGCGCCGCAAGTAGAGCGCAAGCTCTCCCTGAGCCCCTGCAGCGCAGTTAGGGAAAGCTGGGTGAAGATCGAGCCAACAGCCACATCGCCGGCCGCGCCGGGTCACAGGGGCTGCTGGGCCTTGCCCGTGCCGGGATGGCCGGGGTCGCTGGTGCCGTTACCCGCGCCAAGATGGCCGGGAATGCAGCGCCCGCGGTGGCGACACCGGCGGCGGGAGGGAGATGCGGGAGTCGTGCGCGAGCGGGTTCGTGAGAATTCGCGGCTCTTGGCTTAACGGGTGACACACCCGCTACTACTCTGATCGGACGGTACATATCATGTCGTGGTCGGATCCGACGGTGATCGCGTTAGCGGGCGACGTGGCCCTATCTGGCGCCCGAGTTTCGGTCCAGGATTCGTCTTTAGGAGATGAGCCAAATACTCTGACAATTGACATTTCAACTTTTTATTATAGTACACATTTCAACCTATTCATACAGCCAAAGGAATACCGCACAAACCACTACACCTACTCGTAAGATTGCCCTAGTATACAGGAACAGTCAGCAGAATTTTTTTGGCTTTTTCTTTGGTAGATGCACGCACGTACAATAGTTTTTCTTTTCTTTTTTTTTTGAAAAGTCACGTGCAATGGTTTTGCTTACCTCCGTTTGCTTGACTACCTGTTTTGCCGTTTGGTGGCCTTAAATTGGCAATGGGGCATCACGAGCTGCTGAGAACGTGAGCTGGCTGCAGCAAACTCTGAGACCCGGTTGAGGCCCTGTTTAGATACGAAAATTTTTAAGGTGTAAAGTACTATAATACTTTTATTTGTATTTAATAATTATTATTCCGTCAGAGTTAATTAGGCTCAAAAGATTCGTCTCGCAAATTATAGATAAATTGTGTAATTAGTTATTTTATTTAATTAAATTTAATATTTCAAGCATGTGTTGAAATATTTAATGTGATGGAAAATATTGTAAAGTTTTGAAATTTTGAAGTCAACTAAATAACGCCTGAAGCTTATGAACAGTGATGGTCAGTGACTTCACGCGTCGAGAATCCCAACCAACACGCCATGTGCGTGCTCAGGCCATGACGGGCAGGAGAAACCAAAGAGAGGCTGCGCTCGGCGCGCCGGCGCCAAAGGGACCGTGGTCTGCCGCGCTTGGCGCGTAGCCCGGAATTCTGTTAGCGTAGCACTGTACAAACCGGTTGGTGCGGCCTTCAATTTCCCCTGTCAGGATGCGCTACAGCTCGACAAGCAGAGATTTGGGCCCACTGCCATTTGCAAGTAGTGGCCTTGTTAGCTTAGCTGGTGCCAGAGGCTACTGCTGGAGTGATGTGAGAGAAAAATACTGTTGGTTGGCTGATGCTGGAGGCTGTTGTTGGAGTGGTGTGAGAGGAAAACATTGGAGGGTAAGTATCACCACTCATGGGCACCCCATTTAGCTTCCTTCTTAAATAAACACTTCTGATTCTGCATCAGTGGCAAGAAAATAAACATTACTTAGCACCTGCCATTTTTTATTTCATTTAAGGTCCTGTTTAGTTCCCACCCTCTAAATGCAAAAACACAAAAACACAAAATTTTGCGAAGGAATCTTGCTAATTTGAAGTACTAAATGAAGTCTATTTACAAAACTTTTTACATGAATGGGCTGTAAATCACGATACGAATCTAATGAGTCTACTTAATACATGATTTGCAACGCTGATGCTACAGTAACCATCCGCTAATTATTGCTTAATCATGGATTAATTAGCATCATTAGATTCGTCTCGCGATTTACAACCCATCTGTGCAAAAAGTTTTGTTAATAGACTTCATTTAGTATTTCAAATTGGCAAGATTCCGTCGCAAAATTTTTTTGCGTTTACATGTAAAAGGAACAGGGCCTAAGTATTTGGTTGTTGCTGGGCTTTTGCGTCTAATCGGTACTGTGTTTCGGTACTCTGTCACTTGCTTGGCAGTTTTTTTATATATATTTTCACCGTTAGCGTTGGTCGGGATTCACAGCTGCTTCCACTGGTCTTAACGGCGCCTAGCCCAACGCACAGCAGTTGCACTGTTGCAGGCTAGCAGTCTCCCTCTGCCTTCACCCTCCAGATTCTGCTGCCGAAAACACACGGACGAACAGCACCTCGCCCACAAAATTGGAGCAGATTCCTAGGGTTTTAAAATCCCCGGGAAGAGGAACCCGCGCATACAGATTGTTTTTCAAAAGATTCATGCATTGGCAAAATACTAGAATAGGACAACCGATCCGTTCTGTTTTCAGAGAAAAAAATACACGAGCACCAGTAAATTCTGTGGACAGAAAACAGTAGAGAGGCTGCTGGGCTTCTGCAGGGACCGGAGGGAGGGACCCGTGACCCAGACCCTCCCGCGCGAGCAAAAGCTTATTGAATGGAGGCCGTGGCGCCAGGCCACGTCCCCAACGGACGCTACGCTTCACGGGCGCGGTCCCGCGCCTGCGTCCGAGGCACATGGAGTGCCTCCAAGCCCAGGAATGCGGGACGTGTCGCATGCGCGACGCCGCGAAACGTGCAAGTGTCCTGCGTGCGGCGCCAGACGGCGAGGAAAGGGCGCCGGCAGCCTTGGCAGGGCCCCTGCGTTGCCCCGTGGTCCAGCCCTCGCCGTCGCCGGCCACCGGCTCCGTCGAGTGAATGCTGGGTCACGGCACGCAGGAAGACGGTAACGTCGGCCCCGCTCCCCCCCGCACTGAACGCCATTAAACCCCGACACCTGCTGCAAACCAGCAGGGAGGAGACCGAACGGCAGGAGACCGACTTTCCGAAGTGTGGACATGCATAGCCCATGAGCTCTCGCATACTCTCTCGTAGTCCAACCCATTCCTGGTCCAGGGAAATCAAGCCCAGCACGGGCCATGCCAACAGGACACAATCAGTGCCGCTGGAGGAATCACTACTCTGCATCATCACAAGCAGCTTTTGAGAGCCATAAACGTGAGGAATCATTGCTCTGCATCATCACAAACATCATCACAGAGATGGAAGGTGCATCATCATTTACAGCGGAAAACTTCACTTGGAGGCTACGCCATAAACGTGAGGGCTAATGATGTATGCATTTGAGAGCCGGACACTGTCTAGGCTCAGGCTCGAGAACCCCACGTCTCTGATGTTTTCTCCCGTTTTCCTGGTGAGGTGGCATCCGTCAGCAACGAATTGCTGCAACGGATCGAAGGCGCCTTGTACGAATCGGAGCAAGGAACCATCTGCAGCACAGACAGAAAGAACTAGGCAATCAATAACTTACGGCGTTAAAATATTTAGATTATCAGTAGTTGATTTAGCAAGTAACATCGGTGCCCATTCTGGAACCTGGACTACCTGGTGCGGCAACATGCTCAACGAACAGATAGAGACCGCTAGGCTTTAGGACTCTATATATCTCTGCACAAACCATTTGGTTATTCAGGCTGAAAATGTTGTTCATGACAATATAGTGGTGCTAACTGATGCAGATAGAAACATAAGGGTTGACTGAAGGTGCTACAAGCCTACAAAGAATCAGGTACGAAACAAGACTTAATTTTGCAGACAGAAAATAGCAGCCTCAACTAGGGATAAATTCATTTTTTGTTCATTTCCACATCGCTGAATTGAAAATAAGACAAAAATAGAGGATGTAGAAATAAAAGTCCACCCAACTGTAGTCTCTGCCTAATTGCATAACCAAAGATTGTGTTGTTAGTTAAACACAATTTATAGCCATTTTGACATGTACAGAATTTTAACATGGCTTCAGATCTAAACCAGCTATTCACTTCAACATGTAGGCATTTCTCTAATTTATGGTCATCCAAAAGAAAATAGCCCATATTGTAAAGGCTAAAGAAGATCAAGTATTACCTCTCAACGCCATGTCAATGTTATTTACAGAACACAATACCAGTGTGCCAATCACCACATCCATGGAATTGTCCTCTGCTGGCAAAGCTTCAGCAACCTAAATGGAATTGTGCATCAAATGTCTTATACTAATATAGGAAAACACAGTTAATGAGGCAAACAGGCAATACCGTACCCCTCTTTTGAAAGTGAAGCTTGATGATGGAAGTCCTGCAGATACTGCTGCAGTTCTGGCATAGTCCTCCATGTGCTTGTTAGGATCCACTCCAATTATATTAACCCCACTATCGCTTGCATAATATTTGAAGTTAGGGCCTGTTCCAACACCAAGCTCCAGAATGCTCTTTCCTGTAGTCGACAATTGAGAAAAGAGCTTTGCTTTATATCCTGCAATCTGCAATCTTCACCAGTGAAACGTTTCGCAGGATCATGATTATTTATTTCAGTACTGATGCAATTTTTATTCCATGGAAAAGCAAACACAATCTCACATATTCTATTTAATAGATCATAAAGATGACATCGTTATTCCAGAACCCATGTCATGGCCTCATGGGCTAATTAACAAGCATTGGCAAAACTGTTCCATGCTAAGTTCTTATCTGTATCAGACTGAAACCTAGTAGCTATAGAAATAATTAGAGGAAACGTCCACAGAGATGTCACATATGGCAGATTACCAGTTACGTGTAATCGGCACTGAACACGGTGAGGCTTCCAATTGCATATTCAGCTCTATCCAGACTCGAGAGCAGATAGAATAGAATGGCTTGAGCACATTTTAGGAATTTTTAATTTATTTGCGAAAACACATGATTCAGTAGGGCAATTGGAGAATTCGTACTATAATTAAATTCAGACAAAACACCACACCTCTGCTTCGTATGACTTCATGCCCTGGTCCATGGCCGTGGCATAGAACTCCTCGTACCAGTCCGGCCTCGACGGGTGCACTCGCTCGAGCATCACCTGCCCAGCCAAGCAAACCAAAAGAGGTCAGGGAGGAATCGGACCGACTACAATCACAGGAGAAAGTAAACGATGAGAAGCTCACCTCGGGGTCGACGGGCGGCGCGGCCGGGGAGGGAGGTGCGACTAGAGGGAGGAGGGCGGAGGCACCGATGAGGCACCGCCGGCCGCAGCGGCAGCCGCAAGGGTGGGCGGCGAGGGTGCGGCCGCGGCGGGTTGCTGAAGTCGGCGGCCGCCGCCGGCCGCCGGGCCGGGCCAACGGTTGGAGCGCGACCAGGCACGGCATGTCGGCGTCCCGCTATCGCTTCCGCTTCCGCTTCCGTGGCTTCCGGGCCGCAGGTAAATTTCGACGGCAGACTATTCCTACTACGGATTGCGGGTTGGCCGGGAAAGTCCGGCCTGTTTACTCTTTCAGAGTCCGGCCTTTTTACTCACCGAGCCCCTCATAAAAGCCGCGCCGCCGTGCGGACGTGATCAAGCGTTTCCTTTCCTCTCCATATTCAGACTGAGTCCAACAGGTGAGGCATCGAACGAGGCAATTCCATTTTTACCTCACCACCGGGTACTGTAGCGATGCAACCATCTCCAATAAGAGATGCAAATGGAGAGGCAGAATGCCTCGGAGGAGAGAGGCGATGGAAAAATGTGCTCCCTCTCTCCTCCGACACATTTGCCTGCGCGGGGCAAGCTAGAGGGGGTGCCGCCGTCCCGCATGCGGCCGGCCTCACCGCGGGGGAGGAGAGCTCCGCCGGGGAGGGAGGACTGCACGCCCACGGCTTCGGCGCGCCATCCCCAACCGCCGCCACCAGAGCCGCCGGAGAGAGCCGCCGCCGCTTCGCCCGGCCAGCCCGCGCATGCCGCACGCCGCGCCTCCGCCCCGCCGTGTGCCGCCGCCGCTTTTGCCTCGCCGGTCCGCACGAGGCTGCGGAGCTCCAGGCCATCGAGCTCGAGCCTGGCGGAGCTCAAGGTCGCCGCAAGGAGAGCGAGATCCACGAGCTCGAGGCAAGCCGGCAATGGAGGAGGACAGCCTCGCCTTGCGCCGCTGCGGTCCGCCTCGCCGCGTGCCGCGAGCTCTCTTGCCCCACCCAGCAACTCCGCACCGGACTTTCCCCACCGCCACGCTTCGATTCCGCGCGCCACGGACCCCCTTGCCCATCCCGACCTCCGCCGCACCTCCTTGGGCCCCGCCGAGCTCGCCCGCCCGCCCGCCGGTCCGGTGCGGGAACTCGCTGTTGGGATCTTAGCTTCTTAGAGGCCCAGACAGGGAGCATGAACAAAATAAAAATGGCAATGAAAGTAGGTGCTGAACTCTCCAATAATAATCAGAAAATTCAACCTTCTACACTGTGGAGAGAGGGGCTATTTATACCCTTAGATCTCGGCTAGGTTTTTCTAAATTGTGTCCTCTCCAAATTCATTTACAGCTCATTTTCAGCCGGATTCGGGGTAAAATTACAAGGTGAGAGGTGTAAAAATCCGACCTTCTCACGTATTCGAGAGGTGTACAAATCCGACCTTCTCACGTATTCACGTTTCACACACATATCTCCAACCGACGAAGGTTTTAACAACCTTCGGGGACCTCCGGGGGTCAGAGCCATGAAGGTTCCATCAACGAGCAATCAGCCGTCACCTTCGTTCCCGAAGTCGATCCCTTTACCCGATGATCCTGGTCTTTGAACTTGTGCTTCTGAGCAACCGTTCGTCACCTTCGGCCGGACGAAGGCGATATCCTTCGTCTCCGAAGGTATTGGTCTTTGCGCTTGCGCTTCTGGGCAGTCATACGTCACCTTTGGCCTACAGAAGGTGATATCCTTCGTCCCGAAGGTCATGGTCTTTGAGCTTGCGCTTCTGAGTGTTTATCCGATACCTTCGGGTATGATTGGCTTCATCTCGTTGGGCCCTGCAAACGAGTTAGGGAGCATTTCCGAGGGTGAGGGCTTGACCCGAAGGTCCAATCCCCAACAGTTGCCCCTCGAGGGTGAGGTCCAAAGCCGACGGTCCAAACCCGCGTTGAAGAAGAAGATTGCAAGTAACCTTCGGGAAGCTCCCGAGAAAAAACATCTCCCGAACCGTCGGCTGCAACGGTTAGTTTAGGCGGTGTACGTGTCGGGCTCCTATTGCGCCGCTTGGGCGGCCGACTCCTCGATTTTACCGTTGGTACTGTTGCTTTCCCTTGCCTATATAAGCGGAGGGGGGGGGTGGTAAATTCTGTGCACTCTCGAGCTTTGCTTACCTTCGGCGCTTTCCACTATAAAGCGTTTCTTTCGAAGGTTCCGTTTTCGTGCGTGGTCAAGCTGGTCGTTTTCCTCGGTGTAAATTGATTTGTGGTTCATGGCTCGTACTAAGCAAACAGCGAGGTTGATCGAAGGTTTGTTTGAACCCTTTTTCCTAATTTGCCTTTCTTCGTTTTTTTGTAGATATGACATTCATTAAGAGGGCGGTTCTTCGTGCAGACTCTGGTTCAGCTACCAAAGGAGAGGCGGGTGGTTCGCAACCTTCTCAGCAGCAGCAGTCCAGCGAGAGCCTTTCGGCGGTGTCCGCGGACGTGTCGGAACTAATGGCTCCGGAGAAACGTAAGACTTTGCTTTTCGAGCCATCTGTCGTTTCTCAGAGCATGATAGACTTCTACGTTTCGAAGGGCTATATCGCCGAGGGGGTTATGCTCTCGACGGCTTACAAGAACAAGTGGGAGGGGAACTGGTTGTGATACTGGTTTTACGCCAAGATTGGCTTCCCTGATCCCGAAGGTTCTATCGAGGAGAAGTATCTGCTGGCTTCGGACATTGAGATGTTCGATCACGTCTATCAGCCTGCCTTCAGCAAGCGTGGGCCGGGTTTCAAATCGTGTCTGGAAGCCTTCATGACGGCTTGCCAAGTTTGTGGTGGCAGGGATGCTGTCGAGGAATTTCTGGCTGCGAAGGTTTGGCCTTTGGCTGCAGGTTGGTCTCCGTCGAGGTTCGAGCGCAAGCGCTTTGCTGGTTTGAAGTATGATGTGACTTCTCCGTTTTTTGGGCTTCGGAGGCCCGAAGGTTCCGGTGACGAAGTTATTGTGGGTGAACTGGAGCGGCAGGCTGCGGAGATACTGGGTCCTTGGAACAAAAAGGTGTATCATTCTTTGGTGGAGGTGTGCGGCGGTAACCTTCGGTTAAACCGGTGTTTGGCTGATATGGGCGTGGCCTACGAGGCTCGGCCGGTGCCGGCGAACGCCGTTCCAAGAATGACTCCGCCGGGGAACGTTGGTTCGGAGGTTCCTGGGTCGAAGTCTAGAGGTAAGGCTAAGGTGGAGGAGGCGGGGAGCTCCGGGGCTGTTGGCACGCGAGGTCGCGGGCGTGGTCGGAAACCTTCGAGCACGAGGGTCTCTGTTGCGAGGGCTGAGAGCGTCAAGATGAAGGCGCAAGATGAGGAGGTTTCTTCGGGCGACAGCGGTACGCCCTCATTCATGGAAGAGCTAATGGGGACGGTGGGCGGAGAGATTGTAGTTCCCGAGGGGAGGCTTTTTAGAACCCGTTATGATCTTAGCGATGAGTACGGGACCATGCTTTTTGGTTCCGGCCGTCGGGTTGAGGTGGCGAGAGCGCTGATTAACCTTCATTGTTCCTCCGAAGGTACGACGAAACGCCGGAGGATTCAGAGTCTTGTCAAGACTGGGGCCAAGCCTGCGGATATTCCGAAGCCGCCTGAGCCTAGGCCTACTGGGCCTGTGGTTGGTGTCCCGAAGGATGCGGCACCGACGACGGCTGTCGCGACACCTTCCCTTGCGGCGGGTGCCGAGGAGGGGGAGATCGTGGTTGGTGAGACGCTGCTCTCTCTCGGGGGCGGGGATTTCCCAGGCGGAGTCTCGGCTCTAGCTTCGGATAGGGAGGTGGATGTTCTGGAGGGGTTGGGCTTCGATGAAGCCGGTAAGCTTCGTTTCCTTGGTTTTGACAGGTCTTGGTTTGTTTGTGATCTTATAGGGTCCCTCTTTTTATTTCCTTCGCAGCTATGTCTGCGTCGATGAAGCAACTTTTGGCGTTGATGCAAGGGCCTGGCCGGACCGGGATTCTCCCCCCTGAGAATGGTAATGCGAGGTTTTATTTTGTTTAGCTTTTGTTCAATTTTTGGTGTCCCCGAAGGTCATTTTGTGTTTGATTCAGAGTTTAATGCAGCTGTGGCAGAAACGTCCACTTCCGATGCTGCATTCATCGTGGCCGACTTGAGCAAGAAGCTTGCCCACGCTAGCCGAATTTTAATGCAGAAGGCCAAGGCGGACGCGGACCTTCGGGTCAAGAGCGCCACTGAGAGGCTGAGCCTGTCGGAGAAGCTACGGCGGGCTGAGGCGGAAGCTCTTGCTCTAAGGGATGAGAACACACAATTGAAGGGGAAGTGTACCAGGCTGGAGGCGGCAGCGAGGGACAATGAGAAGGTTCTTGAAAACCTTCGGAAGACGGTAGAGGAAGACGCCAATGAGAAGAAAGCTCTTAGGGGTAGGGTTAGTGAGCTGGAGGCGATTCAAACTAGGGTGGCGGAGCTCGAGGGGGTTTTCTCGGAGGTTGCCGCACGGGCCGACGCGGTGTACCAAGAGTACAGGAAGGCTCTTGCTGCCCTTGGAGCAGAGCCTTTGCCCTTGCCTGAGCCGGCCGAAGGTCCCCAAGTTTTCTTTCAACTTTTGGACTGGTTGCTATCGGAGTTCGAGGGCCTCGGGGAGGTGATGAGCGTTGCGAATGATAACGCGGCGTTCGTCTCCTTCGAATGCCTTATTGGGAACCTTCTCCGTGCCGGCGCCGTCGACCTTTCTAAGATCGAAGGGGACTTTCAGTACGTTCCCTACGATGGTTTGTTCGAAGAGGTTGACAGGATTCAGAATGTCAAGATTGCATACTTCGAGCGCTTCTGGGAGCCTTTGGGGAAGGTCGCTGTTAGGAATCTCGCGGCTGCTGTGGCGGGGGTAAGCTTTCTTTCAGATGGCTCTTAGTTTTTTTGGTTTTTGGCTTTCTCGTGGTAAAACTTTGTTATTTGTGCAGGAGTTAAATCTTGATCAGCCTTCGGGGGTCGATGGGACACACGAACCGAGCAGGTCTCCTTCGGGGCGCGAGGCGGATGGATCGCCGAGAGCTCAGGTGTAAAGATTAGCTTGTAGGGGTTTGTTATGGGGGCTCTAGAACTTGTTTGTAAATATTCCCATGCTGCAGGACGTGATCAACGCTAGGGTTTCGATGAGCTGGGAGGCTTTCAGCCTTGCTCATCCCGGGTGCAGCGTTGCAGAATACTTGTGCTGGTCCGGACGTGATTCATTGTAACTTTTTTTTTCTCGAAGTGTATATACTCTCGGGATTGTTTTTCCCAGGGCTTCTTGTTGCGCATCCTTCGGGCTCCCTCTCTGTGTGCATCCTTCGAGATGCCTTTGTTCGGGCATCCTTTGAGATGTCTCTTTGAACGCATCCTTCGAGGTGCTGTGTTTTGTGCACCCTTCGGGGTGCCTTGTGATGTGCATCCTTCGGAGTGCCCTGTGATGTGCATCCTTCGAGGTGCCTTGTGATGTGCATCCTTCGTGGTGCCTTGCTGTGTGATGTGTTAGGCATATTTGGAGTAGTACTGTCGTGGGGCTCTTGGAGAAAAACGTCTCCCCCCAGCCTTCGTTTTTTCTTGCCGAAGGATCTTCTTGGACGTAATTTGCTGTTGTCCGAGGCGACGCTCGTTAGGGTGGTTCTTGAAAAAAAACGTCTCCCCCCCCTTTCCTAACGAGTCGTTGCTCGGAGGCATTTTGTGAAGAAGTGTTTGGTATTCCGATAGATGATTTGTTTGCTCACGAGGCAACACGCGGAAACTTTGTATTTTGTGAAAAAACGTCTCCCCCTTTCTTGCGCGCTGTTGTCTTCGAAGGGTTTTGTTCTTTTTGTTGCAGGATAAATTGAGTGATGTGTGCCGATGGTTGGGATGGAAAAAACGTCTCCCCCCTTTCTGGCATCTATCCTTCGATGTTTCCTTAGTTATTTTGGGTTCGGACCTTTTGAAAGGTCGAAGCCCCTTGGCGTTTTTGTGATTGTTTCCGTTTTTTGCCGAAGGTTTTTTGGTTCGAACCTTTTGATAGGTCGAAATCCCTTGGCGTTTTTGTGATTGTTTCCGTTTTTGCCGAAGGTTTTTTGGCTCGGTCCCTTTGAGAGGTCGAAGCCCCTTGGCGTTTGTTTTGCACTTATTTTACCTTTTGTGCCGAAGGTTTTTTGGTTCGGACCTTTTTGAAGGTCGAAGCCCCTTGGCGTTTGTTTTGCACTTATTGTGCCTTTTTTGCCGAAGATTTTTTTGGTTCGGACCTTTAAAAGGTCGAAGCCCCTTGGCGTTTGATTTGCACTTATTGTGCCTTTTGTGCTGAAGGTTTTTTTGGTTCAGACCTTTTTGAAGGTCGAAGCCCCTTGGCGTTTGTTTTGCACTTATTGTGCTTTTTTTGCAGAAGGTTTTTTGGTTCGGACCTTTAAAAGGTCGAAGCCCCTTGGCGTTTGTTGCACTTTTTGTGCGTTTTTTGCCGAAGGTTTTTTGGTTCGGACCTTTTTGAAGGTCGAAGCCCCTTGGCGTTTGATTTGCACTTATTGTACCTTTTGTGCCGAAGATTTTTTGGTTCGGACCTTTTTGAAGGTTGAAGCCCCTTGGCGTTTGCTTGAATAAGTATGCAAAGTTTACGGATTCTGTATACTTTGCTAACTTATTGTTTTGTGTAGCATATAGATGCTTGCCGGAGCTTGCCATTTGGGCTGCTTAGGCGAAGGTGTCAATTTGTTTGTGGGAATTTCATTTCATTGAAATGGTTTACAATGGGTCCGCCTCGTCAAAAACCTCACCTCTGGTGTGGAGTTTCCCCCTGTGAGGAAAAGAGTACGGCCCTTTTACAAAGTAAAAAGAACTGAAAGAGTTTGCGAAGGTCCGCAATCACTTATAGTTTCGCGGTGCGACCTTTTTACAATCTTAGATATAGTACTTTTTAAGGTTGTCCACATTCCAAGAATGCTGCAGCTCATTACCTTCGGCGTCAGACAGGTGATATGACCCTGGCCTGTTGCACTTGATTACTAGGAATGGCCCTTCCCATTTGGATTCAAGTTTGCCGGAGGTTTCTGCGTTTGGCTTTCTTTTGAGGACCCAGTCTCCGACTGTGATGCTCTTTTTTACGACCTTCTTGTCCCTCTACTTCGTGGTTTCTTGCTGATACTTTTCTATGTTTTCCGAAGCTTGTAAGATGTCTAGCTCCATGAGGTCTTTGTCATCCGAGGGGATGGCCTCAACTTGGTGAGTTACCCCTAGGCTTCGGTTTTTGAGCTCCTCTGGTGTCATTGCTTCGGCACCGTAGAGTAGCCTAAATGGGGTGAACTTGGCGGTTCTTGATTCTGATGTGTTGTGGGACCAGATGACCTTCGGGAGTTCATCGGCCCATTTGCCCTTTTTCTGGTCAAACGAGCACTTTTTGATGCTGCCGAAGATGATGCCATTGGCTCTTTCGACGGCCCCGTAGGATTGCGGGTGGTACACTGAGGCAAAGATTACCTTCGTGCCCACACTGTAACAGAATTCTCTGAAAAGCTGTGAATCAAACTGTTTGCCGTTATCTACAGTGATCTCCCTTGGGACCCCGAACCTGCAGATGATGTTCTGCCAAAAGAATTTTTTGATTGTTTCTGATGTGATGTTTATTAGTGGCTTGGCTTCGATCCACTTTGTGAAGTACTCAACGGCAACTGCTGCGTACTTGTAGTTGTCCTGAGCTATTGGTAGAGGTCCCACTAGGTCAATTCCCCATCTTTGAAGAGGCCAGGACAGAGGTATCAGCTCAGTTGGCTCCGAAGGTTTTGAGGACTTCGGACCCATCATTTGACATGCTTGGCATGTTTTCACTATGTGCTGAGCATCCTTCAGCGCCGTTGGCCAGAAGAATCCTTGCCTGAAGGCTTTGGAGACAAGTTGTCTGAAGCCGATGTGGGATCCGCAGAACCCGGAGTGGATTTCCTTGAGGAGTTCGATTCCTTCGGTTGTCGAGATGCACTTTAACCATGGGCTGGTGACACCTGACTTGAACAACTCTCCCTCGGAGATGATGTAGCCCCTCGCCTTCTGGAACATTTTTTTCTCCTCTTTCTCATTTGGCAGCTCGATGTTTCCCGAAGGTACTCCATTATAGGTGCTCTCCAATCTTCGGCTGAGATGATTGAAACTTGTTTTTCTTTTTTTGGCTTGACTGAGGGTACTGTGATTTCTTCGTAAAATACATCCGAAGGTAATTGCTCTTTTCTTGATGCTGCCTTTGCCAGCTTGTCGGCTTCGTCATTCATGTGCCTCGGGATGTGAACGATGTCGAAGCCCTTGAAGTACTTTTCCATGGATCTGACCGATCTGACGGCATCGAGGTACTCGATGAGCTCTGGTTTTCTGGCCTCCGAGTCCTTTTCGATGTGGTATCTGTCAACCTTCGAATCTGTTCTGACTATGAAATTTTGATGGCCGAGGGCTTTCATTTTGCGAAGGCCCAGGAGCAAGGCTTCGTACTCGGTTGTGTTGTTGGTTGATGATTCGTGGTTGCCGAAGGCTAGTCGTGCTGCGTATCTTGTTTTTGCTCCCGAAGGAGATTCTATGATTGCCGCAATACCCGCTCCGTCGTTGCACCAGGCCCCATCGTAGTGCACGATCCAGGTTTCAGTCGAAGGTTCCTCCTTGAAGGTTGGGGATGTCCAATCGGCAATGAAATCTGCCAGTACTTGTGATTTGATGGCTGTTCTTCGTTCGAAGTCTATGTAGAACTCCGAGAGTTCCGAGGCCCATTTGGCAATTCTGACTGAGGCCTCCCTGTTGCTGAACAAGTCGTGCAAAGGTTGATCTGTGACCACGATTATCTTGTGAGCTTCGAAATAGTGTCATAGCTTCCGAGCAGACATGGCTACTGCGTATGCAATTTTCACTAGCTCTGAGTATAGGAGCTTCGAGCCTGCAAGAGCTTCGGATACGAAGTAGACGGGTAGCTGCTGCTTCTTTCCTCCAACTTCTCTCTCGAGGACGAGCGCTGCACTGACAACAGAGTAGGATGCTGCGATGTACAGGAGCAACACATCCTTCGGGTCAGGTGAGGTCATTTTGACCATGTTCTGGAGATGGTTTTTGAGTTCCTGAAGGGCTTTGCTTTGTTCGTGGCCCCACTCAAATTTGTTTGCGTTGCGAAGGACCTTGAAGAATGGAAAGCTTCTGTCTGCAGAGCGGGGATGAATCTATTTAGGGTTGCTATCCTCCCTGTGAGTTTCTGTACGTCCCTGATGGACTTGGGCTCCTCCATGTTCCAGAGAGCTTTTACTTTGTCGGCGTTTGCTTCGATGCCTTTGGTGGACACTAGGCATCCTAGCACCTTTCCTTTGTGAACTCCGAAGATGCACTTATTGGGGTTCAAGGACAGTCCTGCTTTTCTTAAGCTTGCGAAGGTTTCGGCCAGGTCTGCCACGTGGTTGCTTCTTATTGAACTGGTTACAACAATGTCATCAACATAAGCCAGGACATTCCTTCTAAGTTGGTGCTCTAGGACCACAGAAGACATTCTTGAAAAGGACTGTCCTGCATTCTTTAATCCTTCGGGCATCCTCACGAAGCAGTAGGTGCCGAAGGGAGTTATGAAGCTTATTTTTTCTTCGTCCTCTTTCCTCATCCAAATCTGATGGTATCCGGAGAAGCAATCCAGCAGAGACATTAGTTGACTGTTTGCCGCATCATTGACGACTCTGTCGATTCTTGGCAGTTGGAAATCGTCCTTCGGGCAGTCTTTATTGAGGTCAGTGAAGTCGATGCACATGCGCCATTTGCCATTCTTTGGACTTCGGCCTTGACCGCTGCGACTTTTTCGTCTGCCATTTTGCGAAGCTTTTGCTTCTTTGGCTTGACGTTTGGGTTGATATCCAAGCGGTGCTCAATGATATCTCTACTGACGCCCCGTAGGTTACTAGCGGACCATGCAAAGACATCTTGGTTCTTGCGAAGGAACTCAGGAAGCTCTTTTTCCTCTTCGGGCTCGAGGGTTGCATTGATGGTTACCATCTTGTCAGGTAGGTGTACGTCAAGGGGGACCTTCTTGACTTCATAGTCTTCCTCGAAGGTTGCTTTCTCGCTGTCTCTCTGCTGCTCTTTGAAGGTATCAGGTTTAGATTCAGTCCGAAGGTTGTGGACATTTTTCTGGCCTGGAGTGTATCCCCGCTCTATGTCCCGTGCAAGCTTGCTGGTCTCCGTGGATGGTGATGACCCCTGCAGGAGCCGGAATCTTCATGCACAAGTACAACTGATGAACGATAGCTTCGAACTTGTTGATTGTCCCCCTTCCTAGGATTGCTCGGTATGGGTAGGGCATCTCTACCACATCGAAGGTGATGTGCTCTGTTCTTGCGTTAGTTGTGTCTCCGAAGGACACAGGGAATGACAGCTTGCCGATTGCGTTCACTCTTTTTCCTCCGAATCCCATTAAGGGGATATCCGACGGCTGTAGCAGGCTTCGGTCGATACCCATCTTATCGAAGGTGTCGGAAAAGATGATGTCTGCAGAACTGCCAGTGTCAACTAGTATCTTGCCAATCCTCCAGCCTTGAATGTTTGCCTCGAGCTGATGAGGTTGACATCTTCGGAGAAGGTGATCGGAGAGTGTGACCACTGGGTTCTCTTGGTTGGACCTTCGGAGATGATGCAATGGACTTGCCTGAAGTAGTCCCTGCGCTGCCTCTTATTTTCGAAGTCCAGGGTGGAACCTCCGGAGATGGGCATGATCATACCGAAGGATGGTAGTGACGCGGGTTGGTTGTTTGCGGTTTGGTTTTCTTGTTTTGGTGGGTGGACGGGGGGTGGTGGTAGCTGCTCTTGAGTTTGTTGAGCTTGGGTGGTGGGTTGAATGGTTTGCGTTTGAGGGTTTGGCTGCGGCTGCCAATTGTGATTGTAGTTGTAGTTAAACATGGGTGGGCGGTATGCTTGGGTAAATGTGGGGGGTGGAGCGAACGAAGGTTGTGCATACTGTATTTGGTGAGGAGCTCGTGGAGTATGAGGCCATGTAGTGTCAAGTGTGACCAACTAGCTTGGCTTTTTTCTCGGACTCCATTCCGTCGAGGGTCTTTTTCTTCGCCGGGCATTGGTTTGTTCTGTGGTCGGAGTCAGACCCGTGGAAGTGGCAGAAGAATTTTTTGGGTTCGCGCGAAGGTCCGCTACCTCGGCCCCTTCCTCTGCCGCGACATCTGCCTCATGCCCCGGACGAAGGTTGCTTGTCGTTTGAGCATTGGGGTTCCGACTCTGGCGGTGTTACGAAGGGATCGAAGGTTATCTGATCCTCAAGTTCATGCGAAGGTTCCAGAGGTAAGATGAGCTGGTGACCTGGCTGCTTCTCTTGCGCCATGTTTGCTGGTTGTATTTTTCTGCCTGACGCATGGTTTTTCTTTGCTCGACCCTTCTGCGGTGGTCGGCGTCTGACTTCGTGTACTTTTCTGCTTCTGAATAAAGCTCCTCTAGAGTCCTCGGAGGCTCTCTTATGAGGTGGGAAGAAGCTGGCCAGGCAGGAGACCCTCGATGCATTTCTCTATCGCATCTTTCTCTGGGAAGTTTAGAATTTGAGCCTTATTTTGGACAAACCTCCGGAAGTAGTCATAGAGAGGCTCACGGTCATGCTGGGGGCATTTGAAGTCTTTTACAGTGTTGGTGTTGAGCCTTCTGAAGCCCTGGAAGTCCTGGAGGAGCCTTCCTTTCAGCTGATACCAGTTGTTGATTGATTGCGGAGGCAAGTACGAGTACCAGTTGGCCACAGAACCTTCGCAGGCCATGACGAAGGACTTGGCCATGGTGGAGTCGTCACCTCCGACCGAGGCGATGGTTGCTTCGTAGGCCATAAGGAACTGAGTTGGATCTGTTGTAGCGTTGTACTTGGGGAGCTGTGTTGGCTTGTAGCCGAGCGGCCATGAAGTTCGCTGCAGAGCGACTGAGAGTGGCGAGGTCGAGTCAAATGGTAGGTTGACCGGAGGTGGCCTTTGGTTTTCATTGTGAGCGAAGGCTGTCTGGAGGATGACGCGGTTTTCTTGCTGGGATGAACCTTCGGGCATTTCTTGGTATGCCCTCCGCAAGCTCTCAACTTCTGCCTCCATCTCTGCTAGCCTGCGCCTGGCCTCGGGTAGCTTGTTTGCTTGGTCCAGTGCCCTCTTTTTGGTGGCAAGCTGAGCTTCGATGTTCTTTTTCTTCATTTCAAGGGCCTTGAGCTTGAGTGCTGCTTCTGTGAGTTGATGAGCTTCGGTGTTTTCAGTGTTATCAATCAGGTCTCCATGAAGAGCAGCTTCGTTGGTGATGTCTTCCATTTGTGGGTTGGCTCCGTCGTGCTGTGGTTGAGGGCCATCGAGGATGCGGCCAGGCTCAGTGGAAGTGCTTGTGGTGCCGGCGGTGGCTTTCTTATTCGCTGGGGCCATCGTGGGTTGTCTTTCGAGCTGGAACGGTGGGCGCCGCTGTTGGGATCTTAGCTTCTTAGAGACCCAGACAGGGAGCATGAACAGAATAAAAATGGCAATGAAAGTAGGTGCTGAACTCTCCAATAATAATAAGAAAATTCAACCTTCTACACTGTGGAGAGGAGGGGCTATTTAAACCCTTATCCCTCGGCCAGGTTTTCCTAAATTGCCCTCTCCCAACTAATTTACAGCTCACTTTCAGCCGGCTTCGGGGTAAAATTACAATGTGAGGTGTAAAAATCCGACCTTCTCACGTATTCGAGAGGTGTACAAATCCGACATTCTCACATATTCACGTTTCACACACATATCTACAACCGACGAAGGTTTTAACAACCTTCGGGGACCTCCGGGGGTCAGAACCATGAAAGTTCCATCAACGAGCAATCAGCCGTCACCTTCGTTCCCGAAGTCGATCACTTTACCCGAAGGTCCTGGTCTTCAAACTTGTGCTTCTGAGCAACCGTTCGTCACCTTCGGCCGGACGAAGGCGATATCCTTCGTCTCCGAAGGTATTGGTCTTTGCGCTTGCGCTTCTGGACAGCCATCCGTCACCTTTGACCTACAGAAGGTGATATCCTTCGTCCCGAAGGTCATGGTCTTTGAGCTTGCGCTTCTGAGTGTTCATCCGATACCTTCGGGTATACTTAGCTTTCTCTCGTTGGGCCCTTCAAACGAGTTAGGGAGCATTTCCGAGGGTGAGGGCTTGACCCGAAGGTCCAATCCCCAACACTCGCCCGCTGTGGCGGCGTTGCAGGGAGGGAGCAGGGGCGGCGCGGCTGCCGGGATCCGACCCGCCGGCGGTCTCTGCTCGCGCGCGCTCGGAACCAGATCCGCGCCGGGAGGGTTGAGCTCGAGCTCGCCGGTGCGTGGCGGAGCAGGGGGAGAGGCTGGGCCGCTGCCGCCTTCGCCTCGCCGTGCGCCGTGCGCCACGGAGGGCTCGGCGGACGCGACCACGCCCGACGGCGTGTCCGAGGCGAGGCGCGGCCGTGGGCCGGAGCAGCGGCGGCCAGAGCCTGGCGCGGCGGAGCAGGGGAGGCGGAGGTGGGCGCGTCGTCCAGCTCATCGTCTTCCAGTGCGGCGGGCGGAGCAGGGGAGGCGGAGGCGGGCGTGTCGTCGTCGTACGTCGGAGCCTCCTATGTGCGCAGGAGCGCCCTCTCCCTCCTCCATCGGGGAATCGAGCAGGCATCCGCAGCGGCCCGGCCTCCGGACGGCGCGCCGGCGAAGGAGCGGGGCTGCGGCGACGCGGCGCGCGGGGCTGCGGCGGCATGGCGAGCGGGACTGCAACTACCTCTTCCTCTCTTCTGTTGGAGACACAAATGAAAAATGCATCTCGTTGTACTGTATACGGAAGGCAAATGGACATTTGCCTCTCCAAATTGCCTCTCTTCTGTTGGAGTCGATGTCAGAGCGCTTCCCGCGGTGCAATCCCTAGCTGTGTCCGCCTATTTACTTTCCGGAGTCCGGATCGCTCGGCCCCCTCATCAAAACAAAATCTTGGATTTCTTTTCCTCCCGGCGGTGCAACCCGTAGCTGTGGGCGGGATGGAGATGGAGAATCTTTCGGAGGAGTTCCTTCTCCTCTGGAAGAAGGGGACTCCGGAGCAAGAGCGGGAGGATGATAATCGCGAGCGGGAAGAAGAGCAGAAGAAAATTAGAGCGCTGTGGAAGCCCTCCGAGATGAACGTTCATACGGAGATCATGTTACTGATAATGCACAAGAAAATGGCAGAACTCGAGAAATTATATGCCAAGAAACTAGCTCGGAAGAAAGCTGGAGAAAAGGGGTGCAGGCGCACAAGTTAATGGCTTACTACCGCAAATATGCCCCGGATTATCTCCAGTTCCGCGACGGCTGGATTGCAAGGAATCCCGGCCTTGAATTCGAGGACATCAATGAGTCCATTATACATCAATTTTTTTTCGCCCCTTGTCAGTTTCCAACTCGGTTCCAAGTTTTATTAGTCCTATCTAGCGACTTCTTCTATGCAAGTATTAGCATTCTATAGGTCGAATTCCACCTTGTTTTAACATATAGAGAAAACCCTTTTCCTAATAGAATACTTAACTTAGTGTAAACCTCCATAAATTTGTACATCCGGGCTGGAGTGTAGCCCCCCCCCCCCCCCAAATATAACTTTGATTACAGAACAAGCACTTAGAGTGTAACAAATAGTGAAGTCAGTAACAAATAGGCCTCAATATAATTGAGTACTGAAGGAATCCCTTTTAAATGAGAAAAAATGCATCGATATATATGTTTGTGAAAATAAAATATATGCATATTAGTATGAATACCATAGCTGATGCTAATTGTTCTGATTCTAACCCATTTGAAATCTCTGTCAACTACCTGCAGCGACGGTCCGGGCCATGATCTACACAAATAAACATGTGCCCCAATATGTTTACGATGGCCGTTCCAATAGTCTACAGACTTATTATATCAAGATCGAGGTTGGAACAAGGCCGGCAGACATCCAGTGGCCACTTCAAGTGTTTGGCGTGGTTGCTGTACGTGATTCCATTGACTCAATGCGCAACATCATCTTCTATCGAGATAGGGATGACTGTCAAACCCTCACAGAAGAGGTTTGTATTGTTTTCTTACTTATGCTTCATCCTTGTTTAAAAGCCTATAAGCGTTGTCTAATTTAGATAATGATTGTTTTGTTTTCTTAATTACTTATGCATATAAATAGTAGTCCTGAAACTTCATGCTAATATTGCATATAAAGACTGACACTTATGTTATTTTAGCATGAACAGTGGGCTCTTTGCCGATGGCTATGTAACCTTCATCAATTATATAAACTTAAATCAGATATCTTGTAACATGGTCACACCTTCATTTCTTGTACAAAATTTTGAAATGGCGTGAGACCTTGCAATCTTACCATGAATTTTACTGTTTCTGTTTTCCCAATTCACGAGCAATGCTTATCTGTTTAATTTGGTAACTTCCCTGTTACTGCCAACCCTTGTAGAAAATGGCAACGGTATCAAAACTGTAATTTCATTGTGACATCTTGATCATAGTGTTTTGAGTCCTGTTTTATCAAATATCAAGACCGCTTAGTTACTTGGAAAATTTTAACTTAGCACCTTCTGCATCCGAAATTTCAAAACTGCAGTAAAGTAGCTATGAATATATTAATAGATCAACCATAGAGCTAACATAATGTTCTGGTAGCTGATTATTTTTTCTAAGAGCATCCTCAGTAGTTGATTATTTTCACAAGAATATTGATCGACAGTTTTAGAGCAAGCCTTTCACGATTCAGTGGCTGCGTACAACAATTCACCCCTCATACTACATCAAGATATCATTTTACTTTCATTTATCCTATACACTTTGCTGCTCAATAAACCTCTTTGTTTGTTTATCTAATGATGTTGCACAGGATCCATGTTTGGCACTTACTGGCCCTTCTCGCGCTGTTGGGATGAATGAGCCTGTGACCATCGAGGCTGAGTTAAAAGTGAAGGGCGCTGTTAAATCTAAGGACAGGTACTTCATACTTGAGGCTAAGGCAGTACCATTAGATTGGGGTAGTAGAGATGTTGAGTTTACTGGTACACGTGGTAGCAGACTGAAGATTGCACTTGGAGAACTTCATAATTGTGTGGAGGCCATAATATTTTTGAGAGTCATTGGTGGTACATGGCCGGCTGGTTTGCAGGGTCATTTTGCTGCCTCTACCGCCGAGTCACCCAACAAGAAAGTCTTACTCATTGCGTTCGGAGGTGATGATGGCGAGTCTATTAGAGGCGATGGTAACATGACGCATTTGCGCCATGTTGTTTCCGTTGAAGATTCGGGAGAGCTTATAGTATCCGTCCGAGCTTGGAGAGATGGTCAGGCAGTGGTTGATCAGGAGGAGGTGCAGTTCAAGGCAAAGCTTTCAGGTAGAAGCTTTGGTTCACTTAATGTCTGCTCGTGTCATGTGGGGGTCCTTGTCGCCTGGTCACGTATTCGTCCCATGTGTGATGATCTGGTGCCCGATGTGTCGAGGCGTTTGTGCCATTCCTGATATGATCGATGTCCCCTGTCTCTGCTCATTGGCTCCTCCTAGCTAGCTGGTGAGTAAAACATAGCTAACGTTAATTTTGCAATCTTGATTTGTATTGTCAGGCTCCAATTGCCTTGAGCGTAGTTTGCGGTGCTCCTTTTGATGTCAGCAATCTATGACTGTCTATACAGCAAGAAAATACACTGGCATCTTATAGCATTTCCCTTGCGTTTTTCGTCTTTGTGCTTCCGCAATCGATCGTGTATTCCCCGATGGGGTTTGAATTATCTGGTGTCCGTGTCTCTATCCATGTACACTGACTTAAAGAATGTTGAAAGATGAAGTGCAGCATTTTGCGTTCTGTTGGATCAAGCGAAACATTTCCAAATAGGAAATAGCTGTGCCGCAGTGAAGTAGGAACTGTCATGTACTGTATTTGGCACCGGGTTGAGCTCACATGAGGCTATCCACACTCGTGGTACTCTAAATTCACTCTCTAAATGAAATATTACATTCTGGTCATCAAGATTCTCTACTCTATATTCAGTTTCTCCGCACTCATCCATTCTCTATATCTCCTCTCTATACCAACTAACCAGCGTGGGACCCATGAGACAGATTTTTTTATCCACCCAACCCCTTTCTCTCCCACCGGCCACCGCACACTCCTCTCTCTCTTCACTGCGGCAGTTGGGGAACTGCGCCGGCCGACGTCCCCTGTGCTGGGCCAAGGAGCGGCGGCGGCCTCCCTCTTCCCTCACCACCGGTGGCGGCTCCCTGGCGTGGGGCGGGTGGAGCTCGGCCGCGGCCCACTGCGGCGCCGCGGGCAGAGCTCGGCGCGGCCCCTGCTGGCCGCCGCGTCCCCGGCCGCCGGCGCCGGCCTCGGGGCGGGATGGCGCGAGGTCGGCCACGGCCGGGCCGCGCTCGTGCCCCTCCTCCCTCCCTCCCTCGAGGGACCCCGCCGGCCTCCCCCTCCTCCCCTACCCCCTGCCTTCTCCCTCTCCGGCGGTGGCGGGGCTTTGCGGGCCCGCCCTCCCCGGCGGCGCTACTCTCTCCCCGGTGACGCGCCGGATCCTGGGGCACGGCGGCCGGATCCACACGGGGCGAGGCGGCTCCTCCCTTTCGGCCAGCCCCACCATCTCCAGCCCCATCCCTCTGCCGGGCGGGGGCGGCGGAGTTCCGTGCGGCGGCGCGAGGCAGATCAAGGCGACGACGAGCAGAGCCACTCTCGCCTCCTCCTCCTTGCTCGGTCCATCTCGGCGTCGGCCTCAAGCGTCGGCAGCGGGCCTGCGCGCAGCGGGTGCGGGTGCGCGGCGGCGGAGGGGGCACCACGGGGGCGGGCTGCGCGGCGGCGGAGGTCCTGGCCAAGCTGGAGTCGCTGACGCCGTCGCTGGACTCGCTCGGCCTCCCTCGCCTGCCGCAGTAGAGCGTGCCCGCGCCGGAGCTCCGGCTCGCTTCGCCCCTCCATGCGCCGTCGAGCCGCGCTCCCTCGCCGTGGCGCCAGCGCGCGGCGTGGCCCTGTGTAAGCATCTAGGCCCTCAAGGTATGTTTCGGTGATTAATGACAACCATTTTTGTGACTAATGAGTTTATGCAGCTTAATAGATCATTATCGCTCATTTGGTCATATGTCAAAAGAGGCCCCTCAATTTTGTTATTCAAAAAGGCTATCTCGGTATTCAACTCAAATATAAAACAAGACTAAGGATCTTTCTAGTCCTAAGTGTCGTAAGGTTGAGAATGACACTTAGGTTAGTATATGTTTTATAGTTTTGTAGTGATCGCACTATTAAGAGGGGTTAAGGTCAAGTAACTTGAGCATAGACATGGTCATTTGAAAATGGATGCACACTATGGTCACTCAGGTTCCTAGAAGTTCAAATAAGTGGTTTTCAACTTATATCTCAAGAATATTTGGATTTCACTCGAGACTCAAATCGAAAAAGGCAAAATCAGAAAAAGTCTATACACCGGTTTAACCGATGCTTCCACTTTTCTATACGTCGGTTAAACGCAGTTAGCAGAGTCTGGACAGGTTCTATACACCGGTTAAACCGGTGTTGTTTGAATTAGCGTCGGTGCATTAGTCCAGAGTTGGTTTTTCCAGGGCATTTCAAGTTCAATACACTGGTTAAACCGACGCTGTTTGAAATGAGACGTCGGTGCAATTGACCAGTGAGATGGTTTTTCCAGGGATTTCAGAAGTTGTACTCACCGGTTAAACCGACGATGGTTTTTTGAGTTAACGTCGGTGCAGTTGTCCAGAGACTTGGTTTTTCAGTTGATCAGTGGACAACTACACTCACCGGTTAAACCGATGATACGTCGGTTAATCTGCCCAAGTTGTAACGGCTAGTTTTCAGAAATGGCAGTTTACATTCATCGGTTAAACCGACGCTGGCTATTGGAGGTACGTCGGATTAACCGGCGCTAAGCAGTTTTCTGGCAGCTTTTCTCCAACGGCTCTATTCGTGTGAGCTGCCTATATATACCCCTCCAATGGGTCATTTTGCTCTCTCTTAACACCAGGCAACATTCATACACTCATATATTGTTGAGAGCCATCTTGAGCTTCATCATTCACATATTTGTTCATTCAATCATTCAAGAAGCAAGACTAAGGACTTGAGTAGAGAGAAGCTTGTGTGCATCCGTTCTTGGTGATCGGTTCTTGCTCAAGTGAAGACTCTAGCTTGTTACTCTTGGTGATTGGCAGCACCTAGGCGATCTTGGTGATTGAAGGTGTTTCTTCCGGAGCTTGCCAATAATTGTGGGAGCCCGAAGAAGATTGTACGTGGCTTGAGCTCCACCACGCCGGGATGGTGAACGGAGACTCTTAGTGAGCGCCCTCGTCTCGGTGACTTGGGAGGTGACAAGACTCTTAGTGAGTGTCACAACGTGGATTAGGGGTGTGTGCCAACACATCGACACCACGGGAAAAAATCCGATTGTCTATTGCCCACTCTTTACTTTCAAGCACTTACTTTCATGCAATTATTCATGTGCTTAACCTTAGAGATCATAGCTTAGCTCTATCTTGCTTAGTTTCATATCTAGTTGTATCTTCATAAGCTTGTGTAGTTAGCTTAACTAGCCGGTTCGTGAATTGAGCCTTACTAGTATTGTATAGGTTAAGGTTGCTTTACTTTGTTTTAGAAATTTGAAAAAGGCCCAATTCACCCCCTCTTGGTCCATCGATCCTTACACCCTGCCCACCGGCGCGCGGCGCGGCGTGGTCGAGCTCGGGGGGCGGGTGGTTCGTGGCGGGCCCCTCGCCACGGTGGCATGTAGCGAGCGTCCACTGCCTCTCTGCAAATGGCGGACGGGTTGGCCACCGAAATCGTAGCGCGTGGGTTACAGAGCCCCGCTGCGGTGTTTTTTCCTCTGTATTGATACTGGATATTGCGTTGCGGATGGGTTTACAGAGCCCACTGCGGACAGCCTGATTGTGTCACATGAACTAGGCGTATATCCCGCGCATTTGCGCGGCTAGTATTGAAAATTCAAAAAATTACATGTCGTTGTATTCTTACTTAAAAATTATATTATTTTTTACCATACATCATCCTGTTCATTATCGTAAATTATGTCTTATTGTTGGTTAAAACAATTCAAATACGATTTACCTGTAATAACAATTTGATTTGTTGATCTTTAATAATATTATGCATATAATTATTCGTATTTTCGTTTTATTTTAATTGATTATTGTTAGCTTTAGTTTTTATTAATAATATATGTTTGTAACTGATACATAGCTAAATGGTATTTTATATTTAATTTTTTTCATAATGGCATTGGTGGGCAATTTGATTTGTTGAGCTTTAATAATATTATGCATATAATTATTCTTATTTTTGTTTTATTTTGATTGATTGTTGTTAGTTTTAGTGTTTATTAATTGTATATGTTTGTAACTGATACATTGCTAAATGATATTTTATATTTATTTTTTTCATAATGGCATTGGTGGGTGATTTTTAGTTAGGCACAGGGGTATTTTAGACTAATTTTTTATCATAACGGCAGTGGTGGGTAATTTTTTTTTCTTCGATTAACGTGGGAATTTCTAGACCTTGAGAGTGAACGTGGAGGCTCCGTTTGTTGGCCAAATAATAAAATAATAGATGCATACTGTGTTGACAGAATTAAGTGCACTGTGATACTGTTTTGAGTCGCTACATGTATTATTGCTCACAAGGCATTGGAGTATTGGATTGATTCTTAATCATGCTACCTGAAAAAAAAATGATGATGCCAATTGTCTGGGAAAGGGCCGCCAAGCCTAATGTGCACTGTGAAAGCCCAAATAGTGGTCCAAGCCCAATTAGGGTCCACTTGAAAACCCATCCGTTCGGCCTCTGAATCTGATCAATCAACGTAAACGCCACATCATTCAGACGATCCCAGCTGCAGCTGCTTCTCATTTTTCGCCCCATGGTAATGCGTGGATCGTTTGCACGCTGGAGATTGTAATTCCGGCAGCTCGTTTCTGGTGTTTCTCTTCAGTAGGATCTGGATATCATATTGCAAATACTGCAGCGCCCAGCACGCAGACATGAACACTAGTACTAGTTGAAGCAACCAAGCCGGAGACGCACAATAGTTTTCTCTCGACTACGCAGGGGAGCTACGCATCTTTGCACTAAGAAGTAAAATGAGTTTGTTACAAGGTAACGCAAGCTCGCCACAGCTAGACCGTCGGATTATTTGTTACGATGGTGTCTATACTCATGTCAGGTTTAATTCCTGCATTCATGGGTCTCTAGTCTGTTGGACACTGGAGCGTACGTGTGTGACGCAGACAGTTTCAGTTCCGGAGCTCCGGTAGCAGGACATGTCCAGTGCCTGATGCCTGAAAGCTTTTGCAGGCTGCCAAAGCCGTGCTCGGCTGTTAACATTGTGCATCTCACTGGATATCCTAATCCCTTTCCACGGCCGTGTGATTTCCTATTCACTAGCTCTTGGAGTTTTCAAAAGAGAAAAACACTAGCATACAGACTAGGTCTTGGTGCCATACCCTAGCATTGTACCTCAACTGCATGCTACTGTTTACTCTAGTCCTCTAGCATGACTAACTAAAAAAAATACTACTATACGTTTTTTAGGGCAAATACAACTATACGTTGAACGTCTACAACCATACTAATTGACGATCCGCAGTTAATTGACAGTACAAGGAAATTAACTTTGCTGATGAGATTGCGTAGTAATTCTTCAATAGCAATTTTTATAGCAAACAGATCACTCTTTTTCCCTGAGTTTCATTGGTCATGTTTAGTATGGACCTTGCACGGTAAATAGTTCATACTTCATACTGTGTCGAAGTGCGTACTGTACTGCAGATCAGCAGATGCATTAACCCTTCAGCAATTGGCTGCTGGCGCACTGTCAGATTTCTCGTACTGTTTCATCAAAACCTGACAGGAAAAAAAAGAAGCAAAAGGCGTCCGCGGTGGCAGGGGGCGGCACAGTGCCCTGCAGCAGAGCTATGGATCCACGATGGTGTGCCGATCGTAGCCTGTCTGTTGCCGAACATGACGTGACACGTGTCGGCTTGGCAAGAGGACTGATGGCGCACTGTTCACGCTGGCCTTTCGAGCTTCAATTGGATGGCCCCCTCCTTTCGCCGTGCCCGTTGCCTCGGATTTTACAGGGTTACTGCCTCCCGAGTCCTTTGTGCCGCTGGCGATGTGAAACTTGGGCAGGCTTGTACTCGCGTACCGGGGGTGTAAAAAGTTGCTTGGATCCAAGCAGCGAGATGGTGATCCTTGGCCCGGACAGGTACGCCGCTCTGCATTCATTTCGTCTTTTACCGCTGCAACATTTTACATTCACTGTATTGGTACGGACACAGGGACACGAGAATGATCGATCTGCTCCATTGTTTAAGCTGGTAAAGTGAACTGAACACTCGAAATGACAGAATGGATGACAAACTTCCGTGCACAATTCAGTACTTCTTGGAAGACTGAAGAAGGCAGAGCACTTCATTCATTTGCTGAATTTCTACTACTCCCTCCGTCCCTTTATATTAGCATTTGGAGCACTTGAAATTTTTCCCATAATATAAGCACTTGGAGGTGTCTTGTGGGCCCCACACGGATTCCCCATCAAAAAAATCTGCAGACTTCACCTTTCCCCACCCACCCACCCCGCACCTCCGTCCCCTTCCGGCCTTCCAGTGCCGCATGAGCCCACCCCGCCGATCCCGCGGTCAAGGCCGGCGGTGTCGCGCCCCTCCGCCACCAGAATCTCCCCACCCACGCCTCTCATCGATCTCGTCCTCACCCATGGAAGAGACGAGTGCAGAAGAGTGCAGGTGCCGGCGAGGAGAGCGCTACTGGCGGCAGGTTTTTGCGCGGCGGCGTCGGAACGAAGCCTTCGCGCGGCGGTCTAGGGCTGTCGCGCGACGTTGGGGTGGTCGGGAGGCGGCGATGCGTCGTGCTATGGCGGCCTTGGCGTGGCACCCTGCCGGGATGCGGAGGTGCCGCCAGCGCTAGTCCTAGATCTGGAACCACCGTCCGCGGGAGTCACGGCGGCGTCAGCGTCAGCAGCGGTAGGCGCGGCTGCGGCGGCGTCCGCGGCTGGTGCGGCTGCTGCGGCTGTGTTGCCGGCGGGCGCGGGTGTGGCAGTGGCGGCTGGGGCGTCAGGCGCGGGCCTTGCTGCGGCCACGGCGGCTCCGGCTGATGCAGAGCCGACAGGAGCTTCTCCGGCCTGGGATTGTGCTGCGGTCATTCCTAATGAGGATATCGTCTCTATGCACGATGCCATGGAGTTCCATCTTGGCGGCCGCCACTGGCTCGATCTTGTGCCTACGAAGGGGACCTCCACTGACTTGGTGTGCAACCGTCAGCGCTCCGACGATGGTTCTGTCTAAGTGCCTTCATCAAATGGGTAATCGACTACATCTATCCTTCATGGCCATAGCTTCCAAAGTAATGTGACCTCTTTTGGATGATGCTCTGTAGAATAGATGATGCTACTACCAGTAGCAAGGATAGTTGAATGTGGTAGTCGATTGGATGATGCTTTTGTTTATATGTTGTCGTGCTTTAGTGATGGTGGTGTTAACTCTGTGTATTTCAATGCAAACAACTGTGACTTATTTCATGAAAAATGAATAAAATGCGATATCTTATTTTCTCAAGACTCAGAAGAACACTTGCAACTCTCAGAATATACTTTTGCTACATATGCCTTCCTCAACAGAAGTTGATGACACACCGCCACCAGCTATGGTAGTTCCATTATTAATTGATCCATTGGTAACATTTAATTTGTACAGATGCAATGCGTTTCTTCTAAAGATATCATCAACTTTTCTAATCCCTTCGATATTAGGCAACAAGTATTTTTGTTTATCCTAATGCAAGCTAACATTCACGCACCTTCATTTCAGAGTAGATTTTTAACATTTTGTACTGACATGCAATGCTACTCAATCATCTTACGAACTAGTTAAGACGATGAATTACGAATATACCTAGATAATATGTCTCTGGATATCCATCTGTACTGAACATGACCTGAAAATGTTTGTAAATTAGAGATGCCAAGCAAAGTGTGCCTTCAAAATTGGGAATACTGAATATCAGGATATATGTACTTGTAGGAAGGATAGACTGCATATAAATATATTCTAAAAGTACTGAATGAATCAAAATGGAGTAATGTGACATGATTCTGAATATCAGAGGCAGGACTAACATCAGTAAACTAGATGTACTGGTTGAACAAGATACTTTCAAACCTAAAATGCCTAAGAAGGAAGGCCTCACCGGGCATCACCAGATTTCTATAGACAGCTTCCAGAATATATATTTTCTGTTATGATCAAAGAATCATTACTGGCAGGAACCAGTAGCGCACTAGCACTAGCAGTTAGAAGATACATACTTCTAGGTATCTCAAAATCTGACAATCAAATCAAGATGGCCAAATATGTCTAGCTTAAGTTATAATTTTTAGTATTAGCCAGATACTAATACTACTATTGTGCCAAAGCCCAAAGAAATAAACTGGATGTTGTAACAGGTCTAACATAATTCATGGTCATTGTGCCGGGACAGTTTAGTCATTTACAAAATATGATTGCATATACATGCAAACGAGTTGTGCAGCCACTTCCAAATGACTAGGCTGCAATATACAAAATATATCCAGCAAAAGTCATAGTCCTAGTCCACCTTGTCCAAGTGATATCTACAGCAAAAGACATATCCTTCTCTCTTCCCCTCTCATGAACCAGCAATATCTACACCAAAAGACATAATCTTCTCTGGTCCCCACTCATGAACCAGCAATATGTACACCAAAAGACATACCCTTCTTTCTTCCCCCATTATGCAGCATACAATTGTTGTAGGACAGCATGATAAAGCTCACGATCGATGCTAAGGCTATTGGGAAGCATTCCTGCAGCCTCGAGCGCTTCCTTGTTCATATGGGGGATCTTATAACCGTTTCCTCCTCCTTTTTTCATGACTTCTATCATGCAGCCTTGTAGAGTCAAGAAGACATTTCTAATTTTGGATTCATCATAATTACTGAACTCTTTTTGTACATTCTGAATTAAATCATTCATGTTCTTGGAGCTTGTAAGAAAGGTCTTGGATTGTAGGGATGTGAAGAAACCCAGGTCTAGAACATTCAAATCCGGTGAGCTAGCTGGCTGGTTGAAATGTCTAGCCCTGTTTGGCGAACTGCTTGACAAAATACCTCATCATTTGGTTCTATATGTGTGCGTGCGTTATCTTGTTGGATCCAGATTGTCTCTCCTCTAGCTTCGATGGGCCACTTTGCAACAATAGCTGGAAGAACCTTTGTGATAAGGTAGCTTCTACGAACATCCCTTGTCACATTGATTGGTTTTGTGATTGGAGTACCCTTGTCTCTATATTTGCTGCCTCTTTGCGCTGGTTCCTGAAACATGGGACAACAGAATTAAATTGGCTACCTTGGTCAAACGCAAACAAAGAAGCATTTGCATTGGTCATTAGAAATACACCTGTCTCACAAAGGGCCATATGCCTAGTTTCCCATCAAAGTAGCATTGCCCTTCAGCATTATAGCGTGGTGGACATACAGCACATAGGAGCATACATTTAGGAATAGAATTCTTGTTATGAATTGTTCTTAATGGATCCTCTTCCTCGGGCAGCATGTAGAATCTCTTTGCTTTTTTGGTGGTGTTGAACCATTTCTCATCTGTGTGAATAATGTTTCTCATATCAATAAACTGCAATGTACCTGCATGTAGCATACCTAGACAATATTGCAGTCGTGTCTTCTTGTTGTCATCTCGCAAATATGGCTTGAGAGTGTTAGAGTGTCGACGTATCTTGCCTTGTTTGAACAAGCGGTGCAGCGTTGATCTATTCACACCTAGTTCATGAGCTAAAGCCCTAAGAGTGGTCCTTTTGTTCAAAGGTATTGTTGCAATTCTAGACATATCAATGGCAACCTTCTAGCGACCACAATTCTTTTTCCTTTTGCATGATACATCGACTGGTACACCTGCAGCAAGGCACTGCTTCGCTGTCCTCCATATAGCTTGCACATGGCACCTATTAATATTGAACAAATGGGCTACTATCGTGGTGGTCCTTCTTTTCAATTTGCCATTCACGCTTCGGAGAAGTAAAGCTTCATAAATTGCTTGTCTTTCGTTGTCTGACAAATTCTTCCTTTTGTTCACCATGGCGGCATGTTCAGTTTGGCTGCCTGTGACATCATTATCATTCCAAAGTCATTATGTGATTATTATGAAACTACTACATTTTTTTAATGTTGTTTTAACCTTGATCAATATTTTCAGCAACACTGGACCCGTCGAGCGCCTCTTCGTCCAAGGCAAAGTTGAGATCAAAGGTGGCTGTATCATCGGCGGCATTGAACGCAGAAGCTAGATGTACAAATCAAAGAAAAAATCAGAGGTACTACCTTTACACGAAGCCTTGAATCGTGAAGTTGATGGAAGTAAAAAATTTGAGTAATTGAAAATACCTTGATTGCCATGATCAGTGGACCATTGGAGCTCGTCTTCGGCGAAGCTGACATGAAAATCGACCGCATACACATCGGTGTCCTCATCTACACGGTGGCAGTAAGAAGAACGGTAAGACAATAAAATGAAAGGTATCGATTAGTTGCCGACTGCTTTTAATCTTACATGTACTGTACCTGCCTCCTCTTGCTCGAAATCCATGTTTGAAACAAAGGTTGCTGGTGCTGCAGGGGCATTGAAGCCATCCACTTCATCTACACAGCAGAGTAAGAAAAGTCTGAAGTAAAACCCATAACCAAAGCTTGTCCAAGTGTTTGGAAGCTCAAATAAAGTCTGAGGTAAAATCCAGAACCAAAGCAAAGCAAGTGTTTAGAAGCATCAATGCTGTGTGTTGTGGTCCAACAAATTCACTAACCTGGGTCATACATAGCCATGTTGAGGTCAAAAGAAGCTGCTCCATCTCCATCTCCCATGGGTTGTGCTCCAGCAGGTGGTGGGTGCTCCAGCAGGTGGTGGGTGGTCCTGCTCCATCCCCCAAAAGGGTCATCTTCTTCATCAGCTGTTGGAGGAATGTTCAGGTCTAGAGCCATGGTGGCGTGGAGTTGCTGTGAGGATTCTGGAATGTTGGTGGTCCAAGAGTCCTTTTGTACTCTCTGTGTTTTGCCCAGTTTGAATTTGGCGCCCGCCCCTTTTGGCGGGCCTGTGCAACGCTGGAATGGGTGTGGCCCTGTGCTGCTGTACTTTTGGTTGCACGTGTCATGCTAATGGAGTATTTCACTTACTTTTGCCTGTACCACATCAATTCATTGTAAGGACACATGCGTCATTTTACATCTCTGCTATTTTTTCACTTTGAATGCTCCAAATGCTAATATAAGGAGACGGAGGGAGTACGTCTCGACCCTGATTGAGACGAGGCGGCAGCGGGACGAGACAGCTTCACATGCACGATGATCCTGGAAAAAGGAGTAGCCTAGAGACGCCAGACCTTGTATAGTTGTAGGCGGCAACGGCCCACCGATCTCGATCTCACAAAGAGTGAAAAAATGCAATGAACGGCAGCAGCCTGCCTTGCCTAGGGTTCGTGGTAGACCTGTCAGTGCCGCAGCATCAAATCCATGCAGGCCCGGCCCGGCGCCGTGCTGCGCGGCATGCGCCCAACACTCTTAAAGACACATCTCGTCAGCGCCACATGCGCTTCCTTTATAGACAGTCGCCAAGCTTCAATCCCCCATACGAACTCGAAGTAAACCCAGAGATTGATCTGCTAGCTCCTCGCCTCCTCCACATATATATACAGCAGCTTCAGCTTGTGCTTTTGCAAGCGTGTCTTCTTCCTACTTCCTCCTCTCTGATGTCTTCCCCTCCTCTTTCCACCGCCATCTCACATGTTACCCAGAACCCCGAATGGCGAATGCAGCGAAGCTGGCGATCTCGCCGCGCTGCTGTGGTCGTCAGTTCTCGCCGGTCGCCGCAGTGTGTGTGTGTGTGCGCGCGCGCGCGCGCCGTCCGAGGGCTTGCATGCGGGGAGGAGGCCGTGTTTTCTTGTGTAGCCAAGGATGACTTGCCGGCCGTTGTCTCTGGCAGCCAACGCGCGCTTGCCTGCGGCATTGCACGCACGCGTTCGTTCGTGCGCGCGCATGTACACTGCATGCGAGAAATCAACCGGCCGGCAGGTTCTTCGCTTTGGCTACACGATGGCCTCGTCTTCTCATGCAGGATCTCAGATGGTGTGATCCGGCCAGGTCACTGTTCCGTTCTTCAGTTAGGTTATTATGCATGGTACATAAACATTGGTATGTTCCTTCCTGTTCCTAAATCTCCAGCTAGTCTAATTTTCTTCTTGACGATGCCTTTTTTTTCTTTTGTTTCTGTGAGTTTCTCTAAGCTTCTGTGACAGTAGCAGCCAGACCTGATGGCTCATTCGTTTTGGAAGGAGCTGCAGATTTATCGTACAGGATTCAGATGACTGATGTGGAGTTTCCATTCTCTGAAACTTGTACGGGCTCTCCTTTGTCTTCTTGTTCTTTGCGCTGTGCGAGACTGCAACTTTTTTTTTTCTCTTCTGAAGAAGAACAGAGACTGCAACTGCAAGGCGCCCAAGAAAATAATGTATTATAGCAACGAGTGAAGATCCTGTGCAGCTTAGGATATGGTGGTAATTAGGATCCCTGAATGCGAACCTGAATGCGAAGCATTTCTGAGCTCTAAGATTCTGTGTTCGTTTCATGTTCATGAACTAGCTAGAGATACTGATTGATACGATCTCCGTTCGTCAAAATATGTATTGGTATTTTTCCCCCCGTGTGTTACCCCTGTGTAATGTATGGTCCTTGCGGACTGTACAAATCAAACTAGAGTTCAGATGAGAGAAAGCTGGAGTTCTTCGTAGTGGATGGGCTGCTGGAGGACAAGAATCCCACACCTGATAGCTCAGGTTCCCATGCCGCTGAACGATTGGCCACTGATTCCTCCGCCGTACATCGGAGACGCCGCCGCCGCCGCCCTCGGTCGGGTTAACTCGTAACCGGTAGGGGTCCGTCCGTCCGGTCGTCTGACTGCTGGCCACGGCCACCCGTCAGCCTTGCAGGTTAATGGCAGCAACAGGGAAGAGCGAGCGAGCCAGTACGCAACTCGGCTTCCTTGGCCGCAGCAGCGGCGGGGCCATACCCATACGCCCTTTTCGTGCGTGCGTCCAGGCCCGGCCCGCCGCTGCATTGGTTCGGCGCAAGGATCCCCGATGCTGCTGCCGGCCGGCGAGAGGCCTGCTGGCGCCAGTGGACGGTGCATGTAGATGCGCAGGCCTCTGGTATCTCTGAACTCTCTGTGCCGAGCGGCGATCGGTGCTGTACGCTACAGTTCTAGTTTGCCATGTACTCTCTCCGTCTAAAAAAAAAATGTAAATCTCATTTTTAATTGAGTCAAACTATTTTAATTTTGACCAAATTTATTCAAAAAATTACTAACATTTGTGTCTCCGAATAGATGTAGTATAGAAATATATTATAAGATTAATCTAAAGATATTTATATTGTAACACCGATATTAATATTATTTTATATAAATTCGGTCAAATTTAAAATTGTTTGACTCTTCGAAAAACGATATTTATATTTTTTTTGGAACGGAGGGAGTACTGTACACGCAGAGCCCTGCTGTGGCTACACCAGAACGTACTCGTCTTTTTCTGGTTTTGATTTGAAAGACGGAAAGTACTGGTAGCTCATCTATTCTTTTTTCCATTCTTTAATCTTTCTTTCTTTTGTTTGTTTGCTTTGGGTAACTCATTTCTGCTGGTACCACATGTGTAGTCGTACGTACTCTTGGACGAAACCAAGCCTAATACAGAAAGGGGAAATGGCGTGCAATCATGCGTTATCTGGACTAAAATCTGTCGAACACGTTTGCATGTTGACGCCAACACTAGCCAATGCCCAATGCCCGGCCAAGAAACTGTATATATCCTTGTGCCATTACAGTGCAGTTCAGGTGTTTCAGCATATACAAACACGTGCAGCACAGTAAGTTTGTGATCCATGCAAAGTTCAGATAGCTAATTTGCACCATCCACCCGTCTTCTTCACTTGGTGAGCTGCTCCTCTCTGCCTGCTTCCTCCAGCTCCCTGAGCCCTCCGACTCTCTGCTCGATCTCCTCCAGTAGCTCCTCCCTCAGCAGCTCCTCCCTCGCAGACGCCTCCAGGTCCTCTTGCTGCACATCGACATTATATATTCAACAGATTTCAACAAACCATACACTACATCTGAATTCTGAAAGGCTAATGTTGATCGATTTTGATTCTTCCTGCATGCAGGGCAGGGCATGGGAAAAGGTTTCTGTCCTGCAAAGCTTACCCTGTCGTAGTACCAGTGCACGGTTCCATCGCCCCCCTGGCTCCTGTACGCATCGCTGTCGTAGAAGGGATCCTGCGTTCATTCAGCCCACAAAGCACCGTGTCAAGATTTAACTCAGAGATTTTCAGCCTAATTAATGGTTTCTGCTGAGTTGTGACTGGTGCCGATGCGTGCTTACCTTCATGGACGCGAAGAAGCAGACGCCCCAGACCGTGAACATGGCGTAGAAGGTGTCTGTTCGTCGAGAGAGAAGGGGAAAAAAAAATAACAGGTTGATTCAGACTTCAGAGTCAGAAACCTGCCCTGGCACTGCTAAGTTCAGGACGAGACATGCGTCGTCAGCGGAGGGACTCACAGACGCTCTTGAGGGTAGCGTCGCTGAGGTGCCAGATGGACTTGGTGACCACGTAGTCCCGCGACATCTCCACGTGCTCCACCATCGTCACCATCAGCGGCACCACGTCCAGCGACGGGAACGCCTTCACCTTCGCCGAACCCGACCTCTGCAACACAAGGTCCATCCATCTAACTGTCACTTCAAGATAACGAAAAAAGTTCAGGCTTCAAATCTGTCTAGAAAGATATCAGTGCACAATTATTACAATTATAAGCTTAGCATTCAAACCACACCATATTTAAAACTAGCAAGGTGGCCCGCGCAAATAGCACGGGTAGCTAGCAATTTTTCATGATAATATTTAGGACCCTTTTAACTTAAAATTAAATATATTCAAGTGATTTTGTCTAATTGTTTCATTGTCATTATTTTGTCCAAATAGTCTAGCAAGATATCACCTTTTTATCATCTTATTTCATTGTGCAAAATATGTACATGATAAATGGGAATATCTATGTGTAAACATAGTTTAAATGCAGACGCCCTAATTTGATGGTGCTTCTACGTACTCTTTGGCTGACCAGTCCTTATCAGCGTACTTCAAATTATGAAATTAAGAGCAAAGCACTAAGAGTAGGGATTTGTTATAATTCCTTCAATCCTCCTTTGCTCGCTAGTGTCCCTTTTCCTAATATTGTATTTGATTCGTTTTCCTATTTTTATCTAAACATTTAGTTATTATGACTTAGATTTTACAGGACTCATTTGTTTGTGTCTTTTTCTTCCTAATACCTACGAAAATAGTTTCATAAAAATGTGTATTTTTTGTATATTGATTTGCTTAACTTGTTTTAAAAACTCTAGGAGTTATTTTTATGTATTCGACATACACTCTTATTTGATTATTTTAATTATAAACTCGTATGAAAATCAGGATGTTGATTTCACTAAAATTTTGTCTTCTTGGACTCACTATGGATCTTCAGTTTTTAGTTGTTTCATAGTTGTCTATTTCACGTACCGCTTCTATAGTTTCACGAAAAGCCTTTACTTCTAAAATTATTTCACTGACATGCACCAATGCCTCATGTGTCCTCCCGTAGCTAGGAAGCCTTTCTATCTGCCAGCTGATTCACCTATTGTATTCCGTTACTCACATAATCACATTTGGACCACTGGTCTTTCTCTACACTGATGCTAGAAATTTAGGACACATCAGATCTCCTCAACTCCCCCTCATTGCACCTTGATGATTCTACAAACGCCAATTCACTGTGGCACTTATTCCCTCCTTTTTATTTACATGTCGCATTAGCTGGTTAGTTCTAGGTCAAACTTGACTAACATTGACCAAGTCTTTAGAAAGATATAGTAACAACTATACTATCAACATATATTTTATGGTGGATTCAATAAAACAAATTTGGTATTGCAATATTATTAATTTTTTCTATAAATTTGGTTAAAATGTACCAAGTTTGACTTGAGACAAACATAATACGACATGTAAATGGAAACAGAGGGAGTATATACTATGCACTTAAGGTAATCATTATAAGTGTGTCATCTTGAGATGCTTTTAGTTTACCCTTGTATCATAGAAAATCTATTTGTTATGACATGAATCCACTAATAAGATCAGTGATGGAGATATTTATATATTTTGACCTATTATTGTGGTACCCATAAGAGACTCTATTGGATTCATTTAACACTTAAGTATTTAGAGGGTGTATGGATTTCAGAGTTAAATTTAACTTTGTTTTTATGGATGCCAAATAAAGGGCTACATATGGGATAATTGGTAATCTAAATGCACAGATAATGTTTATTTGGTTGTGAGAGCCCGTTAGTCCTTATTTAGCTCATTAGGGCACCGAGGGATAAATTAGCACTCCTATTTTAGTCAATACCCTTAAATTATTATTTTTCATTCCAAGGATACACCAGATATTGCTTTTGTAGAAGTTAAGTTAAACCTACTAACAACTCTATATAATATAACAATATTGATTGGTTTTCTTTACTTCTTTTAAATTTGAACTTTTGTTTATACTTATGGGTTCTCTAGTGTTGATGCAATTAATTCACCAAACAAATAAAAAACTCTCTTTCAAATTAATTAACATGCGAATTTTTAACTCCTGAGATCCAACAGATGTGGTATGTGCCTTGTACTGCCTTTGACCTTTGTGCAAACTCCCACCTCTCTCTCTCTCTCTCTCTCTATATATATATATATATATATATATATATATATATATATATATATATATATAGCGTCTAGGTCACTGGGTCGAAATTGAGCTGTTTATCAATCACCACCGAAATCAATGTCTCACTATAGTGACAGTATGAACACACCAGTCACCAAGATTATATTATCAGTTGAACGATAGCATGTTGTTCATGTTCATCGTTGCATGCATTGCTGGAGAAGCAAACATAATTGTATTAAGTTGTGTTTTGCATGGAGGATGCCGTTACTTTTTTTTCTCTTTTGTTGTACTGATATGGAGCTGCCTTGCTTGCTGTCTCTCGTGCTTCCAATCTACTTTGATGATCACCAATGCAAACTACAGCGGCAACTATCTACCAGCCACCTAGCACTCATTTGCAGCCGAGAGCTCGAGATCCTGAATCGTGACAGGCCATGTGACGACACTTGTAACTTGAACCGAGCAACTCTCAATCGAGCAAGATGGGAGACTGATGTGTGCCAGATCGAATCGGAGCTCTTCTTGCCCCAGAAAACACTCTCACGGGAGGGCAAACGGGTGAAGATGTCGACTTGAATAGCACATGTATCTTTCATGGTTTCCATATCTATTTAATTTATTAATCGCATTCCACAAAAACTTTTTGGTCAACTGCTAATTTCCTTATTTTGTAATTCCAAATTTAAATATTTACTAATCATTTTCGGCATGAACTCTTTGATATAAACTCTCATGTTAGTTCCGACCGTTAGATCTTCATAAAATCCAACGATGCAAATCCTTCTCTTTTATAGATTAACATGGGAATTTCTACACCCTTTCGATGAACATGGTGGCTTATTTTTAAAAATTTCAAATATCCCCGTTTATAACATTGAGTTACCAGGAAAGACATCATCATATACTTAATCTAGCTGGTCAGACAAACACATTATAATCACAGTTCAACCTACATGTGGCATAGTGATTAGTAAATATCACTTTGGTAACTATATCATGATTTATGGCAGAGGAATAGAATATACAACTAATAAGGTGTCATTTAAATTGATTAAATAAGTTTCCAATATACAGATATATTTAACACATACACCAGATAATATTGAGATATGAGTACGTGAATATTGCCACTTCCTCTCAATGCATGCGAACAAACTCAAGCAAGATGCCAAGTACTTTAATTGGATGCCAGTGTCATTAAGGGAAGGAAGATGTCAAGATGGGGGTGCTTGTCGTGTTGCAAATCTTTGTTGTGATGGCCTCAAGCGTCATATCTAGAGTCTGGCCGCCTGCTTGGGCGTCTAGAAGGTGCCGAGCCACATGCACATCTAATGGTGTTTGATCCACTTTATATCCTCATTCGAGTGGTTTCTGACGCTGTCGTGGTGCTAACATATCCGTCTTGAGTTTCCCTCAGAAAAAGGCCTTAACTCTCTGTAGATTTTGCCGCATCTCCAAATCCCTTCCCACAAACAAATGCCAAGATAGATTTCCTGAGGCACCCGTTCCTCCCCTTGGCCTGTGTCATGGACCACATGCTCCTTCACGTTGGAATCAACCGCTTGGCCTGTGTTGGATCTGACATCTGAGCAAATGATTGTTGGAGTCGATGGGCGGCCTTGCTGGCTTACCGGGTTGCTGCCTTAGGGCTAATAACCATGGTGGCAGCTCGCAAGGTCAGGAGAACGGCTCGTGGAAGCAGACGGGGGACGGGCGACGGGCGACGGGCGACGTCTCAGCAAGAATAAGAGTGACACCAGCCTTTTGTATGGAGCATTCTTTTATTCTGTTTCGGTGACGTTAGATTCTTATTACAATTTTCAAATATTTTATTCCAAATTTAGCAATTTATTAGTATTTGATATTGATTCTTTGGTTAAATCAATATATATTTAGTCGTATTTGATAAGGACTCTATGGGTTAGTCTACACCGTTAGATGTTCATAAAATCTGACGGTGTATATCCTTCTCTTTTTTAGATTAATATGGGAATTTCTAAACCCTCTCGGCGAACGTGGTAGCTTCTTTTAACACTCCCTTATTAATATAAATATTTAGTCGTATTCGATAAGGACTCTATGGGTTAGTCTAGACCGTTAGATGTTCATAAAATCTGACGGTGTATATCCTTCTCTTTTTTAGATTAACGTGGGAATTTCTAGACCCTCTCGGCGAACGTGGTGGCTTCTTTTAACACTCACTTATTAATATAATAGATTAATGACCAATACAATAAAACGAAGGACCAATACACAAAATCTGAACGTTACTGAATCGTCAGTGCTCCTGGACTCTATCTATTCATGGTCATGGCAGTGCTCTCGGTTTCTTCAGATTCTAGATACCCGTGCATATATAAAAACAAAGGAGAAGCAGCAGCGACTCTGCTTACTCATGGTTTTCACATCCTCAAATTTACCTGAACATGGAAATTTTCGTTTCAGGATAAGGTACCTTGGAACAACGGCTGGACGTGAACCCGTGCTCATGGGACCTGCCGAGCTGCAGAGAAACAGCACCCGTACACGTGAAAAACTGCGAGCAACTGAGGAAAGCAGGTTGGAGCATGGATGTGAAGGAGAAAGATACGTGGACGGTGGCAGGGCAGCGGCCATGGAGGTCGGCACCCCTCCGGGGGTGCAGCGCGGCCGCGGCGTGAGAGTGTGCCTTGAGCAACGGCGACGTCATGGTGGTTCACTTCAGCTTGCTCCTCCGTTGGCTTTGGAAGTGACTCTGGGCGGGCTCATCTTCTGCTTGGAAAGATATGGCTTGTAATAGTGGGACGGGAATCTTTCCGTGTGGATATACTGGATAAGCTGGGTAATGGGTGGTCAAGTATTTTCTCCATTTTGGTGGGCGGAGACAACGTCAGAACAGAAACTGTGGGCCTGACGAAATTGGCTAGCCCAGCAGGCCGTTAAACGAGCCGAGTAATTGAGGCCCACTAGAGCGGAACCTAATAAGTTATTCGGGCCATCCCAAGGCGAACATGAGCTGAAACTCTGCATGTCTCTACTGCTCATCGACATGCTAACAAAATGGTTAATCTTATCTTAAAAAAAGTAGAATGGTTAATCTGCCAAAAGTTTCGTTAAAAGCAGAAAAGTACTAGTAGCACGTAGAAGCTCAGGCATGGAGAGTGCCCATCACGTGGCCATCACGTGCCCTCATCAGCCACCTAATCCACACACACGTACACATCGCTTCACGGAGCCCCTCGTGCACGCAGGCAGAGATATATATACGCAGCGCGCCGCACCCAAGTACCCAACCGCACACTCGCAGTGGTGAAAGCTTTCACGCGGCTAGCCGGACTCAAAGTTCTAGGCATCGATTGACACGCTAGCTCGCGATGGAGGGTGGCGGCAAATCCCCGGTGTCGTCGGAGCACGGAGAGTCGGCCTCCGCCAAGGCCGCGGCGGCGGCGGTCGAGGCGGCCAGCGGCGGGGGCAGGGCGGCGAGCCGCGGGCTGGGCGTGCTCGACCTCACCCTCCGCTTCGCCGCGGTGGTCGCCACCGTCGGCAGCGCCGTCGCCATGGGCACCACTAACCAGACGCTGCCCTTCTTCACGCAGTTCCTCCGGTTCAAGGCGCAATACGATGATCTCCCGACACTGACGTGTGTGCCCCGACGATCCTTTCAGCCAACCAATCCACCAATCCGATTGTGTTCGTCTTCAACTCTGATGCTGCTACATTTCACTTTGTCAGGTTCTTCGTGGTGGTGAACTCCATCGCCGCCGCCTACTTGGTCCTGTCGATACCCCTGTCCATCGTGCACATCATCAGAAGCAGGGCGAAGTACAGCAGGCTGGTCTTGGTCTTCTTCGATGCGGTAAGACAGGCTCCCCTCTCTGCGTAGCACACGGCAACTGAATCTGAATGTGCATTCACTACTGAACTTTGGCCCTCCGTCCTGACGAAGGCGATGCTGGCGCTGGTGACGGCGGCGGCGTCGGCGGCCGCGGCGATCGTGTACCTGGCGCACAAGGGCAACGCCAGGGCCAACTGGTTCGCCATCTGCCAGCAGTTCGACGCCTTCTGCGAGCGCATCTCGGGCTCCCTCATCGGCTCCTTCGCGGCCATGGCGGTGCTCGTGCTCCTCGTACTCCTCTCCGCCGCCGCGCTGGCGCGGCGCTAGCCGCTAGGTGGTGGATTGGACTTGGTGGTGAGGGCCAACCGGCGCGGTGAGCTTCTCCCTGACACGTGTGTGGTGGGGCTCTGTAATCTCGTCTGCTTTTGTGAGATGTCGGTGTGCACTGTGCAGTCGTCAAAGTTACATGGCGTCGTTCTTGCGAGTGTGTGTATCGTGTTACTGCCTTACTGGTCACTTTACCATTTGTGAGAAGTTGTTTTGAATAGTCAAGAAGAGAATGCTACGCGTCTAGACATGCACCATTCCGCAGGTCATCTATACGAAATAGAAACAGAAGAGATCTTAGAGCTCAATAGCAGCAAACCAAACATCACAGCTTGTTGAACCAAGATTCTTTTGTTGGAAGAAGAGAATTCACAAACAAGTGTTTTTTAGAGAAATACGACACTAAAAAAGTCGTAATGCAAACCAAACAGGTGATACATAGCCCCTACATAGCAGGGGCGGGCCCAGGATTTTGGAACTTGGTATTCAAAATTTCAAGTAGTGCAAAAAAAAAATTGACAGCTCAAAGTACATACATATTATTAGCGCATAATTGAGTACCGATAGCACAAATTGTTTGTAATTTTAAATTGTTCAACATACAGATGATGGATGTACTAAATGATGAGCCTATTAAAGTGGAAATATCTGAAATAAATAGTGGACAAAATTCTAAAACAACAAATGACATCGATAGAATGTTTACAAATTACAAGATAACTTTACGACCCTTCATGGCTTGAAAATACTTGATGATGGAGCAGGAATGAGCAGCCGCAGGCCTGGGAAGGAGAAGTTCCAGTGGGCTATGGGCCATGGGAGGGCAAAGTTTAGGCCTGTTAGTGGGTAGTTTTTATATTATTTTTTCCGATTTGTCAAAAATATATGCCGAATTTTGTTTTTGCAAAAATGTCATCCTGCCGTCCGATCTGATTTTTTAGATCTAAATGTTTTGTCGATTATTTAAACACTAGAATGATTCTAAATGAAAAAAAGTTTGAATTACAAAGCTGTAGATCTCGTCGAGGTCTATAATTTTCGTATAAATTTTATCTTCATCCGAATCCATATGAATTCGTTATATTTTTTTTGAAAATGTACTACAGTGAATTGCTACAGTACCTCCGTTTGACTTGTCCCCGGCCGCTATAGTAACCTTTCGCCGGATGAACCGGCAGTATGTTTTCTACAGTGCACCTGCCGCCGGTTCATCCGGCGGTACCTACCTTCCGCCGGATGAACTGGCGGCAGGATGACATTTTTGCAAAAAAAAATCAGCATATATTTTTGATAAATCGGAAAAAATAATAGAAAAATTAAAAAAATTCTAGTTTTTGGGTTGCTTGGCTCATTTGAAGAAGGAATGTAGCCTGAGTTCTGTTTTTTCATTTTTTTCAATACATATACATGTATATGACTATATATACTTGATTTTATTCTAAAAATAATTGGTATTCAATGAATACCCTTAATACCAAGTGGGCCCGCCCCTGCTACATAGTCGTATACCCATATCTATGCACAATAGATACCACTACAACAATTCAGCCTTTAGTTCTAAAGTACCAAAAGAAAATACACTGTCAGAGAGATTTAAGAGTTTTAAACCTCGAGAGTTACTATACAGTGTATCGAACCAGGGGAAAAAGGGTAGACTTCTAATGTTCAGTGTTTGAATTCGGACATCTCCACAACTAATGATGCGGAACTTCTTCGATTCAGCATCGTCAAAAGCATTCTCTTTATGAAAATTTCACCTGCAGAAAAAGATTGCGAATATTAACATCAGATATTCATATATCCAAATTCTGTATAATTAAACTGTGAATTCGCATACCATTTAGAACCACCTCCTTGTACTATGTCGACCTCATCTCGTAGGTGCTGAAGTTCGAGCTCTTTCCTTTGAAGCTCTTTATCCTTTGCCACAACTTCCTTCTCTATATCCTCTAACTCTTTCTTCTTAATTTGATTGTCAACTTCTTTCTCAAGTATGGACTTCAACGCTTCGTGCAGAAACGCAAAGACATCAGCACCCGTTGCGATAATTTTCTTATTTCCTTATTTTAAATTTTAGCCAAAGAGTCTCTAAATTTGAAAATATTTACAATTCTGATATAGCACTACCTTGACTCTTGTTCTAATTTGTAATATTATTTGTGAGTGTTGAGAAATTGGTGTTGTAAATTTGATAGCAGCTTTTAAGAAGCAGTACTAAAATAATTTGATACCACTTCTACGAATTCTATACTAGCTTGAGAGATCAACTCTCTTCAATAGAATTTAAATATTTATTTATTATAACTTAATACAATACAAGACTATTATACTTTTTATACCTATCATGACACAACTATATTATATGGCTATCATTCTATCTTCTACTTAATATATAAGGCCCTGTTTAGTTTCCAAAAAATTTCCTACAGTAGCCGTCACATCGAATCTTCGGACGCATGCATGGAATATTAAATGCAGTTGAAAAAAATAACTAATTACACAGTCTAACTAATTAGCACGAGATGAATCTTTAAAGTCTAATTAGTCTATGATTGGACATTATTTGTCAAGTAACAACGAAATATGTTACAATACCAAAATTCAAACTTTTTCACCAACTAAACATATCCTAACTCTCATGCCATGGTATGACAAGAGGGGAGAGGATCACCTCTATTCAAAGGTGCTCGTAGTTGTTATGATATTATCATGTGATAAGATATTTTTTCTTTACAAAATATCTATTCTAGGATTTTCTCTCATCTAGATCCAACCATATAAAATATCTAATTTTATTTTTATCTTGCCATGAAGCATAATAACTCTGTCTTTTGCTATTTTTAAATTTTTCTAGAATCTTCTAAAGTCAATAAGACTGCTGGTCTGGCGGTTTGCACCGCTGCTATCTGAGCACAACGTGCAGCCAATTTGGTTGATCGCGAACTAAATGTAGCTCAGCTAGTAAGATACTTTTTTTGAAACCTGTCTATCTAGATTCGAGTTATCGATTCAGCAAATAGGTACTTCATTTTCCTAGATTTAATTATTCCATGGAGCTATATTTCAAATATTCCGGTGGTAGGCGACATATCCGTCGATGACGAGAGACATTTGGTGATTTCGTCAATCTTGAAAATCTGCAATCTCCCCAAAATGCTCATTAGGATTACATGCGTATATTCGTAATGGTGAGTGTACGTGCGTGCATGTGAGCGTGTCCGCATTTACGGTGTTTGGGGGGAAAAATCGATCGATAGATCTCTCCCATGTGATCAGGCATGAGATTAGTAGCGCAGCTGTTTAATTTGTCCGTTTGTATAATCTTGGAGCAGTGACCTGCCTGCATTTGCATTTGGCACGCGTTCACCTGAATTCCGAATTAAACAAGCACTGCTATTGGCACAACGGGTTGGGTTTTGCAGATTTGTCATGCTGAATCTCACGCTCACTCTGCACGTCGTTTACGCGCGGGTGATCGACGCGCCAGCTAGATGCCATGCATGCCAGTGTTCTGAGTCCTGGTCGATGCATGGCTTTGGAAACATCAACTTGGCCAGCCAGATGTTTGCAGATAGCACACACTACTGCTTATCAGTTCAAACCATCAACTTGGCCTGCCTCCGTTGCCATTCCAGCACTGCTTCAGTTCAGGTCCGCCCCCATCGCGCGCTTTCACGGACACCTCCCTGGCTCCCTCCGATAAACTTGAACTCGGCGCGGAAACGACGGACTCGGTGCCCGCGGCGGGGCGGAGCCGCTGGGCGCGTCGGAGCGGACGGCGCTCGTTGCGGTGAAGCGGAACCAAGTTATTCGGGCCATCCCAAGGCGAACATGAGCTGAAACTCTGCATGACTCCACTGCTCATCGACATGCCATACCAAAATGGTTAATCTCTTCTCAGAAAAAAAGTTGAATGGTTAATCTGCCAAGTTTTCTTAAAAGCAGAAGAGTACTAGTAGCACGTAGAAGCTCAGGCACGGCGCGTGGCGTCGCGGACACTGCCGTCCACTGACAGAAAGCTGGCTGATGTCGTTAGCATCCTGGTGATGGAGCAAGTGAGAGTTGATGCCAACCAAACTGCATTCCCCGCAGGGCGGCGAGCCGTGGCCCGTGGGCTGGCGTGCTCGACCTCATCCTCCGCTTCGCCGCGGTGGTCGCCACCATCGGCAGCGCCATCGCCATGGGCACCACCAACCAGACGCTGCCATTCTTCACGCAGTTCCACCGGTTCAAGGCGCAGTACGATGATCTCCCGACACTGACGTGCGTGCCCCGATCCTTCCAGCCAACCTCTTGATCGCCTAATCCTAGCTAGCAGCCTAATTTTCCGTGATTGATTCCCATATCATCTCTTGCCAATTACCTCCTCACTTGCCAAAAGTTCCATTCTCCTATCTTTCTTAACGTGTTCCTTGCCGATTAAAAGAAGTGCTAGCAAGGAAACCACCGGGGATCCAAGCTGAACGTGGTTCTCGAGTCTCGCTTGCCACCAGCAGTGCCGGGATCGACGACCATGCTCTCTTAATCGCACTCCGCCGGCAGTGCCGGGATCGACAACCACTCCAACTCCAAGCGATCGCGACCACGCTCTCTTAATCTCACGTCGGCAGTGATGGGATCGACGACTATGCGGCTATGCCAAGTGATCGCGCCATCCACAGACATTCGCACTAACATCACGTCGGCGCGGTTCTACGTGATGAAGCATTCATCCGGTCAGATCTCCATCGCCATTTAAAAGGTAATTAATGCATTTCTTTGATTATCGTAGGTGGATTTACTACCGGTTTAATTGTGTGATCCCTACGAATGCCTTGCTCAATCTCAGACTCTGATGAATGTATACATCATGTATTTATTTGGTTTAGGGTTTACTCTTTCGTCAACTAGACGTAGGTACGGTAGCGGTCTATTGTTGCGGAGTGATGATCCCCTGGTGATCGTGTTATGTGCCGATGGTTGATGCAAGTCATTTTTTTAGTATTTTTTTCCTTTTCTGCCATCTTACGGCTTGCTACAATTCTTCACAGATTCATTGATTTTCGTGTGAAGACCTGATTTCAATCAGATGGAGCACACATGTCCTTTTGCAGATGGTACTAACACATCATAGGGGCGTAAAAGAGCTAGACCCAACGCTGATCTTCCCCGTAGTGTTTCTCTCTCGGTTTAGACTTTTCTATTTGCAGTGAGAATGGTGCACAAACTATGGTGCTAATTATTCTATCAGTCAGAGAATAAAATATTGATCCAGTTGAACAACTAAAGTCTTGTTTGGTTCCACAGACTTTTTTTAAGCCCCTATCACATCAAAAAGAATCTTACTATTTTAGAGTATTAAATAAAATCTGTTTATAAATTTTTTTGACAGCTGAGTGCTAATTCGCGATATGAATCTAATGAGCATAATTAATTCATAATTTACTATAGTGATGCTACAGTAACCATTCGCTAATTATAGATTAATATACCTCATTAGATTCGTCTCGCAGTTTAGTCCTAGGGTTTTGCAGTTAATTTTATAATTAATCTTTATTAAATACTTCTTAATACTAAGATTCTCTTTGATATGATATGGACTAAAGTTTAGCCCCTCGAACCAAACAGCCCCTATAAGACAAGACGTAAAAAATATGCGAGTTTACCGGAGGAGGAGGAGAGAAGACGTATTAATTAATATTTTGACAGTTCTCTTAGATTGGTGCAGAGACTAACGTTTGCATTACTTCATCAACTATATTTGAAGCCATAATATATATAATCAAATGAAACCAGGACAAAATACTATTGATGATAGCAACATTTCTTTGGTTAACATGTTTAATTACTTAGCTGAATATGCATGTTAATTTTTGGTTTTATTATATTATGGTTCCTTTTGCCACTGGGATCAGTAACATTTTTTTGGTTTACCTGATTAATTATATATTTTTTATTTATTTTTGCTGGTTCATCAATTAAAATATCTTTTATTACTATGTTCTTTCTAAAAGTATATTATTGCCACATGCAGAATGTAACACTCACTATAAATGTAAAATTCTTGGTTTCTGGATTTTTTTTTAAACATCCGTGTGCCGCATATGGGCCTCTGCTAGTAGATATTTATTATTGAAAGAATACATGTGATATTTAAAGTTTTCTCCCGTAGCCCATAAGGACATATTTTTCTTGCATAATTTAAATAAATATAGTTAAATATAATCAAGTTTCGAAGATCTTTTTGTAACAAACAAAAATTGGACAATCACTTTTTGGTCTGCAGATTTTTTGAGTTTGAATCTATATCTGTACGCTTTCTCTCATAGTCTTGATTGGACAAACACTTGCTGCAAGCAAATCTATACTATGAATAAAGGATAAAAATCTTTCTCACCAAGATTAGACCCACCCTCACAGAGGACCCACTTGTCAGGGCTAAAGGGGTACCAAAGTTTGGAGAAAGCCTCAAAACCACACTTTACAAAATGAATCTACTCTAAAAGTTCAACTTTTTTCATCTATATAAACTCCCCGTTAGTCCTACCGCAACCCCACCACCTTCCTCAAGCCTTCCCTCTCCACCCCCTTAATCTTAGGGCTAATTGATGCTAATTATCTATCATTTTGGATAGAAATTAAATAGTATAAGGCGTACCATATCATTTTGGAAATAAATTAAAAGAGGTGAAAGTTTTGCCTATCAAACTAATTGATTCAAATCTATTTGGAACGGTATTGACCGGCCATTAAATCTTCATAATTGATTCAACTCGATTAGAAAAGGTATAGACAGACTATGTTTAGCGATTATTAAATTTTATAATATTGGTCCTATCTAATTAGAAAATATATAGACCAACCAATAAGCTATTCATATGAGGCCAAGAAATGCATATGATCTCTGTGTAGTTATATCTTCTATAATCAAATTTCCATTCAATATGAAAGTATATAAAGAAGTTGATTTTTTAGTAGTTGTTGATGTAGCTATGTCACGTAGGCATTTTGTATCATAAAATTGTTGCACATACAAAAAAAATTATCCCTATGTAAGTCTTGTACTAGGCACTCAATCCAAACAAGAAAACCTTAGGCTTCTACAGAGTAGTATGGAATTTTTGAATATAGAATTAAACCTTACTAGTTGCGTATTGCTGAAAAGAACAAAAAACACACATATACTTTAATCCCCACGCTGCTGAGGTACTTTTGTCCTGGAGCTCGGTCGACGGGAAGCAGGGCGGCGCACGGAACATCGTGCCAATCTAAAACCAAATGACCCAGATATCTCTACATGCTTCATGAAGCATGAAGAATATCATTGCTATTAAAGTCCATTTTAAAACTTATACCAGTCATGGTCATCATATTTGCAATCCAAAACTATAAAACCAAGCACCGGTATCTCACATTATCCAAAATTGGACAAAACAACCCTGAGTAGTTTTGGGTTGTTTTTTTTCTAACATGTCATTGTGGGTCCTGCATGCCAACGCTAACGAGTGAGCCCGTGGAAAGAAGGTCTCTGATCTGTTCATTGTAGACCTCAAGAACGTTTACTGAGAACTCGTATGTCACACTTTCTTTTCTTGCTTCTGCAATCTTGAACAGCTCTTCCATAGCTCTGTAATTGACCCCCCTATTGCTCTCAGTTCCTTACATGGTAAAGGTCTTTCCCGTTCCGGTCTGCCCATAAGCAAAAATGCATAGATTGTAGCCATCTAAGACCGAGGTGACCAGTGGAGACACGTCGGCATACACAACATCTGCTCATTAATTCAAGATGGACATTAGACAACCAAAGTTGGTAAGGGGATTTATTCTAATGGAACATAACTTTATAAGACAATAATCTTATCCTTGATGTGAAACTCAAATAACTAAATGTTTAGACCAATATGACTAAGACATTCAGGCACCAAAGTTTAGAATATACCTTGGTCATGTTTTGGCGCCTTCAGGTGAGAACCCCTTCCACCTGATGCTGTGGTTGCGGGTCCTCTCGAAAGAGCCAATGAGATCAGTTTCGAACTGAGCTTTGACCTCATCATATTTTTGCTTGTGTTCTGGAGTCAGCTCTTCATACGTGACAGGTTTGGTGAACGGCAGAATCGGTGCTTGGTCCTGAGGTCCTGTCATCTCTGCGGCGGGCGTTGTTGCTGATGAAGGTCCCACCGGGCGTGCCAGAATGTGTTGTCGGTCAAAACCCACCGGCGAGTAGCGACAGGCAACACGAAGAGCCGGGAGGTCGCCGGGGCGCTGGCAGGCACTGCTCCCTCACCTTTTTTCTTCTACTGTATCACTAAGTGGGTAATTGCCTAACACTGAAGCATCTAAGTACTTGTACATTGGTATACATCAACGATCTCATAAGTCATCTTGCTAATGTAGAGGAAAGAGAAAAAGATCATTGTTTCGTAAGGCAGCCATCTTATAAGACAATAGCATAGACGCACGTGATTTAAAAAAACCTAAGATGTGATTTGATCCGCATATGTTTGGTAAAAGAACAATCTTCTCCTTTAATCATAAATGGAAAGTGTTCAATTATTAATTAGTACTCTAACCATACCTTTTTCTGGAGTCCCTAGTCAGCACTATGACCTGTTTTTTTTTCAAAGTGTTAATTAATTAGCATATAGATCTCTATAAAAAGAATCTTGACGATATTTTGATCTACTCCAAGAATGAAGAAGATCATGCTAAGCATCTGCGTATCGTTCTTCAACGATTACGAGATCATAATCTTTATGCCAAATTCTCCAAGTGTGAATTTTGGCTGGATAGTGTGAAATTTTCAGGCCATATTATCTCCAGTGATGATATATCCGTTGATCCAACTAAAGTACAAGAAGTGATGGATTGGGAATCTCCTACTTCAGTTCATCAAATTCGCAGTTTTCTTGGTTTAGCTGGATACTATCGTCGATTCATTCCTGATGGAGTCTATGGCATTGGCTGCGTTTAATTTCTTATGGATTATCCTGCCTTGAGACCATGCCATAGCAGTGATCTAATCACCCATTACGGAGAGGTCTACATCTTGTTTCTACGAAACTATTGACCGCCTCTGTCCAATACTTCCTAGGAGTCCTATGCTCATCAAGCATGGTCCTAGCCATCTCCACAAGAGTGCGATTCTTCCTCTCTACAACACCATTCTGCTGTGGTGTATAGGGAGAAGAATACTGGTGGTCCAGACCTTGGTCACTGCAAAAGGCGTCAAAACGAGCATTCCAAAATTCTATTTACTATAAGCGATTGCGGACCTCCGTAGCTATTTTCAATTTTTCTTTACATTGTAAAGGGCCGTACTCTTTTCCTCACAGGGGGAAACTCCACACTGGAGGTGAGGTTTTTGACGAGGCGGACCCGTTGGTGCAATACTACCAGCGACTATCTCTCTCTGGATCTACCCCTTTTCTCCCCCTCCCCACACTATCTCTCTCGATGATGTCAGCCACAAGCGGGTAGAATACAATATCAGTCCCAGGAGGCTGATAACACTTTTATTACATCAGATGGTACATCACCGTACAACTCTACGCGGAAGTGGGCAGTGAAGCGCCACTATCGCGAGGATAATAACTAACACCCACACAACGATATTAACTACGAAGAGAGGGTCATCAGAGTCTTGCGCTATACGGAACTTCCTGCGGTATCAAGCAGAATTGTAAACATGATTTTTAGACCTAAAGTTGTGGATCGTTGACAAAGTCATAGTCAGGTTCTTCAGCATCCAAGTCTGTGCGCAATGTAAATGCACAGGTTACCGTATGAACACCCCAAAGCAAGCCAAATGGAAAGGTCACAAGGAATAACAAGGATTTGGTTAGGGTCTCCTATGCTTGCGGCGGCCAGCGGGTGGCGGAGATGCGATCGGGCGTGATTGGGTGGCCAGCAGGGCCCAAGGGCTAGGGTTCGGGGCCGTGGGGTGATGACGGATGCGCCGGCGTTCCCAATTTGGAGCGACGCCGGTCAAAAGCCACTTTGGCGATGTCATTGCCCAGAATTCGCGGCCATGGCGTCACCGGCCCCGATGGCTGCTCAAAAGAGAGGATCATTCTCTGGTGTCACCTCAACCTGTTTCTTTCATGTCATCACATCGTGCAGCAGAACCAAGGATGAGTTAGTGCAGAAAGGAGAGAACTTCAACCAATGAAAGCTTGGGGGCATGGGCTTGGATGGATTGCCGGCCAATGACAATTAGGTGTTCAGCTACCTGGGCCACCGATGTGGCTGGACTGTTTATACGTGCCTGGGCCATGTTTTTTGACGGATCGGCATGCGATGATGGGTGCGGCGTGGGAATTCTTTTGGTATCGCCTCGAGGGGTGACTTATTCCTTTTCCATCAGGGTGACTACTCCATGCACCAATAATTTAGTAGAGTATGAGTATTCTCAGTGAAGGGTTTCATTGCACACTTACCAACAGTACCATATCAGATTTTGTCTAGGTACTGGTGCATCCTGAGTTTCATCTAGATGAAACCCTCTCTCCTTCCATAAAACTCTCTCTGTCTCTTTCTTCATAAATGCATTGCCATGTCACCAAGCCTGCTGATGTGCAAAAGCTCAAAATATGCACCAACTGAGAGTTTTGGGGGTTAAATAACAAGCCCTCTACTTCTTGCCACTGGTTCCTATGCCTTGGCACTCGGCCGAGACACCAAACCCAGGCATCATGGCTTGGTCCGCCCAGACTTAAGAAGGGAAAATCTAATTTTTTGCACAATCCGCCACCAGAAATGTTCCTTGAGATCATAGTACATCTTGGTACTGCCCGGATGAATAGAGTAAGCTGTATCATGAGCCTCACTCAATATCAGCTTCCTGAGATCCTTCACATCTGGCACACAGATCCGGTTCTTGTACCACAAGGTACCCTGATCATCATCTCTGAAATGAGGAGGGTTTCTGGCGCCCCCTTGCCCCTGTTTATATAGGCACCCCTAGGTGCCCATTAACGGGCTCACGACCTGGAGGCCCGTTAGTGCACCTAAGCCCAGTTCAATTCGGATCCAATCCTTATTAGGCTTCCAGCTCCTTAAGTGTGTGACCCTATGGGCTCGCACGCAAATAGACATGGCCCGAGTACTCCGGCATGAGGCCAAGGCCACTACGAGACCACTATCCTCCTAGGTGCGCAGACGATGCGAGTGATGGGTGGGAGCACCAGGCACCACCACCTATTCCTAAGACCAACACATGGGCAAGCCTGTCGGGGATCTCCGAGGCCGCCCGGGCCATCTTAGAAGCGGTCCGGTATTCCGGTACGCAGATGCCTTGCTATCTCGCTACCGAACGGACCGTTTTGTGGCCTTCCAAGCGATCCCGCCTGCAGGCGGCGCCCGCTTAGGCCGGTGGTTAGGCGTGGATAGGCCATGTGGCATCCTCACTAGCCTGTCGGGGATCTCCGAGGCTGCCCGGGCCATCTTAGAAGTGGTCCGGTGTTCCGGTACGCGGACGCCTTGCGATCTCGCTACCGAACAGCACGACCGGCGTTCAAACGAGTTCATTGATGGCGTGCATGAATTCATAGAAGCGGCCGAGAAACACAAGTATGGCGGTTTTGTTCGTTGTCCATACAAATTCTGTAAGAATGAGAAGGATTACTCATCATCAAGAACCATCCACAGTCACTTGTTCAATAGTGGTTTCATGCTGAACTACTATGTTTGGACGGACCAAGCCATGGTGCCCCGGTTTGGTGTCTCGGCCGAGTGCCAAAGCATAGGAACCATTGGCAAGAAGCAGAGGGCAGTGGCAAGAAGTAGAGGGCTACTTCGATCCGAGACAGAATTTCGACAGCACCTCCCCGCTGTTCTCCAAATACACGTCCCGGAAGAGAGGTTGTGTATCCGGAGAATAACAGGGAGATGATGCCGAAACTCTGTCTCGGATCGGAGCAGACCATGGAAACTAAACCCCATCTACGCATCCGCGGGCCGTCCAAAAAACGTGGACAACTGAATCACCATTACGTGTTTAACTAAAATTTGTTCACAACACTATAAATATCACAAAAAAATCACTCAACCTTTTCTGTTCTATGATTGCAATGAAAAAATCATTATTTCATGCAGTTACACCTCCATTGCAATGTATATCACATGTTATTATTTAATGGGGAAAAATATAAAAAATAGCAAATGAGTCTGAAAAATAATGAAATTTTGGCATGTACAAAGATTCTAAGATTGTGTATTGCATGTACAAAAATTTTTGAAGTCAACACCCAATTCGACTATCACTTTCACTTCAAATATCAACATCTCATATTCAGAACTGCCTTCAGATCACATCATATTCCTGAGGGACTGATAGAAAGAAAGTTGAATGAGTTCTTGGCTCTGAATCAAGGAACCCGTACTGTTCTACAATATGCACAGACCTTCAATCACTTGTGCCGCGCCACAGGAGGACTTGTCGCCATTTTCAGACCAGCTTCGCTTTGCATGTCTTTATGATTAGAATCCAATTCAGTGACCGTATTTAGGGGGAAGATCTCACACTCTAAACCCGTAGCTTTTTGTGCACTTCGATCATGTTGTATCATTGGTGTAGCTGTCACGTGGGTCCGTCCCACCAGTCAGTGACACAATGAATAACAAAAATCACCAAAAATAGAAAATCCTCTTTGACTGCTTGACACATGTTGGTATTTTCCAAATTTGAGGGACTAAATGGCCGAATTTTGTCAAACCCCAATTGAACCAAATGTTCTAAACTTTGAAACTGACACTTGATTCTATTCAACTTTTGGTTTAAATTTGATTTGAATCTATTGACCAGGGTTTGACCACCCATTTTTCTTGTTTAAAATTCCAAAAGTCTATTTTCTGAGCATTTTCATACATAGCATATTACACCAAAGCATTGACTAAAATGTTTTTGAATGTCATCCGCCGAATATCCCTTTTTGCATCACGACCAAGATCTTTAGATAGGAGATCATATGAACCCTCCAGTTCTGATCTTCGGCTTTAGTGATGAATCACCTTTCATAGCCGAATTGGTATTTCCAGTAATCTGGGCGGTCAGACCGGTCTCATGACCGGTCAGACCGGTCTGGGCGGTCAGACCGATTGCATCGACCGGTCGGACCGGTTTGTCCAGAACCTGCAACTTGGCCTTTGCTTGCATCCGCTTTCGAATATGAAAATATTTCTTCATAATTGATTAGCCAGATGCTTGCTTAGCCAGAGCAATGGCCTGTCCATTCTCTTCCCTTTGTATATATCTTGAATACTTGTTGCACCACCAAAAGTGAATCACCAAAGGTTTTAACATGTTTCACGCCCATAAATTACAGAAATTCCAAGCCAAATAAGAGTGTAATTGTAGAATAGGGAAATAGTTTTTTATGATTCTTTCATGTAAATTCTCCTTATTATGGTACCAATTCTCAATAGTTTGATTGGATCCTTATTGTGAAAAAACCAATGACACGTGTCTACCTTCTCTTCAACTATCTACTCTAGCGTTATATTCCAATGCTACAATTATTAACATCACACCCTAGGAACAAAAACTCAAAATATGCACCAACTGAGAATTTTTGGGGCTAAATAACAAGCCCTCTCTTCTTGCCACCTTCCTGGAGAAGGCCACGGACGAATTCCTCGCCGCAGCCGCCTTCGACTTGGGGGCGGCGGCAGGAGCGGGCTCCCACTTTGGCTCTGTAGAGGAGCTCCGGGCCGCCCTTCTGCCCTGCACGTTCTCAGAGCAGGGATGCAAAGTAGCGATGGGGTCCGCCAGCCGTGGGTCCATTTGACGCGACCAGGCACCCGCCCTTTACAGTCGCGCTAGAGGATGGACATGGCCGAGGCGCAACAGACGACGAGCTCGTGCCTCACCCCCGCACCTTTGCTGCGGCGGCAACGAGGACTCGCGCCCACCTCTCCATGGTGGGTGCTTCTCCTCGAAAATGGTAGGGGAGATGAGGGGCTTGGAGCCTTGGAATTGGAATGGAAAGTGGGGGCCAACGAATATGGAATCTGAATTCGATTTGGGTGGGTTGGTTTTGGGGATTTTTGATGCAGACGTGGTGTTAAGATGAGCTGTGTGTACCTGCTACTGATGCGCGGCACGTGTTTGACCAGAGGATCCATCGCCGCAGTCGCCTCGTCGTCAAACAAATGAACCTGATGATAGCGACGCAAGCAACGAGGAGGTTGACGGCATGCAGTGCTGGATCTAGACTGGTGACACGTGGTGCAGTGGATGTGTGTACTCGACGCGGAGCTGGTCGAGGCGAGAGCCGAGAGGATTTCCAGGTGGTCACTTCAAAAATTCAGTGCCAATAACCTGATCTCCAGTGCATAAAATTCAGTTGTTTCACCTGTCAACCAATACAGAGTATTGTTGAAATGAGATCACAGAGTTTTTTTTATGGCAGGAACCTTCTAACTGATCAAGTTTTAGCTCCAGGGGGCAAGGCTACAGGCCTACATCCTCTCCTTGCATGCAGTTCCAACTTCCAACGCAGAAGCATCAGCCACATTCACCTTGCCCGCTTTTGTTGCAATAAATTGCCCTCAGCAGTCCCTGGTTAGGCCCCATTAAGTCTTTGGTGGAGCTGGAGACTGTCATTTCGGGACCGGTTTCTGCTCACTTACTTACTATGGCTGAAACAACTGCATATATATATATTTTTTTTGAGTAAAATGCACTGGGAGTCGTTAAACTAGTTGACATGTTCTGTTTAGATCCATGAACTTTGAAAGTGCATTTTTAGGTCCACAATCTATTCAAGTGTGTCACTTGAGGTCCAAAACACCTCTTACCAGCGTTGACCGTCTACGTGGACCGCCACGTAGATCCAACGTGGACCGTATATTTGCAAATCACCCCTTTCCTACACTTTGTTCCCCCAGGCCTTTCGCCGGGAGGGAGGAATGGGCAACGCGCAGAGGTGCTCGCCGGCCGCCCCTGCTCCGCGCCCCGCCCATGGAGGTGCTCGTCGGCCGACCCTTCTCCGCGCCCCGCCATGCGTGCAGAGGTGCCATGGCTCGCCGAGCTCGAGGGCACGGGCACGCCCAGGCCCCCCCCCCCGCGCACGGGCCGCCTCCTCGCGCCACTCGGCCCTGTTCCACCGAGCGTGCCCAGCTCCGGCTCGCCGCACATCTGCCATGGCTGCCGGAGACGTGCGTTGGAGCAGCGGCCGGCCTCCTCCGCGGCGGGCCCGCCATGGCCGCCAGATCCGGCCGAGCTCGAGCGGGCCTGCCATGGAGTAGGAGAGGGGGCCCGGGCCGCCCTGCCTCCGCCGCGCCGCGTGTACAGGGGAGGGCTGGGGATCCGTGGCGCTCGCCCAGTCGTCTCCACCTTCGCCTCGTGCGCGCCCGGCCGAGCAGGGGCCGTGGCCGCCGCGAGCAGAGGGAGGCCTGCCGCCGCCGTCCTCCGCACATCCTCCGCGCCGCCAGTGCCAGCGCGCGGGCCAGCTCGAGGTGGGGAGGAGCAACAAGCCGGGGAGGGGCGGCGCGGCTCGCTGCTCTGCGCGAGCAGGGAGGGTGCTCGCCCGCCGCGCGTGCCCGGCCCTGCTCGCCACGGAGCAGGGGCCGCGGCGGCGCCATGCTCTGCCCCCCGTGAGCTCGAGCGGGAGGGAGGAGGGGCCGCCATCGCCATGGCCGCGCCATGACCCGCCATGGCCGGCGGCCAGAGAGACGGCCCGAGCTCGGTCCGCGCTGCCGGGGGCGGGGCAACGCCGCGCCGCGCGCGGATCCTGCCGGCGGCGGGGCGCCTCCGCGCCACGGGCCTCCGCGGCGAGGGAGGAGGAGGAGGACCGGGGCGGCGCTGCGAGGGAGGAGGGGAGAGGCCGCGGCGGCGCGGAGCTGAGGCCGGAGGAGGGAGGGAGGAGAGGCGCCCCCATGGCCGGCGCGGGGAGGGAGCAGGAGCGCCCATGGCCAAGGCGCGGGGAGGGAGCTGAGTAGCGGGGCTGCAGCGGCCCGGCGGTGCGGGAACAGAGGAGATGAAAGGATGGGGGAGAATTGAGGAGGGCTCGGCTTGGGAGGGGTGATTTGCAAATATACGGTCCACGTTGGATCTACATGGCGGTCCACGTAGGCGGTCAACGCTGGTAAGAGGTGTTTTGGACCTCAAGTGACACACTTGAATAGATTGTGGACCTAAAAATGCACTTTCAAAGTTCATGGACCTAAATAGAACATGTCAACTAGCTTAAGACCCCCAGTGCATTTTACTCTATTTTTTTTGTCTATAGCTCTGTGCCCTCAAGCAAATCATGTCCGTGATCCTGTTGTTATTTTTGGGCCGGGTGCCTTTTTGATAGTACTTTCTTCTTCTCTTTATTAATATACATGAACGGCAGAACTTTTTTTTTGCGAAGGGGAAATTCATTAGAACAGTGACACATTACATCCCCGGTTCTTAGCAGAACACACCCTAAAAAGAACAGAAATTACAACGCAACCTCCACTCTTTCCAGAGGCGTCCCGTCGTCGTCGACTCCGGCCACCAGCAGAACCTGCCAGCGCCGAGTAAGAGCCACCTCCCATCTTCATGTGCGACTTCTAATCATGGATCTGCTGCAAGAGCCATCGGCCAGACCTCCCAGCACGAATCGATTTCGTTGAAAGAGCATCAGCCATCGACGCATGAAGAGCAGAAGGAGCACAGGAATCCGCCCCCGGCGGCCAAACAATCGACGGACGGAAGACAAAGCCCATAGGGGAGCACCAAGGATCCAACCCCAACGCAAAGAGGAGGACTAACACGAACCTCATACGGATCTTCCCGGAGCCGACGCCGCGGTCGTCACCGTCGGAAGAAGATCGAAGAGGAGATCTTATTCTCCCCAGGACGCCGCCGGCAACATGTACAGCAGCACCGACACAAGCCCAGAGGGACAAAAGAAGCCGCCATGAAGTCAACCGCGCCGCCGTTGCCGCTGTCGCCGACGAGCAGAGCCGCCCGCTGTGAAGAACTCCACCGGCAACCCTAGCCTACTAGCAAACCTAACTAGACTAGCAGCTACTCTACGCCGAACGCCGATCCACCCGATTCCCTCCTCACTCCGCCGCCGGAGCCGAACGCCGATCCACCCGATTCCCTCCTCACTCCGCCGCCGGAGCGGACGCCGGAGGAGGGAATTGAACGGATCGGCGCCGGAAAGGGGATCGCCTCTGTTCGCCTCTCGCGGTGACTGTAGCGAGGGGGAAAAGAGAGAGACCCAGCGTACTTCTGGGTGTTCTTTTTCAAAAAAAAAACCCACAAGAACAATGTCACGATGAGATGCTTATGTACTGGGAGTTGCCACAGATTAGCCACAACCTCGTGAACTACAGCACGACGAGTCTCCTCCACGTCGTGCTTCCTCCAGCATTCTATAGCTGACTTGCAGTTGATAAATAAGTTGTCTCCATCTTGATCACGTCTTTGACATAAGAAACAATCTAATATCAGCAATCCTCACTCTTCTCCATTTTCAGTTTCATATTCACAGCGAGGCTGTTATGCGCAAGCAGCCATACACAGCCGAACCTTCTGTAGTTCTGTTTCCTGCGGGGTGCTGGCTCCACCAGAAGCTGCATGCAGTTCATCGCAGAAATTTTGCTTGCCCCACTGCCTTAATTAACACTTGTTTTTCCTGCTTTTGACAAAGAGCTTCTCCTTCCGTCCTGGAGTGCAATTTAATAATTAAGCAAAAGCTTCCGCTCTTGATCTGCCTTCATATAACCTCATCTGTATTTGGACTGAACGTAATGCTTTTCTTCTCTGCATTAATATATTGGCCTGAGCAATTTTCAGAAGTTTGGGCTTTCATTAGCAAGACTGCAAGAGTGGGTCATCCGCGATCAGTCTTCATAACCTCATTATTAGTATTTGGTCTTCAAACTCAAATCAAATCACAAGATTGGGGTACAATTTCTTCAACTAAGGCCTTTCGCGAATTTTTTTGGGTTTTGGTACTATAGTACTTTCATTGTTATTTGACAATTAATATCTAATCATGGACTAATTAGGCTTAAAAGATTCATCTCGTCATTTACAGTTAAACTGTGTAATTGATTTTTTAACTACATTTAATTCTTCGTGCATATATTCGAAGATTCGATGTGATGAGTCGCCACAGTGGTTAACCCTGATTGAGATGTCTCGAGCCCTGTTGCAGCGGCTAGCTCGTCAGGCGGCGCAGCAAGCCATCAGAAGCGCCCGCGGGCGTGCCACCACAACATCCACCGCCACCAGTCCCGCCGAGCATGCTCGCAACGCTTGTGGTTGTGGGTGTCGCTACGATGTTCCCGTGCAGGGCGCACGATGGCTCGACCACGGCCCGTCACTGGATGCGACCCTCTCACCATGACTTGTTGCATGGCACCTCTATTGGGCCAGTGAGGAGAGGAGGGTACGCCGCCTAGAGGAGGACGTCGACGGTTTTTCACTGTCATGTGTGGGTAGTTTTTGGGTTGGTTTCGCTCCTTAAAGGATCGGTAGAACTGATGATATCTCTACATGTGACTGGACATGAGATTATTAATAATAAATGCATGCTGTTAAATTTGCTCGGTTGTGTAATCTTGGAGCAGTGGCCAGCCTGCATTTGCATTTGGCACGCGTTCATCTGAATTCCGAATTAAACAAGCGCCTAGCGACTAGGACAATGTGTTGCGTTGGGAGTTTGGCGAGAGGTTCATGTCAGGAAAATTTGCAGCTCGTTCGGGATGTCAAGCGCTGAACTCACCCTCGGTTCTACAGAAACCAGCAAACAATCCCCCTACATATGCATTGTAAAATTGCTCAACTCCTGGTTTTATTGAGCTGCAAGAAGCTCCCTGAAACCGGCAAACAAAGCAAGTTCAGTTGACTCCAACATTTATCTGAATGCTAAATAGTTTATAGGGATTAAGAGCAAGTGAACAACACAGGATTCATCGACCTCTGGAATGGTGGACCGAGAGGATCCCACGAAAGAGTAACCCTCTGAAATAGCAGCGCTGAACTCACCCTCGGTTGTCAGGAGCATGGAGAGTTCGATTCAGTTTCGTCAGAGAAGTGCATTCAGTCAGCACTCAGCAGAGTGCTTCTTCAGGCTTACCGTTTCAGCCTTTGACTACAACAGTTCATCTTTGATCGGAGGTTTCATATTTAACTTAAGTGTTAGGCGCGCCTAAGAGCGTTTATTTATAATTCATGATAATTAAACTTCCGCTTATAAGCTGCAAATTTTGGTAGGACAAAAGTCCAATATCTCTATTGGGCCGAGAGTACTCAAAGCACATGGGCTACATACTGATTCTGTGGAATGGCGGGTACTAAACGGTTCCAGCTGGCCTTTCGGCAGTTGGTTGACCCCCGATCTTATTTCATTTCACATGGAAACAGAGTCAGACTGTCAGATGTACATGGAAGCTTTCACTGGTAGTAAAACAGGCAGAATTCTACTAGTAATTTACATCACCGTATGCAGGATTATCTCTATATGAAGTAACATTTCATTTCATCAGTTCACCCAGCTAATTCCTTCATCTAAGCAGGTTACCTATCTTACATCTCTTGCCTGCACACGGGGCATGAGCCATGATCGATGAGCCATTTGTCCACGCAAGGCTGGTGGAAAGTGTGAGAGCAAGTGGGCAACCTCCTCGCTGTCTCACCGGCTACAAGGTCCTGCAAGAAGGACGCAATTAGGTCGGCGTTGATGGGAAGAAAAACTGCGCAAAGCAGATGCCAGCCACATTGCATTTAGTAGCAAACAAATTTTGGTACGAGCGTTGCTAATTGCAGTTGCCCCATTGAGGTTGTTGCATCTGAGTACAGTTCCTATCAGTGTATCACTCGTACCGTGCATTGATTATCTCATTATCGCAGTCATGATCTCACTATCAGGGTCAAGATGAGCCCATTTTTCTGGTTGAATAATGCCCAGAAATTATTTCGAAGAAAATGGTTCGGAAACTCGTTGATTTTACAGTCAACTGTGAGTCCCAGAAAAAAAATGGTAGTCTATGCGCTCACCTTGTACTGAATGAGTGCAGATAAGTCTAATATTTGTTCTTAGGCGAAACAACATAAACTTCATAATTCTTTGAGGATGCTAAAGAAAATCATTAGGGAAAAACAGCTATAGCAGATACCAAACATTAATGATCACAATGGTTGGCCTCATGTTTTTAAGATTAAACAATGCTAGATTTATATGAAGGAGCAAGAACACAATGTATGAGAGGAATTTACTTTTAGTATTGTTTGTTTGCTCCTATACCTACTGCTTTTAACCCAAAATAAAGTGTGTACTGTGCAACAAGGTTTCTTAGATGATTTTTTACGCTTCCATAAATCCTACCTGTAGGCAGATAGGGCAAGACAAGATTTCCCCGAAGGAGTCCCGCATTTGGTCAGTGACCACATAATGTGGTAGTTTCTTCAATGACTCTAGTGAGAGCCCTTTAGATGAAATGTCTCCAAAGATGTCATACAGGTCATCATGACCAAAATCTGATATGCTGACCTGTCAATGAAAATATCTAAAACTTAGTAGAAAGTAGAAACACATAATCAACCGATTAACTGGGTCTCAAATTTCTCTGTGCAGCATTAGCATTCAATTTCTATAACAACACAAAGATGTACTGACTCAAAGGAAGCATAGACAGAAATGTCACTAGAACACTGTGAATAATGAGCTACAGACTACTGACCTGCCAGCGAGATGATGTATATCTTGAAGATGTTAATTGCTCTTGCACAAACCGGGCCTGAATGAGCTGCTCAATGAAATCAGCCTGCACAGCAAACCATAAATTTTCATGAGAGCACGTCTAGACAAATACCCCAAACTGTTACCATTGTAAAATCACGTTTAGGATCAAACGACCTAGCAATTGTGTAAGTGAAATCTTTTCTGGGTTGCATAAGTGCAAGTGAAACCAAGCAATAAAGTAACAGTCACTGTCTCACATGGACAAGATGACGTCACTTTTTTAGCAGATACTGTACTGTACTAGATGATATCGTTCACACCTAACACCGACATGGTTCCACCTGACGCGGAAGCAAGCATCATAATTTAAATCGATTAGTTTTCAATTGGCAAAGCGTGGCGCGCGCGTGTTATTAGGAAAAGCATTATCCAAGCTCAAAGTCTACGCAGATGCATCATGGGGAACTGAAAAACAAATAGTAAATGTCAGAGCACGGACAGGGGCGCGGAACAAGTCTGATGATACTACTGACCATGGAGGATGCACCGTGCGAGCCCAGCCGGTCGGAGCACCAGTAAGCTCGCGAAGCCTCAAGAACCTCGATGGAGAGGACAGCTCCGGCGAACGCCCCCAGCCCGGCTCCCCGGAGGACGCCGCTGTCCGAAGCTCTCCCCGCGACGGCGCCGGTGACGGCTCCGGTCAAGGCTCCAGCTTCACGTACACGCCGCGCGCCGGAAACAAAAGGGACACACCGACCTCAGGACAGGGAGGGCAACCAACAGAGCACGGAGCGAGACGCTGGTGCGCGAGAGAGAAGGAAGAAGCAGAGCAGGTGGAGAAGCGCGAGTAGTACCGAGAGCGAAGATGCCGGTGAGGGCGCCGGAGACGACGCCGGCCAGCAGCCTGGGGAGATGCAGCGCCGCGCCGCGCTCGTCCAGCGCGCCCTCGTCGGGCGCCGGCGCGGCCGCCTCGGCAACCTCCATCGACGTAGCGGGGGAGGCTATGGCTATAGCTAGCTAGAGGAGGTGGGGCGACGCGCGGAGCCCCCTCGCCACGTAGTGGCCGCGGCGTGGCGTTTATTTTTGGCGCCTGCGTCGATGTGGCGAGGAATGCAGGGGAAAGCTCGGGGCTGGGAGAGGCGAGAGGCTCCCCGGGAGAGGCGAGCGAGAGGGTGTGCCGCAGCGCCCTGCCCTGCCTGATGAGTGAAGGGTGAAGAGAGAGAGAGATCAAGATAACGAGGGATGGAAAGGACTGGCTTTACCGGGCGGCTGGAGAAATCGTTTTGAGCGGTCGCTTTCACGTCGTGGTTCGCGTGTCGATTCGTTTTTATTGAGGGGGTCTCCTCTTTTGCGCGGAACTTTTGTCTATTTCTTTTCCACCTCGCACTGGTGGATGGGCAGCACCTTCACCTAGGCAATCACTGAGCGGCCCTTTAGTTCCCAAAGGAAATTTTTTTTGGGTGTCACGTCAACCAGATGTCTCGGGAGGGTTTTTCGGATACTAATTAAAAAACTAATTTCAGAATTCACTTGAAAACCGCGAGACGAATCTTTTGAAGCCTTTGACCGTATCATTAGCACATGTGGGTTACTATAGTATTTATGGCTAATCATGCACTAATTAGGTTCAAAAGATTCGTCTCGTCGTATACATCTAAACTGTGTAATTAATTTTGTTGTTTAATTACATTTAGTGCTCCATGTATGTGTACAAAGAGAAAGACACAAATTTCGAGATGAAAATTTTTGGGAATAAAGGCCCCGTGACATATATGCACGTACCAAGCGCAAACAGTGAAAAAGAGGGTGGATCATTTTTTTCTTTCTTTCAGGCCAGAGTGCTAACAAACAGCTTCAGCAACTTCAGCTCTTCAGTTGCATGTGTTTCAGGACTCAAATATCAAAAAAACGATTCTCTCCCCTCACTTTGACCCTAAAAAAACGATTAAGATAAAAGTGCTACTTCCTTCGCTTTCAAAACAATGCAACTTTCGCTTTTTGAAACGTTAAATAATTTTAAGTTTGATCAAATTTTATAAACATTACTAACATGATTACTCTTATGATACTTATTTTGTAACAAATATTAATATTCTTTTTTTGAAAGCACTAATAACATGATTAATCTTATGATCAAATAATATTCTTTTATATATATTTAGTTAAATTTGAAATCGTTTAACTCCTGGGAAAGTGGGAGTTGCATTCTTTCGTGATGGATGAAGTATCCGCGTACTACTGAACAAGGCTTTCCTAGATTGTACAACTGATGTTCTGACTTAGAAAAGGATTTAGAGGACACTCCCATTTAGGTTCAAACCTTTCACCCACGTTTACGAACATTGTCTGGTTCTGCTGGCCTCAAAGCACACGCAGGCAGTTACAGAGAATGAGCCATACCACCATATCAGTTAGGACGGTCTCAGTGGGAGTTTCATGAACACCGTTACACTAGGTAACTGTGCCAGATGAATTTCATGGTGATGAAACTCTCCTCACATCTCATGAAACTCTAGCCTTCTCTCCTTACCATGTCAGCAAAAGTGATGGTATTTAATATCATAAAATTTTTCATGAAACTCCTATTGAGACTAGGCTTAGGCCATGCTAGGATGCTACCCTAGGACGTGAGCATCGAAGGCAGGTAGACCAAGCTCTCCCTTTTTAAAAGAAAGAAAGAAATCGATCTCGAGACTCGGGCGATCGACTGATAGAACGCAAAGAAATCAACCGTGAACACTGTGTTCTCCATGTGTACCCTTCAATCCTAGAGAACAAGATAGAGCTATCCATGCGGCGCATTCAACCCCCGGCTCGGCAACACATCCCGGCTTGTCTGCTGATCACGCGTGCTTATCACCCGTGATGGCGACCGCGCGCCTGGCGTGATGCTCCAGGCTCTGGCTCGCCGCGGAAATTCTATTCACCGTGCATGTATGTTACTGCGTGCGATGTTGTGCTTTCGTGTGCGACGACGAGGGTGAGAGGTGGAGCGGGTAGAGGAGAGGGGCTGGAGCGGCTGCTGGCGAGAGGTAGGGGAACGGCCGCAAGCAAGGTCACCGGCGGCCGAGGTGGTGGTCAAGACGGCGGTATGGCTGGGCGTTCGGGTTACCCGAAAATTTCGGGTCAGATTTTTCGGGTTTTTGAAAATTCGGGTTTTGGAAACTGGAACCCGAAATTTGCTAACAAAAATCAAAACCCGACATTTCGGGTACCCGACATTTCGGGTACCCGACATTTCGGGTTCGGGTTCGGGTTTACCCGAATTGCTCTTGATGGCCTGATAGCAGTGCCGCCGGGCTGAGGCACTGGCGGCGGCGGTGTGGTGCCCTGTTGGAGGAGAAGGCGGAGAGGAGAAGAGGCCTCGCCGCCTTGGGGGGAGAGGAGCGCGCGGACGCGGCCGAGCTCGCCGGCGAGGCACGACCGGACGCGGCGGTGTGGCGCCCTGTTGGAGGAGAAAGCGGAGAGGAGAAGGGCCTCGCCGCCTTGGGGGGAGAGGAGCGCGCGAACGCGGCCGAGGTCGCCGGCGAGGCACGACCGGAGGTGCCACGCCTCGCCGGGGGTCATCTCCGAGACTCCGACGGCCGAAACTCGACGCTCCCCGAGGAGGAAGGTTCTGGTGCCGCCGAGACAGCCCGTGGCGGCGTGGGCGTGGGCGCTAGGACGGCCCGCAGCGTGGGCGCCGGGAAGGCCCTGGCGCGGCGGCGGTGGCGCGGTGGCGGATTGGCAGCGGGCAGTGCTGGGGATTGGGGTGGCAATGGCGCGGTGGGTAGACTGGGCGGTGGCAGTGGCGGCTGGGGTTGGGGTTGGGGGAGGGGTGGTGGGTGCGTGGCGTGGGGCTGGGTGTTAGATTAGGGTTAACATGCCTTGTGGGCTGGGCTCAAATCTGTAAACATATTTGGGTTGGGCTGATTTCGGGTAGTTCGGGTAATTCGGGTACCGTAGCCCAATACCCGAACTACCCGTAATAATTTCGAGTACCGTGGGTTAGAACCCGAATTGGGGTTCGGGTTTTTCGGGTTCGGATTTTTCGGGTTCGGGCTCGGGTTTTTCGGGTTCGGGCTTCGGGTTTCGGGTATTTTGCCCAGCCATAGACGGCGGTGCTTAGGGTTTCAGGTTTCTAAGGCTTCAATGGCCACTGGACCTAAAAAGAAGGAGGGCGGCGGCGGCCTGTGGTAATGGCGGTTCTGCCGACGGCAAAGGCGAGGCGAGGTGGGAGGAAGCGCCGCCGACCGTACGGGGTTAGATATCCGATGAGTGGTGGCCGACAGTGGGAGCGAGAAGAAGGTTGGGAAGGGTGGGTAGACGGTAGGCCGGAGGCGAGGGTTGGTGGGCGGGCGGGACGGTGGCAAGGGCCACCGGCTGGGACGGAAGAAGAAGAAGATGCGTAGCTACATACTACGATTAATTGAAATAGCATATATTGTCAAAAAAATTGTAATCGCATATACTCCCTCCATTCTTGAGGATGGAGGGAGTATCTATTATATTAATAAAAGAAGGTTAAAAGAAGTCGAAAGAAGCCACCACGTTCGCCGAGAGAGTCTAGAAATTCCCACGTTAATCTAAAAAAGAGAAAATTTGCACCGTTAGATTTTATGAAGATCTAACGGTCTAGATCAACTCAAGAGTCCATATCAAATACAATTAAAAAATAGCTATTTTCGGATTTAAAAAAATTAGGACATGACCAAATAGTTCATGCCGAATACGATAACATGGATATGGATTCTATGTTTCTCTTCCTTAATCACACACGTACAGCACCCCATGCATCCTGTCCTCTACGTCACTCACATTATTAAATAGATGTAAGCTCAATTTTAGATAATGAGACACCCGGTCTAGATAGATGCAAGCTAATAAATCCAAGAATTAGCAACATAATTATTGATGAAAAGAAGTTCAATCCAATAAAGGACAAGATCTCGATAGGGTTGGACGGTTGGCTAGGCCGCAATCCGCAAATAAGAAAAATCAATTTGGACAAGAAGTAATTAAATTGAGTCATGAGAACTTCGTTAGGCAGGAAACAACTCGATCCCGCGGATGAGGAGCTCGATTTGAGTGCTGCAGCTTCCATCCTAAGGCTATGTTTAGATTCCAAAAAAATTAGGACCTGCAGTAATTTCGAATTTTTGACCACTAATTAGAAGTATTAAATGTGTATAACTAATAAAACTCATTCCATAACCCCGAGTGTAATTGTGAGATGAATCTTTTAAGTCTAATTGGACTATGATTAGATAATATTGTGCTACAGTAAACAACCTCTAATGATGGATTAATTAGGCTTAATAGATTTGTCTCACGATTTCCCGTCCATCTGTGTAATTAATTTTATAATTAGATCATGTTTAGTCCTTCTACTTTCGGTTGAAAATTGATACAATGAATTTCGTCTAAATTTTTTCAGCATCTAAACACAACCTAATTTGTTTTATTTGCTATGCGTGCAGAAACTGATCAGCCTGACTAGCAATTCGACAAAAATAAGTGGCAGGACTTGCATATGCCAGTACTGGGGCCTATGAAATTGTGGTTCAAATATTCGCCCTACATATATCGATCTGCACCATATTAAATTGTTTCAACTTAGACATTCAGCGGGTTTGTCCTCTGATGCGGTGGAGTGTGCAAAACTATATGTTGAACTATTCAAATAGCAAGAAGCTCGCAGCGCGCATTACGAATAGCAAGGCACCAATGTGGTTGAGCCCGTATCTATAATAAGACGAAAGCACGATATCCTTCATGCGCCACGCTGAACCATACACACGTGTGATATTCTTGATGCGTAGGCAAAGCGTTAATTTCCATTAACATGAAGAAAAAATTAACCTTTCTAAGTATAATAATTAATTATTTATCTATTATCAAATGTAATAGTGTTAAAGGAGACACAACGTGGTCTAAACTAACTAGAAAAGTTCATGTTGAATTCAATGAAGATGCAATATTCTAAATTACTCAAAGTCCGTATTACCAAAACAGAGCCCGTAGCAAATACAAAGTTCGCATAAGAATCTATATTTCCATTAGTGTATTGACTTATACCATGTTTTAAAATATTAATATTCCATAATCTGTACATAACTTGTGTGGGGAAAGGATAAAGAAGGAGCAAAGTAGATCGAATAAAAAACTAGAAAAAGAGAGAAGAGAAAAGAAAGGTAGGAAAAATGACAAAAGTGAGGGGAAAAAGAAGAAAAGATAATTTTTTGGCTTATTCTATTATTATATTACTACTATGTTACTTCATATAAAATTATATTATTATTAAATTATATTATAAATTGTAGGAGAATAATAAAATTTATTTGTAACGAATCATAAGCTAGGAGCACTTTGCATATTTAACATCTTCCATGTATTCATGAAAAAATAGAAGTAGTTTTACCAAATATTTTCTAAGCTCCATCTCCATTAGAGAAGTTGCTCCATCAACGGAGCTACAACCGGAGTCGTTTCAGCCATAGCCGAAGTCCTGCCAAACTAGCCCTAAGTTGATAGCCTACAACAAAATAATTTAATCCAGTTGGTGTTGTTTCTCCTCTTCGCTTAGAAAAAAACAACAAGAGAGACAATCTAAACTCAGCAAGTGAGTCGAACTAAACAGAAAACTACTCCGTTAGGTGCATCGGACGTGAAATACACTAATTGATTTCAAATGTGTAGAGAAAAAAACGGAAGATGGAGAAATCAATCGAAATATCTCAAGGAAATGGAAGTCAAAAGAAAAAGAGTTAGAAACAACAGCGAAGACATGTCTGGAACTATACATCGCCGAGATGACAAAAGTATGAAGTTGACCAATTATGCAATCAGTCAGATGGGCTAAAAATAAATAAAAAAATCTACATAAATGGGGTAAATACCAATAGGTTTCACTGAATAAAAACTAATATATAGATATATAGTAATATAGCATGTATATAAGTTTTGTATGGACAAGTGAAAATGAATAAAAAATAATATGTTTTGACCGAAGCCAGCAAAGAGGCCCAACCTTTTTATAAATATTTTATCCATGATTATTTTTAATTTGCTTCCACAATAAGCTAGACTTAAGTCTACTAGAAGCTACTTAGGTATTCTAACAACTAGGTTTGATATCTTTTTGCTAAAAAATAATAAAATATTGCAAGGTACAAATCGAGGTCAAACATCTATTCAACATGACCCAATATTAAATATGATTCTCAAATTGATATTTTGCATATTAAAGTATTAAAATATGCAAACGTGGTATAGAAATAAATGATTGATATAAACTTCTATACATAGAAAGGTACATGTAATATTAAACGAGGGAGAAAGATAGGTAAATAAAATAGCAAATACATCTTTTCTGTTAAGGTAAAAATATAAAAATAATTTAATAAAAAACTAGCTACCCGCGGCTATAAATTCGGAATTTGAAAAATATAAGGAAATTAGGAATTAATCAAAGAGTTCATGTTGGATACAATTATTAAATATATAAAGTCATAATTTTAAAAATAATAAAATTAGAATTATTAGCATTAGCACTTGATATAAAAGAGTTACTACTAGCAGTTAGTTTGTATATGATTAAGAATCACTAAATAAATAGTTTAGGTCAAATGCAAATAATAAATCCTAAATTTAAATTATATACAGGACTACAAGTTCTCAAACATTTCATGTTCAATTAATTAATAAATAGCTAAATTTAGAATTTCAATGAATAAACTTAGTAGTTAATTTGTATATGAATTTTAAACAAAGTGTTAAAAGAAGCCATCACATTCGCCAAGACACCATATTAACTAAAAAAAGAAAAAATTGATGAGTTAGCCACGAAGAACCTTAGCCGAATAGTAGCATATTCTACATAATTGGAAGATAGAAAAATTGCTAAGAAGTGATTTTGATATGGAGAATGATGAGCGGATGAGAGTCTCTAAACATGAAAAACACATAGATAACTAGCCTAACAAAATTAGAAGCATAGCGATGACTGCATGGTGGTGCATTCATATCATAGCCACGACATAATATTAGCCCTATCACCAAGTTGATGATTGCTCTAACATGGATTGCATTGTCTCTATTACCAAAGCATGACGATCATCAATAGCGACACGAAGAAAAACTGAGATAGTGGTGTTTTGCTACGTAATATTGTCATTTGATGATGACCGAGAGCTAAAAATATTTATAAGAGAAGAAGGCACGATAGATGATACAACCATTATGGAGCGATGATGCGAGATGTAGAACAAAGCAACTTGAAAATTGATGTTTGAGATGCACACCCGTTGATAGCAAGCCAAATGTAGTGTTCAAAAGTAATAGCGTGCACAATCAGTGATGCATCTTCGGTTACCATAGTATAGCGGGCAAAGGTTCTTGGAATTATTATGAAGATAAGTATACCTAAGATAATATGAGAGCATGCATTACGAGGCTATATCAACGGGTGATTGGAGGATAATGAAAAGAAAATATATTATACTTTTATTGGTATCTAGATTAAACCACTTACCTAAATCTTCTTTTACAAATTTTGGAGTAATTTATTTATCATGCACCATAACTAGAACATTCAAGAAAAATCGTACATCACAAGTATTTTTTAAAAGTAATATTGATGTCAAAATAAAATATATAAATATTTAGTTACTCCAGTAAATACCCAAAAGATGTGTTTCTATATAAAACATTCATTTTTCTAAATTATAATCCAAAAACACACCACAAAATATAATAAAAAATAAAGATGTACCACAAAATTCTAATGACCATGATCATTAGAACAAGACAATCACAAGGATACAACTAAACAAAACTATTTGCATTCAACTTTTCTAATGTAAAAAAATCTAAAAGTTTAGAGAAAAAACTAGATACCCGCGCAAATTGCGCGGGGCACCTTGCTAGTTGTGAAAGAAAAAATTGCAATAGCATATGCTATGATAGATGCCCCCGCGGTCGCTTTCGGCGTGCCCGATTATTGCATGCGCGTGCGGTGGGCATTTCCCTCGTGCCCGCCCGCGTCTGCTCTGTGGTCACTCTGGCCCGCGTGAGCCTACTTCGTTCTTTACGTGCCACATGTATGTTTCTTAGGGATTAGTTTAGTCCCCTTTAAAATTTCCAACGCTACAGTAATTTTGAATGTTTGACCACTAATTAGAAATCTTAAGGGTGGATAACTGACAAAACTCATTCCATAACCCCCGGTGTAATTTCGAGACGAATCTTTTAAGCCTAATTAGGTCATGATTGGATAACGTCGTGCTACAGTAAATAATCTCTAATGATGAATTAATTAGGCTCGTTAGATTCGTCTCGAGATTTATAACCCACCCGTGTAAAAATTTTTATAAATAGATTTCATTTAGTACTTCTAAATGCCAAGATTCTGTTTCCAAAATTTTTGGAAAACAGAACTAAACACAGCCTCAAGCAAGGTAGCTCCAGATGACACTGATGATTATTGGACTAGGAGATTTCTTATTCCCATAAGGTGCAGATTCGTCGGTGATTCCTGGGTCCACCACATCCTATTCCTGCAAAGCATGCATGCCAAGGCAAGAATTCTGAATTCTTGCGAGTCACGAGCAAGGATGCCCGTTGCCAGAAGATCTCGATAAGCATGGGCGGTAGTAGAGCCCTGATGTGATGTTTTCTCCCGGCTACCCGCGATCGGTGTGGTTTGGTTTGTTATAATAATCAGGCGTAGAGTCTGCGCATTTACGCGACTAATATTGAAAATTTAAAAATTTATATATCATTATATCTTCATTTAAAAATTATACTATTTTTTACCGTACATCATCCTATTCATTATCGTAAATTATATCTTATTGTTAATTAAAATAATTAAACTATGATCTACCTATGATAATAATTTAATTTGTTGAGCTTTAATAATATTATGCAGATAATTATTCTTATTTTCATTCCATTTTGATTGATTATTTTAGCTTTAGTTTTTATTAATAGTTTATATTTGTAACGGATACATAGCTAAATGATATTTTATATTTAATTTTTCATAATGGTATTGGTGGGTGATTTTTAATTAGTCACAGGAGTATTTTAGGCTAATTTTTATTGTAATGGCAGTGGTGGATAATTTTTATTTTTCTATTTTTCTCCGATTAACGTGAGAATTTCTATACCTTGAGAGTGAACATGGAGAGCCTGTTTATTGGCCAAATAATAAGATAATAAATTGGAATAGCCAGAGGAGCACAGGATCCAACCCAACAACCGGTCACATCAGCACTGAACGCCACACTACCCGTGTCCACCGTCACAGCGTAAGCCAAAAGCAGCACGTCCTGCTACGCGGTCCTCGTTGCTAACGCCTATCAGCAGCCTCATCACGGTCGAGTCGAGTCGAGACTCGAGATCTCCTTTTGGAGGATAAGAAAATGGGTGTACGACGGTGAGTTGTGCTAATGTTTGATTAATTGCGACAAATGACATGACGCCGTGATCCTTTTTTTTCTTTCATGGAATCGTACTTGAGACAATATGACCTTCCTGAAATATATGTCTTATCACAACAACTCTGCTGTTTGTTTCCTAGCTCAAGATGTTAGTCTTAGTGAAATATCTACTTTTATTCTGAACGATACATTCTAATGCCTAAGATACGGCACACTAGTGAGTTTTTTTCTTTAAGATTACTATAACTTATAGATACTCTCACAACGCACGCGCACTCACTTCTACAAACACACATACTCAAACTCTTACCCCGTTATCTTCGAAGACTGAGCCAACAAATCCTCGAGATTGACGAAGTTATCAACGTCTCGCTGTCGGCGGGAACGTCATCTACCACTAAATCTAGAATATTCGCTCCCACGGGGAGTAGAACCTAGCACCGGAGCTGCTACTAATGTTTTTATAACCACTAGACTATATATCTTTTCACAACTTATCTGTGTTAATTTGTGCATTTTTTTCAACCATAATTTTCTTGTCCACCTGTGTCTTGAGCTGTTTTTAAAAGATCTCAGGGATTGCGGCTAGGCTCACCGCTTGTAGCATCTTTTGGGGTTCGGTTTGTGTTGGTTGACTGATTGGTAGGTGCATCATTTCAAAACACTCATTGTGTGCATCTAAGCCGATAGCTTCGCTGCCCCACCGGGTGGTGGGGAGAAAACAAAGAAGCATCGTACTAGTCAGGACCATGCGAGCACCGCATGAAACCGAAAGGTGCAAAGATAACTTGGCACGAGAAATGACCAAACAAGTGTACGAACGCGAGATACTACACGGAGAAGATGGCACTGATAACTTTTTTTTTTGAACAACACCACTCGACGAGTACATTTCTATTGATATAGTAGAAAAACACAAAGTTATGTTCCTACGAGATCATAACCAGGCAACAAAAAGGGAAAAAAAGAGAGACACAAACAGCGGGATGAATAAGGACATCAACACGCACCAACGACAACTCAGCTCCGGCCGGTCGGATTGGGACATCGACGCGAGCCGCACATGCAACTCCGCAAGACCTATCGGCCCAGTTGGATTGGGACATCGATACGGACCTCAACAAACACCCCGATGGACGCGACTACCACCAACATTCCGCCCAAGTAATCGTTGAAACCTGTGAACGCAACCCTACGTCGAAATGGATCCAATGGAAGCAGACTGCACCGCACCAAGAAGACCATCGCTCTGCGAGACCCTCCGCCATGGTGCCGCTGCAACACCACACACCACCTGATAGGATGAGACCACCGAATCCAAACCTCTCATAGGCTGCCTCTCAATCGCCACCGTGATATCACAACATGCGGGGGCCTCGCTACATCCGCCGTTGGACTCCACCCCGTTCTCAACGCCTCAGGGGAACACCGCACACAGGGACCTCACACGCCCACCTCAGACTCCACATCACGGAACCGTTTCTTAAATTGCCATCAAGGTGGTGGGTGAAATTGCCCCGCCTCCACGGATCACTGTCGAACCGCAGTCGTTGCCGCAAGTCGACCTCACTTCCTTGCTTCACCCATGCTCAAAATCCCCGCTGCCAAGTCAGGGAGTCGAAGAAGTCGCCAGCGCCATTTTCCGACGATGTACCACACCGAATAGCCCAGCCAAGCTGAACAACCCGCCGCCAGCCAAGTCGTCCCACGATGACGATGCCGCAAACGTCGTCCTCCGATGCAGTCCCATGCTGCACTGACGGTTGCCAAGCAACGTCAGCCGCCAAGGTCCGCTGCAAGCAGCCACAATCGACGATCATGCGATGACCTTCGACCACCACCAAAGCCGTGAAAACCTCCACCACGTGGGCTCAACAACACCCGTTGAGCTTGCCAAACGATGAATTGTCGCCACTGGCTGCGGCCACCCTTGACTATTGAACCAGAGACTCCAAGGGTTGAGATGGGTCTCTAGAGATGACGCCTCCAAGAAGAATACGACGCCGATGGCGCCGCCGTCACTCGTCCAGAAACTGGACAGAATTTTCACCCGGAGAAGCCCGTGCAGGAGGGTTGGAGCTCCGATGTGACGCCCCCAGCGGGGAAACGACGCCAAGTGGCGCTGCCGTCATGTCCACCGGCATTCCGGTGAGGGCTTTCGCCCTGAGTTTCTCCTCCCCAACCTGCACACTCGCAGTTCGGCAATCCTGGATCATAGCCAAGGCCACCCAGCCGGGGCGGCGCTGCCACTGCACCTCCGCTCGCCCAGCCGCAACACGTCCAACGCCGCCCCACCTCCATCGGGAGAGCAGGTCCGCGGCGGGCCCGGCCGCGTCACCACCCAGGGGCACCGGCGCGGCCGCGGTCTGAGGCCACGTCCGCCCCGCGCCAAGCTCAGGCCGCAAAGACTCACCGGGGATAGTGCCGCCGCCGACTGCCGACAACGCCGCGCCCGTACTTCCGCGCGGCCGGGCCAGTGCCTTCACCACGCCCACATTGCTGCAGGTCGTCGCTGCCGCAAGGTCGAGTAGCAGGGCAACACCACCGAGCCACACGAGCCACACGCGGCCGCCGCCGGCACAGGCCGCACCGCAGCCGCATCCCGTAGATCCACCCCCGAAGGCGCTGGATCTGCCCCCAGGGCACTGGATCTGCCGACCTGGGTCGCCATCGCCGCCGCAGCCAAGGTCGGCGCCGCCGCAACCTCCACCCGAGTAGGAGCATACCTACTGCCAAAAAAGCCCCGCCGCCACCTTCCTAGCAGGCACCCGGACTTCCGGGGCCCTGCTCCTGCGGCGGCGAGGTGGAGGGAAGCTCTGGGAGGGAGGTGGCGGTGAAGGGCGGCGGGGGAGCCTCCCCAGTCGCCTCCTGGAGAGACGACGCGGGGGCCGGGGAAGCTCAATATACTGGCACTGATAACATCAGATAGCCAACCAATGCTTTCCAGCTCAAAAGATGAGCAGGGGCTTGAATTGCTTGCAAGTTTTTGTACCTTGGAAGCCTTGCCAATACGCATACAGTACAGTACGCCAGTTACCACGGGGAGCACACATTACAATGACGCGTTTTCTTTTCTTGCCCTTTTCTTTTCCTTTACGATTACAATGACGCACACATCCCTACCACAGCACACGCACACAGCACGTACACCCTAGAATGCATCTCCTATGCAACACGCAACTATAATATTCTCCAATAGCTGCTAGGAGTAATGGATGAATAGTTGTGCTATTTTCAGCTATATTTCGACGCCCTTTGCCATGATCCAAGTAAATGCAAATCAGATTACTATAATTTTTATTCCAAAAGAATCGAAAGCACAAAAGTCGGATCGATGCATACTCCTCCCCTCACGAAAAAAGAGAGTTAAATACATCAGCGGCCCTCGAACTTGTCATGAGATGTCATTGAGGTCCACGAACTCGCAAAATCGAAATATGGCACCCTGAACTTGTTAAGTTGTGTCACTTAAGTCCATACCCCTTGAGATGTCACCATATGGCATGAATATATGCAAAAAAAATCCATGAATTTTATTATCTTCTACCTTCACATCCTTGAGGGATAGATAGAGAGAGGAGGTAGGGCTGCTTCGCGGCTGCGAGCCACCGGCTTCCATGTCGCGCGCCCGCCTCCAGTGAGCCACCGACCTGCACGCCGCTCCTCCCTCTGCCGGCGCCCCCTCCTCCTCTCACGCGCGGCTATCCTCCTCCGTCCCGGCACACCCCTCCTCCCTCCCCGGCCAGGAGCTGAGCGCGCGGGAGCTGTTCCTCCTCCGGCCACGCCAGACCCTCCGGCCGGGCCCCTGCTCCGCGCCGCCCCTGCTTGAGCTCTGCCCCGAGCTCCGAGATCCGCCCCTTCTTGCTCGTGAACATGGCGGCTCCATGGCGCCGGCGGCCAAGCTCCGCTGCGGGGGAGGACCGCCGCCGCCGGATTCGCCGTCTCCTGGTCCTCCCTCCTCCATCCTCCTCCTAGGGCGGCGGCGCTGAGTGAGGTTCTACAGCCCGTTGACTTGGAAGCGCGGATTCAGGCGGCCCAGCCGCGTGCGCTGTGCGCCGCGGCTGGCGGACCTGCAGGTGACGGGGGGGCTCGACCGCGGCTGCGGCTGCGGCCCGCGGGGCTGCGCGCGGCGGCGGTGTTGGATGGTGTGGCCGGGTGGACCTGCGAGCGGCCGCGGCTTGCGGAGTTGCGCGCGCGGCGGGACGTGCCGCGGCCCCACCCGAGGCTCTGCAGCAGCTTCCTCGCCTCCATCATGCCGGCGAAGCTCATCCCGACCCGCTCCATCTCGGCGGCCTCCATCCGCCGCGCCCACTGCGCCAGCCGCTCGTGTCGCTCCTTCCGCTCCGCGCCCTCCCGCGCCACCACCCCGCGGACCTCCTCCCCCAGCACCAGCCGCGTGCTCCAGGCAGTCGAACAGCGATGCGTAGTAGTTGAGCGCCTCCACGAACCGCTCCAGGAACGCCGCCGCGTTGTGGTTCGCCTCGGGCTCCGTCACCACCATGATCTTCGGCGACAGCACCCGCACCGCCTGCAGGAACCTCCCCAGCTTTGCCGCCGCCGCCGGGGACGACTGCGGCGACAGCGACGAGACCATGGACGCCGAGTCGGGGCTCAGCTGCAGCCGCGTGTTCAGCTCCCGCTCCAGCAGCTCGCCGAAGCTGCTCGGGCTGTACCGCGCCATGATCTGCACCGGGGTCAGGCAGCTCCTCCCTCTTTCTTCCCGGGCGCAGCTGCACCTGCTCCTGGCGGCCGAGGACGCAGCGGGCAGGAGTAGGCTGCGCTCAAAGCCCCGGGCGCCGCCGCCAGCGCAATGAGCGGCAGCGCCCAGAGCCCCCGCGCGCTCCTCCTCCCGAGGATGCCGGCGGTGAGAGAGAGGTGAAAGAGACGAGGAGGACGTAGATACAGAAGATGATAAAAATTAAGGGTTTTTTTGCATATATTCATGCCCCTTGAAGATTTATGGACCTAAGTAGCACAACTTAACAAGTTCCGGGTGCTAGATTTTGATTTTGCGAGTTCGTGGACCTAAATGACACCTCATGACAAATTCGAGGGCCGCTGGTGTATTTAACTAAAAAAAGTTTGGGGTGGCCAGAACAGCGGAAAAGTTGAAAAAGAAAAGCAAAGCGAAATGAGGGTGCCTGATTGTCGACCTCATTTACTAAATACGACCAGTCCTCGATGCATTAAAGGGATGATACCCATCGATCGGTCTGAGATTATCGCATGGCTTAATCATCGTCATCGTAGCGCCGGCGGTTGTTCTTCTCGTATCGCTTCTTCTTGTCGTCGTCGGAGTCGTCATCGTCGCCGTACTTCTTGTAGCGCGGCTTCCTCTTCTCGTCGTCATCGGAGTCATCGTCGTCACCCTGCAGATCAATAAACGGTTACCATTTATTTTCAAATATAAACGGTTACCACGGGGGAACTCTTCTAAATCAATCTAGGCCTCCAGCCCGATCCCACGTTTAGACCAATAATATAAAAGGCCGGCCCATCGAGACGCCGAACAAACAGAGTCCGCGACGGCCCATACTATGAGTTTTAAGGGCCAAGGGCCAACACTCACTTTCTTCTTGCGGCCGTAGCTGGGCCTCTCGTCCCCGTCGTAGGATGGCTTGGGCTTCCGGTACGCCTGGTGCTCATCGTCGTCCCCGTACGCCGGCTTCGGCTTCCGGTACGCCTTCTGCTCGTCGTCGTCGCCGTGTCCCTTCCTCCCGTAGCCGTACCCAGAGCCCACAGCGCCGTCGTAGGGGGTTGGATCGTACTCGTCGAAGTCGGCCACCTCGTCCGCCCTCCCGCCTCCCCAGAAGACGCCCGCCATCGCGCGCCCTGCTGATTCTACCTGCTCGCCGTCGGCCGGGCGGTCTGTGCGGAGCTCGAGTTCGCGCTCGGGTCGGGTGATCGGACGTGGCTCCGGAGACGGCGATCGGGTTTAACTATAGCGCGACGCGCACGCCCGGCATGCACACGACGTGCGCGGGTGCGAGGCTTGCGGAGTTTCCATGGTCGGGAACTGGTCAGGTCGAAGCGTGCGCGGAGGCGTCGCGCGCGCTGGCATTGCGACGTCGTGCGCCCGGGCTCCGCACGCGGCATTAGCCAATTCTGGGAGGGGGAGGGGGGCATCCGGCCAGAGAATGATCAGACCTTACCTGCCCACCACTCACATCGTGAGTCATGGCAGGCTCGCCGCTTTCGAACCCAACAGATGGCGATGGGAGGCAAAATGCGGCAGCAACAGCAGATCAGCTTGATGAGAGCAGGGCTTCCAGCTGGTGAGCATTTTTTTTTGATAGTTGCTGGTGAGCACTCAGCGAGGAAATAACCCAGACACGGTATGCAACCTAAAGCCCCAACACGGCCAACTTCAGCAGGCACTAGATGAGTCCAAACTCGCTGCACAAGCTGAGCAACCTTTTCTCTTTCTTTTTCCTGGTTGACAGCAAATTACATCTGTTGGCATTTACATATAAATACCCACCATTTGGTGAGGCACACGACGAAAGAAAAAGCAAGAGATGGTATGAACAAAGGCCCCTGTTCCGCCTGCCATATCAGTTCCTGATTCAAGCGTTCCACTGTGCCAAAACATTATTGTTCTGCACAATTTCTTGCTTAGCGCATAGCCCTTCGTCTTCTTTCACGGGTATATCAGTGCTGGTCTTCAAATCCGGATCAATGGCAAGCGGGCTTAAGCTTGACACGACATTGCCACCCTTAAAACTTACACCAGTTTTAGGATAGAGTAGCAAACAGACCAACATCAGAGACTTGTCATCCATGACCACAATGCTTGCTGTTACTGTACAGAAATAATCCTATAAGTTACGGACGTTGGGCCGTTGCTAATCTCCTTGACTTGCTCATCTGTTTGTTGTACTCTCTGCCTTTGGTGCTTGATTGCTGGTTAGGTTCTTCAACAATGGTTTTAATGCAGCCATGATATCTGCAAATGATGGCCGCAACTTTGGGTCCCTACGACAAAAAAGAAAGTCAATTTACCTATAAAAAACATATATCAATTAGGAGGATGCAAATTATGCAGAAGGACTGTGAAGTATTTTTAAAATGCACCAAGCAAGTTAAAAATACTAACGTATGCCAGCATTTCACTATTATCTCCGCTATAGCAGGATCGATGTTATCTCGAATATCAAGGCGACGATTCTGAAATCCAACTGCTCCGACAACTTGCATGGCGTTCATCCCTTCCCAAGGTTGTAATAGTGTACAAAGCTCCCATAATATGACTCCATAGCTAAAAACATCGCACCTGCCAACACATAAAACTGTTTCAGCAGGCACAAAATAATTCAAGATAAGGTTTTATTGTAACCGAGTCTTTAACCGTTAGAGCTTACTTTTCGTCTGATGGTTCATTACGAAGTACTTCTGGTGCCATCCACTCCGCCTGCACATCGGCACAATTGTTCAGAAGTGATTACGGCAGCACTTGAACCAACTAGTAACTTTTAAAGTGGTACGAACAAAACAGATAACACAAGTTAACCTAAACACACAGTGTTCACCCAGGTAGTCATATCAGGAGTTACACTTGTCTCTAGAGTGTAGACAGCTAGCTGTTTTGGACTTGACTGAAATGTCACATACAGAAGCTAAAGGTAGGAGAGGATTGTTGTAGAACATGAGAGTTTGCAGAGCTCTATGAATAGGGTTTACTGGAACAGCATTTAACTTTATCTAATAAATGGTAGTTGTTGTTATGCACTTGCAGTACAACAAACCAGCTTATAGAATGAGCTCAACTCAAGCCAAACCATTCAGGTCCTTAACATAGACGACAACGACAACAACAACAACATAACCTTTTTTTCCCAAGCAAGTTGGGGTAGGCTAGAGATGAAACCCGAAAGAAATAAATTCAAGGTTCAAGCACATTGATAGCTAATCTCCAAGCGCTCCTATCCAAAGCTATCTCTTTAGAGATATTCCAATCCTTAAGGTCTCTCTTAACCGACTCATCCCATATTAGTTTAGGTCTACCTCTACCCCTCTTTACATTATCAACCCGCTCAAGAACCCCATTACGCACCGGCGCCTCAGGAGGCCTTCGTTGGACATGTCCAAACCATCTCAGCCGATGCTGGGTAAGTTTCTCCTCAATTGGTGCCACTCCGATCCTATCCCGAATAACTTCGTTCCGGACTCTATTCCTCCTTGTGTGCCCGCAAAACCACCGCAACATCCGCATCTCTGCTACACTCAGTTGCTGGATATGTCGCCTTTTTGTAGGCCAACATTCAGCACCGTATAGCATCGCCGGACGAATTGCTGTCCTATAGAATTTTCCTTTTAGCTTTTGTGGCACCCTCTTGTCACAAAGGATGCCAGAAGCTTGCCGCCATTTCAACCAGCCAGCTGAAATTCTATGCCTAACATCTTCATCAATATCGCCATTCTTTTGTAGCACCGATCCTAAATACCGAAAAATATCCTTCTGGACCACCACTTGTCCATCTAGACTAACGTCTCCCCCCTCATGCCTAGTCGCGCTGAAATCGCACATCATGTACTCAGTCTTAGTCCTACTAAGTCTGAACCCTTTCGACTCTAACGTGCGTCTCCACAACTCTAACTTCCTATTAACTCCTGCCCTACTCTCGTCAACTAGCACCACATCATCAGCAAAGAGCATACACCAAGGAATCTCACCTTGTATAACCCTTGTGACCTCATCCATCATTAAAGCAAATAAATAAGGGCTCAATGCTGACCCCTGGTGTAGGCCTATGTTAATAGGAAAGTCAGTGGTGTTGCCATCACATGTCCGGACAAACGTCGTCGCATCCTTGTACATATCCTTAATGAGGGTAATGTACTTAGTTGGGACTTTGTGCTTCTCCAAGGCCCACCACATGACATTTCTCGGTACTTTGTCATATGCCTTCTCAAGGTCAATGAAGACCATGTGCAAGTCCTTCTTCTGTTCCCTATATCTCTCCATCAATTGTCGTATTAAGAAAATCGCCTCCATGGTTGACCTTCCAGGCATGAACCCAAATTGGTTTTGGGTCACACTTGTCACTCTTCTTAGGCAATGCTCGATAACCCTCTCCAAAAGCTTCATCGTATGGCTCATCAGTTTAATCCCACGGTAGTTAGTACAACTTTGAACATCACCCTTGTTTTTGAAGATAGGTACTAATATACTTCTCCTCCATTCTTCCGGTATCTTGTTTGACCGAAAAATGAGATTAAAAAGCTTAGTTAACCATACTATTGCTCTATCTCCTAGGCATCTCCACACATCAATGGGGATACCATCAGGGCCCATCGATTTACCTCCCTTCATCCTCTTCAAAGCCTCCCCGATCTCTACCTCCTGAATTCTCCTCACAAAACGTCTGTTGGTATCGTCAAAAGAGTCATCTAACTCAAGGGTAGGGCCCTCACTCTCCCCATTAAACAACTTGTCGAAGTACTCTCTCCATCTATCCATGATCTCCTCATCCTTCACTAGCAGTCGATCTGTCCCATCCTTAATGCATTTGATTTGGTTGATGTCCCTTGTCTTCCGCTCGCGGATCCTAGCAATCCTATAAATGTTCTTCTCCCCTTCTTTCGTGCCTAGCCGCTGATACAGGTCATCATACGCCTTACCCTTTGCTACATTCACAGCTCGCTTTGCAACCCTCTTCGCTAATTTATAGCCCTCGATGTTGGCTGCACTCTTGTCAAGGTGGAGGCGCTTGAAACACTCCTTCTTCTCCTTAATAGCCCTTTGCACCTCGTCATTCCACCACCAGGTGTCTTTCCCCTCCTGTTTGCCTCCCCTACTCACGCCAAACACCTCTGAGGCCACCTTCCGAACACATATTGCCATCTTTAGCCACATGTCATCTGTGTCTTCTCCTTCTTCCCAAGGCCCCTCACCTAGCATCATTTCCTTAAACACTTGTGCCGCTTCCCCTCTAAGCTTCCACCACTTTGTTCTCGCAATCTTGGCACGTTTGTCCCGATGGACACGTACACGAAGACGAAAGTCCACCACTACAAGCTTGTGTTGAGGGACAACACACTCCCCAGGTATCACCTTACAATCTAACCAATCACGTCTATCCTCCCTCCTAGCAAGGATAAAGTCGATCTGGCTCGAGTGTTGTCCACTACGAAACGTCACAAGATGGGATTCCCTCTTCTTAAACACGGTATTCGCTATCAACAAGTCGTAGGCTAACGCGAAGTTCAACACATCCTCCCCCTCTTGACTCCTGCTACCATACCCAAAACCTCCGTGCACTCGCTCGAACCCTACATTAGTCACACCCACATGGCCGTTGAGATCTCCTCCTATGAAGAGTTTCTTGCTGGTAGCCACGGTACTAACCATGCTATCTAGATCTTCCCAGAACTGCATCTTGGTGCTCTCACTAAGGCCTACCTGAGGGGCATAGGCACTGATCACATTCAAAACCGAATCTCCAACTACCAACCGGATTAGGATAATCCGGTCGCCTTGCCTTCTAACCTCTACGACTCCATCCTTAAGGCTCCTATCAATCAAGATGCCTACACCATTCCTACCCGGAGTTGCTCACGTGTACCAAAGCTTGAAGCCAGTATCCTCAACCTCCTTCGCCTTCTGGCTCTTCCATTTAGTCTCCTGAACGCATAGAATATTTAAATGTCTCCTAATTGCTACATCAACTAGCTCTCGCAACTTACCCGTTAGGGACCCTACGTTCCAGCTACCTATACGAATCCTAATTGGCTCGGCTAGCTTCCTTATCCTTCGCACCCGTCGAGGGAAGTGCGAAGACCCTTGCTCATTTTTCACTACACCCGGGCGTAGATGTAGCGCGCCATTCAGGTGACGACCCGACCCTTGCTCACTTATCATCGTACCCAGATCATGATACGACGCGCCCTTGGGGGGATGGCGACCCGGCCCTTGCCCATTTATCACCACACCCGGGTTCCGATGTAGCGCGTCGCTAAGAGGGTTACGCCCCAACGAGTTTCTTGTAGGTTTCAAATCTATTAGAGTGGCTATTTTTATGCTGGTTTGCCAAAACCTAACACAACCCTCCTCCTTTATCCGGGCTTGGGACCGGCTATGCAGAGACGACTCTGGAGAGAGAGTCTTCCCGTCAGCATTCAGGTCCTTAACATAGAATTACAAATAAAAGAAAAGGGAAATGGATAGGACGTCAGGGTAAGTAAACTGGTAAATTTGCATTCTACACTATTATATAAAGATAGTAATTACTGAAATGAGTGTTGGTTATCTTATGACTACAGCATCTTCACAAGAAAATTGAAACTAACAGACAAGTCCATAGAGAACTTTAGTATGCACTGAAGAATAGTGCAAGATTTTTGACCTTCGCCATTCATAACCCTGTAAATATCATCACCAATATTCCTTCCATACCAGGCTAGTTAAATTATACCTTCAGGGAACCCTATCTGTATGGGCACCTGATGAGCATCTGCAGGTCCAGGACATCCAAAAGCAAGTGCCCCTCACAGCATAGCTTGCAAGATCATCATGCCTGAAAACTAGATCTGCTCTACCAAATTAGATTACCGAGCTTTCTTTGCTGAGTGCATCAGATTTGCACCATGGAAGCGTGTTTTGAAATCTTATGCTCCTTTATGATACAAGTTCTTATGGGTCAGCATCCATAGTAGATGTTGGATGGTGGATATAAACCAGGCGTGAGCTACCACACCCAACTAGATGCCCGACGTGTCATGAGGCCAATGAGATCATCCAATACCTACTGATCTCCGTTGTGTGGTTGCCAGGTATGGTTCAACCTGCTCTAAAGTTCAAAGGATTGACCTCCAAGGGGTATCTTTACAGGAAGACCCATACATCTTCACAAGCTGGCAGTGTCACTCAGTTGACAAGCAATTCAGAAAAGGGCTCCAACTCCCTGGTAATCCTTGTCACATGGGAGCTTCGGAAGCACCACAACAAAATGGTGCTGCAGTGACCATGAACACGATGATCCAGGCAATGGAGGTTGAAGGTCTAACTTATGGTGTGCAGCTGGGGCACAGGAGCTAAGGAACCTGCTGTCTTGCTAGTAGCCCCCCATCCCCTCTTGGTCATTTTAATTTTTTATTCAGTGGCATGTTTCTTTTTTCCCCTGTTTCTGTTAGAGATTTGCATTGTAATCACAACTTCTTATTCATGTAGTGGCATGTACCTCTCCTACATGTTTGAGGAAAAAAATATACCTTCAGATATTTTATTCCTTTTCCATATGCAAGGAGCACGATGGAGAAAGTTATTAATACCTAATGCAATTGATGCTAATATTAACTAGGCAAGAACCAGCAGCACATGTTTGCTACTTTTTTCAGAGCAAATGAAGAAGACAATTTACAGTTTAAAAAACTTGACCTGCTGGGGGGAGACCGCCCCCACGGCATTTTCTAAGAAAAGACCTCTCACGCAGGCCAAGAAAACCACCGAACCCCTACCCCACCCTTACACAGGGGTGCCGTAGCCTGTACTGTAACCCATGTGAGAGCGGGCTGGAGCAGGCCGGGACCTATTTTCCGTGTGCTTTGGCGTGTAAGCAGGCGAGGGGATTTTTTTAACCCCATCCTGAAATTTGCTCCCACTGGGAGTCAAACTTAGAACCTGAGGAAGTGCTACTAAGACCACCTAACCAGTCCGGCTAGGCACCTGTTCGCATAATTTACAGTCTACATAGCTAGAGAACTCAAAATTAGAATAAATATATTCATAATGACATAAGTGCTTCTATACTCTCCAAAAAATAATTGCACAAGCTTCAAGCAATTTCATGGTAACTGGCAGCATAATTTAAACCTGCTGAGTAAAACTCGGCCGGGTGGGGAAAGACCGCCCTGTTACAAATGAGCAACTCAGATTGTATTGCCATGCCCAAAGGGCTGATAAGTCATATACAATATGCAAAGAGCACCCTATACTAGTGACTAAATATATAAGATGCATATACATCTAACACCCCCCCCTCAAACTCATGGTGGGTCTAGAAGAGTGAGTTTGGAGAGGAAATAAGCATGTTGCGCCCTTGTTTGAGCCTTTGTGAAGAAATCTGCCAACTGAAACTCCGAAGGGACATAGCGAAGGGCCACAACCGCATCATGCACCTGCGATCGCATGTAGGAGGCATCAACTCCGATGTGCTTGGTGAGTTCATGCTTGACCGGATCACGCGCAATACTGATCGCACCAGTGCTGTCAGAAGACAAAGGAGTCGGTGTGGAAACCGGCACACCGAAATCCTCAAGGAGCCACCGGAGCCAGGTGACCTCAGCTGTCACAGTCGCCATAGCCCTCAACTCAGCCTCAGCACTCGAACGGGAAACTGCTGTCTGCTTCTTGATTTTCCAAGCAATCAAGGAGGATCCAAGAAAGACATAATAGGCAGAGAGAGAACGACGATCAGAGTGATCACTAGCCCAGGTCGCATCAGAGTACACCTGAAGGTGGAGAGGGCTAGAGCGAGGAAAGAACAATCGTCGAGAAGTGGTGCCGCAAAGATACCGAAGAACACGAAGAAGGTGGGTGTAGTGGAGCTGGGTGGGAGAAGAGACAAACTGACTCAGTATATGGACAGCATAAGAAATGTCAGGACGAATGATCCCAAGATAGACAAGGCTACCAACAAGATGACGATAGTGAGTCGGATCAGCAAGAGGTTCACCATCTGTGGTGCGCAAGTGAACACCCAGCTCCATGGGTGTATCAACAGTACGGTGATTAGTGAGACCGGCACGGGAGAGAAGATCCTGAACATACTTCTCCTGGGAGAGGTAGATGCCATCAGGTATGGAAGAGACTTCAAGACCAAGAAAGTAGTGAAGAGGACTGAGATCAGACATCAAGAACTTATCATTGAGGCGCATCTTCACAAGATCAATGAACTGAGAGTCATTACCGGTGATAATCATGTCATCAACATAGAGAAGAAGAAGCGTGCGGCCACGAGGAGAAGTGTGGACAAAGAGGGCAGGGTCGTGGTCACTTGGCTTAAAGCCAGCATCAATGATAACAGAGGAGAAGTGCTCAAACCAGGCCCGAGGAGCCTGCTTGAGGCCGTAAAGAGATCGACGCAGCCGGCAAACCATGCCAGCAGGGACAAAATACCCTGGAGGTGGCTGCATGTAGACCTCCTCACGCAACTCTCCATTAAGAAAAGCATTCTTAACATCGAGTTGGGAGATGGACCACTGCCACACAGAAGCAACAGCAAGGAGAGTCCGGACAGTGGTCATATGAGCAACAGCAGCAAAAGTCTCATCATAATCACGACCATGCTCCTACTGGAAGCCACGCGCCACAAGGCGAGCCTTGTAGCGCTCAAGAGAGCCATCAGATCGGGTCTTGATCTTATAGACCCACTTGCAAGTAATAGGAGTGGCGTGAGAAGGCAAGGGAACAAGATCCCAAGTACCGGGGCGCTCCAAGGCAGCAATCTCCTCAGACATGGCGTGCTGCCAGTCAGGGTCGGCAGCAGCCTCGCGGTAAGTGGTCGGCTCAACAAGAGAAGCAACAGTGAAGCCATAGCGCTCTGGAGGGCATAGAGCACCACGGTCACGAAGAGCATATCGAGGCGACAAATCAGAAGGAGAGCCAAGAAGCGAGGGAGAGGAGTCCGATGAGGGTGGAGGCCTCGGACGACGAGTGTAAACATGAGTGATCGTCCGAGGCGGCAGCACCACAGGAGGACGGCCAAGGAAGGACGAGGAAGAGTCAGGTGGAGGTGAAACCGGTGGAGAAACAGAACGTGGCGACTCATGTGGAGGTGGAAGTGGGAAAGCTGGAGGAGAAGCGGAAGGTGGTGGAGACTCAAGTGTAGGTGGCGTGGAATGGGGCAGCGGAAGAGACACGTCAGGAAGAGTCATGAAGGAGATAGACTCAGCAGCAGTGGAAGAGGGGCTGGAGGAAGGATGAGGATAAAAAGGATGAGATTCATCAAAGGTCACATCCCGAGATCCTCATCCGACGAGCAACAGGGTCATAGCAGCGGTAACCCTTGTGCTCCATACTGTCCCCGAGGAAAACACACTCAACTGACTGAGCAGTTAGCTTCGTGCGCTCCCGAGGAGGAAGAAGAACAAAGCAGGCACACCCGAAGCACCGAAGGTGACTGTAGCGAGGAGGGTGACCAAAGAGACGCTCGTAGGGAGTGCAACCCTGTCGAACAGAGGAGGGCTGTCTGTTAATGAGAAAGACAGCTATAGAGACAGCCTTAGCCTAGAAGTGAGGTGGAAGCTCAGAGGAAAGCAAGAGAGCACGAGAGGTCTCAAGAATATGACGATGCTTACGCTCGGCAACACCATTCTGAGCATGAGCGCCAGGGCAGGAGAACTGAGGAAGAGTGCCCTGTGTAGCAAGAAAACGACGATGCGCATCAGAAATATACTCGCCTGCAGAATCAGCACGGAAAGCACGAATGGACGAATCAAACTGTGTGCGAATCATGGTGGCGAACTGCTGATAAATAGACAAGAACTGACCACGAGAGGACATAAGATAGATCCAGGTAAACCGTGAATAATCATCAATAAATATGACATAGTAATGGTGGCCCCCTTTCGAAGCAAAGGGAGCACGCCCTCATACATCAGAGTGAATGAGATCAAAAGGACGCTGTGACACAGAATCACTAGAGGGATATGGGAGTTGCAGCTGTTTGCCAAGCTTGCAACCCGTACAATGAAGAGCAGCGTTACCAGAAACAGGACCTAAGACACCACTACCAACAAGAGTGGAAAGCCGAGAACCAGAGAGATGTCCAAGACGGCGATGCCACTGAGCAAAAGTAGGAGCGGTGGAGGCAGCTGACACGGAAGCAGTGGAGCTGGGTGACGAAGGAGCGAGAGGGCTTGAAGGAAGATGCAGCCAATCAAGCTCCCATAGACGCTGAGAGTCATGGCGTCTAGGTCCAGTCCCCACCAAGAGCCCCGTACGGAGATCCTGAACACAACAAGAGTCAGACTCAAGAATAACACGACATCCATGATCAGTGATCTGACCAGCAGACATCAACTGCATGGTGAGCTGAGGGATATGAGAAATAGTAGGAACATGAAAAGAAGATGTTGAGAGAACACCCCGACCAACAACCGGAAGAGAGGTGCCATCAGCTGTCTGAACAATAATAGGTGGATCAACACGAGACATAGAGGACAACTGGCTGGAATCCGGAGTCACGTGGAAAGACGCACCCGAGTCAAGAAACCACTTAGATGAGATACCTGAGGGAGGAGGAGGTGGTGGTGGCGGTGAAGGACCAAAAGCTTGAGCAGTAGTGCCAGAGGGTGAGAGAGGAACTGCAGTGAGGCGACGTAGCAGCGTGAGAAGCTCTTGCTCCATGGCAAAAACAGAGCGAGTAGCACTCGAGCTACTGGACCCACCGCAGCGAGGCTGCTTGTCGCGCTGCTTCTTGCGACAAACAGCCTCAGGGTGACGACCCTTGCCACAGTAGCCACACAGGTCGCCGGAGGCAGGTGGAGTACTCGTCGTCGAGGGCAGTGGGGGCGGTGACGGGCGAGGGGTGCTAGGCACAAGAGGAGCACGAGCAGCCAAAACAGAGGACTGCGCTACCCCACTCATCCCCCCCCCCCCCCCCCCCGCCCGGAGCCGAGACTCCTCAGCACGTAGCTCTGGCATCGCCTCATCAAGAGGCGGGCGAGGTCGACGAGTCAGGAGCTGGGACCTGACAACCTCAAACTCAGGACGAAGTCGGGAGAGAAACTCGTGAAGGCGTAGAGTCTGTCGCTGGCTTCGGTGACGATCGCAGCACTGGCAAGTGCCACTAGCACAGAACTCCGCACCTAGGACGTCCAGACGATGCCAGACGGCGGACATCTAACGGTGGAACTCCTCCACGGTGGAGTCGTGCTGGCGAAGCGACTGAGCCTCCTCGACGACCGCAAGGTACAACGCCTCGTTGCGGATCTCATAACAGCGCCGAAGGTGAGCCCACATCAGGTGGGAAGTGGAGAGACCATGAAGGGACATGGAAATGTCAACCTCCATGCTCGCAAACAGGATAGCCTTGGCACATGCCTCCTCACGTAGCCAGACTGCCTGGTTGTCACGGTCTGACTGGTACACCTCCAAAGCAGCCTCAAACGCGTCGAGGAGAGGCTTCTTGACCTTATCGGGAGCATCTAGGGCATAGGTCGGTGGAGTGGGCGCAATCGGGGTGGGTGGGCAAGGCCGCTCACCCGTGAGGTAGCCCCATAGCTGCTGGCCGCCCATGTGGATCTCCATGTGGAAGGAAAACTCGCCCCAATTGTTGCCATTAAAGACAACAGGGCACCGAAGAATGGGTACGGCACCTGGTCGGCCAAGAGAAGCCATGGTGTAACTCCCACAATTTCTCTCTGCTCTGTTTTTTTTTTACAAATGAGAGACAGAGAGGGGAGGGAAGAACAGAGGCAGCGCTGCTGCCGCCAGGCTGCGAGCAGACGCGGCCACGGGAGGGGAGCACCCGCGGGGAAGAGAGGCTGGGCCGCCAGGGCGGAGAAGCCGCCAGGGGGGCAACCGGCGCACTGAGCAGGGCCGCCGGGGCGGAGAAGCCGCCGGCGCGGGGAAGGGCCGCCGGGAGGGGGGCCGCCGGCGCACAGGGCCGCGGGAGCGCAGCGCAGGGCCGCCAGCGTGCAAGGCCGGTTAGGGGAAAGAGGGGAAGGGGAAGAAGAAGGGGTGGAGCTGCTCGGCGGACGGCAGTGAGGCCTCACCGGCGACTCGCCGGCGACTCTCCGGAGCCGGCGGGATTGGAGGATTGAAAACCCTAGGCTCTGATACCATGTTACAAATGAGCATCTCAGATTGTATTGCAATGCCCAAAGGGCTGATAAGTCATGTACAATGTGCAAAGAGCACCCTATACTAGTGACTAAATACATAAGATGCATATACATCTAACACGCCCCACTGGTATTAAGCTAAGAAGAAGCTCTGCTTCCCCGACCGAGAAAATCCCCGAACCCCAGCCCGGAACCGTAACCCCTGAGAATTGCCTGGGCCATACACGGCCATACACGGTCCTCAGGCCGACCGGGGCCGGCTCTAAACCAGTGCTTTGGCACACGGGACCGGCGAGAGGATTTTTTTAACCACAGCCTGAAATTCGCTCCCACAGGGATTCAAACTCAGGACCTGTGGAGTGCCGCTCAAGTGTCTTAACCGCTAGGCTAAGCACCCTTTGGCTAAACCTGCTGAGTAACCACAAATGCTTTAAGATTATGCATAATACTTTTTGGGATAGTGCAGAAGACCAATAAACTTATAATAGAATAGCCAACGATCATGCAAGCTTACTGTTCCAGCCGTTGATCTTGATGACAGGAAGGTTTTGTTCTTCATTCTTGACAAACCAAAATCGCAAACCTGATAGCAAAAATTTATGAAGCAACTTGCAATATAAATTACACTAAATGTCACCGTAATAAAGGAGCTTGTATCTTACCTTCACAACCCAATTCTTGTCCACAAGTAGATTTGGAGATTTCAGATCTCGATGGACTATAACTGGTGAGCAATTATGCAGATAATTCATACCGCGAGCCTATAAAATTGAAAGAAAGCTTAGTAGATAATATCTCAGTTGTGCTTCTCCAACTTTATCAGAAACTAGCAATAGTGATGTTCAAATTATTCATTTGTCATACCACGTCAAGTGCCATTCTTAAGCGTTTCCTTTCATCCAACTGGTTGTTAGGTCGATGAATCAACCGGAACAAGCTGCCTCTGCAATACCAATAATACTAGCACTAGTAAAATTAATAAATAATACTGAATTTAAAGTAGTATTGGAAACTGCAGCCGTATGTTGTGCATGAAGGGTGAATGGTATTGAAATGAGTATGCGTGAACCTTAAAAGAATATGTGCCTCTTATATAATACGAATGGTATGCATGTGTTAAATAATACTGTTATTTCAGCGTCCCTACTCCCACCTGTACCTTTTCTTCTTTCTTGAACTTATGTATACTCATGTCATGAACTCATGTCATGAACTCGAGTACAGATCCCATGCTCCTAACTTAAAGTATTGTTCCTAAATACAATAATTATCAAGAAAAAGTTCTTATATCTACACATCATTAACTTACTGCAACATGGAAGATGTTAGAGAAAAGCTTGTGTCAGTAACACATTGTATTCTGAATCATGAAGTACAATCACTGGCCATCCTGTTTCCATATGCTATGAAGTAAACAATATAAATGAAAAAGGCCCACCTTGGAAGAAACTCAGTGACAATGGAAAGATTAGGCACGCGAGTGATAGCACCCATGAAGAGAACAACATTCGGATGGCGTAACCTCTTCATTATTCGCACCTAGGCATGAAATAATGCATTATCAGGTGGTGCAAGAGCAACTGAGGAAGAAACTCGACCGACCCCAAACCCATATGTAAAAAAAAAGTAAAGTTTTCAAATAACAAAACAATTGTTGGAGCTGCTGGCATATTCTCCATACTGACATAGACAACTGTAATTTGCGTTTTAATTAAGAAATAGTTGTTAAATGAAGCATTATCTATCAACTGTCACAACAACAACAACAACATAGCCTTTTTTCCCAAGCATTATCTATCAACTGTCACACCCTAACAAAAATTAATATAATTTATATGTATTGAAGAGAGATACACAGAATGTGTATAGACATTTGTGCCTCAGAAAATACGAAATAGAAATGACAAAGCCAAAATTTTGTACTTCAATCTATTTATGCCAATGGAATAACATCCAGAGAGGAATATACCTCAGTTCTAAACTCTTCAAGAGCATCACCTGAAAGATCCTGTTGCAGAAACTTCTTGACTGCAACTTCCTGTAGAGAAAACAATTTATTATCCTGTAAAAGGTACTGGCAGACAAAGTAAAAGAAGCAAAATACAGTGACGGTGACAATGAAAAATAACATAGCTAGAAGTTTTTAACTGAAGACTGAATGCAAAAATGGATGGATCTTCAAATTAAACAAAATTACTGATGCCCTTTACTGATGTTCTTGAAACCTGTTTCTCCAAATGATACTATACATATCTGAGGTCAACTAAGGTTCTACAGCGAAACTAAAACAACAGACCAAAAAAGTTTGTGCAGTTTAAGTGTACAAGTAAAATGTTTTGTTTTCTGTCAGAACATTAACCCTTTCACGATATAAATGGAGAAAGTACACCAAATGACAATAGTTTCACATTGCCTCTTTACTAGCTGGATTTTCTCATGCTGTCTGTAAAATAGACAAGTACAGAGCCATTACATTTCATTGTTGGCATAGATTATGTTATCATATTATCTAAATTGATATTTCTTCACATCTTTAGTTAAGTACTTCATATTACCGAAAAGGATTGACTTTATTTCGCTATTTTTCCATTGCTCATTTGGAAATTGCCAATTCAGATAAGGAACTTGTTGACTGGAAGACATACCGTTCCATGCCATTCTCCTCTATACACTTCTCCAAATGATCCTGAAAACAATAGAGTTGGACTGACTGAATTTTTTTAAAAAAAAAACATGAACTCTTATTTTTTTGAAGAAGAGGATCAAAGAACATTACTTCCCACAGTCAGTGGAAAAGTAGTATGATTAAGAGAACTGTCAATTTCATAAATAATTAAGTAGTAAATCAATTGTACCGAGGCCTATTCGTTCACCAATAGCGATTTCTTCCCACTGGATTTCAAACTCTGCAACGTCGTCCAAAGCAAGATCAGATTTTGCACTCTCTGTCCCACTTGATTTGTCTGAGGTTCGTTCAGCTTCCTGAGGAATTTCTTGATCCAGCACATTATCTTGGGCATGATCAGCTTCAAGGTTGTCTTTATCGCAAAAATCGTCTCCACCTTTGTCAACTAATTCGTTTCCTTTAGAGGGACTTGGTAAGCTAAGCAGCTGATTACCAGGCTCCAAGTGTTCATATTGCTTGCTCATGGCAGCAGTTGTGGCAACAACTGCGGCTGCAGTTACAGTAGCTGCTGCAGCAACAGGCACGTCACTATTAGATTTAGCTGCAGCAACAACCATAGAGGATGCCACCACTGCAGCAGTTGCAACAGCAGCTGCTGTAACAGGCAATTGCTTTGTAAGTGGTGCTGGACCTTCCTGAGGAGGTGCAGAAGGTTCGTATTGAGGGACAAAGGGAGATGCAATATCTCTGATATCATGGGGTTGGTAAACGCCCAGACCCTCAACAGGCTTAAGTGATTCCAGAGATGCCCGGTGAGGAACAACTTTTGGTTGGAGTTCATGTCCAGGATGATGAGGCAATGATGGAGCGTGACCACTATCTGTGTATTTCCTTGTCTCGAACTCATTCATTGTCCTTTTCATTTCATCCTTGCTTTGAAACAGCGTGGTGTCATAGACGATGAGGTCCTTAGGCTCCTCCATGGAATCCTCTGAAAACAAGTCAGGTGGTGCCACGACACCATTTTCGCGTAAAACCTCATGGATCTTCTGAACTAATTGTGGATTTTCCTTGGCGGCATTAATCATGTACTCTGAAATGTCCTTCACTTTCATTCTCCGAACAGCTGGAGTGCTTACCATATCTGATGCAGATGGTGAACTTGATGAAGAATCGACGGGTGCAATTGATTTCTCTTTGTTTTTTCCAACCATAATGTAGTCTGCGTTTGTAGATTCATTAATGGTAGGCATACTTTCACTAGTGCATGTGCTAACTGACAGTTTCTCGAATGAACTTGATAGCATACTTTGTTGATTGCTTGTCTGATTAGTTGTAGGTCCATCTGTATCAGAAGGACCAGCATTGCTTGAAGTGGATCTTCTGTCTAGTAACTCATAATCAAAGGAACCATAGGCTGAACTCGATGCTCCACTAAATGAAGATCCCAGCAGGTTGGTAGTCTCATCTTTCTTCAAGTAATGATTATCAGTGACAAAATTTTCATCAAAGTCTGTAGATAAAACAGCACCATCTGAAGGAATAAGTGTACCAGGATCAGCCACAAGATCAACAATGAACTCCCTGCAAAATGTGACGTAGTATAGATGGTTATAAAGCTAAATGCATATTTATTGCACATTTTATTTCTCATTGCCAACATTTAGATGTCACAAGAAGTCTGCACATAGCAGTATAACACAATTATGCTACGTCGGTCCATCCTACAAAATCCCATTGATGGTGGACATGTAAAGGTGAAATACCTTCCATCTTTAAATTTGACGATATTCAATGCTCCATCATCTGATCCAGTGTACTGCCTTCCTTTCAGCAACCGGCAAGGTACATCGAGGCCATCAGCCAAAACCTGCATGAAGCATTATGAGAATTGATTGCTACCACAGTGATGCATTTTTTTCAATTCAACAAATGCTGCTAACAATGGTTTTTCATGTCACATGTTCAGGATGTTTATCGAACAGCACAAAATCGGAGCTATCCATTTTTGTGGGGCATAACACGAGAACAACATGTAACTAGAGAGTTACTGTTCAATTGAAGTTGAGAATAATACATAGCACATTATGGAAGATATTTCCCAATGTTCATTTTTACTAGCAAAATCCTTTTTGTAATAAAGTTCAGAATGGGTGCAAGAATTACAGGATCGAAGGTTAGCTATATCAATTTAAACATGTGTATAAAGTTACTGACCTTAAATAGCAGGGCACGGTGGCGAGCTAGACCAATTTTTAGTTGACCAAGTGGCACAACTGCGCTTCCAATGCTACTTCTTAAGGAGTAAAGCATATTCTGGTATTTCACTGACATACTCTCAGGATCAAAAACTCCACCCATGTGTCTAGCAACTAGACTAGCAAGTCTCTTCACCAAAGCATTTCCCACAGATTCTGAAGTTCTTGATTGAAGGTCAAGAGCTATGATTAAGGCCTCCTGCTGAAGTGTCATGAGCTCAGGGTCTTCACCTCTGTGAACCAACACAACTTCCCAGTTGACTTTATGTGAAAATGGCTTGGCTCGTAGCTCGGCAAAAGAGGGCATAGTAACTGATGCCGGCCCATTCCCAACGTAAAAGAGATCGTAGAATCCATCTGGTATTTTGTCATCATAGGTAAGGGCGTTGAAATTCTGTCAACCGTGAAGAAATACATTATAGACATGTCAGATACATGGTGAGACAGAAAAAAAAAAGTAGGAAACACAAGTCAGCTACTTATTTCACGGAACAACCAGCACCACCCGGACTATCAGACATCACTGTAATATAGATTAAGATTGATCGGTCATCATAGGCATAATAGATGTCATTCATGTCAATGACATGCACTAGTAGAGAGGTAGAGAAAGATGGGAAAACACCACACACCCTTAGGGTTGGGTGACCTTTTGTATATATAGCCGGGCACGGCTTGGTTACAAGTCAAGCCAAGTCATCTCTAATACCAAGCCAACACAACATCTTTTACCAACCTAACAAAATAATGGTGTACTAACAAATTTACAGAAAATCCCACCTAGAATAGTGATCTCACTCCAAAGAAAGAATTCTTGTTGTCATCAAGCCAATAAAGGATATACTTGGTTACTGGTAGCAAACTGAACAAGCTACACAAGCAATGACCATGATCCTGCAGTGTTTAAGCATATGCTGAAATTCAGAGTGAAAGTGCTCTATGAACAATGGACGTCTATACAGTGAGAACTCCATGAAACAGATATGATAATCCATGCTGCTCAATTGTCTAAGCTCATGAGAATAGCATTCTGTTCTTATAAACTAAATTACACGCTAGAACACCGTAATGCAGGCAGCTGGTAGTCCAACCAAGCAAACGGCATGGAAAAAAAAAGTGTAATCTTAAGCAGCTGCACGTCATGCAATCTACTTCACGATCACAAATCAGAATTGCAATTGGAAATACTGCTACTGGAAGACGAAATCGAACGTGCAGGGTACTGAATTAGGAGACTTATTACCCAGTATCGAGCCGTGAGGACCTCCGCAGGGGATGTCTGAGGCGGACAGAAGCCCAGACTAAGCTGCTTGGCGACCTCAATCTCCATCTCCTCCGGATTGTCCCGCGCGCTCATCTCCAGCACCAGCTGAATCTGGTACGCCTCCAGGTCGTCCTCCTCCTTCTCCCTCTCCCGCTTCCTCTCCTCCGCCTCCGACGACTCCCTTATCACCCTCTCCTCCACCTCGTCCTCCTCCTGCGACCGCCTCCGCTCCCTCCCCATCTCTTCCGCCTGCGACCGCCTCCGCTCTCTCCCCATCTCTTCCGCCTGCGACCGCCTCCGCTCCCTCAACACCTCTTGCTCCTGCGACCGCCTCCGCTCCATCTCTTCCTGCTGCGATCGCCGCCTATCAACCGCGGCGGACTGCCTCGCGCTCCTCTCCTCTGCCCCAACCCCAAACGACGCCGACGTCGGCACCTCTGCTTCCACTGGAATCGGGGGCGGGGGGCGGGTAGGCACCGAGTCGAGCCAACTGGATACCGCCGAGGGCTGCTGCCTCTGGTCGTGGTGCGGTTGATGATGATGATGATGAACCCCACCACCACCGCTACCGCCTTTGCGGGAGGGCGGCGGGGAAGGCGATGAACCTCCGTCGCTGGAGCCCTCGCCGATGTGTAGCTTCCTGAGGAAATTCTTCATGCCGCCGCCGCCTCCGAGACCGAGGTCGCCGTCGAAGCTATTGCCTCGCCTGCTGTTACTGGCGCTGGTGGTGGGTGGGTGGATCCGACATGGCCACTGACGCTGAGGCGGAAGGGGCTCTGATTAGCTTTTGGCACTGGCAGCGATTGAGGCATTGAAACTTAAAAAAATTTCGAAACAATCTTTCTAATTTAAAGTACTAAATGAAGTCTATTTATAAAATTTTTTACACAAATGAATTGTAAATCGCGAGACGAATCTAATGATGCTAATTAATCCATGATTAATCCATAATTAGCGGATGGTTACTGTAGCATCACCTGTTGCAAATCGTAGATTAAATAGGCTCATTAGATTCATCTCGCGATTTACAATCTATTCATGCAAAAAAATTTATAAATAGACTTCATTTCACTTAGTACTCCATGCATATATCAAAATATTTAATGTGATATTTTTTTGCGTTTACGGAGTTGGTAGACTCGTGTGCGAGTGGCCGAACGGCATTAGTTTACTCGGTATCGTTAATCACAAGCGACTAGTAGCCTACTACTCCTTCCAAGCTTAGCTCGCGTCCCCGACCCCTCGGCGATGACCCCGGCTGGCTCGATGAGGATTAAGCGACTAGAATTCGAGGGTTTTACTCGAAAGAGGATGAATTGGGGGTCTGAGGTTAATTACCAAATGAGGCGAGGCTTAGCCGGTCAATTCCGTCCTATACAGTGTGCGGAATTAATTAGGAAAAGGCGTGCGCATGTCTCGTACGTAGACCACGGGATAGGCATGGAACCAGGGGTTTCCGTTGGTCACAGTCTCGCAGATATCCGCCCCGGCTGAGGGTCTCTCACCATGACAAGTGGGGACACCAGACCATGTGGCCCGCATGTCATGGCCGTCACACTTCGTAACGCTGGTGAGATAACGGTTTCGCTCCGCGCTAACAGAAAGTGGTCAGTTAGCAGAAAAGAAAGCGCGCTTACGGACACCACCGCTTCGAGCTCGCGTTAAAAGCTCGCGTGGACGCGGATCACGGTCAGCAAAGACAACAAGCTCGTCCGCCCTCGTCAGCTTACATCCCCCTGACGTGCGGGCCCGTAACCGCTGCCCAAGTGGTGGCGGCGGCCGTCCGACGGAGCAACGGCGGATGAGCACCACTCCTCAGGCCCCACACGCCATTGACGCTCGCACACCACCGCGTGGCCCCCGCCTAGCAACTTATCGTGCTCCCACTGACACGCTGATCTGGCGGGCCACTTGCCGTGCACTGCTAGTGGAGTAGTGGACAGCGTGCATTTATCAGAGGCCGTCCCATCCCACGCCGGAGGAGCAACCATGTTCCCGCCCCCGGTAATATGGAGCCACTGCCACGTGGGACCAGGCACGCAGCTTCGCTTCGGGCCCCCCACCTCCCATGTGAAAGCATATCCGTCGTACTGTCGTCGTGCGGCGCGGCGTGCGAGCAGGGTGTGGCTGCTTGTCGCTTCAGACGATGTATGGAGGAACCATCACCTGAACGCCCACGAGCTTCCACTCCCGCCACTGCCGCCGCCGTTTCGACCGCGCTCCAACTTCTCCGGCACCACGCCCTCGCCCGGGACCTACCACGGCCGCCGGCGTCCACCGCCTCAGCCGGCGGCGCTCCGCCGCGCTGCCTCGCCGCCCACCCACACACCATCACCCATCGCCGGTCGATTTCTCCCCGCCCACCATCTTCTTTTCTAACTCCGGCGAGCAATGGAGCCGCCCCCACACCCCTGACAACCCCGGAACCATAAACTCCACCGCCTCCCTCCACCACCCCGGCCACCGGCTCTCGCCGGCGTCCGCTCCGCCCACTACCCACCTAGAACCCCCAAATTCAAACCCCCCGACCCTAACCTGAAATGTCATCCGCGGCGGCGGCATGAGCGGCGGCGGCGCGAGGAAGAAGAGAAAGCTTCAGGCGATGGAACCCGCGATTTGTCGCACGCGCGATGTATGGTCGTGGAGTGCGAGCAGGGCGGCAGATAGGCTAGTTGGCGGGACCCGCACGGTGGCCAGTTCAACTTGCGGCTGGGCCACCTCGTGTTGGACTGTCTGGTTTGTACATGTGATACACCGAATGGGCTTTCATGATATCTTGGCCCCTTTTTTAGAAATTCAGTCTAAGCCTGTGTCATTTCAGTTGGGCCAAAAATCGCTAACGGGCCGATACGTCAGGGCAACATTTGTTGCTTGCCGACTTCGCGCTGTCTGTATTATTGTTGCTCTGTACGTTGAACATTTCTCATTTTCTCCGTCCGATGAGATCATGAGAGGAAGATGCACAGTTCAAGTGTTCAGGATTTTTCACGTTCGTGTTCTCAGCACCAGTTGCTCAGGACTTATTCGCCTACTCTACTAGTCTGGTTTTTTTTCCATTCCTGGTAATGTCTGAATTTGCCTTGCACTCCTGAATTCCATCAAGCAAATTCCCTCAATGCCATTGAAAATTTAACTCATCCTTTCAATGCCATTGGACCCACATGTCATAGGCACAAAAATCATCTCTTCAATGCCATCGGATGGCATTGAGGGGATGAGTTAAATTTTCAATGGCAAGCAGGAATTGGTCGAGCCATCAGTCATCTTCGGCTATAAAACGAGCGCTGCGGCTGAGATGAGGTGAACAATTACAAACCAAGCTGTACACAGAGAGGCAAACAAGTTCACCATACATACGAGCGTCGTGTGATCGTATCCCATACGTTGCTGCCATACTATCAGTGTCAAGGCTGGACAACCAGCCAGCAGGCCCAGGCACTTAAACCTGCTCAGCTTTGGGCCGTTGGTTTCGGCCCCAAGAGCCCGCTTGCCCCGCCCTTCCCGTACAAGACATTCCCCTCCCAAAGACCCAAGCCATCGCTTTTGTGCTGCTTGCTATCATGCTCTTCTGGTTCGTCTGCATTCTAAATTCTAGCATGTGCTTTTCAGGCTTTCAGCAACAAACTGCGCCACAGCAAACAACACCTGTTAAAGGCGATACCGTTCCTTCCTTCTAGAAGGAGTTGGGTCTCGTTTCCAAAAAAAAAAAAAGGAGTAAGGTCTCTGCGATTTGGCAAGCCTCACAGCGACCCTCACCGGTTTTTCCAATTAAAAACGTGCGCGCAGGACCAGTTCTCCGACACCACCCCGCAACTTGGGGACGAGGACGTACTACCATCCGAAGAGCACCTCGAATCGGGAATCCCCAAACGACCCTGGTCTACTCTCACCGAGGAATGTTGTCTACGAACCCACGTAAATACGTAATTCGTACGCGATGCGCACGCCATCCATCCTACACAACCGGAAGAGTTGTGGATTGTCACTGTGATCTGATAGGACGGAAGCAGGGGGCAAGGACTGAACGGTTCAACAGAAGCTATGCCCGCTCAACAGTTCCCTCACACAGCTCTCGGTGCGCCCAACAGCCTCCATAGCAGCATCCTGCGCCTTCTGAAGTCTGCACTGTCGTGTACCGGGCGATAGCACAGACCTAGTACCTGTTACTCGATCGGCAGAAGGAACCGTGACGCGTCAGAGAAGCAACAGTGGAAGCAGACCTGCTGGAAAAGTGGAAAGTGAGCGGCGCCGGAGCTACCTGCTAATCGATCGGCGGAAGGAGCCGTGACGCATCAGAGAAGCAAACAGTGGCGGCAGACTCGGCTGGAAAGCGGGCAGCGGCGATACGCAAGGACGATCGCAAAGATCGGAGTCCCGGCGCGAGGAAGCTCCCCCCGCGCTGGTCCTGAAAAGATGCCTCGTTCGCTTCAGCAAAACACGTGCCGCTCGCGATCGATCACCCTCGCGCCCGGCGATCGATCGCGAGCCATCATCCGCGACTCCTGTGCCTCCGTTCGCCGGGCGCCGGACGCCTTTCCCCCCGGCCGTCGGGACCAGGCGCCGATGCGTGGGGGGGAGACAGCCCGTGAGCGTGAGGTCCGCAGCGGCGCGACGTCGTGGGCGCTGTGGCGCGGCCTGACTTCAGAAGCACGCCACCGTGACTGTACTGCTGCTGGGCCCTGGCGCGAATCGCACACCGTCCCGGGTTCAGAGAACTCGAGCCCGTTCGCCGTGCGGCGCGGCACCACTGGGCGGTGGGCGCACGGGGGACGCCTTTTCTTCTCCTCATCGCAAGGCGCGCGCGGGCACTGGTCCCCCTCGATCGGCGATGAACCGAACGAGGTTTGACCGGTCTAACCCTCAGGACTCAGGAGCACATGCGAGTGCCGTTGGGAACCACGGACACTGCATTGATGGATTGGGTTAAGTTAAGCAGGTCGAGTTGCTCGTCCATCGGGACGGCCCGAGCGAGACGAGACGGGGGTGGGGTGCGTCCGGATTGATGGCGAGCGATCGGGCGGCGCCTCTCGTCGTCGCCGGCGCGGAACCGCGCGGCGGACGACGGGAGCGGGTGGCGGCGGCGTGGACCAGCGCGCGGTTTTCCTTTTTTTTTTTGAAAAAACCGGGTTGCCTTTCATATATTTTTCTGATAGTTTACATCCTAGATCTTACAAAGATATTTTTGAAAGAAACAAAAATTACATCCTGATCTTTGCAAGAACTGTCCGGTCATGCTCGTCGCCGGCGATCGGAGCAACCTTCTGCAGCTTGAAGCCGATCTCCTTCCCGACAAAACATAATTTTTAATTGGCACCAAGAGTAGCATGTCGATTGCATCGGCATACCGTGACACCGCTGAACGTTCTGGCACCTGAAGATGGCCACAAGCCATCGCTTCGCCGGAAGGACAGAGACTCGACCCTACAAGATCCGCCAGGACCCCATCTGACCGAACGAAGGCACACCCAGGAGCGGAAGCAAACCACCAAGAAAGGTGGGACTGGAAAACCAACCCGATTTCTCGTATTGGGAAACGAACCTCACAAGGCACCCGCAATCGACAGATGCAGCACCTTGGAGGGAGCAAAATATCGTCCAACACCCAGTAGCCATGTCGTTGGCATCAAGGCCGATGGGGCAGCGAAGGGCATTGGTGCCACCAGAGACAAGAAAACCACAGAAGAACCGAGCAACAACGCATGAGAAAGCAACAAGAAAAATCTCGTCGTTGCTAGGTCCTCCGACAGAATCACCGAAGCCGCACACCAAGCGCTCAGCAACCACCATCAGACGCCAATCACCTCCAACATCGGAGCCACCAGAGAAGGCATGCAACCCTATAGCAGGGAGAACTAACCTCCAATCTGTAGTACTGAGGAAGCCGGCACAGCCATCACCACCATCGCCACCTTCGTCAACACCACCATGGAGGGACGCAAGCCTCGGATGACATCCCATAAATAACCCCAAAAGACACCTAAAACTACTCAACCTACAACTATAGATAGTAGTATATACAATCGCACCTGTTCCCAACATAATCCCTCGCCTCCTAGCGTCGAGGACGCCGTCAGAGGGAAGAGATCCGCGCGGGGAACAGGCTGGGATCGGAAATCGCCTGCGGTTCGCCCTATGCACTGTAGAAAAGGGGAAGAACGAGACCCACCCCGCCCCCGATGGGCTCGGCGCTCGGGCCGATTCCCAGCCTGGGCCTCCCGGCGCCGGGTGGTCCGCCCGCCGGCCCTCCGCGCCACTCGGCCGTATCTGCCGCGTGGGCGAGCGGCCACGGCACGTTCGTGGGGGACTCGCTCGACGGATCACGGACAGCTAGCTACGCGGGCGCGCGCCTACGGGAGCGGCGCATCATTGGGGAGATCGACCGTGTCGTGGCACGTGAATCTATCGGCGGGGGCGCGAGGGCGAGGCGAGCGGTCAGCGTCACGCCGCCGGGAGCCCATGCCGTGGATCTCCTCCGCGCCGCGGAGACGGCGGCGCCCGGAAAAAGTCCATGGGGGGCGGTTGACTCCGCCGTGGCGTCGCGGACGCTTGCTCGGCTGGTTGCTCCAGCTCCGGCGTCCCGTCGTGCTACGGCCTACCGCGACGCTACCCGATCCGTCGTGGTCTGTGGCGACTTGCCCTTACGGGCTACGGCTGCCTCCGCTCCGCTCGGATCTTCTGCAGAACGGCGATGCGGACACGAGAGGACGGAAATGGAGGGCCACAGTTTTCCGCTCCAGCAACCTAAATAGAGAATCCCAGCTCAGCCCCACAGGATATTTTTTTTAAAAAAAATCTACTACGCCAGTTTAAAATAGTGGCAATTTCATTCCGGGAAACAGGCTAGGACGCGAGCTAATCTTGGGGGGTATTTCACCTGCCTGGGCGGCCAAATCCCCCGTTTCATGGATCAGTGGCGATGTGCCGCAAGCCTAAGCCTAGTGGCAGCACCCTACAACCCCGCATTCTAGTATTGGCTTTCTGCCCAAGCGCGTGGTTTTCTTTGATCTCTGGACAACAGCGGGAGAGAGCGCCCCAAAGCGAGAGATCGCTCTCTCGCTAGAAAGCCAAGGCGTGGAAAAGATGAAGAGAACGTTTGGAATCAAATAAGCATTTGGTTTTCCCGATCTTCTCCTAAAAAAGTGCCTACCTACACAAGAACCCTTTTTCCTCTCCAAAACTTTGCCTCCTTTTCCTTCAATTTTAAACTCGTAAACGGCGAAGTGGCTTTCATATGGAGCAGCATGCGACCGCCACTGCCAGGGCGCTTTACAGCGTTTCGCCGGCGAGCATAGCACGAGCACCGCCGTGCCCTGATTAGCTGGGTAAGTAGGGGTCGCAGCCGGTGACGGTACATGAAAAATGATGGCGCGCACGCTTAAGCATCTCTCTCCCTGCAGCGGCACGTCAGCACGAACTGTGGAGTGGGGCACACGTCCAGGGAATTTGTCCAAAGTTATTCCCTCGCGAACAGCAAAGGGACAGGGTAAAAGGTCCAGCAGTTCAGATTTTTATAGATAGTATCTGCTCACACACACGTAAATTTTTTTTAAAAAAAAACTGACACGGGCAGCTTTTGTGGGTGTGTTAGAGGGCACACTTTGCCGGAGCTCCTCGTCCATTTCCCTCTTTGTTACCGTTAACCAGCTGCGAGAGGAGATGATGCATGTGGGCGCATTCATAACCCTAGCGAATTAGGATCGGTACGTAGCGCACGGAACAATTGATGATGTTGAGCCCCTGGACCAGCGCGGCGACGAGCTAGCCACGCGTGTGTTGGCACACGGCCCTACCTACTACTCTTGCAGTCTCGTGCGCGATTCCATCAAGTACATGGTGGTCAAAGGCGGCCAGCAACTGGAGAAGCTAATCCCCTGCTCCTGATAAAACCCCTGATCCCAGCCTAATCCTCTTGAAAGGACGCTGTTGTTTTACGCAGGCTGCTTCGGCTACGCAGAGCCGACGTCGCCGGGGAAGACGAGGAAAACCATCGCTTTTTCCTCTGTCTCGGTGCTCGCCGAGCTGCTCGATGTGCGGGTACAGGAGGCGGCGATCATGGCGGGGCGGTGCACGCGCGTTGGCGCGGAGGGGAATAACGAGCCTGCCAGACCGGGAGGGACCTTTGCCCCCCTCTCGCTCGTTTTCTAATCGCTTCCTCCCATCGTCATGTCCCCCGCCACTCCCCCCCCCCCCCCCCCCCTCCTTTTTACGAGCCAGTGGCGCCGTTAAAATATGGGTCCTGCTCGCCGTTCGACGCCGCGGGTCCCGACGCCGGAATGGAGTAAGTTTGTGGCAATTTGTCGCTCGTGTTCTCCTTCCTCCCGATGGGGGTTCGGTCGCCGTGCAGGAGCGAGAAAGAAAATCGCGCTCGCGAGCTTGGAAACGGCAGGTCGGCATGTGTGGGTCTCAGACATTCCGGTGATCAGATTATGAAATAATCCAGTGCTACTTGCTAGTAGAATCTACATGTACCTTTAAAATTAACACTAATTTGTATTTTTTTTTGTAGAATCGAAACCTTTGGTGCCGGGAACCAGCTTTCATGGCCATGGTCACTTCTCACCTCGCCTCACTGCCACCACCAGTACGTGTTTCACGCAATCGAGCTTTCCTTTGACTTGAGCACTTGGGCGGTTAGTACTGTATGTGCGCCCGGTAGCACGAAGAGGAGGACGAAAGATACGGTCGGATTGGATGGCGATACCGACCTGTGAGCTGCTGCTCTGCCGTTTCAGGAATATTCACAGCTACGCCGGCGCGCAGCCTCTGCCTCGCCTACCCTACCCCTACCCCTAGCAGATTCTTCGTCCTGTTTGCCACTCGTAATCGCCGAGACATTTGTGGTAATTCCTGGCAGGCCCTTTTCCGGATTCCGTTACGGGTTCGCTGGAGGAGACTTGGCGGAAGGCGATGGACGGGGCGCTGGCACGTCGCCGCCTACTCCGTTTCCGTCCGGGTCCGGGCAGCCGCCACCCAACATGTTCGTCCGATCCGGTCCTTTCAATTCGGAGAGGGTACAGTAACTATTCCCCCCGGATGAGCACCATTCCTTGCGCAATTCCTTCGGAACGGAGTAAAGCAACGTCCCTGGACCTCACGTCCAAAAGCGAGAGGAACTGTGCGTGCGTTCCGCTTCCACACTCCTTTGCTTTGAGCACCGCACGGAGCAACCTTGCTGATGAAAGTTGGAAGAAACCGATCCCAAGCCGGTCAGTGACTGTTTGACTGATCAGTGATAGCTGACCAGCACATCATCATCAGCTGAGAGCTTGACCATACGTAGTACAGCTCGGATACCTCCTGTATTTCCCAGTTCAATACTGCCCTAAATCTACTGGGCGTTCATACGGCCGGGCTTGTACAGTCGTATGATCGATCCCGTATAATTTTAGGAGGCAACTAGAGCAAGAGCTCTCTCCATATAGCGTATCGCGAGAACCCCCCACCACAAAAAATCTTGCGTGGGCCCCACTGCATTCCATCTTCTTCCTCCCTGAACCCGCTACCCCGCAGACCAAGAGCTTCCTCGCCTCGCTGCTCCACATCTCTCGCCCCCGCCGCCACCATCCAACCGGCTCTGGAGCCACCACCCCTCAACCCCAACCGCTAGCTCGCGCCGTTCATGGCACAGGACCACCCCGCCGCCCGATCCCGCCCACCCCCGCCCTCGACCCGCCGCCCATCTCACTGGCGTCGTCTCGGACGCCGGCGAGCGCCGCCCTCTCCACCCCCTCCCCCTTCCCCTTCCTCGTCCCCTCCACCACCCCGTCCTCCTCCACATATAACGCGGCCGCCGGCACCGCCCAACCAGCCTCCCCCACCACCCGCCCGGCGACGCCATCGCCGCCGGCCTCGGCGCCCTCAACCCACCACCAACGCCGGGCCGGCGGCCTCCCCCGGCCATCCCTCTATACCCGTCGGCCATGGAACCCCCACTTGCAACCCAGAAACCCCAAATCCCTAACCACGCCAGCCTCGACCACCGCCCCCGCGGCCGGCGGCGTCCGCCGCTGTCGTGGTGTGGAAAACCACAGCTGGGTGGCGGAATTCACCCGTCTAATCCTAAGTGTAGGATGTGCTTGGGGGCAGTCAAGGAATGCTCGATCTAGAGGCGTAAAAACACGAAAGCACACAAGGATTTAGAGTGGTTCGGGCCGCCGGAGCGTAATACCCTACGTCCACTGTGTGATGTATTGACTGAGCTTGTGTGCAAGCTGGGGGAGGAGCTATGTCTGTCTCTGTATGTGTGAAAACTTGTGGAACCTCATGTCTATGTGAACCTGTGTTCTAGCAGGCTTTTATATGTCCAAGGGGAGCACGTACACTGAGCGGGGCCCCGACAGGTGGGCCCGACGATGTATTATAAACTACACTTTGGCCTTCAATGCCTCAGAGCCGGAGATCTTGTCGTCGGCTTTCGTGCATAACTTCTGACCAGGGATGGTCTTGAGCTGTCATGTCGGAGTAGAGTCTAGCATCTGGAGCCGTGCGTCGAGATCATGATGAAGCGCCGAATTACTGACTCAGTCCGCTGTAGCAGCGTGTACTGTTGCCCCAGTTAGTAGATGGTCATCAGGACTCGTCGCCCACGCGCGTGGCGCTGAAACACTGCTGCGTGTCTCGGTAACAGACGAGCCGCCTTGGAAACAGACGGGGCTTACCGTGTTGTCTTGTCACGCTTGTGCAGTCTGCCAGAAGTCGTCCCATGCCCTGGTCTGGCAGCGCACGTCTCAACCACCCGCATTTAATGCGGCAGGCGGCTTGGCTTCCGGCAGAAGGCTCGCCTCTGTGGGACACGTGGCGGAGCCGGACCCTGGGGTCAGCGGCCGCGCCCACAGGGGCACGTGGCAGCTCCGGACCCCTCCCGAGCGGAGTGCCGAGCTGAGGGCTCGGAGGGTCCGGATAGGCACGTGGAGGTCCCGGATCCGGCTGTGGGGGTCCGAATCCACGGCAGAAGACCCTGAACATTTCCATCTCTGGGACACGTGGCGTCACCGGACCTGTTCCTACGTGGTGGAGTAGGTCCGAGTCCGTTGGCCCGGTGAGACAGAGTCGGACCGCTGGGGTCCGGCTGCTCAGGCCCTCATGGCGTAGTTACGGATAACTACGCGTGTATCAGTCTTGACATAGTAGGAGTGGGTACCCGGTCTGGATACACCGACAGCCGTCGTCCGTCCCGCCCACCATCCGCCCTCATGGAACCCCGAATCCCGTCGCCGGAGTTGTTGATTTTATTTTGTTACTTTCTTCTCTTTGTTGTTACTTTTTTATATTACCTAGCCATCGACCGGTAGAAGTAACAGGGGGCTATTTATCCTAAATCGAGAGCCCTCGTGTAGCTTTTCCGATAATTTTAAACCCTACTCAAAGCGGCAGCATGGGGGTGGCAGAATACTGCAATACATTATCAAGAGTGCCAGCCGACCACGCCCTGAATCTCTTGTCCGGCACGCCCTGAATATCAGAGTATACGTGCGAATCGTATACGAACATCTATCTGAATCCGATCGATCAGAGAGAGATTCAGAGGTAGCCCGGCCCGGCGCACTACGCGTATACTGATGCCCGGTATAAACAAGGCTGCCCCTCACCAAACCAAGCTTGATCGCCTCCCCTCACAGCGCGGCGTTGCTTGGATGATAAAGGCTAGCCAACAAGGGATGGTCCAAATAAAGCTTGGGCCGCGCTGCCACCTCGCCTAAATAAAACACTCTCCCACGCACACCACCCACCACTGCGCCCCTGCTCCTCCTCCTCCTCCTCAGTCCCAGTCCCTGCTCACTAGCTGAGCGAATTAGACTGCTCGCTCACTAGCTCGGCTCAGCTGGAAGGAGTTGGGGTAGAGGTCGCCGGGGAGAAAGAGACGGTAAGAGGGCGGCGTTCAGCTCATCAGCTGAGCTGAGCTTGGGAGGTGAGAGGGACAAGGGGAGCTTGGAAGGAGGAGGAAGAGAGGAGAGGAGCCCAAGATGATTACGGGGGCGGACTTCTACCACGTGATGACGGCCATGGTGCCGCTGTACGTGGCGATGATCCTGGCGTACGGGTCGGTGCGGTGGTGGCGCATCTTCACGCCGGACCAGTGCTCCGGCATCAACCGCTTCGTCGCGCTCTTTGCCGTGCCGCTGCTCTCCTTCCACTTCATCTCCACCAACAACCCCTACACCATGAACCTGCGCTTCATCGCCGCCGACACGCTGCAGAAGCTCATGGTGCTCGCCATGCTCACCGCCTGGAGCCACCTCAGCCGCCGGGGCAGCCTCGAGTGGACCATCACGCTCTTCTCCCTCTCCACGCTGCCCAACACGCTCGTCATGGGCATCCCGCTGCTCAAGGGCATGTACGGCGACTTCTCCGGCAGCCTCATGGTGCAGATCGTCGTGCTCCAGTGCATCATCTGGTACACGCTCATGCTCTTCATGTTCGAGTACCGCGGCGCGCGGATGCTCATCACCGAGCAGTTCCCGGACAACGCCGGGGCCATCGCCTCCATCGTCGTCGACCCGGACGTCGTCTCCCTCGACGGCCGGCGGGACGCCATCGAGACCGAGGCCGAGGTCAAGGAGGACGGCAAGATACACGTCACCGTGCGCCGCTCCAACGCCTCGCGCTCCGACATCTACTCGCGCCGCTCCATGGGCTTCTCCAGCACCACGCCGCGCCCCAGCAACCTCACCAACGCCGAGATCTACTCGCTGCAGTCGTCGCGCAACCCGACGCCGCGGGGCTCCAGCTTCAACCACAACGACTTCTACTCCATGGTCGGCCGCAGCTCCAACTTCGGCGCCGCCGACGCCTTCGGCGTCCGCACCGGCGCCACGCCGCGCCCGTCCAACTACGAGGACGACGCGTCCAAGACCAAGTACCCGCTGCCCGTCGTGAATGCAGCGCCCGGGCCGGGCCACTACCCCGCGCCCAACCCGGCGGTGGCCGCGGCGCCCAAGGGCGCCAAGAAGGCCGCCACCAACGGGCAGGCCAAGGGCGAGGACCTCCACATGTTCGTCTGGAGCTCCAGCGCGTCGCCGGTCTCGGACGTCTTCGCCGGCGGCGCGCCGGACTACAACGACGCCGCCGCGGCCGTCAAGTCCCCCCGCAAAAGTAGCAATCTTTCTCGCCGCGATCTCACCACGTAACCCCCTCTCCTCGGGGCGCTCTAATTTGTTTGCTCTCGCTCGCTTGCATTTCTTTGTTTATTGAAGTGGATGGAGCGAAGGACAGGGACGACTACGTGGAGCGCGACGAGTTCAGCTTCGGGAACAGGGGCGCGATGGACCGGGACGCGGAGGCAGGGGACGAGAAGGCCGCGTCGGCGGCGGCGGGGGTGGGCGCCGACCCCAACGCGGTGGCCGCGCCGACGGCGATGCCGCCCACGAGCGTGATGACCCGGCTGATCCTGATCATGGTGTGGCGCAAGCTCATCCGCAACCCCAACACCTACTCCAGCCTCATCGGCCTCATCTGGTCGCTCGTCTGCTTCAGGTCCGTACTAGCAGCAACCACCACCAATTCGACGCGCAGCGCCCGCCGGGTGATCTAGCGAGGCAGCCGTCTGATCAGCTCCGCTGTTGGATTTGTTGGCGTCCTGCAGGTGGAACTTCGAGATGCCGGCCATCGTCCTGAAATCCATCTCCATCCTGTCGGACGCCGGACTCGGGATGGCCATGTTCAGTCTCGGTCGGTACCCGCTGCCGCCTCCTAACCTACTTCGATCCAGCAGTAGAAATTGACTGCCCGGGCGGCGGCTCGTTCGCAGACTAACCCACCTGCTGCGCGTTACGTGCAGGGCTGTTCATGGCGCTGCAGCCGCGGATCATCGCGTGCGGGAACAAGGTGGCGACGTTCGCCATGGCCGTGCGCTTCCTGACCGGGCCGGCCGTGATGGCGGCCGCGTCCTTCGCCGTGGGCCTCCGGGGCACGCTTCTGCACGTCGCCATCGTCCAGGTACTTTGGGTGGGGAAAAGGGGGAGAGGGATGGATGCACACGCAGCGGGGAAAAGTCTTTTGCTGCCGCCCGCGCGCGGCCAGCAGCTAGGCATCCTCGCTGTGCTGCTTCTTTTCCCGGTCCCCTCTCGTGCTCGCCTCTTCACTCTCTCTCTTTCTCTACGCCGCGGCGGCCAGCACAAAAGCTTCGCCTTTTTTTTTTCTCTCACCGTGCTCTGCTTGTTTGTTTTCTTGCTTTGCAAAATGACGGAACGAGCAGGCAGCTCTGCCCCAGGGCATTGTCCCCTTCGTCTTCGCAAAGGAGTACAACGTGCACCCTGACATTCTCAGCACTGCGTGAGTCCCCCCGCCCCTCCCCCGGTGTCGGAGAACACGACGCCAGCACGGACAAAACCAAGAACACCACGATCTGTTCAAAGATTCTCGTCTCCAGTCGCCGCTGACACACAGGCGCCCTGTTGCTAACCCTTTTTTTTTTTCTGCCCGCTGCTTGGTGCTTGCAGAGTCATTTTTGGCATGCTCATCGCCCTGCCCATCACGCTCGTCTACTACATCCTGCTCGGGTTGTGAGCGCCGACCGCCATTGCTGTAAAAAAGACTAGCACCACCCAATATCAGATCAGGGGAGGCAAAGGGAGGACAGAGCTGCAACGACACTGCTTGGCGCTTGCAAAATGAGTGACTTGTTTCTTTTTTTTTCTTGTTCTCTTTTTCTTTTTTTTCTTTTTTTTTCTACTAGAAGTAGGTGTGGGGATTGGGAGAAGGGAAAGGGTGGAGGTGGACAAGACGTTAGCTAGCTAGGACGACAATGGTGAGGCAAAAGGCACCAAAAGCAGGTACAAGTACAAAGCTTGAAGGGAAGAGGGGATCATCCTGTTTCAGCAGGTCACGGGACTTGGGGGATCGGTGAGTTTTCGCAACGGGTTCTTTTGGGGATTTTGGATGGCCGCGCTGACCGCTGTAAAATGGACGCCATTTCTGACAAGAGGTCGATCGATCATGCTTTGCTCATCTCATGAGTTTGATGGACTGAGATGGTATTTGTCATCAGTTTTCCGGGTAACTATACTCCAATCCCAAAAAAAACAACCTGCGGGGGTGAGACCGCCCCCACGGCATTGTTTGAGAGGTAGAATAACCTTCTCACAGCAGGCCAAGAAAACCCCCGAACTCCTGCCCCACCCGTACACGGGGTCCGTCGCTTATTAGTTAGGCCGGGCTCCACAGTGCTTTGGACGTGAGACAAGCGAGGGAGTTTTTTTTAACCCCAGAGCTGAAATTCGCCCCCGATGGGGATCGAACCCAGGACCTCTGGGGAGTGCCTCCAGCGATGCTACCACTACGATAGCAGGCCTTTGGCAGTGGATTCAATCCCCAAAGCTAGATTGTGCAGAATGTCTATTTCCTTGGTTCCTCTTCATCCGATTTTTCGAATGTTTTCACAACCGTTTTACGTTCCCATGGTTCAGTGAGTAAAACAGCTGGTCAGCGCAAGTCAAAGCCAGCAAATGGATAACTCGTGGTCGTTGATCCTGGATAAGTAGGGTTTTGTGCGGCATGACTTGAGTTGCATTACGTGGAGCAAGTAATCATGGCGTTTTTTTTCCCCTTTGGCGCTTTTGGGTGAGCAAAATCAGGTGAAGCCTAACTTCCGGATGATTAGGGGAGATTATTGGATCAAAACATGCCTTCAACTAAAAAATTGTGCCCCACTTCAGTATTATTAGCTTTAAGTTAAGTATTGTTTTTGCGACGAAGCAGATCGAGCACGACATGTGTGAATTTGGTATGGCACCTAGCTATATTTTTCCTACGAAACACCCTACTGATCTACCATAGATTGGTGATGATTCAAATCTTCCCATCATCCAACTTACACCACAAACTCTACAATCTCCCAGCCACACAGCATTGGAGGAATGAGCTATGTTGCATGCCTTGTCACGTCTCCCGTGTGTTTTGAGCTCAAAAACTCTCTGATCCCTCAAACAATCTCGTCCACAGCAAGCCATCAAGTTCATGATACGCCATCACCTGAGGAATGTGGAGTACTCACTCCTGGTTGTGATGAGTGAATTGTCAACCGTGTGGTGTGATTGTGTGCTTGGTCTTTTGTTGCAGGTACACGGGCGTCGAGTGTCGACGGAGAGCTGCCGTGGAGGTGCTGTGGACGATGGACTGTGCGGTGGGCGGCGGTGAAGGGCGGCCGGGACCGGAGCTCGGGCCGGGCGGCAGCTGTGGCGTCCACTCCTGGATCGGGGGGCGCAAGCACCGGTGGATGGCGGGTTTCTTGGTTTGCGCCACAAAACCAAGTTGGCAGACGGCGGTTGAAGACGTCAAGTCGTGGAGGCACGAGCGTCGGTCTCGGGACTGGCGGAGGAACGGGCGTCGACGGCGTCTAGGGCCTCGCTGCGGGCGAGGAGGTGACGGGCGTCGGGCGGCGTCTGGGGCCGTCAGAAGGCCGAGGCGGGAACGGCGTCCAGGGCCACGGCGTGGAGGCGGGAATCTTCCCGCGCGCGGAGTTTTGGCGGTTTTCTCAAAACCGGCCACCTACCCGGGTTTTGCGGACCCTTCAAAACCGCGGACCGGATCTTCATCCCCACGGCGGCATCGCGGAGAAGACTTCGACTCGAAGAAAGAACCTTGGCCGTCGGATGAGTCATTGTATCTTTTTCCGGTTTTGCCCCTACGGGTCTTCTAGTTTAATTTCAGCTCTTAGGGGTATTTTAGTCTTTAGAGGGAGGTTAGGAGGATAAAAGGGAAAGGGAGGCCAGCAGAGAAGTGTGGCCTTGCCCCTGGAGCTAGACGGCGCCCCTCCCCTCTGTCTCCTCTTCCTTCCTCCTCCCTTCTCCTCTCTAGGGATTAAGATTTTAGCCATGGATTTTTGAGACTTTGTATTGAAATTGATCGGGAAAGGAGGCTCTAACCTCCTTGTGCCCTCCGGGCTTTTGAATTTGCATCAATTTCATACTTTGTGGCCTCCATGAGATGAGTTTTGGTTCTCCACGTTTTGTTCTTTGTGCATGAGATTGAGGGCGGTTTCTAGATGATTTTGTGACTTCTTGGGGTGCTTCTAATCCATCTAGCCTAGTGCTAAAATCCCCGGAATCGCGAGCCCCTTCAATTGTAGATTTTCACGTTCTTGAGAAAACGTCGTTCTTGCTCGGTATTTCTTCGATTTCTCTTTTCTCATGGAGTGATTCTTCAATTTCTTCGGTGGACATGTTCACAAGGTCTTTGTGATCGTGCCTGCCAAATTTGGTGGATTTCGGACCTCGTTTGATCATCCGATCATCGATTTCTCAAACCGAAAATCGAGCAGTTTTTCTCGGGCAGAATTTTTCCTTGTCACCGGTTGAACCGGCGTTCGCCAATGATCAACCGGTGATCAGGGTTTTCTCAGCGTGACAGTGTTTCTTGCATGTGCACCGGTTGATTTTTTGAATCTTCGCTTTTCACTGTGTCGGATCAACTGGTGCTAATATTTTTGCATACACCGGTGCATTGAGCTTCTGTCTTTTGATCGTCGGATCAACCGGTGCTTTCTGAGTTCATTTGTGTGTCTCTCTGGACAACTGCACCGACGTTGGTTTAGATTTTGTCGGATCATCCGGTGTTACTACATCGGTTGAACCGACACTGTTCAAACCTATACGTCGGATCAACCGGTGCTTGCTTTTCTCGTGCTGCAGGCTCTGTATCATCCGTTAAACCGACGTACTCAAGTCTATGTACGTCGGATCAACCGGTGATATATACCGTGCTGAATCTTGTGTTGTTTTTTTACGTTTGCTTCCGTGTTTATTCTCGTTTGTTCTTAGGGTTGTTTTGTGTTGGTGTAGCTCCTCTATAGCTATTCCACACTTCACCTAGAAATCCAGAGTTGGGTGCGCACTTGGGATTATAGGCCGAACTTTTGCTTGTGAAAGTTTTTAATCGGCTCTCATTCACCCCCCTCTGCTAGCGACCCATTGGTCCCTCGTCACCCTGCTGGGTGCCTCACCGTGCCTCGTCCTACGGTCGTGTCTTTGCCACGTCAGGCATTCATAAACCTGAACCATTTTTACCTCAACCTATGTTTTTCTATGCCGTTCATGTTGCTGCCAATTATCCAGGTGCAAAACTTTACCATTTCTCAGAAAAAAAGTTCGTAGTTTTGTTTAGTGATTCTGTACATCCTAACTTTCCGCTGTTTGCTAAATAGCCGTGAGATTCCTCCACCTCAACAAGTAAGCAGTCCCTGTTGATTTAATTAGTTCATCCGGATTGAAAAAAAAATCATAGAAAAGCTAAGTGGGGTCACGTTTGGTGCAGGGCATTATGCGCTAATGTGGGATTTGATGTGGACCTGTGGAGCATATCCCGCGACAATCAGGCCCCGCTAGGTTGCTGTCGCATTAAGTGCTTTGTTGGGTCCTTGTGCTCCCCCCTCCTAGCTAATCTGTCTAATCTCTTTTCAGCTTTCTCCCACCAAAGGTTACTTTCATCCACGTGAAAAGAGAAAACTTACTTTTTTATGAAAAGAGAAAACTTACTTCATCCTGCTCCAAACGTAAATCCCCTTTAGCTCCGAAAACTGTTTAGTTCCGCATGTAGATTCACTTCAATTTTTATAAATAAAATTGTCGCTATGTAAATTCTATTAGGCAGAGTGGCAGTAGCTTAAGGTAGCCACAGCAAACTACTCGAAGATGGTGACAAGCAGGATCGGATTTGCACGGGGATGAATCATGTTAGACAGGTTTTGTTTTATATTATTATGGAATATGGGCAGGGCACACGAAGACTCGCTGAATATAAGAATATTTTGTTTGGCCAGCGAATGGCCCAAATCTTGGGCGAGTGAACAACGACGGTAAAACAAAATTCATTGTATCGGATTCAATCCTTTAAAGCAGCTGATCCTGGCATGTGAGAATAAACCGGAGGGAAAATTGCTGGAAAACATCGTGAACCTTTTTTAGAGTCATGGGAGGTGGGACCCGTGAGATGACAAGAAGCCCCCGATGGCCGATGTACTGTTTGGGGAAGATGCTTTGGCCTCTGCCTCTCCGCTTTGCCCACGTGCGAAAAGTAGCGAGTGACCACAGGTGACGCCGCCACAGGCCATCTCGCCGTCTCGCGGCATGCACGCGGCCGTACTTGCTGGCTACAAACAGGCATCCGCCATCTTTGCTGACCAACCTGGCTTGATCGACTTGGGCACTTGACAATTGGCGTTGCTCGTCCATCATTCAAACTGATTACTGATCACAAGTTCACAACAGCACCAACAGTTACATGCTCATGGGCCGCCCCAAAGCTATTGGATCGATCCGATCGACGAGCTTTTGCTTTGCAGAGGCAGTGGAACGGTCATCATTCATCAACAAGGAGTCAAGGACGGACGGCTCGTCGGAGATTCCAGCGACGAGAGTGAGCGACGTGATCGGACAGAGGGAAGGCGACCAGCGTGCCGCACGGATGATCGGAGTCGGAGTCGGAGTTGCACGGCAGTCGGCACTCGGCAGGGGACGCCAGCGAGTGAATGGGAGGCCGCTGTCAGGGGCTCATGATGGTGTGCCTGGGAGGAGGAGCAAGGGGAGATGGGTAGCCCGTGAGGGCGCTCATCATGGCCGCAACGATCGATGGCGAAAGAAGAAAAGGCGACCCGGCGAGAAAGACGATGCAAGCTGTGCATCGGCGCCGGTACGTGCTAGCTACCAGCTACTCTATCTGCTCTCTTCACTTTGTCGCTAGTGCTACGCGTACAGAATACTGGCAGCGCACGTACAGACTACGGAGCAGCAGGAACACGCCACGGCCGGGCATATGGCCTGTGGGGTGGTGCCTCGCAGGGCCAACGCAGCGCAGCGCAACGCATGCGATCCGGCAACGGCGCGGCAAATCCGAGTGCTAGCCGGACACTGGCGCTGCCCATTACCCGTGCACGCGCGCCCCGCCTCAAGTCCTCCTCGATTCGTGGCGCGGGCGGCTCATCCCCCGTTTCCCTTTCCCGCAAAAGGTTTCGGTGCCCGAAGAGCGCCGGCACGCGGGGTCGCGTCCCGCGCCGGCGCCACGCCCACGAACGAACGCAGCCATGTCGCGCACATCGGCAGCGCGCGGAGGTTGTGCTCGTCGCGGCCCCTGCGCCACCGATCTGTCTATCCGGAGAACGGCGGCGGTGGCGTCCCCGGTCAGCTGGCTGGATCCGGCGTCTGATCCGATGACAGGACGCGGCTGCCGTGTGCGTTGAACGATGGGTGTGGCCGGCTCGATCTGGCGCTCCCCCCTGACACGGACGCGGGGGGCGCACGCACAGTGCGACATGTCGCGGTCACGGCGCCCGCGCCGCGCCATGCTGCCGTGCCCGTTTGCCTGTGGGCAAGCAGTGGGCAAACTGGCACCCCAGCGTGTGGCGGCTTCTGAGGTGTCAGGTCGCCGGCCGGGGCCCCGCCGAACGATCGCGGAACCATTGGGGCCATGGCCATGGGCGCCGGGGACGCGAGAGATCAAGAGACGACGAAAAAGACGTGAGCCTGCCTGCCCGCCTCCTTATCTCTTCTCCATCACAACACTGCAAGAGCTAAGCTAGCGCATGCGAAAATGCTTCCGGAGACGTAGGGTTATTTGGCTAATGTTCCGCTAAACCCCAGTCCGACCAGTGGGGCTAGATCGTCCAGACATGCTTGACGTCTATCCCCTCCTGATTGTGCCGACTCCCGGGCATGATCCGGTGCCTGCACGGCCACGGCGCGATCGCCAGCCTATGATGTCGCTAGCCCATGTCGGCATCGCATCGCAGATCTTTTTTCAGACGGGATCAGGGACGCCGTCACCGGGGGCTCGCGATCCGGATCCCGGCGAGGCTGTTCCACCCGCCAATCTCGCGGGTGCGGCGGGCGGCGTCCGTCGTTTGTTACACACAGGGGTCACGACGAGGCACGCTCGGCGACGGCGGCCGCGTCGCTCGCAGCCGCTGAGGACGCGCTCGCTCGCGGAGTCGTGGCTCGCGCAGGCGCCGCGGTCGCAGTGGTCGCGCTCTCCCTCTGCCCCTGCCGTGGCGCCCACGATCACTGCAGCACATAGCGAGTGCCGCGCGGCGCACGGCGCGGAGCCGACGCCTGTCGCCTGTGCCACCCCGCAAGCTGCTCGCTGCCGTGGCGTTGTCTTGCGGCCGGTCCGCTTGAACTTACCAGAGGCCGCGGGTTCACCGTGCACTCGCCTGCCTGACCAGGGACGGGCGATGGCAGTGTTTGTTCTTGGCGACGCAACCGTTATGACCTTACAGAGTTACAACAACTAGTTTCACTACATTTTTGGATGATCCGATGCCACTTAACCTGAGGCGTCTCCGTCGTAGACGTGTTCTTAGCAATTCTCATTTCAGCCTGGTCTTTCTCCGTCGATGCGTACGGCCACACACGGCCCGCCCGTTGCTCCCCCAGGGCTCACACGACACGACCCGCTGAGAGCAACAGTGAAAACGAACAGGAGGGCACCAGCATTTCGACCACGCAACGCCCCGGCTCGTCCTCTACACCACACGATGGCACGAAAGTTAAAACTTGCAGTAACGCGGCGTCGGTTTCACCTCCATCTCCATCCCCAGGTACAGGACCCGTCGCATCCCATGCCAGCCAGCCTTTGTCGCCGCTACTTGCGCCCCTGCATTAACGCCCGCCATGGATGGCCCCCGTGCGGTGATGGCTCAACGACGCGAGCTGGCTCTCGCTGCCTGTCTGGCCCATGGCCGCTATCCCCCGGCAATCAATAAAACTCTCGAGCTAGATGGAGAGAAGTCCTGGAGCAAACCGGCCTGCGCCTACTAGTTCTTTTCAGGTTAAGCTTGCTATCGAGTGAGATGCATCAGGGGAACTCTATCAGGACTCTGACGGCCACACCCGCGGCAGGGCCGCTGGTGGACGATCGGTGCCGGGCCGGCGAGCCGTCTCCATCGACGACCGGCGCCCCCCCCGACAGCGTACTGTAATAAGCCGCACCGCGCCGAGCGTGCGTGTGGAGGCCGGCGCCTTCAAGGCTTTTTCTCCGGGACGAGGTGGGCGCGGCGCGCACCGGGCGGCGGGCGCCGGCCTGTCCGTGCGCGCGGCGTCGCCGTCGCCCGGCGCTGCATGCGTCCGCGCGCATTTAATGCCCCGAAAGCGAGCGCCGGGCGCCCAGGCGTACCGTCGCGCGGCCTGTGCCACCACGCTGTGGACAGCAACAGCGCGCGAGCGAGCGAGCAGGCTGACAGCGCGAGGGGAGCCGAACCCGAGCAAGCGCGCACGGGACCAGCCGCCAGCCATGCATCAACAGCGGCCACAAGCCCACGAGCGCGGCCTCAGCCACGCACGTACGCCGGGGAGTAATGGCTGGAGGCTGGAGCTGGACCCGTCGTCGGTTTCACCCTGTCGCTCTGATCAGGTGAGCCACGGGCACCGCTGCAGTAACTGATCAGTCAGCAGGCCACGCCTTCCTCTGATCTGCACGGGCCTGCTGCGGGTTTAAATGAGGGCTAGCTCCATGTTCTCGACTGGGCATGCTCGATCGCAGAGAGGGACCGTGTGTCATCTGCACAACAACAATCGTTGCGCTGGGGCTGCTGCCAGAACATCTTCCAGGAACAACCAGTTTCAGTCTTTCAGACACACCCAATGCTCAGCCTGCGCATTAAAATCATCCAGATTCCAAAGTTAATCTGAAGCTGTGCCTGGTTGCCGAGACGCCGGATGATGTGAGGTTAGCGAGAGCACACGTCACGGAGGCAAGATCTTGCAACTTGCAGAATGAAAACCATATCCTGTGCCGGTGCAGTTGCTAGAAGACAAGGCGTGATACTGCAGCAGCCGCCGGAGGCCCTGGCCAGACAGGGGGAGCGCATCGTGCTGTGGTGGGTTTCCATGTTCTCCACTATGGGGGCACGCCCACGAATCCGTATTTCCATATGACACCTGAATAGGATGGATGTACGCCGACGATACTACAAACACAGGCCTCACACGTAGTACGAATGAAGCAACGGCATCGTTTTGTATATACATCGCAATAGCCAAAAGATGGCGTGAAGGGACGTAGATTATGTGCCCTGTCCCTCGCGGGTGCGAGACAACCAGTGGACACTAACCCCGGCCCTGCCGCCACTTGAGCTATGCTAATCCTAGTACTGCGACTTTCCTGCGTGTAATCAGCACACGTTCTGAAGATCAAGGACGAGCCCGCCGGGTATTTTAAGGCGCGGGTGCTCTTTTTGTCGGGAGCCCTTGGTGGAAGGCGACGAAACTGCTTACATGTAGGGCATTAACGGACTGTTGTCAGGCAGATGAGATGTCAGGCGCCGTGTTAGAAAGCAAAGCGAAACCATTTCAGAAAGGGTCTGTAAAAATTGGGCAATGAGCGCAGCAAAAGCTTTGCGCTTTCGGAAGCAAAGTGCAGGTGAAAAGGTTGGTGATGTAGCACCTGCCGGGAGGATCAACCGAGAGTGATGCGAGTGGGTTTTTGGCGTCAATCATTGCTGATCTGAAGTGGTAACTGCAACTTTCTGGGAGATTATTTGCTGCAAGTGTGGAAGCGATTCGGATTTTTTTTAAAAAAATATTATTGGCGGGAACGAGACCGCCACAAATAAACCAGTGGACCCTCCACTGAAGTCCCGGACGCACTTAGAGGTTAGCACATTGAGTATTGTGTTCAGTGGCATCTTTCAGTCGCGGGACCGAATCTTGGCAACATCAAGCTGAATGGAACCTTAAGCAAAGGTTCAGTGTTCCTGCAAATGTCATGCTGGACTCACAACGTCGCAAGCTAGACTGGTCCGACAGAATGGATTGGCCATCTTTCTTCATCTTTCCTGATGTGTAGATCGAGGGAAATACGCCGACATGTTGGTAACTACCACGTAATCTAGATGGGGTTGGTTATATGTTCACTGTCACTTTTGCATTGCAGCTATGGACCTATGGTAAGCCTAACTTCTTACTCTTTTTGGCAAAAAAGGATATCCATACCCACGGGCTTACAATCGATGTGAACAAAGAACGGGCTGTTGTGTCAGAGAAGGCAGAAAGATGAAGCAGACATACCCACAAGGCTCTGCACTGGAACTTTCAGAAAGCCTGGTACCATTCCCATAACTGAGGACCTCTCTAGCTACACCGCATCCAGATCCTCTGAAAGCCACGCCTCACCTAACGGAGAAGATATAGTGCATCGTCACATGACAAATCATTCGATGTAGCAGTTGATGAATTCCATCATGACGAAAAGATAAACTGCAGGAAAGGCGGCACCTATCCACATTTAAAAGTTGCTGCAGCACATGAGAATCGACGTGAGCAAATGATCGATGATGGAACTTGTCGATGCTTCGAATGTTCATTTCAATGGTAGATTCCAGCCCCTCCTACAGACATTCACAACCGGCTTCAATGGAGTGTCCAGCTGTGGGATCCTGCGAACATTGGCACAGAAGAAACCACTGTAACTGTCGGCTCAGCGAAAACAGTGACTCATCAACGTACTGGTTAAAAATCTTGTGTGGACAGTCGATCTGCCTTGAAGCACACATGCATGCAGCAATACTGTGTCCGTGCAGTAACCAGAGACTTATCTTTTGCATTGCATTGGGCACTTATTCTTGCAAATCAAATTGAAGCAACAAGGATGTGTCTAGCATTAAAAGCAAAGTAATCATTTGAGCACCGTTTCCACAATGATTAGTCGCATGACGAGAGTGACCTAATTCAATGGATTCTTATCCCCGTACAGCCTTACCTAAGTGTGTTGGCTGGGCACCTGAAGCTTTTTATCAACGAAGCCCAGAACACCCCCTGTTTCCTTTCATCATAAACAGTTCAGACAGAAAGGATTCTTTTTTTTTTTTGGTCAAAGGATGGCTCAGAGTTGCAAGTTTCAACGATAATCTTGCGCGAGATTATGAATCAACAGTTGCAGCAACTACATCTCACTAGTGGCTGTTATGCCTAAGCCTCCAAAATGCAAACTGCTCCCCCTCTTGTTCGACCTGAAGCTGAGACAGAAAATTGGCCAAAAGAAGAGTATCAGGCTGGACTTTCCAGTTCTTTCCTATTGAAACGATCTGTGCTATCGATATTACTGTATCATTATATGCTACGGAGATCACGTCGTTATTTGTGCGAATAATGTGCGGCTGCACATGCGACTGTGAACAATCAAAACTCTGATCGTGATGCGATATGCAATCATATCGTATGGCTTCCGCACCTGAGACGAGATCTCTGACCAGGCCAGCGTTCAGACTGTCAGTGGAAGCGTGAACTTCAGAGACAACCCAGCGTGCAAATCTTGGAAAGAACACAAAACAAACCGGAAGCAGCAAATAAATCAATGAGAAGCTATGAGACACGCAAGTGCATGGTGATCTTAGCATTTAGGCCTCCTCCAGCGCCCAGCGGTTGCCGCTGGCCCTGGCGAAATCGTTAGATGAGAAGCAATAGAAAAAAGAAAAATCGGGTGCATGCAATTCTTGATTCTTATGCTGCTCTCTCAGCTCCTCGGCATCCAAGCCAGCAGCTAGCGGCGAAACAGTCGCTAGCGGAATCTGTTTTGCACTGTTTAATGATTAAAAAATAGCTTTAGCCGGCGATGTCGTCTCCCGTTGGAGGAGGCCTCAGTAAGGCCCAGCCCTAATGTATTGTCCGCGCTCGACAAATCAAGCACTTAGCCTTTTGCACCCTGCCGCCCTAGAAGGCAACAATGCCCACGGCGGACTTTGTGAATGTGATTGCGATTCGGGCGGCGGTTAGGTCTCGTCGTGCATTTGAAACGGTGGGCCGTGCTTGTATCTCGGTCGGCTCTCCTCTGTTTTTTCCTCGTCGAGCTCTCTTTGGAGCCCGCCGCTCAATAGATGGGCCTCTTTATTGACTTGAAGAAACGATGGGCCTACGTACAAAAACTCCTTACCGAAAGGGCCTTTCTGCGTGGACTTTGTGGAGTTCGGACGCGTATAGACGGGCAACCACCCAACGGGTCAAAAGTTTATTATTTGATCTTATTAAAAACTCTGTTTATGCTCGTGACAAAATATGAGACCAAGATAAGAGAATTACACGCAACGAGGCCGCGTTCTACTTCGGTACGCGTTAGGACTTTTCAAGACTTTGCTCGAAAGCAACCATGTAGAGGGAAGTTGCCGCGAGTCATCGAGCAAACCTCGGGACTATTTTCTCTTCTGCTGCGGACCCGAGTTCCTTTTCCCCTGTAGAGAGCGCCATCTTGGAGGTCCTGTCTCTTCGATCTTTGTCCGTGAGCTGCCTCCTGGAGGACCCCATTCATTGCTCGGTGTCCAGGCGGCCACAGACCCATGGTGATGTTCTGTGTGTGGTACTGAGAAAAGTGTACTTGCTGGTTGGTGCTTGATGCTAGTTCCTCTCGAGAGAATCGACGATGCTAGGACCTGATAGAGGATTCAATGATCTGTTATTTCTTTCTTTTTTTTCCCCTTTCATCTGCTTCTTTGATCTTCCTTTTGCATTCCAGCTAGCAGCATGTGATAGATTTTTTTAGAATCTATTGAGTTTCCGTTGCTATTCTTCCCTAATTTATCTTCTCATGTTTTTCTTGCTGGTTTTTAATCGGGTATTTCGGACAAACCCGAACCGGAACTTTTGGGTACCCGAAATGTTGGGTATCAATTTTTCAAAGCAAATTTCAATTAGCATTTTTCGAAAATCCGAATTTCAGAAATTTCGAAATACCCGACCCGAATTTTTCGGGTAACCCAAAAAAACGCCCAGGCCTAGTCTTAAGCTGCTTATCCACTGTGGAAAATTTGGTTTAGAAATTCAGCTTCCTTTGAGCCAAGAAAATCTGCCTTTCATTACTGGCCTGCTTAATCACGCTGACCTGAACCACTGAATAGCACCACTGTGGGTTGAGGTGGTGATACAGCATTGCGGGAGGGAGCAAAATCTTAGCGCATAGTGCTTGTAAGGAGTTGTCATCTGAAGTCTGCATTAGGTAGGCACATCTCCAGAGGTTTTGTTACTGGTGATTGTAACTTTGTAACTTTGTGCTGAGTTAATGAATTAATCCACCTCAAGTCGCAAAAAAAAAGAATAGCACCACTATGGTGCTTTATTGTCAGTAGTATATAGGAGTACTTGCTAACTTTCATGATCAAATAACGTTACTCAGCCACATACAGGTACAGCCAGCTATATTCAATCATGCGATAGCACCAGTTGGCACGGCCCCGCATCTGCAGGGCTCACAAGGCAAATGGCACGTCGAGCCCGGCGATAACAACTGTACCTGACGCGCGCTGCGCAACCTCCAGCTTCCTCGCCGACCTGTGCCCGCGCTGTCCTCCCGATCCACTCCGCAGAGGCTCCCCGTGGACGGCGTACTCGGCACGTCGTCGCCGGCGAAGCATGGCCGCCGCCGCAAATGCCATCTTGTAAGACCGTCCACAGTGGAGGGAGCAAATGAAGGAGCAAATACACTGTTTGACACTGTAGATGCACTGTTTGGCACTGTAGACAGAGAGGGCGTGGGAAACGAGGAGGGAGCAAATTTGCTCTTGCTCCCTCCGCTGTGGTCAGCCTAAGCCCATCAGCAGGAACATTACACAGAATACAACTCGCAACTTCGCATCACATCCGCGAGAATAATATGATGTGAGAGATCTCCTTTATTCTATAGGACTTGAAACTTAATTTCAGGGCTAAACCATCTATCTACGTACGATCCCAAGTTTTTTTACAAGGGGCCAAGAAATTCTCTTTTTTTTAGTGCGCCAAGAAATTCTCTTGTTTGCCCGATCCGTTAGAGCATGGGCAATAACCCAGCCCGCGCGGTCGGCTGGGAGCTCTACTCTGCGCCTGCTGCTGGCTGGGAGTGGGCGGCAAGGGGCATGCGGGGCCACAAGCAGAGGCGCACGCGCCCACAGCAGCCGGCGGCAAACGAACCGCCCGTTCTCTTCTCTTTCCTCTCTTCTCTCTCCTCCACGTGAGATTCCACCGGCTGCAGCCTCCCATAATACCTGCTCTTAAATCTGCGGCATCGAGAAAAAGTAAGCGCCGGGGGGCTTCACGAACGTTGCGAGGCCCCCGGGCCCGCGGCTCCCGGCCCACGTCAGCGAGCCGCGCCAACCGTTGACTCCACCCCGGCCGCGTCGAAACCACCTCCCAATAAAAACCCCGTCGCCCACACAAGGCACAAGCCCAAGAGCCGCCCCCAAAAGAGATCCACCCGGCAACTCCCAGCCGTCGCGGCCCTCCTGCAGCCGCCGCCGCGCAAGGAGGATTTTCCGGCCCCACCCACACCACGCGATGGACACCGACCTCGGCGGCGCGTCGGCCGCGGGCATGGACGAGGCGGAGGCGGCCTTCTTCGCGCGGCGCGGCCGCCGGTGCTGCTGCTTCCCCTGGCCCGCCGCCTCCCACCAGCGGGTGGGCGCGGCGGCGGGGCTGGCGGAGGAGAGCTGGTGGCAGCGCGCGGTCCTCAAGGTGCGGGAGTGGTCGGAGCTGGTGGCCGGGCCGCGCTGGAAGACCTTCATCCGCCGGTTCGGCCGCGCCGGGCCGCCCACGCGGCCGCACCACCACTTCGGCGGCCGCAAGCTCAACTACGACTCCCTCAGCTACGCGCTCAACTTCGACGAGGGCCACGGCGCCAGCCCCGAGGGCGACTTCACCGGCTACCGCGACTTCTCCGCGCGCTTCGTCGGCCCGCCGGCGTCCGCCAAGTCCTCCATGGACCTCGGCGGCCGCGACGCGCCGCCGCTCTTCAACCCGCCGCCGCAGCCGCCCCACGACGGAGCCGGCCGGGACTGACCGCTCCGTGGCGCTCCCCCCCCCCCCCCCCCCCCCCCAAGAGACCAACCCGCCGATCGATCGCCGGATCGGAGGAGACGAGGAACGCTGATTGATCGGTCAATGCCGCAATGGACGTCGGAACAAGAAAAGATGGTGCCCTTTTCACCTTGGACAGATTCGATTCCCCGGCCGTGTTGGTGGCATGTAAAGAAGAGATTGTTACTGCATTCCTTGTCATCTTACATTCTTACTCCTGCTGTAATGGATTCGTTGGTCCTGTCCCAGTTTTGCCCCGATTGAAATGAACACCACCACCCCATAAGTTTTGATTGGTCGACGAAACGTCGCGACTGCGATCGTCAGCACTGTTTGCTTCAGAGTTGAGAGAGAGAGAGAGAGAGAGCCTGGCTGGAAACTTGCATGATTGGCAAGACCAGGCTAAAGAATTGGAATTCTAATTCTAGTTGCCGAAGCTTGCCGTGCTCCAGCTGTGACTGATTGCGACGCACGGATGGGGAAAACCTTCCATGGAGACGTCCTCCTTCCAGACGCCCTTGCTGCGGCGGCCGTGCACACCCCCGGTTTCTGGTCCAACAAGTAAAACAACGAGACCCCATCCATGACAAGCGGTTTCGTAGCGCGTCTCCCTTCCCAAGTTGTTTCCCCGCACCCCCCCACCTGCTGATTTTTCTTCTGAACTTCTGATGGACAGGTCTTCCACAAATGGCCTCGTCACGATCTTGCCTTCAGCGTGAACGGCCAATCGCTGCTATAATGGTGACGTGAAACTGCCTTCATGCAACGGTTAAGTATAACCTTCATTACTGTGCATGATCACGGGGATCATGCCATCGCTTGCGATTCAGATTTCAGAGTATCACGGACTAAAGCAATTGAAACCCCTGACAGTCTTGATCAATGCCAACCCATGACCATCCAGCCCACAGCTTCGCTAATTCTCCAAAGCGTTATCAGATATACATCGTGGTGGGTATAGCCTGCAACTAATATGATCGAGTCTTTCATGGCGTACCTGATGGTTGATCGAACGCCAGCTAATAAAGGCCAGCCAGACCACCAGTCCTGCCCATCTGATGACCTCCTGGATTTTAAGTCATTAAGACAAAAGAAGGACAATATTATATAGGCCGATCGTGGTCTGAGTGTATATAGTAGTGACTCTCCTATCTCCTTCGTGCCCCACATCTGTTGCTTTCATGCCAAGTTCTGCCCATTCCAATCATGCATGGAACCAGTCCTTGATGCTTTATCTGGTGTCTCAATTCAGTGCTGTACCATGAGAAGATACAGCTGACAAACTTCCATCATGACAGTTAACAGCTATTTAATTAAAGCAGACCCTTCAGTTGACACAAAAAACAAATTGCGAAGAAACAGTTTGTTGGCACTTGGCAGATTGACACTTCCAAAAGGAGTCGGCATTTGCATTTCATCTGCCAACAAGATATTACTTTAAGATACATAATCACCGTAGGACATGGTCTTTGAAGCTCTGAAGAAGAACAAAAATCTCAGAGAATCGGCCCAGATCCGACTTTCCCAGGTAACAATCCCAAACTAGCTGTGTCACAATATCAGATACGAAGATTGAATAGCAGCAACCGAAGTAATAATGTGAACAATAATGCTGCCAGATTAGCATCTTGCTAATGATTGCATGAGCTGTATATTACTACCAAGGATGCTAATCATTTGCAACCAATGATTTACTAGCTCGGATCACTGAAGCAGAATGCTGGAATCTTGTCGGTAACGCCTGGTGCTTAGTGCAGGTATGTGATGGCTGGCTCTTCTTCCTTAAGCATTGACTAAACAATCCAGAGGTGAGAATATCCTAATATGACATTATATAGGTTTTCATGCGGCTACTGGTATTACTCTGGCATTAGAATACCAATATTGTAGGATGACAAACCTTCAGTCCACTTAGAAACCTAGTCACCGCCACCTGGTGCGATAAGGAAAGGTGAAGCAATCTTTGAGTCGATGAACATTGCACAACACTTGGCATGATACATTGATTGTTACAATCGAACAAAAGCAAGAGCAATATCATAGCAGCATCTATGCTTAGTTTGACATGCAAACTGTTACACAAATGAAAGAAAAAGAGAAAACAGTTAAGTAGCATCCAGCAGCTCAATCTCTCACAATTGTTATATTTAGAAGGCTTTCAAAGGCTTTCAAAGTCCAGAATAGTATGAGCGAAAGGTAGTTTTAATCGTAGACATGTTACCGTAGTCATATATTAAATAGCTCTCATTTGTTCAAGCGAAATGGACAAGTATTCTTTGAAAATTATATATCTGTGACTTCCACTCGAAAGTGTTTCAGACAGTGCATGAATGAAGAAAAGCATCATGCCTTACTTTCTACAATAACAAAAGAAACTGCTGTTCTACCATGTGAGCAATAGTTGATTACGGAAAGAGGGGATTAAAAGATCCATAAGGTTGTTCTGGAAGTTGATATTTGATTTGAAAGCTTAAAGGTGATAAAGCAAAAAAGAGGTGGTAACTTGGATGTAAAGTCACTGGTAAAAAGAATTATGTAAAGTCCCTGCATGCAACAAGGGCATCATCATATTACTTATCACATCAGCAAGTGGTAAACAGATAGAATTTTTACAATCAGCCACGGTTTTTAGAAGGTAAAAAAGCAAAAAGGTTCCCACCCCATCCTAGCACCCCACAAAAAATTAACAATGATGTCATAGAACTTCATATTCCTTCCTCAAATATAGATGTCATACCAAATTCCTTTTGTTCTAGCTGTTCTTTTTAAGGAATACTCCTTGTTCAGAAATATATGTTTTCAAGAAGACCGCCAAACTAACTTCCAATACCGATAATAATACTTTGTACACATACTTTGCAAGAAATTAATAGGATTACCATGGTCGAGATCATTACACCTAGATTCTAAAGCGATATCTTAAAATTTTTACTTGTTTGTGAAGGCAAGGGAGCAAATAACAGCGAGCTTGTAAATAAATCCATATTTACTGCCATACCCCTTAAAACTTGTTCTAAACTATGAACGAGGTAAAACATGTATTTGTACTAATGAGAAACCTTTGTTGATCGTACCATTATAGAAGGGTCCTAGTATATGTACTGATATTTATGATGAATTGATGACATCCATGCCAGAATAAATTACACCTACTACCTCAGAGGTTTGTGCTTAAGGAATATAGGGTTGCAATTTAGAACCCCAAAGTGTGGTCTATAACAACACATCACAATGTCAAATGGTATAATAAAAGGAACAGGCTCTATGAGTGAATAAATTGTTTAGTCAGACACCTAGAAGTTTATTTATGGAAATAACAACTGTAATAGCCTAGACATGTATCACACCGTAGATTAATACAGTCTCTTGTTTGATAATTGCACGCAAGGAAATTGCAGAACCAAGAACACAAATAGAGTATAAATTGATAGTTCATATATGGTGATATGTTTAGCCTTCTGAATGGAATTTTTGGAATACCAACAACATGATAACACAGACACACCATTGTGGACAATCACAAACAATTATGTGCAATATAGCAAGCCTGTCAAAAATTATCCCTTGATGAGAATGATCGTTTTGATGAGCGCTGAGACACCCTAAATCAGATGAAATAGCTAGAGCTAAACAATTTAGCAGCTAACATCAGGCGGGAAAAAAACCATAGGACTATAGACAGAGTCACATATTTAACTTATCTCCAGCAGCATTTCTTTTCATCCATGGTAGGGTCCCAGTATCTGAGCAAGTGTCTGGAGGAGCTGGCAGCTTGCCCTTCACACTAGACCACTGCCAAATCTTCGACACAGAGAAGCTCTCGCCTTTGCTCCTCGCACAAATCCTCTTGCCCTCCATAATGTCAGCATTTGCAGAACTTAAGCCAGCAGAACCTCTTCCTTTAAATCTGCTGCTTGCACCATTTCTGCTGCGACCTGGCTGGAGAGCTACTCGAAGTTCAGAAGCCCCAAGAACATATTGGTAAGTGCCCATAGAGAAACATCTCCTTGCATCCAAGCTGCAACTGCTACTTTCCCCAGGCTCCTTGCTCACTATACCGGCTGCATTGACATTGCCAACACCGTCGACCGCACCCTGGTTTCCAACATTCTTGAACTTCCCAAGCCTTACCGGATAGACCCTCTTCTCGGTCACTAGCTGCTCCTCATCAATGGATTTCTGCCTGGAAACTTGCGATCCATCCTCACACTCCTCAGGTAGAGGCTCCTCCTCCAACCTCTCGTCAAAATCAAACAACAGGTTCTCTATCGTCATCCCAGGAATAAAGAGTGTACCACGGCAAAGCGGGCATGTTGAATTGGACAGTAGCCATGTATCTATGCACTGCAGGTGGAAGGCGTGTCCGCACACCGGCAATAGCCTGAGCCTGTCCTCCCCATCAAACTCGCACAAACACACTGCACAGTCGAACGGCTCCTTGTTGCCACCAATGATTTCGCGGTACGCGAACACGGGCAGCGCATCAATGAAGGCCTGATCGAGCCCCGAGTCGTGCAGATGGAACAGCTGCTGCAGCTGCCGGTCCATCGCCGCGTCCCGCGCGCCTGTCCGGTGCGGCGACGCAACAGACTCCCCCGTGGCGGCACCACGGCCGTGCTGCTTCTTTATCAGCAGCCTCACGAGGAGGTGGAGCAGCCCGGAGATGAAGAAGATGACCGCAAGAATCACTATGATGAACAGCACCGCAGGGCTGATCTTCCCGTTGCCGCCGCCGCCGACACTAGCCGTCTGCACCTGCGGTGGGGACTGAGTGTTGTATGGCGGCGCATCCCTGATGAAGCCGCGGAGGCTGGGCAAAGGATACGGGAAAGCGGATAGCGGCGTGGAAGGAGATTGGGACGAAGCTACTGTTACAACCATCTCCTGCAATTTCGGATTGGGTGGAGGAGACACCCACAGCTCATCTGATCGGATCGGGGAGGATGGCTCAGCGGTAATCGTCCGAGCCCCAGATGCAGCAAATCTGTAGCACAAACACTGCAAGGAAACAAATCTGTAGCTGAAAAGATCGGCGCTCCCCGCCTAAAAAGGCCAAATTTGGTGCAACCGAGAAGGCTCCAAGCACTAGAGACCAAACTGCGTGGGCAGACGGCAGCAGCAGCGGGATGGCCGCGGAGAAGGGGAAGCAGCGAGGTGACGCGCGAATTCGAGGAGGACGGCCGCTCCGCCGAGCTGACAGCGGTGGCGACGGGGGCCGGTGGTGACGGCGGACACGGCCGTGCAGGGGAGGGAAGGGAAAGGGGCGGGTGGCCGCGGAGGAAGCGGCGGTGGCGAGAGCCGAGAGCGTGGCTTTTGGCTTCGGGTGGGTGGTGGACGCGGGGCGCGTCGCTTTCGCCCGCTGCCTTTCACAGGTCTCGGTGCCCAATCCATGGGGAAAAACAAGGACCCGTAGCCGCTGTAGCTCGGGGCGGTGGCACGCGCGCGGCAGACGTGCAGCTCCCGTTTGACTTGGTGGATCGCGGCCTTCGACGCCACGCGACGCCGAACGCAGCGGGGCACGGCGGCAACCAACCACGCCTCCGCCCGCCGCCCCCGGCGTTCGCAGCGGCGCCGGCGCCTGGGTCTGGGTGGCTTTGGAAATTTCTTGCGTGCAATTCGGTTTGGCTGGGCTTAACCGTACCGGGACTCGCCACCTCGTCCACCGGGAGGAGAGCCGTCCAAGACTCCCTCTGGAGCCGTGGACCATCAGACCATGGCAGGCACAGCGAGTTCAGGGCCATTCAGCTCCTGTTTAGTTCACACCCAGTAAACACAAAAGCGTAAAATTTTACAAAAGAATTTTGCTAATTTGAAGTACTAAATAAGTCTATTTACAAAACTTTTTACATAGATGAGCTGTAAATTGCGAGACGAATCTAATGAGCCTACTTAATCTATGATTTGAAACAGTGATGCTACAGTAACCATCCACTAATTATTGATTAATCATAAATTAATTAGCATCATTAGATTCGTCTCGCGATTTACAACACATCTATGAAAAAAATTTATAAATAAATTTCATTTAGTATTTCAAATTAGCAAAATTCCGTCGCAAAAAAAATTTACGTTTACACCTTCATGGGACTAAACACAGCCTCGTTATAGGGGGGCCATGTCGTGTGATCGGGTGTCGAGTTTGGTCTGTGGTGAGCTCGTGGCATGTGAGCGAGTTTTGGCCGTTTTGACGTGAGAATGCGCAAGGCGCCAGCGGCCTCGCTGTGCGGCACATGTAACTGCCGTGGCCATTCATCACGAGCACGAGAGGAGCGTCCTGTGGCGTGGAACCAGAAGTCCATAACAAGTGGGTCGCCGTTTCAAAAGAAAAAAAAAACAAGAAACCAGAGGTGGGTTCAAGTCGAAGCACTAGACTTCCACTCACTTGAAGCTCAGGTGTTCCCTAGTTATTAGGTTTTCCAGTTTTCTCGAGCCTGATGTTTTTCTCTTTCAACACTTTATTCGGCTGGTTGTGGCGGGTGGTTGATGCCGATTTGTTGTGAGAGAAAAGTAATGCTGGCTGGCTGGTGCCGGTGGGTGGTGCTGGTTTCGTGTGAAAGAAAAACACCGTTGACTGGTTGTGGTTGCAGTAGAACAGAGTGTAAATCTTCCTGGTTCCTATTCACATGTAACCACCGAGCACATTCTCGGGGGAAGAAGCTACAGAGCAGACTACTAGAATGCTCATGTAGAAATGAATGACAAACGGAAACTGGATTCATGTGTTTGTGAGGTGAATGAATGACAAGCATTCTTGAATAGCACCGCAGTGCTGATCTTCAAAAGGGAAGGTGGATACTGGTTGGGGTGCAAGATCCATGAATGGATGCGATTTTAAAGGCTGTAAACATGAACAGCACCTAAAATTTTGTTAGAAATTATGGAACTCGTTTATAATTTTTTAACGGAACATTGCAGATTCGCCCTTCCATAGAGTATGAGTAATACATGGATAGCGTTGTGACATCATGTACTTCAATAACATGCTCGGATGAAAGTGGAAAATAGAAAATCTTTTTATAAAGGCTCAATTTTTATGCTTCTTCATGTTTTTGTGGTAAGGCAAGAAATGGAATATGATAATTGCAGGAATAAAACACTTATGAAATAATTTGGGAAACAAAAACAATTAGGCTCTTCCGATCGTTCTAGAGTTTCCCTGCATTTTGACGATAATTATCAACAATAAATTCATTTTTTCAGGCTCTGCAAATCAAATTATATACATGCTTAGAATAAAAAAAGCTACATGACTTGATTCAAACCACTATTATTAAAATGACATCATTTATCGTAGCAATTCAGATACAATGAATAGCTAATGACCAAAAGCTACATTTGAAGACCTCCTCCTCCTAAAACGTGCTCTTTATAGTGATGGACGGAGGAATATCAAGTATGTGGCTCGTGAAATATCGATGGTTATTCCTATGCATGTTTTGTTCTACTTCTTAGAGTTTTTGAAAGAATCTTAAGATGCCTAGAGGAGGGTGAATAGGCAATCTGCAATTTAAAACACTTAACAAAAATGTCAGACACAGACCAGCCCGGATACTCCGGGTTTTGTGATCCGGAGATATATCCGGAGTCTCCGGGTATGAACGACCTGAAAGAAAACTGCAAGAATCTATGTATAAAAAGTAGATCGAGTTAAAGTAAGAGTACCAGGGATTCTTTAAGATTGATATCCAACAAACAGAACTTACTATAAAAACTAATGAGTGAGTAGATCGAGCTCAAACCCTAGAAAAGAAGTCTCACAAGCAACTAGCAATGAAATCAAGTAAACTAGTACAAAGGAGACAAGGATTTGTTTCCCGAAGTTCACACCCAAAGGTGCTACGTCTCCGTTGAGGAATGATTCAAGAGATGGTGCTTAAGAACCCCTATGCTCCTCTTCCAAGGGCGAGATCACCTCTCAAGCACAATGTTACTTACTATGGATTCATCGGCGAGGAATGGAGCTTACAAACTTCTTGTGCAGCTCACAATCTTGATTGAGCAATCACAAGCACGCCTAGCCGTCTAGGAGCACAAGGCTCCAAAAGTAACAAACTTGAATCCGCGGGCTTGACCAAAACCAAGTGCTCAAGAGATGGGAATGAGGCTCACTTGCTCTTGCTTGCTTCTCACTCAAATCCCTCAATGGAATCACTCAAGAATGGAGAAAATGGAGTGAGAGAGCTCTTTCTTGGCTTATGTTTGAGTTCAGCTCGTCAAAGTGGCAAGAGAGAGGGCTGAAGGGGTATGGTGGGGGGTATTTATAGTCTTCAGCCCAGAAATAGCCGTTGGGCGAAAGGGTACCCGGAGACTCCGGGTATATGCCCGGAGACTCCGGGCAACACAAGTTCTTCAGCCCGGAAACAGCACCCGGACACTCCGGGCAAAGGGGTCCGGAGTATCCGGCCCTATACCCGGAGTATCCGGGTTATGCAGGGAAACTTTAATTTTTGCTCTCTTGAATTGTTTTGTGGCTCACAAGTATTTGTCTAGGTTCTCTTGAGCACCAGTTTCAAGTCAACACTTTTGAATTAAGTCCCTCTTGATAGTACGGCGTCCCTATACTCAAATTTCAAAAATAAAATCTAATTCCATGAGTATGCTTGAACACCGCCTTTTTATTTCTTTTTGAGAGGCCATACGTCATCACTTGATTCACCTATACTTATTCATCACCTGCACACATGCTTAATTACACAATTAAATATACATGTGTTTTGTCATTATTCACTTTCAATCTCCCTCTTTTTTGGTGATTGATGACAACCCACATGTAGCTCATTTGATTAACATAAAATGATAAACATCTAGCATATAAGAGCTCCCCCTTAATGTATGCCATGAACTTTGAATTTCAATTTTGACTTGACATGTCAACAATTTTGACATATATATATCAAGAGAACCACAAAAGCTCTTATATGTTTTACAGTGGGGTGAACAGGTGAGTGCAAAACAAGTGTGATGCATATGACATGTTATCCACTCAATCCACTTCAATAAAAGGTGTGTTTGCTAGCAAGACCCGGAGACTCCGGGTAGGAGCCCGGAGACTCCGGTCAGGGAATCCGGAGAATACGGCATTTAGCCCGGAGTATCCGGCCCTTCTGAACCAGAACACAAAAAAACAGTCACCAATTAGGGAATGAAATTTCACCATAGCACAACTTCCTTAAAACAGAGATAAACAACACATCTAGGCACAAAGTAGCACACATTACAAATGTTCTTACACCACATAGTCCTTACGCACGATCGAGGAAGTTCGATACAAAAGCGACACATGCCCAAATGAGTACATAAATGGCAGTTTCACTCCCTCTTTGTCATCAAGTGCCAAAAAAGGAATAAAAAGAAGCATGAAGTCCATCTACTCATCATCTTCATCTTGGGCGGCATCCTCGGAGGTATCCTCATCTTCATCGGAGTCGGGGTGCTCACGGTAGTCTATGGGCGCGTCTTCCTCGGTGTCCTCTTCCTCATCAAAGATTTCTTGGCCACTTGGAGGAGCACGGCGAGAGGAAGTAGAAGCACGACGACGAGGAGAACGGGCTTGGCGACGAGCACGAGGAAGTGGGGCATGAGCATGAGCAGCAGCAACAGCAGCCTCATCGGCGGCATCCCACTCAGCAAAAGGATCATCAAAGTCCGAGAGCTCGCGGTGAGAATCCAAAGGAAGCCCCAAGTGACCCCGAATTTCATTGATCGACCTTGTGTTCTCATGAACATCTTGTGCAATGTTCCTGCACATTCCAAACAAGCTGCGGAGGGCTCTCTTCACAAAAGAGTCATGGTGACGGTGACAAGACGATGAAGAGGCACCCACAGAAGATGGAGCAGGATCATGTCTTGGGTTTTTTGTTGCATCGGCATGAGATGGAGGAGGAGGTGGTGCATCACCAGAGCGGGCACGCAGGTGAAGAGGTTCATGCTTGACTGTCTTTGGAAATGTGACCTTTGTCACACTCTCTATCATGTACATGATGTATGATGCTGCAGGAAGTGACTTCTTGGCCTCAATCATAGTCCTTCTTAGCTCATTCCAAATGAAGTCCATGATGCAAAAAGGCCTTCCACTGGGCAAAGTACGGGCTAGAAGGTTTACAGCATAGTATCTCAGTGCCACGGAATCACCATCCTTTGCATCAATGGTGGCTCTGAAGAATTGATTCATTGCATAGTATACCGGTAGAAGATGGTTGGCCTTTCCTTCTTGAGCACAAATAGGATTGTAGAACAAGGTAGGTACTTGATATGGCTTTAGTTGTTCCTCAACATGAATGGGATCTCTTTTCTCATCCTCAGTGCCAAGTCCAAGTAACCTAGAGAAGGTCATGTAATCCACTCCATATTTGGCTCCCTCGGTGATCCAATAGAATGCAATATCCCTTTCATCATAGTACAAAGAGGAGTGAAATTGAGATATGATCTCCTCATTCCAATCATAGCGAAAACCCATGATATCATAAAGACCCATCTCCTTGCACTTTTCCATAGCCTCATTAAAGAATGGATCCTTCATATTTTCATAATATTTCCAATCCACATACTTGCATGGGACAATGGAAGCACGAGACTTACGCATCACTACTGAGGAATAGAAGTCTTCATGAAGCTTGCACCAAAAGCATCTCTCAAGACCTTCACACTTGTCATATTTGTAGACTTCCTCCTTGCGTGCCTCCCTAAGTGCCACATCTTGCTTGTAGTAATTTCTTTCCATCTCAACCGCAAAGCCAGGAACAATTCCAGGTCGATGAAGCCTTGGAACACTTGGATAGTTGCGCTGCTCAGAGGAGTATTCAACTCGCAAGCGAGGAGGGGTTTTAGGACAAATGTAATGAGGAGCTGGACGGGATGGAGTATTCAACTCCAACTTGCTTGTTGGAGTTGGACGGGATGGAGGAGCTGCGGGTCGGCTTTGCATAATGTAAGGAGCTTTCCTTGGCTCCTTTCCTGAACTGCTGCCAGCGGGTTCCTTGCCCGCACGATGATGTGGACGCAGCTCCCTTGGAGGATTTCGAGGGGGATCCTGCCTTTAAGTGCGAGGATCATGACGCCGCTTTTGCCTTCTTTGTTCCGCGTCCTCCAAGGACTCACCAGCACGTGGCCTCACCATGCCTAAAGAACAGATAACTGAGATCAAGACCAAGCTGGATAGGATCAGGAAGAAGAAGATGTGCCAGAGGTGACCCAGTCCGGAGACTCCGGGTATATCCCCGGAAACTCCGAGCCAGAGGGTCCGGAGTATCCGGGTGTATATCCGGAGTATCCGGACTTGAGCACCTGAAGCCCTAAGTTTCAAAAATCTAAGGATTTGACCATGGGATTTGAATGAAACTTGAGCCAAAGGTTCCTACACATGCTAGGAAGAGATGCCCTAAAGATCTTTCAAAGAAACCAACGACATTGGGAGATCGGGCGATCCGAAGTTCAAAATACCTTTGAGACCGTTGAGAGCGCGGGAACTTCAAATCCAAAGCCTCCCCGGAGTTTCCAGAGGGAAGGAGAGCCTTCCTTCAAAGATTGACGAGTTCGTGATGCTTGGAAGGTAGAAATCGCCCCTAGGGTGAGAGAGAGAGGGAGAGGAGAATGGAGAGGGTGGCGTCGACAGTGAAAAAGAAGTGAGGAACCGTTTACCCCGACCCCCCCACGGTATATATAGGAACATTTTACTACCCGGAGTATCCGGCCTCTGGGCCGGAGTATCCGGGCCCTGAGCCGGAGACTCCGGCTCCCCTTGAGACTGAGCAAAAAGATGTTCAAAAGACCTTGATCTAGATGGATTTGGTAAAGATAGATTTTGAAGATCTAATGGTGTGAGAGAAATTACTCAACTCGAGATCAGGCAACAGTCAATCAAGGAGAACAATGATCTCAAGTGAGTAAAGTGAATAACCAAAAATTTTATAAAACAAAAGTCACACATTTTTTGAAAGTTTGTAAGATCTTTTCATTTTGATAACCACTTAATCTGTGATCACTCAAGTGTATGCAGTCATTCAAGCTCGGTTACAAGAATCCAAGATATTTAGTTCACTTCTCAAAGCACAAAACCTTGACTCATCTAAAGACTTAGTGAAGATATCGGCAAGTTGCCCGTCGGTGCTTACATGTTGTAAAGCAATATCTCCCTTGGCCTCATGATCCCTTAAGAAGTGATGACGAATATCTATATGCTTTGTTTGGGAGTGTTGTACCGGGTTGTTTGCTAATTTGATTGCACTCTCATTGTCACAAAATAGAGGAATTGCATCAAAATGACAACCAAAGTCACTCAACGTTTGTCTCATCCACAAGAGTTGTGCACAACACGCACCGGCGGCGACATACTCGACCTCCGCCGTGGACAAGGCAACCGAATTTTGTTTCTTAGAGCTCCAAGCTACTAAGGACCGGCCAAGGAATTGACAAGTCCCCGTAGTGCTCTTTCGATCCACTTTGCAACCGGCATAATCCGAATCGGAATAGCCAAGTAAGTCGAAAGATGAACACTTGGGATACCATAAACCAAGGTTAGGAGTGAAGACCAAATATCTTAGGATTCTCTTAACCGCCATCAAATGACATTCTTTCGGATTAGCTTGAAATCTTGCACACATGCACACACTAAGCATAATATCGGGCCTAGATGCACAAAGGTAAAGAAGGGATCCAATCATGGAGCGATATACCTTTTGATCCATGGCCTTTCCATCTTCATTGAGGTCGAGATGCCCATTGGTTGGCATGGGAGTTTTGATGGGCTTGGCATTTTCCATGTCAAACTTCTTGAGCATATCCTTGATGTACTTGGTTTGACTAATGAAAGTGTCATCCTTGAGTTGCTTGATTTGAAATCCAAGGAAGAATGTCAACTCACCCATCATAGACATCTCAAATCTCTTTGTCATAATCCTACTAAAATCATCGCACCAAGTTTTGTTAGTAGAGCCAAATATAATATCATCGATATATATTTGGCACACAAAGATATCTCTATCAACTTTGCGAGTGAAAAGAGTAGGATCGGCTTTGCCTATTTCAAAGCCTTTCCTTAAGAGAAAGTCCTTAAGGCATTCATACCATGCTCTAGGGGCTTGCTTGAGCCCATAGAGCGCCTTATGGAGCAAGTAGACGTGGTTTGGGAATTTTGGATCTTCAAAACCCGGTGGTTGCTCAACATATACTAATTCGGAGATTGGACCATTAAGGAAAGCACACTTCACGTCCATTTGATATAGCTTAAAATCATGGTGAGTAGTATAGGCAAGCAAAATACGAATTGATTCAAGCCTAGCTACGGGTGCATAAGTCTCCCCAAAATCCAAACCTTCGATTTGTGTGTAGCCTTGAGCAACCAACCTTGCTTTGTTTCTTGTCACCACGCCATGTTCATCTTGTTTGTTTCGAAAAACCCACTTGGTTCCAATTATATTTTGCTTGGGTCTTTCTACTAAGGACCAGACTTCATTCCGAGTGAAGTTGTTCAATTCCTCTTGCATAGCCATCACCCAATCCGGATCATCCAATGCTTCCTCCACCTTAAGAGGTTCCAAGGAAGAAACAAACGAGTAATATTCACAAAAAGTAGCCAAACGAGATCGAGTGGTTACCCCTTTACTTATGCTTCCAAGGATATTATCCATGGGATGATCCTTTTGAATTATGTGATGAACTCTTGGATGTGGAATGGAGGATTGATGTTGGATTGGTTCAGTTTCTCTATCGTCTTGAGACTGGTCTTGATGTTGAGTTGGTGCTTTGGCTTGAGTGGCTCGGATACTCCGGTCTGGAGTCCGGATACTCCGGTCAAGATGTCCGGAGTCTCCGGCTTCGTATCTGGAGTTTCCGGGTTTTGCAGCGGATGTAGAGATAGATGACCCTTGAAACATCAACTCATCACCATCATCATTGTCCACTTGTTCTTGAGGCTTTATTTCACCAATCGCCAACTTCTTGATAGCTTGATTTGATGATTCTTTCATTCCTACAACATTATCAACTTGCTCCCCTTGAAAGCCATTAGATTCATCAAATGTCACGTCACACGCTATTTCAACACAACCAGAGGTTTTGTTGAAAACACGATAGCCATGAGCATTTGAGGCATTACCAAGAAGAAATCCTTCATCAACTTTAGGTGCAAACTTAGAGTTCTTGGATTTCTTGTTAAGAATGAAGCGCTTACTTCCAAAAACTCTAAAGTAAGACACATTAGGCTTTTTACCAAGTAGAAGCTCGTATGCCGTCTTGTTCAAGATCTTGTGAAGATATAGACGGTTGATGGCATGACATGCCGTGTTGATTGCTTCCGCCCAAAATTGATCCGAGATCTTGTACTCATCAAGCATTGTTCTTGCAGCCTCAATGAGAGTTCTATTTTTCCTCTCAATAATTCCATTTTGTTGAGGGGTGTATGGAACCGAGAACTCATGACCAATGCCCTCTTCATCTAAAAACTCTTCTACGTTAGTGTTCTTGAATTCGGTGCCGTTGTCACTTCTCACTTTCTTGATCTTAGTCTCAAATTCATTTTGAGCTCTTTTTGCAAACTTCTTGAAGGTCTCTTGCTCTATATTTTTGTCATGCAAAAAGAATACCCAAGTGAAACGAGAATAATCATCAACAATGACAAGACCATCTTTGTTACCACCAATGCTAATGTACGCCACCGGACCAAAGAGATCCATATGTAGAAGTTCAAATGGCTTGACGGTGGTGACAATACTCTTCGATGGATGTGGAACACCAACTTGCTTCCCGGCTTGACATGCACTACAAATACGATCTTTCTCAAAAGAAACATTTGTTAGTCCTAGGATGTGATCCCCCTTTAGAAGTTTGTTGAGATTTCTCAGCCCAACATGAGCTAGTCGGCGATGCCATAACCAACCCAAGCTAGACTTTGCTATCAAGCAAGCGTCAAGTTGAGCCCTCTCTTGAGAGAAATCCACAAGATAGAGCTTTCCCTTGAGCACCCCCTTGAAAGCAACGAAGTCATCGCTTCTTCTAATGACGGTTACACCTCGTTAGTGAACAAACAATTGAAGCCCGAATCACAAAGTTGTGAGATGGACAACAAATTGTAACCAAGTGACTCAACTAAAAGAACTTTTGAGAGAGTGAACTTTGAGTTTAAATTAATGTTACCGGTACCAAACACTCTTCCCTTTTGATTTCCCGCAAAGGTAATGAAATGATCTCCACTTGATGCGGTTATAGTTTCGAACATACTCCTTTCTCCGGTCATATGATTTGTGCATTCACTATCAATCACCCAAGTTGATCCACCGGAGGAGTATCCCTACAAAACAAAGTTACTCTTTTCTTTTAGGTACCCAACAATACTTGGGTCCTTTAATGTTAGTCACAAGAATTTTGGGCACCCAAACATGACTTTTTACTTTTGTGTTCCATGTACGACGTCCTACAAACTTGGCAACCACTTTACCACGGTGGTTCCTTGTCAAAACATAATCGGCGTAAAATGATACATGAGATGATTCTTGTGCCTTGATCTTGGTTGTGTTAGAGGCCTTGAACTTATCTTCTTTGAATGAAGATGCAACAATCTTAGCACCCTCATCACATGTTGTTCCTCTCTTGATGAATTTGACATGACCACTTTCTTGAATCACATCATTTGTCTTGTGAACGGGAGTGGTCATGTTCACTAGACCTCCTTGAGCACCCAAGGCGGTCTTGTCCTTGTTCTTGGTAAATGGAATGGCATGTGGAGTACCTTGCCCATTCCTACCAAGTTCCTTACCTTTTTTGAACCCAAACTTGCTCATGTATCTTGACCCAAATTCCTTGGTGTGTTTCTCAAACTCACCTACCCTTGTTGAGGTATTTTTCTTTGGGACTTGAGTGTGTGGTGAAGCTTCTTCTTGCAACAAATGAGTGAGTCTAGAAATTTCTTTCTTCATTGCATTCATCTCAACAAGGTTAATAGCACAAGTTTGAATATCAATATTAAAGCACCGTGCACATCCATTACTCGTAGAAGGACTAGATGAATTTGATGTCTCTCTAGTCTTAGAAGTACTTTCCCAAAGAGTATTAAATTGAACTTCAAGTGCCGTGTGACTAGCTTGTAAGCTTGTCATGCTCTCTTGAAGTTTCTCATTATCCTTCCTTGGGAAAGTGTTAGTGTCATTGACAAAAGAAAATTTTCTAGTCAAATCATCCACTATTTCTTTTTCGCTAGAGAGTGACTCTTTTAACTCAAGAAGAGTGCCATCCTTGACTTTGATTGAGTTCACAAGCATCTTGTTTTCCTCCCTTTCATAGGCGAGGTCATTTTCAAGAGCTTTGAATTTTCTCTCTCAAGTCTAAGCAATTCTTCTTGTATTTCAAGAGTCTCATCCGCTTCGTCTAGTTTCATAACTAATTTCATCATTTTAGTTGCGTCCCCTTTACCATATTTCCTGACTAGTTTAGCAACTTCTACTTCATTATCCATTTCATTATCCGATGAGTTTGGAGATGTTACCTTGGAGTTTTTAGCCATGAGGCACATGATAGGATCTTCATCCTCATCATCGGTGAGATCTTCAAACAAACTTGTAGGATGTGGAGATGATGCCTTGAAAGCCATGGTTGCAACATCTTCTTTCTCGGACTTACTTTCTTGTTGTGAATCCCATTCTTGGCCAAGATGAGCTTCTCCGGCTTGCTTCTTGTATCTTGATCTATCTCTCTTGGATGAGCTTTCTTTGGTGTCTTTGTTCTTTTTCTTTTCTTCCGGGCAATCGGCAATGAAATGCCCAACTTTGTTACAACCAAAACAAGGCCTATTAGATCTTCTTCTTGGCTCATACTTCTTGTTCTTACCAAAGTTTCTAAAGTTGCTCTTCTTCATTACTCTTGTGAAGTTCTTGATAAAGAAGGCCATTTGCTCATCATCAAGCTTATTATCATCATCACTACTAGTGCCTTCAATTTTTGAGGATTGGTTTGCCTTTTGACTTAGCTTGAAGTGCCAACCCACTATTCTTGACTGCTTGTTCTTGAAGCTCGGCTAGATCTTGGTTAATCTTGACTCTCTTCAATTGATCATGGTGAGCCTCAATTCTTCCAAGAACATTTTCGGCGGTGAAGTGCTTGAATCCTCTTTCGGCTCTAATCAAGCTAGGTTGTAACATCCCGAAAATTTACCTAAATAAATCGTGCGCTAAAATTTTGCTTCGTCGTTGAGCTCGAGATCCCTCCTTGAAACCCTAACCCCAGTTTTCCGGAATCTTCCCTGTTCTGCCAGATCTCCCGATTCCCCAAGGACCCGACACCCGTACCCAGCACCCTGTTTCCCCTCGACTTGCGCGTCGCGCTCTCGCGCGCCCGGGCGCCAAGCGTGGCCGACCGGCTCCGCGATCAGCGCCGTGATCCCGGCGCGGATCTCTCTCTCCCTCTCTCCTTTTTCCCTTCTCTTTCCCCTCCTCTTTTTCTTTTTCTTTTTCTTTTCTTTTTCCCATTTTCTTTTTTCTTTTCTTTTTTCTCTCCCCTTCCCTCTCCTTCTCCCTCCTTCCTCCTACCCTGCGTGCCTGGCCCCTCCTCCCTCTCTGCTCCCGCTCACCCCGACTCCTCCTCCCCCGCACGGCTCGGCCGCGCCACCCACCTTCGCCCCCCTGCTCGCCCGACCGTGCCCCCAACCGAGCACGCCTTTTCCCCTGAGCACGCGCGCGCCCTGCTCCGCACACCCGGCCCCGAGCGCCGCTCGTGCCCGCTCACCTCGCCTGCCCGAACGCGCCACGCCGCTCCGCTCGGCCGTGCGCCCGCCTGCTCAGCCCGTGCGCGCGCCCAAACTATGCGCACGCGACCACGCCGCGACCAGAACGCCCGCACACGCCACGCCCTGCCCCCCCCCCCCCGTGCCCCACGCCGCTGCTGCCGCCGTTGACGCCGTACTGGCGGCGGCGACCTCGGCACAGGGACGCCGCAGCGGTCGCCGCCTGGCCGAGGCGTCATGTCGCCCCGCCGTGCGCGCCTGCCCACCTTTGACGCCCAGCTCTGAGCCGGCCCCCACGCCATTAACACCGCCGAGGAGTCGCATCACAGGTCTCGCCGGCCTCCGCCCGCGTTCCGCCGAATCCCACCGCCTCTCACGCCTATAAAAGGCCCCGACGCCGCTCCTCCGCCCCACACCCCCAGTTCCGAGCTCCACAGCCACCCCACGCCCTCTCCTCAGCCCTGCAGCGCCGCCGCCGCTCACCACTCCCACCATTACCGCCGCCGCGAGCACAGGTCACCGCGGAGCCCCCATTCTGCAGCACCGCAGCTAGAGCCGAGGTAGGCAACGGGGTTCCCGAGCTCCTCATCCCCTTTTCCCCTCGAATCCGGGCCGAAAGCAGGCGCTGCAGCGCCGCCTCATGTCCGCCGCCGCTCGCCGCCGCACCCCGTCGCGGCCAGGCCAACTCAGGCCGTCTCCGCCCGAGCCGTGGCTGGGAATCAACCTCACGGCTCCCTCTCTCCCTTTTTCCCCACTCCGGAGCCACCCCCGAGCCTCTGGCCGCCGGGATTGGCGCCGCCGGCGCCCCTCCATCCCCTTCCTCTGTTCTGAACGGGAGGAAGGAGGGGGAAGAGAGGGCTTTTTGCCCCTAGGCCCTTCCTTTCCCTTCTATTTACTAAAGAACCCTTCCACTCTTTGGGGTTTTTCAAATAAAGCCTCACCCCTTATTGGATTTCCAAAACAAACCCCCCACCTTATAAACCTAATTACAAATAAAACCCTGACCCTTTTTAATTAACCCAAGAAACTTTTAAAATATAAACCAAGCCCCTGCTTACTTAATCCTAATTACAATTAGGTCCCTGGACCCCTGTTTAGGGCCTAAACGCTCCCCTGACCTATCATTTTATGTGCCTAACGACCCCAGCTTAACCTAAAATTTTACCCCGCCCCTCCTAACTCAGTTCTGGCCATACTATTCAGAAACCATTCAAAAATAACGATCTATGCTCTATATTTCATGTGTTCCCGTTTCGAGCTCGACGACAAATCTTTATTTTCTGTGTTTTGATTGTGTGCCTGTTTGTGTGCGCTGTAGACCACGGAGTGAACGAAGGAGAACCCGTTGACGAGCAGTGCTGTGAGCAGGAGAACGAGGACCAGTTCCACGACCCCGAGCCCGAAGGACAGGAATTCCCCGAAGGCTTTGAAGACGGCAAGTTCAATCCCCTCCTTTGATGCATGTTTCTGTCCTAATTTTTATAAACACAACCCAATGGCCTGTTTTATAAAATTGCATATGTTTTGCTTGCTTGAAAACACGGTTGGATAGCCACCCCTTGATTTGTGATAACCATTCCTTGACCACCTAGATTAATGTCTGCTTGGACGTTAATCGACACTAGAACGCTTAGGACTTTACTCATAATATGATTTATTTGACAAAGAAAATGTGTGTGTGTGGGAAGGGATAAAATGTGGATTTTCGAAAGATGAGTATGGACGGGATGGACGGCATTTCTGTGTGAATTGCCAATTGGTGTGCTTATGCCTGTGTGGCAGGGCAAAGAAGGGAGATATCCATCTTGTCGTGTCTAAGGACCGAGTTGGTGTGTCATCTCACCTAACTCCACTATCGTGCAAACCACTCGACCGTTGTATGGGCAACGGCGTAGCATAAATCCCACTAGTTGGTGTGATAGCCATCAGGAGAGCTGAGAGCAACGGGTGACTAAGGAAAAGGGATAAGCCCAGAGTGACTTATGCCCGGTTATACCTAAGTGAACGGTCGATGACCCCTTGGTGCATCCCGTGATGGCTAGTCAGGCTTAGCTATGGTGGGTAATGGCTATGTTGGGATCTACACCGACACGACGGTGTTCGAGATGTGGTATCCTACTTGTGGGTAAAGTTGCACACCTCTGCAGAGATAAGAATCTATTCGAATAGTCCGGACCCACGGTATTGGGCGAGTTATGGTGTGGTCACATAACTAGAGTTTTATTGGGATGGATTAGTGTGAGTTGTTTTGGAATTGTGTCCGGCAGTTGTGCCGTGTGCTACGACGGACGGGGAGTCTGGTAGCAGTTTAAAGTTGGAAACCCCGTGTTACTTCAAAAACTGATTTCTAAAAGGTTTTTCGTAAAATAAACCCCTGCATAAAATGTCGTCTTTCTACAAATTAAACCGTAACCTTATCCTTGATTTACCTATGCATAATATTCTGTTATAACTCCCTCCGTGGGTGTGATTGGACTTGCTGAGTACGTTTGTACTCACCCCACTCTTACTTTTTACAGAAGGAGACCCAGACTTCGTGCCAGACGACGCCGAGTAGGGTTATCGTTCTACACCCAACCTTGCCTGTGGTACCGGCCCTGTCGAGATGCCTCCGCTGTCGCAGCACTCTGAGCCCGAGTTAGATCCCGTATTGGTAGCACTCTGGTGTATTGTCGTAGCTTGGTTAATCCTTGTTATCATCTGTATCGAATGTCCTCCAAGGTTTGTACGGTTTTGAACCATCTGATGTAATAAATGTGGCATCAGCCTCCTGGGACTGATGTTTTGTATCACATTTAAGTCCTCTCTTATGGGGGGGACGCTTCAGGTGGTATCAGAGCCGTAGGTTGGCCGTAGGACGTGACCCTAGGAGCGAAACCCGTTTTCAGGACCTTTCACCTTAGGACTTTTCTATCCTTAATCCTTTCCTCACACAAATACTTACCTTTGGTTCTTGCCCTGTTCCAGATGGCTGACAATGGATGGATCGGCGGAATCTGTTTCGCAGAGCCCGGCCTTCCTAAGTTGTTGATACTCAGCCTGGAACGCATTGGAGTTGTGGAACCGCCAGAGTTTCTTTACCGGGAGTATGACTCCAAGGGCACTCTTCGGTGCGACCTGATGATCTTCATAGCAAGGAGCACCCGCTATCCTGATGTGGACCCTTGGTTCATCTCCACCACTGGATTCCGTTTCCCGGATACCTATCGGAAAGCCGCCCGCAAAGCCCTACGACGTCTGCGTATGATCTACAGGCATCACCTCCAGCGGACTCCTATGGGATTTTTCCCGCCGACCGAAGGAAGAGGACGCACATGGATTGCCAGGATGAGAGGACTTGGAAGAGAAGAAGAAGACCTGGAAGACACGGTCTCTCACCTATCCATCTATCTCACCGGCCTGGATGAGCTCTATCGCGAGCAAGCAGCACAACTGAAACAGCAGGTCCACAGAGCAGAAAAAGCAACCCAGGAGATGGAGGAACAACGGTCGAGGACTTTCCATGCCGAGTATTCCCTAGCCGCCCTCCAAGTCCAAATGGATGAAAAAGAAGAAGAACTGGAAGAACAGCGGGCAAGAGCCACACGCGCCGAGGACTCGCTAGCCGCTTTCCAAGCTCGTATGCGGAGGTATGAGGCTCGTTGGGGAATAGGTGGATGGATAGAAGAAGACGCAGAAGAAGAACCCGAAGAGGCTCAATGGGATGTAGGCATTCAGGCCGAAGAGGAGGAGCCCATGGAAACCCATTGGGATGTTGGAACTCAAACTGAAGAGGAAGAACCTGAAGAAACCCACTGGGATAAAGGAACTCAGACCGAGGATGACTTGATGGATCAGTATCTCCCACTGAAGAAGCGCCCTCTTAGGTTCGAGGAAGAGTCTCCATGATAGGAGTTGTCTCCAAACTAGAACCTTTGCTCTAATAATAATCATGTACCCATGAAGTTGTACCCCACCATGATGCCATGAATAAAAACCACCTACCCCTTTGTGTACCTCAAATAATTGTGTAAGTTTTTCACCATATCTTTGTTTTCAGATGGCGGAGGAAGGATGGACCCAGGGCGACTGCCAAGCTGCACCTGGTTTCCCCAGCCTCTTGATCAACGCCCTGGAAAATCTTGGGGTCACGGAACGCCCAAGGTACTACAGCCGAGAGTATGAGCATCATGGTACTCTCCGCTGCAGGGTGATCCTAGTCGTCGCCAGAAGTAACCGCTACCCCGACATCCTGTCATGGCGAGTGACTGCTACAGGGTTTAGGCACCAGGACACCTATCCCCTAGCCGTTAGGAAGGCACTTCGTTACCTGTGCCGGATTTTCGAAGGACACCTCACCCCCACGCCAATGAGGTTCTTCCCACCAGCCATCAGAACTCCAGTTTGGGAAGCTCGAATGAGAAGCCTGGAACGGCGCCGCCATGAAGAAGTCCTCCTGTACCATGTAGCCACCTACCTAGCCTCCTTGGATCAGCTCTTTGACGAGCAAGCCAACTTACTGAGGGAACAGACCCATCGAGCCGAGCAAGCAGAGCTCGCGCTAAGACTGCAGCAGATCCGAGCAGTCCAAGCCGAGGCAAGAGCCGCAGCCGCGGTCAGTAGTGAAGCAGCTGCTCAGGAAAGCCTCAGGCAAGCCCGGGACCAGCGTATGCAAGAATGGACTAACAGTGGAACCCCAGTCCCGGCAATAGGAGAAGATCATGTTCTGCTCGGAACGCCCGTCTTAGGATGGGGACCGCTCGTTGGAAACCCACTAGCCCCACCCGAGAATCCTGGAAGGTCTACGGCCGCCGCCGCAAGAGAAGCCACAACGCAACCCCGGGAAAACGGAGGTCTAGAGGATGGCGAACCGGGACCACTCATTTCCCCGGAGGTCGTGAGTTCCTTTCCGAGGGAGGAACCCACTCAAGCCGATGAGTCAACCTAAAATGCTAGCGACCGTCAAGGGATGAAGCCGTGTGGTCCGAAGAAGATCAGTGCCCCTTTTCTTTTATAGTTGTGTACCCGGTCGTGTAGTACGCGTTTGACCTTGCCCCTTGTTGTACCACCCTTGCTGTAATAAAGTTGCTTGTGCTTGTTGTTTGTGTTGATTGCTTGTTGACTGTGTGCTTGCCGGCAGTAAATAGATACTGCCTTTTCAAAAATACGACTTAACCAACTTAAACATCACCTAATCTTAGTCCCAATCCACTCGTTCTGCAGATGGTTTCCCGGAGCATCACAAGGGCCTCCCGAGTCAGGGACCCTGCAGCCGCTGATGCAGGAATACACCCTGACGGGCAAAACCATCCCCAGGAGGAACAAGAAGTGAGTCAGGGCAGAGGAGAAAACCATGGTGCACAGCTGCCACCACCACCACCACCACCCTTCGTGGACCTGGCACAAGTAATCCATAACCAGACTCTCATACTGGAGACACTGGCCAATGCTCTAGTGAACAGGCAGCCACGAGAGCAGACCTTTAATGACAAGCTGACAGCTTTTCTGAGGGCCAAGCCACCCACTTTTGCCGGATCCAGCAACCCCTTGGATGCAGATGACTGGCTCCGCGTGATCCAGAGGAAGCTCGAGCCATTTGGGTGCCAGGATCGAGATAAAGTTCTTCTGGCTGCACATCAACTCACCGGGACTGCCTTAGCCTGGTGGGAGAATTATTGCGCTGCTGCCAGAGATGCCTCCACCATCACCTGGAATGAATTCGTGAGGGAGTTCCGCCGTTATCACATCCCCTCGGCCACCATGAAGCGCAAGGCAGATGAGTTCCGCGCACTTCAGCAGGGGAGTATGTCGGTGGAAGAATATACTCACCAGTTTATGGAGCTGTCTCGATATGCGCCAGATGAAGTGAACGACGACGAGAAGAAGCAGGACATGTTCAAGAAGGGACTAAACCCAGAACTCAGGACCTTGCTCACCCCTCAGATCTATCCGGATTTCAACACCTTGATGAACAAGGCAATCCTCACCGAGAAGGCTAAGATTGATGAAAGGAAAGAGAACAAGCGCAAGTTTCTGGAGAGTAAGTCTCGCCAGCAGGATCGTTTTCAGAAGACCAGAAGTCTCAGCTACAACGCACCAAGGTCCCAAGCCCCAATGCAGTACAAAACTCAGTCTCAAGTGACAGGACCACGGGCCCCTAACACACAGCCCAGAAGCCAGAACACCATGAGGGCCCCTCAGAGTAACGCAAGCCAGGTCACCAACAACAACAACGTGAGGGCCTGCTTCAACTGTCGAGAGACGGGTCATTTCATTGCCGACTGCCCCTATGCTAAGAACAAGCCGGCTACATCAGTTTTCTCCAACACGGTGAACGGACCCAAGCCAGTTCTGACCGGTGCCAACCGAGTGCCCCTCCGTGGCAACAGCAACAACAACAACAACCAGCAGAGGCAATCCCAGCAGTCTTTTGGACGAGCTCGTGTCAACCACATCGACGCACAGGAAGCTCAAGGAGCCCAGGGCGTAGTACTCGGTGAGTACCTAGTCAGCTCAACTCTTGCAACAGTACTGTTTGATTCTGGAGCATCACACTCATTCATATCCTCGAGCTTTGTGGAGAAACATAAAATACCTACGGTACTACTAAAAACACCCCTAATAACCCGGACGCCCGGAGGAGACATCAGGTGTCAACTGGGTTGTCTACGGGTAAGGATCAATTTAAGTGGGGTAGAGTTTCTAGCAGACCTAGTAGTACTTAAGTCAGAAGGGATAGATGTGATCCTCGGAATGGACTGGTTAAGCAAACATAATGGCCTCATAGGTTGTACGGACAAGGTAGTACATCTAACAAACCCAGAGGGAGTCCGAGTGACCTGTCATACCCGGGAAAGTGGAGCAAACCCGATGGTATTCAGCATGGAAGCCAAGTCCTTGGAAGAAGTCCCAGTAGTGAATGAGTACCCCGATGTCTTTCCCGAAGAACTTCCCGGTATGCCACCAGATAGGGACATAGAATTTGTCATTGATCTTGTTCCTGGAACCGCCCCCATAGCCAAAAGACCCTATAGGATGGCAGCCTCTGAGTTGGCAGAATTAAAGAAACAATTAGAGGAACTACAACGAATTGGCTTCATCAGGCCAAGTTCGTCTCCTTGGGGAGCCCCGGTTCTATTCGTCAAGAAGAAGGACGGAAGTATGAGGTTGTGTGTAGACTACCGGGCACTAAACGAAGTCACTATCAAAAATAAGTACCCCCTTCCCAGGATCGATGATCTTTTCGATCAATTAAAAGGAGCCAAGTACTTTTCCAAGATTGACCTAAGGTCCGGATATTTTCAGCTCAAGATTAGGGAAAGCGACATCCCGAAGACAGCCTTTGTCACCCGATACGGACAGTTTGAGTTCACAGTAATGTCTTTTGGACTGACAAATGCACCTGCCTATTTCATGAACCTCATGAACAAAGTGTTTATGGACGAGCTAGATAAGTTTGTCGTAGTCTTCATTGACGACATACTTATTTACTCGAAGAGCATTCAGGAGCACGAGCAGCACCTGAGAGTAGTTTTGGAAAAACTAAGAGTGCATAGGCTATACGCCAAATTCAGCAAGTGTGAATTTTGGCTGGAGAAAGTAGCCTTCCTTGGTCACATTTTGACCGCAGAAGGAGTGGCAGTAGACCCCGAGAAGGTCGAAGCAGTATCCAACTGGCAACCGCCGACCAATGTGAGTGAGATCAGGAGTTTTCTTGGATTAGCTGGGTATTATCGGAGATTCATTGAAGGGTTTTCTAAAATAGCCCGGCCCATGACAGAGCTGCTCAAGAAAGAAAAGAAGTTCACCTGGACGGAATCGTGTGAGAGGAGCTTCCAGGAGTTGAAGCGAAGATTGACGACAGCCCCAGTGCTAACCCTGCCGGATATTCATCGGGATTTTGTCATCTATTGTGATGCGTCCCGACAAGGATTGGGTTGTGTACTGATGCAAGATGGGAAAGTCGTTGCATATGCTTCCCGGCAGCTCAGGACTCATGAGCAAAACTACCCGACCCATGACTTGGAACTTGCAGCCGTAGTGCACGCACTTAAGATCTGGAGGCATTATTTGATTGGGAATAAGTGTGAAATCTTCACCGACCATAAAAGCCTGAAGTATATCTTCACCCAGCCGGACTTGAACTTGAGGCAAAGAAGATGGCTAGAATTAGTCAAAGATTATAATTTGGAAATTCATTACCATCCAGGGAAAGCAAATGTAGTAGCTGATGCTCTAAGTCGGAAGTCTTACGGGCCTAAGAATGACCATTTACAAGAAGAAATGGCACGATTAAATGTGCACATTGTCCCTCGAGGCTCCAGCCAAGTGCTGAACATTCAATCCACTCTAGAAGAAAGAATCAGGAAAGCCCAAAGATCGGACAAGGGACTGATGGAAATCCGGGGGCAAACCGGAGAGAATAAGGCCCCAGACTTTCGAGTTGATAATAAGGGAACGTTGTGGTATAAAGACAGAATTTGTGTGCCCCAGAAAGGAGATTTCAGGCAGATGATCATGGATGAAGCTCATAACTCGGCCTACTCAATTCACCCAGGATCCACCAAAATGTACATGGACATAAAACAGAAGTATTGGTGGAATGGGATGAAGGCAGATATTGCACGATTTGTCGCTCGTTGTGATACTTGCCAGAGAATCAAAGCTGAACACCAGAAGCCGGCAGGATTACTGCAACCCCTACCCATCCCGGTGTGGAAATGGGATGAAGTAGGAATGGACTTTGTGGTGGGCTTGCCCAGAACCCAGAAAGGACATGACTCCATATGGGTAATAGTGGATCGCCTTACTAAATCAGCTCACTTCATACCCGTACGGACCAACTATGACGGGGAGAAGCTAGCTAAGCTCTATATAGAGAACATAGTGAAATTGCATGGTGTGCCCAGCCGAATCGTTTCAGATAGAGGAACCCAGTTCACCTCTAGATTTTGGAAGAGTTTGCATAAAGCCATGGGCACCAAGCTAGACTTTAGTTCCGCTTATCATCCGCAGACGGATGGTCAGACGGAAAGGGTGAATCAGATTATGGAAGATATGCTAAGAGCGTGTGTCCTCACTTATGGCAAGGATTGGGAACAAAGCTTACCTTATGCCGAGTTCTCATACAACAACGGATACCAAGCAAGCTTGGGCATGTCACCGTTCGAAGCTCTCTACGGAAGGAAATGCAGAACCCCTCTGATGTGGTCAGAGGTTGGAGAACGTGCCCTAGTCGGCCCCGCACTCATAAAGGAAGCAGAGGAAAGAGTCGCTGAGATTCGAGAAAAGCTAAAAGCAGCCCAGTCCCGACAAAAGAGCTATGCGGACAAGAAAAGGCGAGAAATAAGTTTCAACCCAGGAGATTTCGTGTATCTCAAGGTATCGCCTATTCGAGGAACCCGAAGATTCCAAGTACAAGGAAAATTGGCCCCTCGGTATATTGGACCATACCGAGTTTTGAAGAAAGTTGGAGCGGTAGCATACCGTTTGGAGCTACCAGAAGAAATGTCGGATATCCACCCAGTATTCCATGTCTCGCAGTTGAGAAGGTGTTTGAGGATACCCGAAGTAGAGCATGTGCCGGTTGAAACGATAGATCTGCAGCCCGACCTGCGATATCAGGAAATACCGGTGAAGATCCTAGACACCGTCACCAGGAGGACCAGAAACTCCGAAGTACGAATTTGCAGAGTTCAGTGGAGCAGACACGGAGTAAAAGAAGCTACGTGGGAACGCGAAGATGCCCTGAAGAAGGAATTTCCCCACCTGTTTAGGAACCAGTCGAATCTCGAGGACGAGATTCATTTTAAGTGGGGTAGGTTTGTAACATCCCGAAAATTTACCTAAATAAATCGTGCGCTAAAATTTTGCTTCGTCGTTGAGCTCGAGATCCCTCCTTGAAACCCTAACCCCAGTTTTCCGGAATCTTCCCTGTTCTGCCAGATCTCCCGATTCCCCAAGGACCCGACACCCGTACCCAGCACCCTGTTTCCCCTCGACTTGCGCGTCGCGCTCTCGCGCGCCCGGGCGCCAAGCGTGGCCGACCGGCTCCGCGATCAGCGCCGTGATCCCGGCGCGGATCTCTCTCTCCCTCTCTCCTTTTTCCCTTCTATTTCCCCTCCTCTTTTTCTTTTTCTTTTTCTTTTCTTTTTCCCATTTTCTTTTTTCTTTTCTTTTTTCTCTCCCCTTCCCTCTCCTTCTCCCTCCTTCCTCCTACCCTGCGTGCCTGGCCCCTCCTCCCTCTCTGCTCCCGCTCACCCCGACTCCTCCTCCCCCGCACGGCTCGGCCGCGCCACCCACCTTCGCCCCCCTGCTCGCCCGACCGTGCCCCCAACCGAGCACGCCTTTTCCCCTGAGCACGCGCGCGCCCTGCTCCGCACACCCGGCCCCGAGCGCCGCTCGTGCCCGCTCACCTCGCCTGCCCGAACGCGCCACGCCGCTCCGCTCGGCCGTGCGCCCGCCTGCTCAGCCCGTGCGCGCGCCCAAACTATGCGCACGCGACCACGCCGCGACCAGAATGCCCGCACACGCCACGCCCTGCCCCCCCCCCGTGCCCCACGCCGCTGCTGCCGCCGTTGACGCCGTACTGGCGGCGGCGACCTCGGCACAGGGACGCCGCAGCGGTCGCCGCCTGGCCGAGGCGTCATGTCGCCCCGCCGTGCGCGCCTGCCCACCTTTGACGCCCAGCTCTGAGCCGGCCCCCACGCCATTAACACCGCCGAGGAGTCGCATCACAGGTCTCGCCGGCCTCCGCCCGCGTTCCGCCGAATCCCACCGCCTCTCACGCCTATAAAAGGCCCCGACGCCGCTCCTCCGCCCCACACCCCCAGTTCCGAGCTCCACAGCCACCCCACGCCCTCTCCTCAGCCCTGCAGCGCCGCCGCCGCTCACCACTCCCACCATTACCGCCGCCGCGAGCACAGGTCACCGCGGAGCCCCCATTCCGCAGCACCGCAGCTAGAGCCGAGGTAGGCAACGGGGTTCCCGAGCTCCTCATCCCCTTTTCCCCTCGAATCCGGGCCGAAAGCAGGCGCTGCAGCGCCGCCTCATGTCCGCCGCCGCTCGCCGCCGCACCCCGTCGCGGCCAGGCCAACTCAGGCCGTCTCCGCCCGAGCCGTGGCTGGGAATCAACCTCACGGCTCCCTCTCTCCCTTTTCCCCCACTCCGGAGCCACCCCCGAGCCTCTGGCCGCCGGGATTGGCGCCGCCGGCGCCCCTCCATCCCCTTCCTCTGTTCTGAACGGGAGGAAGGAGGGGGAAGAGAGGGCTTTTTGCCCCTAGGCCCTTCCTTTCCCTTCTATTTACTAAAGAACCCTTCCACTCTTTGGGGTTTTCAAATAAAGCCTCACCCCTTATTGGATTTCCAAAACAAACCCCCCACCTTATAAACCTAATTACAAATAAAACCCTGACCCTTTTTAATTAACCCAAGAAACTTTTAAAATATAAACCAAACCCCTGCTTACTTAATCCTAATTACAATTAGGTCCCTGGACCCCTGTTTAGGGCCTAAACGCTCCCCTGACCTATCATTTTATGTGCCTAACGACCCCAGCTTAACCTAAAATTTTACCCCGCCCCTCCTAACTCAGTTCTGGCCATACTATTCAGAAACCATTCAAAAATAACGATCTATGCTCTATATTTCATGTGTTCCCGTTTCGAGCTCGACGACAAATCTTTATTTTCTGTGTTTTGATTGTGTGCCTGTTTGTGTGCGCTGTAGACCACGGAGTGAACGAAGGAGAACCCGTTGACGAGCAGTGCTGTGAGCAGGAGAACGAGGACCAGTTCCACGACCCCGAGCCCGAAGGACAGGAATTCCCCGAAGGCTTTGAAGACGGCAAGTTCAATCCCCTCCTTTGATGCATGTTTCTGTCCTAATTTTTATAAACACAACCCAATGGCCTGTTTTATAAAATTGCATATGTTTTGCTTGCTTGAAAACACGGTTGGATAGCCACCCCTTGATTTGTGATAACCATTCCTTGACCACCTAGATTAATGTCTGCTTGGACGTTAATCGACACTAGAACGCTTAGGACTTTACTCATAATATGATTTATTTGACAAAGAAAATGTGTGTGTGTGGGAAGGGATAAAATGTGGATTTTCGAAAGATGAGTATGGACGGGATGGACGGCATTTCTGTGTGAATTGCCGATTGGTGTGCTTATGCCTGTGTGGCAGGGCAAAGAAGGGAGATATCCATCTTGTCGTGTCTAAGGACCGAGTTGGTGTGTCATCTCACCTAACTCCACTATCGTGCAAACCACTCGACCGTTGTATGGGCAACGGCGTAGCATAAATCCCACTAGTTGGTGTGATAGCCATCAGGAGAGCTGAGAGCAACGGGTGACTAAGGAAAAGGGATAAGCCCAGAGTGACTTATGCCCGGTTATACCTAAGTGAACGGTCGATGACCCCTTGGTGCATCCCGTGATGGCTAGTCAGGCTTAGCTATGGTGGGTAATGGCTATGTTGGGATCTACACCGACACGACGGTGTTCGAGATGTGGTATCCTACTTGTGGGTAAAGTTGCACACCTCTGCAGAGATAAGAATCTATTCGAATAGTCCGGACCCACGGTATTGGGCGAGTTATGGTGTGGTCACATAACTAGAGTTTTATTGGGATGGATTAGTGTGAGTTGTTTTGGAATTGTGTCCGGCAGTTGTGCCGTGTGCTACGACGGACGGGGAGTCTGGTAGCAGTTTAAAGTTGGAAACCCCGTGTTACTTCAAAAACTGATTTCTAAAAGGTTTTTCGTAAAATAAACCCCTGCATAAAATGTTGTCTTTCTGCAAATTAAACCGTAACCTTATCCTTGATTTACCTATGCATAATATTCTGTTATAACTCCCTCCGTGGGTGTGATTGGACTTGCTGAGTACGTTTGTACTCACCCCACTCTTACTTTTTACAGAAGGAGACCCAGACTTCGTGCCAGACGACGCCGAGTAGGGTTATCGTTCTACACCCAACCTTGCCTGTGGTACCGGCCCTGTCGAGATGCCTCCGCTGTCGCAGCACTCTGAGCCCGAGTTAGATCCTGTATTGGTAGCACTCTGGTGTATTGTCGTAGCTTGGTTAATCCTTGTTATCATCTGTATCGAATGTCCTCCAAGGTTTGTACGGTTTTGAACCATCTGATGTAATAAATGTGGCATCAGCCTCCTGGGACTGATGTTTTGTATCACATTTAAGTCCTCTCTTATGGGGGGACGCTTCATAGGTAGAGTAACATCCCTAGCCATATACATGGTCAAGAGCTTTTCCACGATCTCACGGTCACCCCACTTGTCACCACCAAGAGATTTGATTTGATTTGTGATCTTCTTCATGCGGTTATATATCTCTTTCACACCTTCATCCTTCTTCATGGAGAATAAGCTCAATTCAACTTCCAAAGTTTTGATTATTGATTCACGTACTTTTCTTGACCCTTGATGATTCACTAGGAGAGTGTCCCAAACATCTTTGGCGGTTGGTGCATCCTCTATCTTATCAAACTCTTCGGGACTCACGGATGTGTGCAGGATGTTCAATGCTTGAAAGTTCCTTTGTAGCACATATGCTTGAATCGGTGTTGGAGTTTCATCTTCATCCGGAATTTCACATCCAACCTCTACAACTTTCCAAAGATCCTTGTGAATTGCATTCATCTAACCGAACATCTTAGTCTTCCATTGGTTATATCCGGTGCCATCAAAGAAAGGTGGCTTCCCCATATGAATTGATGCATTGTGCTCACTAGGTAGTGAAAATGTGTAGTCATGAGCAACTCTTCGATAGTCACCTTTACCTTTTGACCTTGATGAGCTGCCCTTGTTTGAAGAGCGTGAGGCTCTTCTCTTGGGATCGGTATCGGAGTCATCACTAGAATCTATGATAACTCGGGAGATAGACTTTTTCTTCCTTTGCTCCTTCTTCTTTTTCCTCCATGCATTCCACTCCTCATAAGACATCTCATCATCGGATGTCTCTTCTTCACTTTCTTCTCCACCATTCTTATACTTTCCCTTCTTGTTGTTGTTGGATGACTCTACATTCTTGTCTTTGTCTCTTTTATCACTGGGATCACCTTTTTCACCTTCATTAACCAGATTCTCTGGATTCTTCTCATCATCCGACATCTTGACCTCTCTGGACGGTTAAGACCCTTGAATGGAGAGCCTTGCTCTGATACCAATTGAAAAGATCTTAAGATGACTAGAGGGGGGGTGAATAGGCAATCTGCAATTTAAAACACTTAACAAAAATTTCAGACACAGACCAGTCCGGATACTCCGGGTAAGAGCCCGGATACTCCGGGTTTTGTGATCCGAAGTATCCGGAGATATATCCGGAGTCTCCGGGTATGAACGATCTGAAAGAAAACTGCAAGAATCTATGTATGAAAAATAGATCGAGTTAAAGTAAGAGTACCAGGGGTTCCTTAAGATTGATATCCAACAAACAGAACTTACTAGAAACTCATGAGTGAGTAGATCGAGCTCAAACCCTAGAAAAAAGTCTCACAAGCAACTAGCAATGAAATCAAGTAAACTAGTACAAAAGAGACAAGGATTTGTTTCCCGAAGTTCACACCCAAAGGTGCTACGTCTCCGTTGAGGAAGGATTCAAGAGACGGTGCTCAAGAACCCCTATGCTCCTCTTCCAAGGGCGAGATCACCTCTCAAGCCCAATGTTACTTACTATGGATTCCTCGGCGAGGAATGGAGCTTACAAACTTCTTGTGCAGCTCACAATCTTGATTAAGCAATCACAAGCACGCCTAGCCGTCTAGGAGCACAAGGCTCCAAGAGTAACAAACTTGAATCCGCGGGCTTGACCAAAACCAAGTGCTCAAGAGATGGGAATGAGGCTCACTTGCTCGAATCCTTGCTCTTGCTTGCTTCTCACTCAAATCCCTCAATGAAATCACTCAAGAATGGAGAAAAAGGAGTGAAAGAGCTCTTTCTTGGCTTAGGTTTGAGTTCAGCTCGTCAAAGTGGCAAGAGAGAGGGCTGAAGGGGTATGGTGGGGGTATTTATAGTCTTCAGCCCAGAAATAGCCGTTGGGCGAAAGGGTACCCGGAAACTCCGGGCAACACAAGTTCTTCAGCCCGGAAACAGCACCCGGACACTCCGGGCAAAGGGGTCCGGAGTATCCGGCCCTATACCCGGAGTATTCGGGTTAGGCAGGGAAACTTTGATTTTTGCTCTCTTGAATTGTTTTGTGGCTCACAAGTATTTGTCTAGGTTCTCTTGAGCACTAGTTTCAAGTCAATACCTTTGAATTAAGTCTCTCTTGATAGTACGGCGTCCCTATACTCAAATTTCAAAAATAAAATCTAATTCCATGAGTATGCTTGAACACCGCCTTTTTATTTCTTTTTGAGAGGACATATGTCATCACTTGATTCACCTATACATATTCATCACCTGCACACATGCTTAATTACACAATTAAATATACATGTGTTTTGTCATTATTCACCAAAACCCACTTAGGGGCCTAGATCACTTTCAGTTTTAGCTAATAATTATCAATGGCTCATTGATACCAAGGTGTTTTTAGGTGGATGGTTTCAACCCAACAAAACAACAATGCTAATCATTTTCAAAAGGCTAAATTGTATACGGTTCCTGTGCCCAGATAATTGTGCTACCCCCCACACACACCCCCAAAAAGAAAAAGAATTAATATTTTTATTTGAGCTAGGCCTAGTTCAGTTAATTATTTGAGTTCAAAGCTATAACAAATCCTGCCTCGGTTCCATCAGAACTCAAATTATGTTTGCTCAGTGACAACTGTTGAAGTTGAAGTTGAAGTGTCGAGTTACTTGAGTGAAACTAGGCTCAAACAAACAGCAGTGCAACACTGATGACATCACCTCTAGAATTGGCACTATATTTTGGCCCAACTGAGCCCATTTTAAACCTGAGCTACTAGCTAAGCTAGGGGGTTTGACCCTACAGATGGCTCAAGGTCAAGTTGTTGATCCAATTTAAGCCTTGAGATTCCCTTCCAACAACGCAGGCAATGCCCAACAAAAAGAGCCGTTCTCATGGGCAGAATCGTCACATCCTCTGGTTTGAATTCGAAATCGCATCCAGGTCGAGTTGTTTGCAGCTGCATCTGGGGCCACCTCCTCATCCTGCGCCCTTAGACCACGTCCTTAGGCCACAAGCTGGCCCAGCCAGCCACGCAACGGTCGATCCGGAAATCCAATCCGCGATCGACGGCGCAGATGCCCCGTGCAGGTAGACCAGGTTCGTCGAGCCTTCTCCAGCTTGGTGCGGCCCCGTTTCCTGCCACCTGACACAGAACTTCCGTAGACTTGGTCCATACACTACCGCCAGCGTGTTGTTCCACACGGCCGTCGCCCCCATTGAGAGCTCGGTCCATAGACACGGTCTGCGTTAAGAGGAGGGAGAGCCGCCGCAGCCCGCAGGTCACGCGACGGCGACGCCCTAATTTTTCGAAATCCTCCGGGCGGGCGCTTCTCGCTCTCACCCGTTCGCCATTCCGCCCATCTCTCCCCGCCTCTCCCCCCTCCCCCCTCCCTCCTGGAGGCCTAGAGCGATCCATCCCCAACCATAGCTAGGCTCGCCGCATCCCCGATCCCCGACGCAGCTCGTTGTTGTATGTCGCAGAGCGTCGCCAATCCGGCCAGATCCGCCGGTTCGAGGTGAAATTTTTCGCATTCTGGTGGGGGGGGGGGGGGGTTGATTTTGGGGTATTTATCTGTTTCTGGTCTGATCATTGGGGGATTCGCGGTTAGGGTTCCGATGGAAAACCAGGAGGCGGCCGTCGCGCAACAGCCGAAGGACAGCGTGAAGGTGGCCGTCAACGTAAGGCCGCTCATCACGGCGGAGTTGCAGGACGGCTGCACGGATTGCGTCACCATCACGCCCAGCGAACCGCAGGTACCGATTTGTTTGATGGCAAGCGTCTCTGATCCTGTGTGATCTGCTGGGGAGAATTTGATCCTTCTGGGACTTGGGTGCCGAGATGAGTAGTGGAGGATTTATTCTCAGGGCCATCGTATTCACTGATTCGAGACTGTTCTTTAGTATTCAACAATTTCGACGGTAGTAATTAGTTTTCCGGAAATGTAATTCATAACTGTTGGATCACAGCACTGGACGCATATGAACTCAGCATTTGCCACTTTTGTTCGTATATCCATTTATTGAAATGGCTTGTAGGCTCAGTTTCTCAGATAGATGATAATTTGTTTCTGTGCCATTTCAGGTTCAAATTGGGCCTCATGTGTTCACCTTTGATCACGTCTATGGCAACTCAGGCCCTCCATCATCATTAATATTCGAGCAATGTGTTCACCCGCTGATTGACGCATTGTTCAGTGGATACAATGCTACTGTTCTAGCATATGGACAGGTGCAATACTGTTGTATGATGAAAATAATTGTCTTGGTAGGCTGGCTGTCTTTTAGATGATTATTCTGTTACTTAGTTGCTGGTCTTTGGCAATTGTAGACAGGTTCTGGCAAGACGTATACAATGGGTACTGATTATAGTGGTGAAGGTAACTGTGGAGGGATAATTCCTCAAGTTATGGAGACAATTTTCAGAAAAGTTGACGCCTCAAAGGATGGCTCAGAGTTTTTAATTAGGGTGTCTTTTATTGAGGTAAGATAGTAACGCTTGACTCTTTCTTATTCATACCAGACGCTGTTAGCTTGTTATCATTTTGTGGTTTGTTGCTATGGATTTCAGATATTCAAGGAAGAAGTCTTCGATTTGCTTGATTCAAATCACGCTGCTGTAAGACTCGATTCAGTCTCTGTACCCAAATCATCAGCACCTGCCAGAGTGCCGATTCAAATACGAGAGACTGCCACAGGAGGAATAACCCTCGCTGGCGTGACAGAGGCTGAGGTGAAGTCTAAAGAAGAGATGGCATCATATTTGATACATGGTTCCTCGTCACGTGCCACAGCAAGCACAAATATGAATAGGCAGTCAAGGTACGATGTGCATACTTGAGTCTCTTCCTGTCAGGACCATTAATGTGGAGTACATTTCTATTCTGTTTGTTCACCATCTTAGGTTCTGATAACTTTTATTTGAATGGTGCTGCTTATCTGTAGCCGCTCTCATGCCATCTTTACAATATGTGTTGAACAAAAGAGAGCATCTGGTACATCTGACAAGTCATCCAGCAGTGACTATGATATATTATCATCAAAGTTTCACCTAGTTGATCTTGCCGGTTCTGAAAGGGCCAAACGTACTGGAGCAGATGGACATAGACTTAAAGAAGGTAATGAAGGCTCTCCAAACGTTTGTACATGTCAGGTTAATTCATCAGATAATGGGGTAATTGATTTTATGATTGTTGTCTATTCATGTCCACAGGAATACACATAAATAAAGGCCTTCTAGCTCTTGGCAATGTTATAAGTGCATTAGGTGATGAAAAGAAAAGGAAAGAAGGGGCATTTGTACCATATCGGGATAGCAAATTAACCCGCCTTCTACAGGTAAGACTTTTATGTTTATAGTAAATGTGATGTATCAGCACCAATTTCCATGCTATAGTTTGGTAATATGCACACCTCATCATTTCAGTTTCTTTATGAGATATTGTTTAGTAATCACTAACCTTGTTAGATTTACGTGGGACATGTCTAACGGCTTAAATCAATTCTGCAGGATTCTCTAGGTGGAAACAGCAAAACTGTTATGATTGGTAGGTCTATTTTTTTCCCAGACATATCCTAGCATCGGAGGCTCTTAATAACTTTGTTTTGCAAATTTTGTCCTGCAGCATGCATTAGTCCTGCTGATATAAATGCAGAAGAAACAATAAACACACTCAAATATGCGAATCGTGCACGCAACATCCAAAACAAAGCTGTGGTGAACCGTGACCCAGCTACAGCTGAGATGCAAAAACTGAGGAGCCAGCTGGAGCAGCTTCAAACCGAACTGTTGTTCTCCCGCAGTGGGAGTGCAGCGTTAGAAGAACTTCAGGTAGGTTTGTCTTTTCTTGTTTGGCTGGTCCACTTAGTTGATTTTGTCATCTGATTTTGTTTCTTGTACCTATCAGTTGCTGCAGAAAAAGGTCTCTCTGCTTGAGCTAAAAAATTCTGAGCTAAACCATGAACTCAAGGAAAGGGAATTGTCATGTGAGCAGTTGGCAGAACGTGCACGTGCTGCTCAGGTATCTATCAGTTCTTCTGTTTGAAACTCAAGGTTTTATTATGTAACATTTTCATTCGTCTGGGTTCAATATATCTTTAAAACATGGTAGTATATGTTTGGTCTCATAATCACGCAAATTAGTTTATAGCACTTGAGCTAGTCAGTTAGATGAAAACTGCTGTTATCATAGCAAATTAATAAATTAAGTAAATGTTGACACAGCTGGAAAGGGATCAGTTAATGCTGAAGATTGAAGCTGCAAGGAATGGAAAGTCATGGGATGCTCTTGAAAATGCCGGTTTCGATCAAGTGAGTGAAGTTACATTTATATGCTCCATTAAGATTTATATATGCCTTGTTATACCATCTTACTACAACTTTTTTTCCCTGATAAGGATGTGGACCTTATGAAGAGCTATATATCAAAAATCCAGCAGTTAGAGAGTGACTTGATGCGGCAAAACTTCTCCAGTGCTTGCAGACATGGTTTACATGACCAACTAGCCATGGAAAGGGACATACTTCTACATGACCTGGGTTCTGAATGTGAAGTAGGAACACCTGATGTTTCAAGTGAGGCACTGATAAATTTCGTGAAATCACTCCCTTTTTTTATCCACTTGACCATTTTTAGTACATTTAACTGCAACCAGCACACTAACCAAGTGCTGAATATCACTTGTTCCTAAAACTAGTTTCCGTTTCAGAAATTGAACCTCTGTATCACATTTTTTGTTCACCAAACTTGTTCCTAAAACTGCTGAATATTTTCCAGCCTGGAACACCTGTCCTTTTCAGACTCTATCGATAACTATGCTATCTTTAGGTGAAGTTGATGAAGAAAAGGAGAGAGAACATTCATCTATGCAAGACCAACTGGATAAAGAGCTACAGGAACTGGATAAACGACTTCAGCAAAAGGAGGTACAATTCTTCTATCTCAACTATTGTGGTCTCTTAAAATTAAATTCATTCTCAGCATCATGTTTGGTAACCCGCTTTTCAGGTCTGCTTTACATGTACATATGTTCTTATGTATCCTCAATCTGCGAGCCGTTATATTATATTTTTATTTTTGATTCATAAATCATAATGAACAGTATAATTATACCTCCTTTTCATGTTTCAAAAGGCAGAGATGAAACAATTCGGCAAGAGCGATACCTCTGTTCTCAAGCAACATTATGAGAAGAAGTTGAATGAGTTGGAGCAAGAAAAGAAAGCTCTTCAGGTTTCACTAGCTTATTACTTTACTTACATTATGCTTTTTTTTACTGACACGCTAGTAACACTCTTCTTATTTACAGAAAGAAATAGAGAACCTTCGCCATGCATTAACCAATATATCTTCGTCTACGGATGAGAGTGCTCAAAAACTGAAAGAAAACTATCTTCAGAAGCTGAACGCACTTGAATCTCAGGTTTGTACTTCAGCTGAATTGCTTGTTCCATTCTTCATATACTAACTGCACAACATTTGCAGGTCTCCGAACTCAAGAAAAAGCAGGAAGCTCAACAACAGCTTCTAAGGCAGAAACAGAGAAGTGATGAGGCAGCAAAACGTTTACAAGAAGACATTCAGCGCATAAAATCTCAGAAGGTGTTTTTTCCCCTAATTTTCCCAAACGCAATTAAGTTTTCTTTTCCTTTTACATATATACCTTTCATTCGTATAGGTTCAACTTCAACAAAAGATCAAGCAGGAATCTGAGCAATTTAGAGCTTGGAAGGCTGCCCGTGAAAAGGAAGTACTTCAGGTAGTTTTTCTTGTGGGCACTTGTTTCTTGTCAACTCCTTTCTTGCAGAACTAGTTGTGATAGTTCTGTGTTTGCATTAATTAGCTCAAGAAGGAAGGGAGAAGAAATGAATATGAGATGCACAAGCTTTTGGCCTTAAATCAGAGGCAGAAAATGGTCAGTTTTCTGCCCCCCCCCCCCCCCCCCCCCCGGTTAAACTAAAATGGTTGTCACCTACAACTTTCTGTTTGAAATTGTAGGTCTTACAGCGGAAAACTGAGGAAGCTGCAGCTGCAACAAGAAGATTGAAGGAGTTGCTGGAAGCAAAGAAGTCATCTCGTGAAACATATGGTAGGAAGCTACAGCCGATGGCTTCATATTCATGAAACTTAGGTTGATGTGTGTTCATGAATCATAACTGATGATATTTTTACTACCTGTTTTGGTTTCCTATTTTATCAGGAGGTGGAAATGGTTCAGGGATGCAGGTGTGCTTCAAGAAACCTTTGTTAGGAAATGCAAATACTGGTTTTCCCACACCTTCTATACAATGTCTAAAACATTCTTTTTATATGTTGTTAGGCTGTAATGCGAGCCATCGATGATGAACTTGAAGTAAATGTAAGAGCACATGAATTACGCTCATATTACGAGCGACAAAAGCAAGAGTAAGTCTATGTTTTAAATTGTTTACAGTTTGTAGACCCTAATCTAGTAATGGTTTTGTTGTTTTCTGGTGAGTTAGATGTGGAGCAATTTTTTATGATGGGACAGACAGATTTGCAGTTATTCAATGTAAACATGTTCTGAAAATAATCTGCTGCTGTAAACTTGTACCCCCAGACCACTACAGAATTAGCTATGTACCAATTAGTAGGGCATATAGATATACAAATTGAATCGTATCATTTCGTTCGGCCAAGTATTACATTTATAGAAAGTTCTTCCAACAAATAACTCTGTGAGGGCTTGTTCAGTTTGGGGGTGGGGTGGGGAGGTGGGGTTGGGTGGGGATTAAATCCCCAACAAGTCAAAATCCCCCTCAATCCCTCCCAATCCCTTTGTGGAGGGGATTAACCGAACAAGCCCTGAAGGGAAATAATGTGAGAGTATCTAAGATTTGCACTGACCTAATAGGATGAAATTCTTGACCAAATTTTGGCATTATTAACTGTCTCCAAAGTTCCTTATGACTTGATATACTCATATCGCTGTATTGATGAATCACCCCTTTTCCTTTATATGTCTGGCTGTGTAATATATGACCTGTAATTCAAATATAGTTTTGTAGAATGTCTCTTCTGTAGTTCTGTATATGTTATGCGCAACATTATTGTGGCACAATTACACCTTTTTTACATCGCCTTTTTTTCTTGTAAAATAGGAGAGCAGCGATATCCAAGGAAATAGCCAAACTAAAGGAGGAATCAAAGCACAAGATGAGGTTGGTTGATTTACATCTCAGTTTTTTGTGAATGTTAGTTTGATATATATGTTTCGGTCTCTGGAATGATGCTTACTAATTTTTATTTCCATAGCGACTGTCCTCAAGCTATGTCTCCCAGTGCTAGAAGTTCTAGGATCTCAGCATTAGAGAACATGCTGTCTTCGTCAGCTAGTGCTATGGTGTCTATGGCCTCTCAACTGTCAGAAGTAGAGGAGCGGGAGCGTTTGTTCAATGGTAAAGGTAGATGGTATCATGTCAGGTCCCTCCCAGAGGCTAAGAACATTATGAACTACCTTTATCAGTTAGCATCTTCTGCTAGGTATGCTGTACTTATGCTTTCCTTCGATGCATTTTGTGGTGGATCTTATGGATGCCCATTCCTGATTTGTGGGTTCTTATTTTCTTTGTTTTATTTTTAGGTGTCAAGTACAAGATAAAGAGGTGGTTTGTAATGAAAAAGAACACATCATTAGTGAATTGAAGGAAAAGGTCGTTGTGCTTAATAGCGGGATCAGGCAGTTAGAAATGCAAGTAGAAGATCTAGGCCACCAAAATATGCAGGTAAAGATTTTCCTAGTTTTGTATTGTGCAAATCTGATGACACCAAAGTATGGAATACCATTTTGATATTTAGATATAACTTGGTTTTCATCGCTCACATGCACTAATTGGCAGCTTTTCACTGCATTGAACAATGCAAAGAAAGCTGCTAACTATTCAAGGAATGACAGTTGCATTTCAGAAGATAGTCAGACTTTTGCCTTGCGCAAGGTATTTTTCCACCTTTAAGTTCTTCTACATCTCATCTATTGATATTCGTAGTCAATGTGCACCTGTTAAATATGCCTGACCGTCCCTTCTTGCAGAGTGTTCGACCTTCTCCGTATTTTGGTTATAGTAAGAACGATTGGTTGGACGATAACGATATGGACACATCAGACTCTGATTACTCGGGAGAATTAGAAAATATGAGTGAGGAGTCTGATGCAGACTGGGTACAGTCGACCAGGAAAGTCAGAAAGCACCGGCGAACACTGTCCAGCCATATAAATCCTAATCTGGGTTATCCAAACACACAAGAAAGTGCCAAGCCAGAGAAGCTCACTGATGAAAAGTGCATCTTGCCCAATGTTGTTCCATCAGACGGCTGTTCATGCTCAAAATCCTCCTCGTGCAAGACCAACAAGTGCGAGTGCAGAGGCTCAGGTGCACAATGCGGCGCAGGCTGTGGTTGCAAGGACATCAAATGTTCTAATAGGAATTCTTCTTCAGATAACCCAGAAATCGTCAATCAGGGAATCATGCTTCTCAAAAATGCTTTCTCTGAGAAGGATAATCAGGATGCAGAGCCAAGAAAGGCTTTGGCTGATATTGGTAATAATGTGGTAAGTACTGTGATACCCAGTTTGGCTTAGAATCACTGCATTCATCTGCAGATTTGTAGGTAACAGTTCATTGGCATCGATGCATTGACCCGGTTTGCAACTGTTCTGTTCTCAGGTTAACCAAACTGCAGAGACAAAGAAGAAACCAAGGAAAAACTGGCGCAAATCGACTATTCAGCTCGTCCCGGCCCCTCTCCCGCCCTCTGCGACAGAGGCAACCGAAGCTGCCACGCGGGACAGAGTCGACATCCCCCTGAAGCTGCCGCGAGCCATGTCCTCCGGGCCCGCTGAGAGCAACCCTCCTCCCCTCACGGACCGCAATGCCGCCAAGCGAGGCGAGTCCGTGAGCACCGGCAGCAAGGAGAGCACGGCGGCCACGAGGCCGCCGTCTCAGCTGAGAAAGAACGCCACCACCGAGAAGGAGAACCAGTTGCGATAATCCCCGTGCTGCGGAAGCCTGTTGTTAAGACGGGGGAGGCCGCCTCGGCGTCCTTCTATTCTCCAAGGGAGGGAGGGAGCCCTTCTCGGGTTCCTTGGGATGAGGCGATGTCGTTGCAAAATGTTGTTGTGCCTTGGCTGGAACGCAACGCTTTTGTACGATGACGGTGCAGTAACATAGTGGGTTAATTTATGCCAATCTCGTAAATCGTGCCCGCTCCTTTTGAACACAGCATTATTGCATTAAGGCCGTAATATACGTCTCACGTGCGATGTTTTTCGAGTTCTTCGCTGTAGACACTGATTCTTTTTTGCGAGTCGTGGTAAAGGCCTCGGTGGCAAGGTCCACTGGGACACGCTGCCGCTGGAGTGACAGGCCAAACCACGGCTGATCCGCTGGTGTTGGCTCAGCCGCGCTGTGCCTTTCTTCCGGGCGAAATTGGCCATGTCTTTTCGCGTGTGTTTTTTCTGATGCTTGGGATTGCATGATTGATCACGACTCCTTAGCCACTTCACCTTATCGCCTCGTGTCAGTGTTGGGTTTTATTATCACGGCGGGGTTGAGCTGGAAAGCTATGCTTCTGCAGCGGTGGAATCCAACTATGCTCGGATGGCTGTGCGTCTGCAACACACTACAAGGATTTATTCTTTGATTGATCTCAGCGGGGAGCCCTTTTTTTTTCCAGAAACATCTCAGCAGGGAGCTGGTCAGCTGGACCGACCGTGCTTCAGGTTATTCTCGCTTCCATTCCGTTCAGCGTTCAGACTATTCAAAGCTGATTGTCGTCTGACGAACACGAGCCCATGGGCCATTGTCGGGCCCAATGTTTACTGGCCATCGTGACGCTGCTTTCTCTCGGTTCTTCACACGTCAACGAGTTCGCAGCCCGCACATCATAAAAATGAGAGATGGTAGTGTCGCAACGGCCGTTCCGTACGAAAAGCTGACGAGAGATTGATGGATGCAACGGCGACACGACATCCCGTGCCCAGCAGCTTGTCAAACCCCGGGGGCCGCACCGGAACCGGAACCCGCCCGTGCCCCGCGAGTCCGCGACCCCAACCTTGACGTGCGCACCCGCCGGTACGACGACCCAGCAGCGCCCCCCGCGGTGGATTCGCCGCGCGAGTCGCGCACGCCCATCCGCGCGAGCAGCGCGGCGCGGCGCGGCTCGTGCCCATCGGGTCAACCCCGTATCCCGCAGGCCGCGGCCGAAGCGTCCCCGCCGCGCCCGGGCGCGGCGATCTCGCGAGCCGAGCTCCATGCATGCATGGTCCGGTGGCGGCCGCGCGCGAGACGGGAGGGGAAACGGAGGTTGGCGCGTCATTCGTGCCCGTCGCTGTAACCGATCGAGCGCGGCATGTCCCGTCTCGAGCTCCCCTGTGTGGTCAAACACGTGAACAGGTGGTGCCCCGCCCGCCGTTGCATCGCGCCGCGCCGCGCGCGCACATGCGCGGACCTTGCCCCCCTCGCAATCCCGGTCACGTTTCCCCAACGGCCCGTCGACGGCGCCGCGGGATACGTCCGGGCGCGCATGCCTGCCCGCCGCCGCCCCGGCCTCGTTCGGTCAGCAGCAGCCGGCGGCGAGGTTTGTTGAAAAAATAAACGGGAGCAACGACCGGGCCGCCCTCGCTCGCTCGTCGTGACTTGTGTCGATCTCGTCGCGAGACGGCCGCACGCGCGCCGCGGGCGGCGCAATCAGGCAGGCCGGCAGGCAGGGTCCGCCGGGCATGATTGTTCTCGATCGACACAGGGGAGGGGACTGCTCGGGGCTCCAGAAAGTTCCTGTGCGCCTGCAGCGACGGGCGCGGCGCCACTGTTTCGCGCACATGAACAGCGCCCCCGGGGGGGGTAAGATGTCAGTGGATCGGAGAACAATGCACGGCACGATCGGTGCAACCTTTCAATGAGAGGGGCAGGATCGGAGCGTACAGCAATCGGTTCGAAAGATTTGTTACGTACGCAACAGTACGCACCGGCTGGCGACCACGACACGGCCGGGCCTGCTGGTGCTGAGGAAGACCACGTCGGTTTCCATGCGTCGGGGCGTGATCATCAACAGGAGCACGCAGCAATTCTCCAAGCCTCCAGAAATAAAGCTGCTGCTACCGATCCATCCCTGTGCGCTCGCTGCCACTGTACGATCGACGTGTTCAGGTCCGAAACGCATGCAACGTTCAGGTCTGAAGCGTTGGATCGCCACTAAACACACACATCATCAGTGGTGCAGCATGGCATGCATGTCTTCAATTGAGTGATGCTAGCACTGCATCACACAAACACGTTACACGTAGACGCACACATTCAATATCCCGACCACCCCTGTCGATCGACCAGGTACACGTACGTGCGTACGTCGAGGTACGGCACGGCTACTCCGGGGACACGTACAGCACGGCGCATGATTGGCTCCGCGCCGAGCAATCATGCGATGCGGCGCGCCTCCCCGGAAAAGGGACACCGCAACTAACTACCACGCCCGCCTGCCCTGACGCGCAGCTAGCGAGCCGACCGGCCGGCGCATGCACGCGCCGACTTGGGACGGACGGATGAGACGGCCAGGACGACGGACTAGAAGCCCTCGCCGGGCTTGTTGGCCCCGTTAACGTAGTAGGACGCTGTGGCGGCGGCAGTGGCGGCGGCGACGCTGGTGCTCTCGCCGCCGCTCCCCGCGGTCACGTCGACCGCGCCGCGGGCCGCAGCGTCCGCTTCGTCCTTGGCCATGCCGCCGGCGGCCGACGCGGGGTCGACGGAGGGCAGCTTCGACAGCAGCGCCTCCAGGCTGCTCATCGACGGCACGATGTGCATCTGCGCCGCCGCGGTGGCCTGCTGGCCGCCGTAGGGGTCGTAGCAGAGGTCCATCTGCGGCACTAGGAGGCCCGGCGGCCAGGCGTCCGCGGGGGCGCCGCCGCCGACGCACCCGGCCGCCGGGAACGCGGCCGACGACGGGTGCGGCAGCAGCACCCCCGGGATGCTCTCCAGGTACCCGAACTTCCGGCGCAGCATCACCACGTAGCTCAGGTCCTCCACCACCTGCATGTGCGTGCGTGTGCAGCCCGATCGAGCCCGGGCGCGGCAATTCGTCAAACAGGAACAGCATGTAGAACCAAGCACCACACGATCGTGGTCTCACGCACACGTCAGCGTGCACGCCATGTCGTGCATGCATGCAATGCAAACAAGCTAAGCTGCTGCTGGATGCACCAAGTCACACACAGTGACACAGTGTCGATCATATCAAGGTACCTTCTTCATGGAGCCGAGCTGCACGACGCCTTCCCTGACAGCGATCAGAGCAATGGTCTGCAAGAGAGACGGCGGCGCAGGATGCGATGCGTGGTCAGCTTTGGAATGCAGAGCTCTTTGTTTCTCAATCGAAAATGAGATTGTTAATTATCTACGGGCTCTATACCTTGATACCAGACTGGAACTGAGCCTCCCATGTCCTCGGATGCTGGAAATTAAACCAACCGCACTCATGAAGACAAAAAAAGAAGAAAAAAATACAAGTGTTCAGTAGCTGCTACTATGTGTTGGGAGCGTTGTACGACGACATGTTGATGTGCTGGCTGAGGAGAGCTAGACGCTTACAGAATCGGCAGGGTTGCTCCACGAGGAGATGAGGTTGATCTCGCGCTCCTGCGGCTGGGCCTCCTGGAACACCCACTTGTGGCTGTGGTCGGCTGCCACTTTCCCTATCAACCTGCAACGCATCACCAAACAACGGGCCGGGGACCGCGGCATCTAATAAGCTCGCTCGCTGATTAGCACGTGATCAAACCAAAGCCGTGTTTAATTAGCAAAGCTAGCTGCTGCTACTAGGCTGCAGCTGATGATGTAGTATGTAGCCGCAGCAAGCAAAGCCTGCATACCCTTCGCCGTAGTTGTAGATGTCGTGGGACATCTTGAAGAAGAGCTCCGGCTGCAGGCCCTGCTGCCGGCTGGCCTCCTGCCCGGCGGCACACTCCGTGTAGGCGGCGGCGGCGGCGGCGGCGGCGGCAGGAGCAGCTGCGCCCTCGTGGTCACAGCCGCCAGACGCCGCGAAGTTGCAGAACCCATCCTCCCATGCCAGGATCCTGGACGTTGCACCCCCCAGCAGGGATCACGTGTGTGCAAGCAAACGCAAACCGGATCCATATAAATATACAAGAAATTGGAGAGGGAATAATAAGAAGGGATAGCTAGCTTGGTCTCATCAGGGCGTACCAGTTCCTCCTGTTCCCTCTGGTCCGGTCGTAGATGCCGCCCTGGAGATCCCATCTGATCGAACAGCGGGTGGATAAATAAACAAATACTAAATTAGATGCCGCGTGCGTCGACGACGACGACGAGAAGAACCAAGAACCAAGCGCGGATCGATCGCATGCTCGAGGATGATCGACGACGACCACGGCGAGGACGAGGGGGACTCACTTGGGCGGCGGGTAGTTCCTGGGGAGGATCCGCCAGAAGACGGCGTACACCCACTGCGCGTCGTCGTGGGCGGCGCAGAGGCTGCGCAGCGTGTGCTGCAGCAGGTGCGTCACGGCCAGCGGGCTGAGCTGCTCCTCCATTGCAGCCACCGGAGGGTTATGGCAGATGCCTGGGCTGCTGGGCTCCAACCCTGGCTCCCCTTGTATGAGCGAACAGCTTGTTTGGCTTCCTGCACTCACTTCTTATCAGTGATGATCTATCAAGATGGGTTCACTGCAGGCTGGGAGGAGCTGCACACTGCACTTGATCTCAAGCTAGCTCTATGGTAGCTGAAGAAGAGCGACTAGAATCTAGAGAGAGATGGAGGTAGCTAGACGTGGTGCGAGAGGAGCTGGTTCGTGGAGGAGTAGGCGTTTCCTTTTCTTGCTTGCTAGCTTCCACTTTTGATCGCTCTGCCATCGGCCGGTTGCGACTTGTGAGGGCAGGCCACCAGTCCACCACCGGGGAGCAAACCACACTTGCCCTGATTTATACAGCTACCATAGCATCTCTCTCTCTCTCTCTCTCTCTCTCTCTCTCTCTCTCTGAGTCGTCGTGCTACAGTGATCACTTTAATGAGATGCTAGTGCTGGTACGTTGCTTCTCGCTTCCCACAAACTTAGGCATGGACCATATGTCGCACAACATTCTATCTTTTTCCCATAGAAATCTATATCTGTTATAAAGACGATCCCCACTCACGATCATTGATTTCTATTTCTCTAAAATCACATTGAGCCACATCACCCTTTTTGTTTCAGCCGTTCAATCTCAGGTACACAACTATATCTTAGCCATCCGTTCAAGGAATACCAACCGCCATGCGCTCTAATTTCTCTCAATTCTTAGCAATCCACGTCAGCACACATCATTTGCCACCAAATACCAACAATCAATATGAGCGTCCCACTTGATCTTCCTTCAATCTCCACAATGCAGATGCAAACAGTCACTGTAGTGGCATTAACATTAACATAAGGCTCAAGTGCTCCACTAACAAGACATTCATATATTATTATGTCCCACACAAAAATCTACCGAATAGCTTTCTCAAATATCCGCAGCAACGCGTGGGGAATCACCTAGTTCTTATCATTAGTGGGGGATCATCCTATCATCCGTGAGCGCACAGATCCTCGCTGCCTCCTTGGTGCCCGCATCAGACCCCAAATGGAGTCTTCGTAAAAGGAAACAATGCGCTGGTGATTGCTCGCCTCTGACGACAGCGTCCATGCTTGCTCCAACTTGTCTTGTACAAGCTAGGGTCCTCCAGAGAAGTAGAGGAATCAGGGTCATGTTTAAAAACCTGCACATCATGGTATCATCTCGCAACTTTTTTTTCTTTCTAAAGTTTACCTATATATCTCACATCATTGCTAAGAGCAACTCCAAGTGACTAGATATAATCATAGCTAAATTTAGAGTTTTAGATGACAGTAAAAATATAGAAACATTTCTAACCGATGAGATAAACCAACAGGCTCTCCAAATCTTGACTATCCATATTCAAATCGCCTCCACGTCCGCATCGCGTCCCCGCGGTAGGGGATGGCCAGCGACTTGGCAGCCACAGCCAGGGACGGGCGACTCCAGCTTGGCGCCTCGATTGCCGCGCCAAACAACGGGGAGGAACGGCCGCGAGCAGGGAGGGCACAGCCACGCGTGCCGAGCCATGTCTGCAGGGAAGGAGCGGCGAGGACGGACCGCATTAGCGGGAAAGGAGCGGCGGGCGGCGGGGATGAGCCGTGCGAGCAAGGAGGGAGCGCAGGGAGGGCGTGTGGCAGGGAAATGGCGAGTGGGAGCTGCTCGGCAAAGTTGCCTAGCGGAGGGGAGAGGATACCAAGCCAGATAGAGAGGTTGTTGAATCCATTTTTTCTTGTGTTCTTTTATTTTTACCGATCCGAATGGATTTAGCCAAACTCTTGGAGTTGCTCTTTGTCTACTTATTAAGCCAAAAATTACAGGCCCAAATTTCTCTTTTTTAAAAATGAACCAACAAAGGGTGAAGCACCACATGAACATCACGCTAAATTAGCCCGAACGAGTTTTTCTCACAAAAAGCATGTACTTTTTCTGTCCTAAATTATTAGCCGTTTTGACTTTTCTAGATGCATAGATTTTGCTTCGCACTAAACACATTCTGGAAGAGGTTCACCAACACTATGGATCAAGGCAGACTGAATTGCCATGACGTTGCCTTTGAGGTGAGGCAAGCACCCAAAATAAAAACGCGAGGGCGGCGGCATGGAGCAAGGCAAAATTATTTTCAGATAACAGAGATCTTAGTTTTATTAAAAGAAAAGATAACTTGTTCTCTGCACAAAGAAGTATGGACACATCCATTTATCTTTGCTGCGATACTATTAGGATTTGAATCATATTGGGCAAAGAGTAAACGCATCCACAACCTCATCACCGCATAAACCCAAAAGAAAAAAAAAGAAAGAAAACCCCGCTTTGGCACAATGAGAACAAAAGGGTTGGCGTCTGAAGGTCGGGTGAGCATTGAACTAGTAGAGTAGCTCTGTAAGGTACCTATCGTTTGGTCAATTTTCATGTGGTTTCTTCTCTTCCATAGCACCGGATTCAGAAAACCGTGTGTGTCACGGCGGAGGTCAAATGGTGAGGTGAGGTCGAGAGCACATCCCCTAGCATGGTCCGGTCGGGGGAAGGGAAGACGTGCGAGGTGCGACCACAACCACAGGCCATGGAAACAGGCGAATTGGAGAGGTGCTCCAGGTGACCAGGTCCCCTCTGGCCTCTGCTCCGGGGCAGAACGGGCAGGGTTCAGATTCCTTCAGCATTCAAGTGAATTCGCATGGTTTTCATATGCATGGGGACTCTTCATTTCGCATTTTTATCACAAAATTTTGCAGACCTGAAGCTTGAGTTGGGCTGTTCACGGGGACCGGTTTACAGTGGCACGCTTCTCCTCTGAGTGCGTGGAGCCTGGACTCACCTAGCTTCCGAGGTTAAATGATGGAGATGGAATCGAAAGGCTCTGCTGGAACAGCATCATACCACCACAGAACAACATGGACCTGGGCACAGGCCCTACACCTCACACTCTAATCTCCGATCGAAGAGAGTGATCGAGACGACTGCGAGTGTCTCAGCAAATTTTTGCAGACTCATCCTTGAACCGTGCTAGCTAGCAGTGTCTCTGCGCCGCCAATGCGTCTGCGTGGCCCTGGAGGCCAATAAAGATGCAAGGTGTGCTGCCGCTGTTGTGCAGGGAATGGGGAAATTGCCTGCTGTGGCTGCTGCTCCCTCTTGTTCTGACAAGCTGGACCGCCGCTCTCTCCCAATAATATTGTTGTTCGACCAAATCAGATCTGCAGAATCTGTATCCATTGGGATGCAAGTCATGTAGCTAGAGTGAAAGCTGTCCATGTCCATGTGCATTGAGCTAATTTCCCCCCTAACTAGTTACCCAACAGTGAACATTGAGCTACTCTAGAAAAAAAAATCTCAGCAAAGCAGAGCACCATCCTTTTGACCGACACAAGCACCTTGCATCCAATCCATGGGTCAATCACAGCAGAAGCCTACGAGTCCTAAGCTTGCATCATTGCATGCATGACGCCTTGCTGCAGGTTTGAGCTCATCTCGATCTGGAATTGATGGCTAATGGGGCGCATCCTGCAAAGAGCTAATGATCAGCGAGGGCAGGGATCGGAACCCCTGAAACGATGGCCAAGCATTGGTCATCATCGACAAGGATGGCCACTAGTCCAACTTAATAATTCCTCCTGCCCTACTTGTTGCTCATATATGCATGCTTGCTGTGGGAAGTTTACTGGCTCTGCCTTTTCATTATCGAACATGCTACCTCACGGTACAATGGTAAAAAAAGAAATAGTAGTCTTGAAATAGGAAAATAATTAAATAATAAAATATCAAGATAATAACTAAGAAGTCCTGTTGGGCTCAGGCAAACTTTGATCCAATGGTTAAGATAAACTCCAGGGTGACAGACTGACAGTGGATGGTAGAAGTAATAAGCTCACAATACACCTGTTTTGATCCAAAATTTTCATTCCTCAAATCAAATAGCTAGTCCATTTAGCTCCGTAGTACGGATTAGTAGGAGGCAACTTGTTGACATGCGTCGCTTTTTTTTTAATATCTACATAAATTTCCAAAGATATATGAAAGCTCTATCACTCTCATAAGATCTCAATTTTCATGACAGATACTGTGGACCAAACAGGGCATGGCTTCCACGGAGTAAAAGCGTACGTGCAAGTGCAATCCTTCCATGCTGCTTTCCGTAGCCACCATCTGCCTGTCTACACCTTCAAGAGGAACTAATGCTGAAAGAGTCCCAAAAAATTGCTGAAAGAGTCGTGCATGCTTGGTGCTGCTCATGAATAACATACATGGTGCCAAATTAAATTGAAGATCACATGCATTTTCTTTTCCTTGATCCCTTGCTACTCCTTATCCATTGACTGCTCCCCATCCAAATGAGTATGCATGGGAGGAACGCAGATGCTGGGGGAGTGAAAAAGGGGTGGGGAAGGTATGGGCTTGAGAGATGGCAATGGATAGTAGCCAAGATCACAAGGCACTGCCGACAATTTATATCCAGCAGCGCCGCGCATGCACTTCTGAGTCTTCTTCGCGATCAGTGTCGCCATTCCCTCCCCCATGAAAAACTGAATGCAACAGTGCTGACGAGGTCTCATGAAAGCTTTTTGTACGCAAGCTACAACTGAACACGGAATAAAGAATTTTCTTTACTAAAAAAAAAGCTACAACTGAACATGCGCAAGATACTGGCGAGGAAATATGGGCGTTGAGTAGGTGCAGTGTTCGCAGTATTGCAAATTTGCAACAAAAGCGTCCCTCCGTCGTCCCGTGGTCCCGTGGAGGAAAACACATCCTGATTTGTGTCTGAAGGCTACTTGAATCAGAGTCTGATATAGTGGCGCAGAGAGTGAAACTGATTCAAGTTTCTACAGAATTGAACATCACCAGAACAGGGAAATTAATGTGGATGTGGATTCACAGCCTCTTTTCGGTATTACTGCAATATCGAGATGACTGGATCCTTCTCCACGGAAAATTATTCAATTCTCGTCGAGATAGTATTTTTTGTTTCTTGTTCTTGCCCAAAAAAAGAGTCTTTTTTTTTCTGTGAATGGAATATGAAAGTAAGATGCTTTCGAGATCACATTCATTGTTGTTCACCAGAATGAGAGCGGCCTCCGTACATCTGGATTGCCAGTTGGACTGTAACCAATCATCCAAAGGAGCTGTGCTGTGGTCGGACCAGAATGGCAGACCTGTGACAAATTTAGGCCCAGATTCAAGGCTGTGTCGCTGCTGCGTACGGCCAGAATCTGCGCCATTAATTTTCAACGATGATCATGACTGTTCAGAATTTGCTCTCTCTCTGCATCTCTGCTCCCCAAACTTCTAACAGTCACTTCTCTTGCTTAAATTTGGCATGAAATGAAATTCTACTTTTCTGTATGAAAGAAACATGGCACCATTTATGCCATTTCGAGTGATTTTGGTGATCGAATGACAACACAACACTTGGACTAATATGATTGTTAAGATGACCATTCTCAGGCTTTTAGGTTCAAGTGATGACAAAGATAAAGAGAAGATAGGCGTAGCAAGGCCCGAAGAGCCGCCCCTAGGGGGTTCCGCTACCCGGTTAGCGGACGGGGGTCGAGGGGGAGCCGCCCCTCGCGGGTCTCAGGGCAGCGCCCTGAAAGCTCTTCGGTCAGTAGCACCGGAAGAACCGACGCATGAGCATCGGTGCATCCGATGATTGTCGGAAGAACCGACGCCATGGTACTTTGGTGCAGAAGGGAATCAAAGCCAAGTCAGCTTATAGGCACCGGTTGAACCGACGGGATCACAATAGGCATCGGTGCATTGGGCATACTATGTTCCAGAGACGATGTCAAGTGACCAGGAGAAGATTCTTCAGCACCGGATGAACCGGTGATGCATCGGAGGAAAGCACCGGTGTAATGACGTCAGCAGAAGAGTAGAATGCTATGAGTGACCGGTTTAACCGACGGAAAAGCATCGGTTCAACCGGTGGTCACTGTGTTAGCTGTCAGGAGTTCAACGGCTACTTCGGTTTATGAGTGACCGGATGAACCGACGCTACCCCAGCCAGAGGCATCGGTTCATCTGATGATACGCAGATTTTCTGCTGACCGTTGGAGCAACGGCTACAAGACTTGGTGGCCTATAAATACGCCTCACTCCGGCCATTTGAAGATTGCTGGAGTCCAAGGAAGTCACATACACACCCAAGAACCACTCCAAGCCATCCAAGAGCTTAGTGTTCATATCCTTAGCCCTTAGCACACTTTGAGAGTGTTGTGTAAAGGATTAGCTCTTAGTGAGTGAGATTGCAAGGCTTTGAGCCTTTGTGCTGTGGTTCATTAGCGAACCAAAACAAGAGCTTGGTGCGCCGGCACCTTGGAGCGTGAAGCTCGCCGGCAACGTCATCGATCCTCCGACGTGGAGCGGCGACGACATCTTTGTGCGGGGGACGTGGAGACCCCATCCTTTGTGGAGAAACTTCTTAGTGGAACCCGGAGCCAATGTGACCGTGATTGTGTTCACGGAAGTGACTTGGTGGCCGAGTAGCAATACTCTTAGTGAGTGCTACAACAACGTGGATGTAGGTGTGCCTTTGTGGCTAACCGAACCACGGGATAAACACCCGCGTCAAGAGTTTGCTATCTCATATCCCGCTCTTTAAGCTTCCGCATTTCATACTAGCAATTTGAGTGCCTTTACTTTCATAGAATAGTTTCTTTGTAGGAAAGACTATAGGTTGCTAAACTCTTTTGGGATAGGGGTTTCACACTAGAACAACCTAGTTGCACATCTAGATAGTATGTTTTAGTTTAAGTTTTGTGCAAACTATTTGGAGTCACAGGTCTAAGTTTTTATTAGTGCCTAATTCACTACCTTCCCCTCTTAGACTAGAGCACCGATCACTTTCACTGTAACTAACAAGCATTAGCAAAGAAATTTAGTTTCTGAAACAGAAATATACTAGCTTGCAACAAATACGGCAGGAAAGAGACCTCCTTGGTCAACCTGACAAACCGCTCGACAGATCGTCCCAACGGCAGGTCGCAATGCTGAGGGAGCATTCGCATGCAGCCAATAGGCCAACAGATAAATCAACGTCGCCATGCATGGATCGCAAAGAAAATTCCAAAATGATCACGTGACCATGGCTCCCACCCCCATCATATCATTGTAGACCGTGACCCGCGAGTGCGAACGCGATCGATCGATACGCGGACGCCGCGCGCGTGCAGCGACGGCTGCCAAGTGATCGAAAGTAACTCGATCCCTTCTCGCCGCCGGCGGCCGCGCCGGCCGAGCAGCGCCGCAACCTCTCAACTTACTTGCACTGCCCACCGCCGTGCACTCATCATTTCCATGGCTCGCATTCAATCGGATCTGTTGCCGGCCGAGTGCCCGGAGAGACGACGGAAACAGTAAACGACGGCGACGACGAGGCACGCGTATCCGGCGGAGGGGACCCGGCCGGATCCGCTTGACCGGCCGACGTCGTCCTTGTCCACGGTTAATTGAGCAATCCACAGCTAGCCCTACTCCTATCCAGACCGATGGTATCTCTACGCGTACGCAGACGCTGTACGCGGGCCTTCGTCGCGCACGTGACGTGGCGGCCCCAGCATCTGTTCGTCCATCCATCCCCGGGCGGCTGCACTCATCAATGTGGCAACGACACGGCAGGCATGATGGGCTGCTGCTTTCACAGGGAAATACGGAGCAAGAGACACCAAAGGATCTCAGGATACACAGTGTAGATGCCTTTCGCTGGCGGCCTTGCATGTCCGGGTCGGCGGGGGGCGATCTTGTGGATAGGTTTCCATCCTGACCTCTCAGAGGAATTCACTCTTACGGATAGGTCTCGCTGCAACGGCGATGGAGGAGCGAGGGCGCGCCGGTGGGGCTCGATCGACGACGGCGACAGTGCAGGTGCGGGTGCTGGTCTCACGCGCGACAAGGGGATCACGGAATCGCCATCGGCGCATGGTGTTCTCGGCAAGTGGCGAGTGATGACGGGACGTGGACGTGGTTGCAGGAGGAGCGATGGAGCGTAGCTACCGAGCGCTTGCTTTTTACCAACTGGATCGGACCCATCCGCCTGCCGTTTCGGAAGAGCAGACGGCCGGCTTTAGAGTTGGCGATCCAGAGGGTTGGCAGCTGCACGCAGGTGTCGCGTTTTGGATTGATGCTCGCTCGCTCGCTTCGTTCTCTCTCAGGTCGGGCTTAGGGGCATCAGGCGGCGGCATCTTTTTGCGTGTGTGGATCCGAGCCGATCGAAGCCTTGTTTTGTGCGCCATTTTTTTTTATTTTGATACTGTACCATTTTCGTTATTATTTGATAATTAATATTTAATTATAGACTAATTAGATTTAAAAAATTCGTCTCGTGCTAATCAGTTATGCTGTGTAATTAGTAATTTTTTCAATTATATTTAATGCTTCATACATGTATTCAAAGATTCGATGTGACGGATACCGTAGAAATTTTTTTGGGAACTAAACAGAGACGCATGCCTGACAGTCTGAGACGAGTTCGAGAGGTTCAGAATCAGAGGATGCATGGTTTACAGATCCAAATGCACATCATTAGGGAGCATACAAATGGTGCTTTTCTGTCAGTCAATGGCATGATATGCCTTCACAGCCGTACCCCGATCCAAATGGCCTTGTTAGCGGCATCCGGCTGCAAATGATGGAGCTGAGCTGCAATGGGCATCCGATGCTAACATGTACGCTGTCACATAGTATTTCCATCTCATGACAGTGCACTACCACTGGTCTGACGAAACTGAAGAAAACACATGCAGCAGGGTGAGAAAACACAAACTGTCAGCAGCAGTTTGACACGCTGACGGAAGACGGGAAGAGCCAACAGTTAACCCGGAGCACTTCTAGCAGCACTGTAAATGTCAAATCATATATGCGTGCTCGATCGTGATACTACACGCGCGCAGCCTTTGTTGACACCCAGGAATTACAATACATTATTCAGGAATCAGAGAATAGATGAGCACGGACAGATGCTTCCGGCCACAAATGGACAAAGCCATTCACAGCTAGCGTGTCTACGCGACTTGTACCTCTCCGAATTGCAGAAATAGACTTCTTAATGCATTGGACTAGTGGAGCATGACGAGTTTCTCTTCAGAAAACCAACAGTACTGAAAAGATGATACTCTTAGAAGACTGAAGTAAACCCTGTATACCGCAGATATGGTCATCTTAGTGCCAGTGAAGAGGTAGTCTACCAAGTTGCGATTCAGTTCATTACCCCACTCATGGCTTTGTACTTCGATACTGGTGCTGAATTCATCACACGATCCATAGCTGCTGACATTGTTGACTTGGTGAGCATCAGCATTGAGCATTGGACACTGCCTACTAAAAACTTAAAATAATCACAGTGCTATTTTTTTATTAAAGAGCGACAGATAGTTTTCATGAGCCAAAAATTCTGACAAAGTATCACACGACAATGAAAAGTTTTTGCATAAAATTAAGTCGCTCTGACAACTCCTGTTGTGCTAAGATTAAGCCTGAAAAATTCTATTCTTTGATTCAAGTCACCAGGAGGCTTGCATTTTCAGAGTTTCAGAAGACAGCATCATCAGATATCTACTACTTACATGGTTTTTCATATGCCTCCTTTCTTCATTATGCCTTGTCACTAAGGTGAAAGATTTTCCTTTTCCCCTTTCACTGCCTTTGCAAAAAGGGAAATGCAAAAGAAGAGGATTCTTGGGTGCATCAAGGCATTTTCATGTTGTCAATGGACAGTAGAGATTGCCACATCAATCATTTAATCATGAAAACGTCGGATGACGATAGAAGCGTCAGGTCTGAAAGAACTGAACCTTGTATAGGAAGCTATGTTTCAGATACGAAATTCTGCACAGAAAATTTCTCATGCATCTGATGTGGGCTATTTGGCACCAATCACTCTCAGTCCCAGGAAGAGGCCCAATCAGTTCAATTTCAGGCTATTCAGCTATGAGCCTATGACAAGTTAGAGCTCCAATATGCAAACATCAAGGTACCCGTTGACAACCAAATTTGGCACTTGCTGAGGCCGACCGGTCTGGTCTATACAGTCTGAGTAGAATTAGGGTTTTTGTAAAAAGTCCTCATGTAATCCTACTCGTGAAGGGTACGTCTTCCCTGGCCTATAAATATAAAGGCTAACGCCGATTGAGGTTATTCCCAATCGAATCAATACAAAAAATCGCATTACTTTTTATCTCTCAAACCCTAGCCTTTTCCAACTCTAAATTGCTTTCTTCCTTTGTCTCGACGGCGTTTGAAGACGTTCTGAGTGGCTTGCCGACCTCAGGACAACCCTACGTTCACGAGCTCCGACGGGGTCCCTCCCGAGCTCGCTGTTCTAGGTCTTTGTGAAGCCCTACCTTCATCGGTCAGACCGGTCGGCGACACCGGTCAGACCGGTCGGCGACACCGGTCAAACCGGTCCGCCCAGAGCTTCACTGTGTTGATCGTTTTGACGATCGTTCTTGCGTTCTAGCGCATTCGAGTGTGTTGGCGCGATTCTGTGTCAACATACTTTTTGACGACTCCGCTGGGGAACAGATTAATCTGGTTTAAAACCGATCTAATCTAGCTTCTCCGAGAAGATGAGTACTCATGGTGAAATCCACAGCGACAACATCATCAAGGCGACCATGGAGGAGCTCACCGAAGAAGAGCGCAAGGCCTACCTCATCGCTGAAGAGCACCTGAGAGAGCACTTCCTTCAGGGATTCAAGAAGGAGCGAGGAGGCCTATTCAAGAGGGTCAGGGAGTTCGTGATGCCATCGTTCAAGCTGAACCAAGACAAGGTCGAGGTACTTCCTAATGATCCCTCTGAATTAGTTAAGCACTTCTCTCTTATGGTAGATTCGAAAATATCTGCTGCACAAGTAGCCATGGGAGAGAGTTTTGTTGGGCTTAATGATCAGATTGAGGCACTAAAAAAGGGCAAAAGCGTCGAAGATGACACTTATGTTCCGGAGGCGAATTTGGCTGGTGCATCTGTTACCCAAGATCAATTCTATGGGATGCCGCCGAATTCGTTCCCAGGACAAACCCCGCCGCCATCTACCGTCCACGCGCCATCGGTCCAACCGGTCTCGTCGGCCGGTCAGACCGGTGCCGGCGGTCAGACCGGTTACATGACCGGTCAGACCGGTATGACGGGACAACACCCAATGCCCTCTGCACCGCACGCGTCCATCCCTGGTTCGGCCGTCCCTAGCCGAACCAATGAGATAGTGATGCATACAGGGCCTCATGCTACGTCACAGCAGGGATCTGGACCTCACCGAGGACCGATTCCTAACACCAACATGGCTTACACCAGTCCTACCACACAACGCATTGCGTCTTCTTCGCATGCATCGGCCAGCGGTACTTATCAGGCCAATTTTAATAGATTCAAGGAAGATTTGGCCGGTGTACTTAAATCTAAACTTGGGATTGATATGGGTGGGTCACGTTTATATCAAAAGCCATATCCTCCCGAATTTGATTTTGTTTCATATCCTGCTGGTTGGCGCATTTCCGAGTTTGTTAAATTTAATGGTGACGATTCTCGTACAACTTGGGAGCATGTTAGCCAATATATCTTATAATTGGGAGAAGCCGGTCTTAATGATGCTTTGCGGGTTCGCTTATTTTTTTGTCTTTGACCAGAACCGTTTTATCTTGGTTTTCCTCGCTTGCGCCGGGTTCGATTTTAAATTGGAATCAATTATAGCGCAAATTCCATGATCACTTCTATAGTGGGGAAGCCGAAGTTCGATTGGTAGACTTGACATCGGTTAAACAAAACCGAGATGAATCGGTTTTGGATTACTTCCAAAGATTTAAAGCTTTGAAAAACCGATGTTTTAATTAATCTCTTTCAGAAAAAGATTTGGCGGATTTGGCATTTAATGGCTTGCGTTCTTATTTGAAAGAGAAACTTGAGGGTTTTGATTTCATTACGGTTAATCATTTGCAAATGCGAGCTGTTGGTGTTGAATTTAAATATAAAAATTCTAAAGATTCCTTTAAGTCTCATTGATCCAACACACATGTTATTGAGAATGATTCTGATTGTTTGGACGATGAGGAAAAGGGAGTGTACGCCGCTGAGTTTATTTGGTCAGCAAAGGACAAACCTTCTACATGTCCTTCACTTAAGCCGGTTCAAAAGAATCGGCAGAATGAGATGAAGTTTACATTTGATATTTTCAAGTGCGATAGGATTTTTGATGAATTGCTTAAGCATAGAAACATTCATTTATCTCATGCTATACCGCCGCCGAAAGAACTAAAAAGGCATGCATATTGTAAGTGGCATAATTTTTTCTCGCATGCTACTGATGATTGTAATATTTTCCTTCGACAGATCCAATCTGCTGTAGATGAAAGACGATTGGTGCTTTCTGAGATGCAAGTAGACAAACTCCCTTCCCTGTCCACACTTTGAAACTGAATAATTCAAAGGTTCTCCTTCGGTCGGAGCAAATCGAAGGGGCTCAAGGGAAGAATGTGGTGATTGGAGATCCGAGGCCGATGAATGTAAATGATAAGATTCTGGCCCGATAAGTCGTTGCTGAAAAGACTCCTGATGGGAAGCCGACTTTGAGGATTTTTGTTAATGCTCCTAAGTCCGGGGGGCAAGCAAGTTCATCCAGTCAGCTTGCTGTCCAGGCACAAGCTGTCAGACCGGGTCCAACGACCGGTCAGACCGGCCCAGGGAGCAGCCCCGGACTTTCAAGCCGAAACGTCCGAAAGAGGGTACTTGGAAAACAAATGTGCCAAAACTGCAGGGAGGCGTACAAATCAGGGACCCACCTTTGGGCAGTTATTGAACAAGTACACTAAGGCCGTTCAACAAGATCGGCTATTAAAAAAGAGACCTCGTTCACCACCGTGTCGGGGCAATGCTTCGCCTACAAGGAGGGAATTCATCAGGCACAGGGGTGATTATCCTCAGTTTCCTCCACAGAAGGTATATACTACTATGCCTTGGTCCCCACCGATGTCAAATGCAGTTAATCCTGTGTGGGAACATGGGAATCTGGCTCCAGTGCTTTCCAATGTCGTACCCACCACGCTAGTACTCGACCGATTGGGGCCACACAAATCTGGTCCAGCTCAGCGGGCGCCACTGATCTCAGCAGAGACCGGCGGCGCAATTTGTTCCTCCGCGGATTGAGTACCGCGTGAAGGAAAAGAAGTCAGAGGTGCAACCAGAAGCTATTCCAGAGAAGGTCAAGGCCGATACTGTTGTCTAGATTGGTGAGATCAAGGTGGTTGTACAAGACAAGGGTAGGGAGCCGGTAGTGATTGATAAGTCGGTTGCTTCTTCTGTTACTCCTGCCCGGAAGCCTTTCACTGCCAACAATCTTGAGGCAAGTGGCAGCAAAGAGCCGGACAAGTACCATCAACCCCGTTGGTGTCCCAAGGGGTTGACACATACCCAAAAGAGGAAGCTCCAATGCCTTAGCAACAAGGAAAAAAAGGAGCAGGAAGTTGAGAAGGCGAGGGATGAATACTTCAATAAATACAGACCCATGATCCCTCAAGGTAAGGTGTGGCAGGTCAAGACGGTTGACCAACCAGCAGAAGGACCGGTCAAACCAACCCCGTTGACTGGTCAGACCGGTGTTCCCAACCGGTCAGACCGCCCTGAGCCACCGGTCAGACCGGTTGAGCCAAGTGCAGAGAGCACAGCCGAATCAGCGGTGCCTGTTTCGGTTTCTCGAGTTGATGAAGTGGGACCAGCTCCTCCAGTGACGGAAGAAGAGGAACTGGTGGATTATGAGGCATCCCCGGAGCGCAACAATTTGGAGATCAACGTTGTGCATATGTCTTCGGATTACCTCATAATTTTCGAAGAGGAGGTGGCTCATCTTCAATTTGGGCCTCGTGATGCTGTGTTCTAGAAGCCTAAGGAATCAGATAACCACTTGAAAGCTCTCTACATGAGGGGACATCTTAATGGAAAGCCGATTTCTCGCATGTTAGTGGATGGTGGGGCCATTGTAAATTTTATGCCCTACTCATTGTACAAGAAGCTTGGCGGGAAGGATGAGAAGCTGATCAAGACCAACATGATGGTTAGCGGCGTGGGTGGAGGTGATCCCATTGGTGCCAAAAGGGTTGCGTCCATGGAGTTGACTGTTGGAATCAAGACGCTCGCTACAGTCTTCTTCGTCTCCGAGGTGCAAGGTAACTTCAGCTTAATACTTGGGCGTGATTGGATTCATGCCAATTAATGTGTTCCGTCTACCTTGCATCAATTTCTTATTCAGTGGATCGGCGATGAAGTTGAGATTGTACCTGGTGATACTTCCTCCTTTATTGCTACCGCCGATTCCAACTCCATTGGTGCCAATGACAACGTCAAGTGCATATCGGGCTTGGATCTGTCCGATTATGAGCTTATCAGCTGCACCAAGGAGGGTTTCGTTCCTGCAACTCTAAAGCTGATGGAAAATTGACTAAATCACTTAATGTTGTAAAGATGAGTCCAGTAGGCGACTCAGGTGCAACCAGTCAGACCGGGTCCCACGACCGGTCAGACCGATCCTCTTCAGATCGGCCACCAGAGCTGACCGGTCAGACCGGTGGGTCAGACCGGTCAGACGCAGAGTGGCTCCAGCAGCGCATTGAGCACTATCGGGCGCGTGCGAACGATATGTGCAAAACTATTAAAGAATCAGAAGACATGGACAAGCTGGGCCAAGGTTTTACGTCAGCTGATCCTTTAGAAAAGGTAGATTTAGGTGATGATACTATTCCTAGGCCGACTTTTGTAAACAAGAATTTGTCGACTGAGTTTAAAGCCGATTTAATAAAATTATTGAAGGAGTATATCGATTGTTTTGCTTGGGAATATTCTGAAATGCCGGGATTGAGTTGTGATCTTGTTGAACATCGCTTACCAATCAAAGCCGGTTTTAAACCTTATAAGCAACCGGTTAGACGTTTCAATCCTAGTATTTATGACCGAATTAAAGAGGAGATTAATCGATTATTAGATGCTAGTTTTATTCGGTCTTGTCATTATGCGGATTGGATCTCTAATATTATGCCTGTTGAAAAGAAAGATTCGGGCAAGATTCGTGTTTGCATTGATTTTAGAGATCTAATAAAGCTACTCCCAAGAATGAGTATCCTATGCCTATAGCCGATATGCTAATTAATGAAGCATCGGGACATCGTGTTATTAGCTTTCTTGATGGTAACACGGGTTACAATCAAATATTCATGGCCGAGGAAGATACGTTTAAAACAGCCTTTGTGTGTCCCGGATTTGTTGGTTTATTTGAGTGGGTGGTTATGACTTTTGGTTTAAAGAATGCCGGTGCAACTTATCAGAGGGCCATGAATTTAATCTTCCATGATTTGCTTGGTGTCGTCTTGGAAGTGTACATTGATGATATTGTTATTAAATCGGCCGGTTTGAATTTTCATTTAGCCGATTTTAAAACTTGCTCTTGAAAGGATGCGTCGGTATGGTTTGAAGATGAATCCACTTAAATGTGCTTTTAGAGTATCGGCTGGAAAATTCCTCGGTTTTATTATTCATGAGAAGGGTATAGAAATTGATCCTAAAAGAATTGAGGCCATGAGGAAAATAGAGGCTCCTACTTGCAAGAAAGACTTACAAAATTTTTTGAGCAAGATAAATTACTTAAGAATGTTTATTTCTAACTTGTCTGAAAAGATTGATGCTTTTACTCTATTCTTCGGTTAAAGAATGAAGCCGAATTTACTTGGGGGGCAAAATAGCAAGAAGCATTCGAGAAAATCAAATATTACTTGTCTTCGCCGCCGGTTCTTAAAGAGCCTAGGAGAGGTGTTCCTTTTAAACTTTATATAGCGACCGAAGATAAGGTTATTGGAGCTGTTTTGACTCAAGAGACCGAAGAAAATGAGTATGTTGTTACCTATATAGGCCGACGACTCATTGATGCGGAAACAAGGTATACTTTTATTGAAAAGTTATGTTTATTTTTATATCATGCTTGTACTAAATTGTGACATTATCTACTATCTAGTATATGCATAGTAGCATGTCAAATCGATGTGATAAGAAATATGTTATAAAAGCCGATTTTAAGTGGTAGAATCGGCAAGTGGGCATATGCTTTGATTGAATATGATTTGGCTTGTGAACCTTTAAAATCTATGAAAGGCCAAATCGTAGCGGACTTTATTGTTGAGCATCGGATTAATGATGAGCATGATTTAGAAATCGGCCATATTTTTTGCACACCATGAAAACTTTATTTTGATGGATCGGTTTGTGATGATGGGAGAGGAATTGGTGCTGTCCTTTTATCTCCAAGTGGTGCTGTTTTTGAGTTCTCAAACCGATTAGAAGAATATTGCACAAATAACCAAGTTGAGTATGAAGCATTATTATTTGGCTTGGAGATTTTACAATCCATGGGCGTGAAGCATGTTGAAGTTTTCGGTGATTTGCTTCTCGTTGTGCAGCAAGTATCCAAGGTATGCCAATATTATAATGGTTCATTAAATGCATATCTTGATAAGTGCCTTGACATTATTTCTTATTTTGATGAAATCGTTATAAGATATTTGCTAAGAGAAGAAAATGGACAGGCTAACGCTCTGGCTCAGCAAGCATCTGGTTATAATATTAGAAAAGGAAAATTCAACATTAGAAAACCGATGCAGATCAAAGCGGAGTTACAAGTTCTAGACGAACCGGTCACACCGGTTGACTCAACCGGTCTGACCGCCCAGACCGGTCACGACCGCCCAGTTGCCAGAAAATACTGATTCGGCCGTAGAAAGGGCCGAAGATCAGGATTGGAGAGTGCCTATAATCTCCTATCTTAACGATCCTAGTCGTGGTGCCGAGAGAAATATTCGGCGTGCAACATTCAAATATGTTTTGATTTATAATTAACTTTATCATCGAATCGCCGAAGATTTGCTTCTCAAGTGTTTGGACTCGTATCAGGCCAAAGTTACTATGGGAGAAGTTCATGAAGGCATCTGTGGCACTCATCAATCGGCCCCTAAAATGAAGTGGTTGCTTAGGAGAGCCGGTTTTTATTGGCCTTCCATGATTTCGGATTGTTTTAAATAGGGTAAAGTCCATTTTTGACCATCCAACTATCGCAGAAGTCTGATTTTGGTCATTGAACTATAAAACCGGGTAACTTCGACCATCCAACTATCAAAACCATTCACATTTGACCATCGGACGGTTTTGGCCGGCGGTTTCGCTGACGTGGCGTCCGCGTGGCGGTGGGACCCACGAGTCAGCCGCCATGTCGTCTCTCCCTCTCCCTGCTTCTTCCCCCATCCTCCTCCCGAGCCACTGCCTCCCCACGGCCGCCGGTGCCTGCCTCCTCGCCTCCCCCCACCGCCGGCGCACACCTCCGCGGCTTGGCCGCCCGCTCGCCTGCCCAGCCGCGCCGGCCTCCGCGCCTTGGTCGACCACGCCCCTCCTCCTTCCCCTCCTCCACTGCCGCTGCCACTCTGCTCACCGCGCCCTCCTTTTCCTCCTCCACGCAGCTGCTCGGCTCGCCGCGCTCCTCCTCTTCCTCATCGTCCTCCGCCACTGCCGCTCTGCTCGCTGCGCCCCTCATATTCCTCATCTCCACCGCTGCTCAGCTCGCCGCGACCCTCCTCTTCCTCTCCATCCGTCGCCGCCGCTCGACTTGCCGCATCCCTCCTCTTCCTCATCCTCCGCCACCGCCTGTAGGGCGCACCGGCTGCACAGGGAGGTGGCGAGCACGGTGAGTGTGGCGTGGAGGCAGGAGGGGTGGCCGGAGATGGTCGTCCACGGCGAGGTCGATGGCGCGGGGGTGATGCGTAGCGGCGCGCGTGGACAGGGTCGGTAGAGGCATAGGAGGTGGCCTAGATCCTAGGGAAAATGGAGGACTGACTGAGGCGAACCCTATGCCTGCGCGAAATCGAGGGGGGAGGCCTGGAATAGCGGGCGCTGAGCTCGAGCTTCGGCCAGCAATGGTGGCCGTGGCAGAGGGGGATGGGCGCGGAGGCCGAGCCGGCGGTGGGGGACGAGTGAGCCGAGCAGCGGCGGTGGAGGACAATGAGGAAGAGGAGCACGGCGAGCTGAGCAGCTGCGGCGGAGGAGGAAAAGGAAGGGCGCAGCGAGCCGAGCGGCATTGGCGGCAAAGGAGGAGGAGATGGGTGCGGCACGGCCGGTGGCGCAGGAGGCGGACAAGATGAGGTGGAGGCTGACTCGTGGGTCCCACCGCCACGCGGACGCCACGTCAGCGAAACCGCCGGCCAGAACCGTCTGATGGTCAAATGTGAATGGTTTTGATAGTTGGATGGTCGAAGTTACCCGGTTTTGTAGTTCAATGACCAAAATCGGACTTCTGCGATAGTTGGATGGTCAAAAATGGACTTTACCCTTTTAAATATTATAAAGGATGCGAAGAGTGTCAACAATTTGGGGATTTGCAATTGGTACCTGCTGCGTCATTGCATCCTATTATTAAACTATGGCCGTGTTGGACAAATTAATCCTCCATCTTCAAAGGTGCATTGCTTCGTGTTGGTTGCTACGGATTATTTTACTAAGTAGACCAAAATAGTTTCTTTGAAGAATATGACACATAGAGAGGTGATTGAGTTTATAACTGAATATATTATTCATAGATTCGGTATTCCTCAAATTTTGACTACGGATCAAGGTTCTTCATTCATATCAAAGGAGGTATGCACATTTATCGAATCTTATAAAATCAAGTTGCTCAATTCATCTCCATATTATGCTCAGGCCAATGGATAGGCTGAGTCAAGTAATAAAATTTTGATCAAACTTATCAAGAAGAAGATAGAAGAAAATCCTAAGAGGTGGCATGAAGTGTTATCCGAAGCATTGTGGGCTCATCGTATATCTCGTCATGGTGCTACTAAGGTTACTCCTTTTGAGCTTGTGTATAGTCAAGAGGTCGTTTTACCTGTTGAGGTAAATCTGGATGCTTATAGATTAGCTAAGCAAAATGATCTTTTCGCCGTTGATTATTATAATTCAATGATGGATAATATTGATGAGGTGACCGATAAGCGTATAAAGGCTTGGAAGGAAATTGAGAAGGATAAGCTTCAAGTTGCTAGAGCTTACAACAAGAAGGTAAAAGATAAATCTTTTCAGGTCGGAGATCTAGTTTGGAAGACGATATTGCCTCTTGGGATGAAAAGCAATAAGTTTGGTAAATGGTGGCCAAGTTGGGAGGGTTCATATAGAGTTGTTAAAGTTATCTTCGGGAATTCTTACATGATGGAGACGTTGCAAGGAGATCGACTACCTAGAGCTATCAATGTAAAGTACTTGAAGAAATTCTACCCCAGCGTGTGGCAAAACACATGAAGAGAAGATGGCCGGTTTATGAAAATCGTCCTTAGCAGTATTTATTAGGCCCTAGTGTTGTATAGAATACTTATGTTTTGCTTTTTAGCTTGTAAACTTACTAAAAAGAAGGGGGGGGCATATGTTGACAGCCAAATTTGGCACTTGCCGAGGCCGACCGGTCTGACCGGTCGGGCCGACCTGTCAGACCGGTCTGGTATGTACAGTCCGAGTAGAATTAGGGTTTTTTGTAAAGAGTCCTCATGTAATTCTACTCGTGAAGGGGTACGTCTTCCCCGGCCTATAAATGTAAAGGCTAAGGCCGATTGAGGTTATTCCCAATCGAATCAATATAAAAAATCGCATTACTTTTTATCTATCAAAGCCTAGCCTTTTTCAATCCTAAATTGCTTTCTTCCTTCGTCTCGACTGCGTTTGAAGACGTTCTGAGTGGACTGCCGACCTCAGGACAACTTTACATTCACGAGCTCCGACGGAGTCCCTCCCGAGCTCGCTGTTCTAGGTCTTTGTGAAGCCCTGCCTTCACCGGTCAGACCGGTCGGCGACACCGGTCAGACCGGTCCGCCCAGAGCTTCACTGTGTTGATCGTTTTGACGATCATTCGCGCGTTCTACCATATTCGAGTGTGTTGGCGCGATTCTGTGTCAATAGTGCCACAGTTCTGTTCTGGCGCACGAAACATGCATGAGGTCACTAGTCTTAGAATACAGACTGACACAGACTAGGAATGGGTCAAGCTTAGAGAAGTCACTAGAACAGGAGGCGCGGCGTTGCCGCGCCAGCTAAGTTGGGCCAGTGTTCAATATTTGTAAGGCCAGTGTTTCTTGAAGAGTGTTAAATAATTGAAAGACCACTGTTTTTTGAAGAAATAGTAGTCTAACAGTATAGCTGACATGCACACATGTAATAGTAAGGAATCTTTTTTAAAAAATAATGGTAAGGAACATTTAAGATGGAAATTAGAATTCATAATTCTGTCTGTCCACAGTTCGAGTATACGGTGATCATTGAATTGAGCACAATTGTGTCATAATGCCTAACCTCACTAAAAGCTTGGCAGGCATCTGCCCAGAGGCTGCATTTTGAGTAGAAGTCAATGAGAACGCTTGCTGGTATCAAGTCATTGACAGCCTCTCCCTTTAAAGCACACCCATGTGTCTGTTGCCCAGGCTTCAGCATGCCTAAAAAACTACACATATTCAGAACACTGAGATAAGTTGACGAATTAGGAAACATGTCTCTATACAAAAAGAACAAAAGCACCATCTCCATGGTAAGCAGGCACACAACAACTGATAAGAAAATTTCATAGTGCAACGCTGGGGTTCTCCACCTTGTCAAAAAGGCATAACGCCTCACGCAACTGTTGAGAAGCTGTGTATCCATGGACCAGAGCAGGCAGTGAGAATTCGTCAACATGTTCTAATCTATCATGGACGCAGCGAGTGGAGTCTAAAACCACTAGTGTTGTGATTTGCAGCTAATGTTAACGCAGACATGGTCTCGGTCTCAGCTAAGTGTAGATGCCCTGCATAAGTAGATATATATATTATTATTGCTGTAAGAATGTAAAGACAGCAAGAGAAGAGGCAATACTGTGGAACCATACCATTTCACAGAATTAATAGGATCCCATAGCGGGATGGCCGAGTGATAGGGTACGTATGCACAGATACCTGAAGAAACATGGAACTTTTTAGTTATGCTTCCAAGTAAGCATGTTAAAGAGTAACAAAAAGTTACATACCTGTAGGAAGGCACGAAAGAAAGCATAGATGAACAGCTGTAATTTAGAATGCGCAATACAACAACAGTATTGCTGACTATCTCTCTCTCTCTCTGTCTCTGCTATGGTTCCATACCTGCAGGAAGACACCAAAGAAAGCATAGATGAACAGCTGTAATTTAGATTTAATTTTAAGGTAAAAGTAATAGATTTGCAAAGAGCTGTATCCTAAAAATATTCAAATGTACCTTTTGGTATATCACAAACAGATGAAGGTGTTATAATGTGATCTTCCTTGGTGTTTCGTTTGGAATTCCATACCCTTTGTAGTAGTTCTCATTCAATTTGAGAAGGCAAACTGATATTTATCTGTATTTGAAACAAGTGAAAGTGAAGGTAATCAGTGGATGCATATTCATTTCAAATTGATTGTAGTATTTCTTTGTATACTATATTCTGTGTTTTCGATCCACAAGATCCATCATCATTTTCAATCAGTATTTTTAGGCCCTTTTTGCTTGTAACACGTGACAATGCAACATATAACTGTCCATGTGTAAATACTTGTTTCTTTAAATATACTCCTACATTTGACAATGTTTGTCCCTGACTTTTGTTGATAGTCATTGAGTAGCAAACTTTGATAGGAAATTGACGGCGATTTAAAGTAAATGGCCAATGAGATGCTTTTGTTGTTAGATTTATTCTTGGAATATATGTTTTTTCTCCAGTATGTGTACCTATGATTATTTCAGCCTCGATAACATTGTCTCCTAAGCTAGTTACTATTAGTCTTGTTCCATTGCATAGTCCTAAGCTTTGATTAAGATTCCTCAGTAGCATTATTGGAACACCAACTTTCAGCCGCAATTTATGTGGTGGATAATTATTAGCATTGAGTGTATTAAGGTATTCAACAGGGTATAAGATATTTGCATCATTTACTGCATCTGAACATTTTGATATACTATCTGCACTTAAATATTCTCTTTCTGGGTTAGGCAGTATATTTATCATGTAATCATTTATTTCGTCGACAATTTCATTTGTAGTTGTCAGTATAGCCCTCTCTTTGAGGTAATTTGGATGCTGAAAATTAGTCTGAAAATCAGGGTAAGTGTAATGAATCAGTGCTCCGATTTTGTGCCCTGTAGTTCTGATCAGTAGTTCTTCTGGTATTTGTACTAACACCGAGTCTGAGCCATCATCATTATTAGTTGAATCTTTGGTATCTCCATTGCCAACACTTAATATCCAATTATTGAAAGACTCAATTTCCTTGTATTCTGAAGTGTTTTGGTTGATTCTTTTGAGTCGCATGTTGTCCATAAGATATATAGTAGTTACATGTTTCCATAGATATGATTTAACAATTGAGGCACTTATAATATGTGATTTCGAGCCATTTTCTATAACAGGAAGTATTTGTTTTGGATCTCCACCAAGAACAACAACTTTTCCTCCAAATGGTATATCAGAAGCTTCTTTTGTGGACTCAGACATTATATCTCTTAAAGATCTATCAAATGCTTCGAAACATTGTTTATTTGTCATTAGAGCTTCATCCCATATTACAAGGGAAGTGTCAATGAGTAGTTTAGCGAGTTTTGTGACTCGTTTTATGTCACATATGGACATCTCGTCTATATCAATAGGTATTCGGAATCTTGAATGAGCTGTGCGACCATTAGGGAGTAACAAAGAAGCTACTCCTGATGATGCAACTGTCAGCACTATTTTCTTTTGTGCTCTTAGATATGATACAATTGTGTTCCATAAAAAAGTTTTTCCGGTTCCTCCATGACCAGATACGAAGTAAAATTTTGGTTTATTATCTAGAACACTCTGTACTATTTGATGGAAAGCAACTTTTTGATCTTTATTTAACTGAGAGTATAATTTGTTTGCCTCTTCTTCTAGATGTTGCACATTGTAACACAATTCTTCTTGAATTAATTGATTGTGGATGTCTACTTTGGAGCATTGTGATCTATATGGAAGGTTATAGTTATGTATGTTTTGCCCATTTCTACAAAATATTTGTTCCAATTCTTGGAGTAACAGATTTTGGAGCTCAATTTCATTAGGAACATATTTAATCGGATAATATTTTTGTGCTAGCTGATGTTCAATATCATCTACCATTTTACATCAATTTCTATCAAAGAACTCTCTTTCATCTTTTAACTCGCAAAATGTAAGCATTGTTGCAAATAAGTTTCGAAGGTGTGATGGTGTTGCCCACTTAGTAGCTTCTTCAAATGTATTATACCACTCGTTGTCATCATTTAGTAATCCCCGTGCGGCACATGCTTCTTTGAAGGTCTCGTATACTATACCATTATATGTCCGTAGATCAGCATAGCTAGTTGCTCCTTTCACTGTCATTAAGAGAATGCGCAGGTAAAATCGTTCACCTTCTGCTGGGTTGACATAGTATAATCTTCCTATTTTAAATCCGTGTTGACGTTTGATCCATTTCTTATTTGTTTCATCCCATCTCCATTTGAGTGGGAACTCACAATATGTAAGTTCTTTAGCTTCGTCGTATTCTTTGTAACAAACCATTCTGTAAGCATAGTTTTTTTGCTTCTTTGGATCATTGATAATATCACTTAATTTAGCATCTTTCTTTATTTTAGTTAAGTTCATTAGTGGTAGATGAACAGGTAGTCTTTCAACCGGTGGCCAATGGTAGTGTATCTCATATCCAAGTAATCTCCATAGTGCGTCCTGTTCACATATATATCTACAATCCAAATATTCTTTAATTTCATCGATGTCTTTGGTTTGTTCATTTACTGGGGTATCTTGTCCCTTCTTTATTTGTTCAAAAAATATATGTGCTTGCTCCGGACCCTTGTTTACATATTTGCATAAATATTTTAGGACTTTGCTTTTATTTACATATTCCACATTTATATGTGCTTGGTATTTTTTGAGAAGTTGTATATTGTGAGGAACAACCCATTTATTATCTAAGTTGTGATTATCTCTACGTATGTATATACCTGTGTCTCGTCTTCGATACAATGTGAAACCTGTATCTGTAAAATTGGTCTCTTCTTGAAATTCCTTAGGATAGAATTTCGAGCATCTTCCGTTTTTCATACATGGGCAATTCCAATTTTTTTCTCCACATGGTCCGTGCATCATGTGTTCAGATACAAGTATGTATCCTAAAGGATCTTTTATAGGATCAGGTATTTCAGCAGATATCCAAGTGTTTATTATATCGGTTGTTATTTCATTTCCTTTTTTATCTAACCAAACTAAGATATGAACATGAGGTAATCCTCTTTTTTGGAATTCTATAGAATATAGTATTGCTGATATAGGACCAAAGATCGAGCCAGACCGTATGTCTTCTAGTAATTGTTGTAGTTTCATATGGAATACACGAACTATAATATCAGGTCTATCATTAGGATGTTCGCTTTCCAAGATTGTTGAAGTTATTTCTGGCCATTTAGAATTACATGTGAATGTTATGAAAAGATCTGGTGGTCCATACACGTGACATATTGCTATGCCGTCATGGTAATTTTATATCACATAACGTTTGCAGCCAACATGGTTAGAAGGTAGAAATACTCTTTTTCCTATTTGATTTGCTTGTGTCATCTCTTTTCCTATTGCATCAAATATTCCTTGAATATATTCAGCTCTTAGTTTTTCTTGATTTCTTGCAATAAATTGAAGTCTATCTTCATCCTCCATTGCTCGTGCATCTACTATCACTTGTTTCGATAACCGGCCATAGCATAAATAAGGGTTACCTTGTTCCTCTTCTTTTTACCTCTTTGAATTGTTGTAGCATCATGATAACATATACCAAGCTGATAGCCTCTTTCTCCATATGGAAATAGCAATGGATATTGCAATGGCAAATATGCAGGGTGAAATATGGATATCCGTTGTAGTCCCCTATTTCGATTAGTAACAATAATATCTCGTTCATATTTCTCAAGTGTCACATCACCTACTATTAACATTGCTAATTCTTCTGGATGTGGCATTTCATATTGTACTGGATCTCCTTTATTAGCACCTATGATTCTAATACTAACATCTATATTTCCATGTCGTTCAAGTAGATCGCGTGCATGCCGGAATATTTTTACCAATGGATTATGCTCATCAAGCATTTTTTGTAATCCTCTTATTATATCCGGGTTAAGGTCAGCTGCATCAGGATCTTCTTTAGATATAGCCCGTATTCTATTTTGCATTTCATTTTTTGTATCAAAGATATATAGTTTAGCAAACTTGGGAATTTTATTTGGTTCGGGTAAAAGTGATCCTATACGATGGTGTACTTGGCCATTTATTCGAAATACATATGGGCCTTCTCCTTGGTTTATAGTTTTGTCAATATTACCTCCCATTGATGTAAAAGCGAACATGCTATTATATTGACGTATCTTTTGTAGGAAATGTCTTGAGTATCCATCTCCTTTGTGGTCCAATAATCTTTTTAGAAATTCAGGGGGTTCTTTGAATGGTGGTATTTTGATTCTTCCATATTTACAACAATTGGAGTACAATATTTCTCCATGGCCTCGTTCGGTATCATATTTGTTGCATTCCTCGAACCAAAATATTGCATTGCAATATTTGCAGGTATATTTAGGTATTCCCAAATAGGATCTTTGCTCATATGTCTCTTTCTTTGTTCAGATGAGAAGTATACCATACCATGAGGTGAAGACAAGTACGCATGTTTTCGGTCATGTTGCAGGCATCTTCGTTTTGTAACTTCTTGTATAATTTGATTTTGTTTCCTTTCTTCTATCTTTCATTTTCTTTGTTCTATTTTTGCTCGTGTCATATCTTTTGATATTTCTTTATTCACATTTGTATTGTCGATAGAACATATTTGTTTATGTCTTTTATTATGGCTGGTACTAAGTTCTTGATCAGATTGATACAGTCTTTTGCCCATTTCTATTTATGAATAATACATGACACAATTAGTACATAGTAGGAAATAAACGAAAAATTAGTAAATGTGAATGACACAATGGGTAAAATGTGATGATGGAACAATAATAATGCAAAAGAAAATAAAATGCAAAAATAATTAGTTATTCTGAATGTCGTACTAATTGAATTTAGATAAAGGATATTTACTTATCTCATTTATTATTAAATGTATTGGCAGTAGTAATGCAATTATAATCATGTTGACAGAATTAATACATATGGTGGGTACATACCTTTTGGAATTTGATTGTTACTTCTTTTGTACCTCTTTTCACTTTTAGTACTTTTTGTAGCTCTTTATCCTGCATGAATGATAGTGGTAAGAAATATATTTGTAAAAAATTCTCAGATAGTCTTTTCACTACAGGAGGAATGTCATATCATGGTTACTTAAACATTCCAACATGACACACATATATCGGATAGAGAGCTACATCATGATACATAATTCTTTTAAGGAGGCTACATTGACAAATAAGCATGGGAGTAGTTGAAAGTTTCTGCGAAATAAGCCTCAGCTACAGTACAAATCAGCAGCCATAGGCCACGCCTTAAGATCTGAGCAGTCATTGCTCTCAAGGAGGACATACGTCATTCAGTTGATTCGAATAGGCGGTAGCTCCTACCACCCTCTCGCAATCCCAAACAGGCCGTCATTCACATGCTTTAGATATTTGTACTTCTTCATAGGCAATTTGTTGAGCACATGGTGTGCATCTGCTTTTACACTATGACAGGCACTGTGAGCAGATGACGAACTTGACATCAGGTAAGTTACAGAGGGGAGAGGTGGAGGCTTGAGGCTTCAGGTTTGGTTGAAGAATTTTTGTTAAAAAAAATAAACTTCAGCTGCAGTATTGTTAAGCTAAACCAGCTTGAGGTCCAACGTCAATGCCATTGAACAGGACTATGGAACTTACGGTGCTAAGGGCTACACATTTTGTTGAAGGCAGAAAGGCAATGTGGCTGTGCAATGTGCCATGGCGTTTGTTTGCTCTCACACAAAGTAGAAACATGTCATGTGATTCATCCAACAAGCTAAATCCACATCAAAGATGCAGCTGGAATTAATTGATAAAGCCAAATTCAACCCCGACCAACCTGAAGGTTCTCTCGAATGGCAATCTGGTTGCTCTCGCAGGAGCACTGGAGCAAGCACCAGGGCATGGAGTGAGGGTGCTGCCTAGCTTGCCTGGGGGAGGCTGCCGCATCCACTGGTTGGAGTGGGGGACGAGGCGCTAGGCCCCAGCCTCCAGGCACCAGTCCCCGGCGCTGGCGCCCAGACAGCGCCCCCAGGAGCGGCGCCGCCGGGGAGGCGGAGGAAGGCGCGATGGGGGAGGGGACGGATGAGGGAGGCTGGCGGGCGGAGGAGGGGCGCCGCGTGGCGAGGGCTTGCCGGAGGCGCAGTGCCGGATGGCGCGGCGTGGAGGCGGCCATGCCCGGCGAGGACGGTGCGACGCAGGAGGGGAGGAAGTGGCGCAGTGAGGAGACCGCCGTGCTCGGTGAGTGCGACGCAGGAGGAGGGTGCGGTACGGCCGCTGGCGCACGGTTGCGAGGTGGCGGCCGCCGTTATAGATTAGAGAGAGATGAGGGGGAAGAAAGCCACGAAGAATCGGAAAGGATTTCGGATACGTAGTTACCTGCTTATATGTAGAGTCAATGGATGGAGTCGATCGTGGGCGAAGATCGCAGAAGGGGCGCAGCGCAGGAGCGTTGGCTGGCTGGGGATTTGTTTTTCGGAGTGATGCGGATAGAGCCAGAGATGAATCGATGAGGAAGTTAAGGGGTGTGTGCTGCCGACAGGTATCGTGAAAGGTCGAGAATCTCCGACTCGACTCTACATGCTCTGTGCTTGATTTTGATCGTCGATGCAAGATCCGACGGTGCTAAAATAGCAGTGATGTGGCCCAATCTCCTGCTGGATCTCGTGGTGCTGCTTTCGTTCTTTAGAGATTCGGTAGTAAACACAATGCAGGCCTGTTGAAACTGTATGTATATTCAGGCAACAATGACAGGCACCAGTATCGCCTCTACAGTTTCTTGCTTGGACTACAGACGTCCAATTGGTCCGGGAAAGACAGTCCTTAAGGCACCGTAAATTTATTTCAACGCAGGATCATGGTAATAATCCTATGCTTCCATAATTACAAACACATGAAGACTCGAGTAGCCTAGTTTTATTAACCTTCTCACTTTTTCAGAGCAGTATGAATGGAAGCATTAGTCGGTGCCATGCTGACAAAGTTAGGCACGAACCATGGTCAGCACACTGAATTATACTGGACACGATACAGCTTCAGCCTTCAGGGCTCTCGCATCTCTCTTGAGTCGCAACTACAAAGTTTGTAGATAGTGGAATGGAACACACCTCCCAGTTTTGCTTCTTAAGAACAGACCAGACCTCGTGCAAACTCTGAAGAAGACATTTCTTCTTAGAACAGACCTCGAGCAAACTCTGACGAAGACATTCAAGTCTGAAACTCTGAACCCCAAACATCACCATTACGTAAACCCAGTCTGAAAGCGTACTCCGTAAAGATGAAATACGCGCCACCGGCCGGGGTCGGCCCGCTGTATTCATCTCAGACTCGAACCGGTCCATAATACTCCAACCGGGCCGGTCAATTCGTCCTCTTCAGAGTTCCCCGGTTCGGCCCCCTTCTCCGCGCCGCGAAACCCTAGCCCGCCTCCATGGACGACTTTTCCTCCGCATCCAACAAGCGCAAGCGCAGGCGCGGCCGCAAGCTCAAGGCCTCGCCGCCCTCCCCCGACCGGTCCTCCCCTTCTCCGGCGCCCGCCCCCGTCCCCGCACCCGCCCCCGCCGCGGCGGGCTACCGGGGCCGCAAGCCGCGCCGCCACGAGGCCCCCGCCGACGCGGACGCCGCGCGCCCGCCGTCCCCACCCCGCCGCGGGGAGCCGAAGCCCATTGCTAACGGAGGCGATGCGGTGGCCATGGCGGTGTCGGAGGCGTCCCCCGCGAGCTGGGATGATGTGGTGCGGGTGGTGCCGTGCATGGACGCCGTGGTCAAGGTGTTCTGCGTGCACACCGAGCCCAACTTCTCGCTGCCGTGGCAGCGGAAGCGGCAGTACAGCTCCAGCAGCAGCGGGTTTATCATCGGCGGCCGCCGTGTCCTCACCAATGCCCACTCCGTCGAGCACTATACCCAGGTTAAGCTTAAGAAGCGTGGCTCGGACACCAAGTACCTTGCCACCGTCCTGGCCATTGGCACGGAGTGCGACATTGGTGCGTCCGCTCTATCCTTCCTGCCACCGTCTCCATTGTTTATTTCTTTCTCTGGTTAATTTCTTTATTTTATCTGAGTTTATCCAATGTAATCGTAATGCCAAATGCATAATAATGCTTGTGTTGTGTTCTTAGAGAAAGGAAACTTTAGGTTTATCTAAGAATCTATGGATGTTAGAGCCTTTTTCTATGAAATTATGTTGCGAGACCTCATACAGTTTAACTTGAGATCGTTTCTATTTCTTATGCTATCTAATTTGATATTGTTCTATCCATCTCAGCGCTCTTAACTGTCGGTGACGATGAATTCTGGGAAGGAGTTTCACCTGTCGAGTTTGGAACATTACCAGCTCTTCAGGATGCAGTAACTGTTGTTGGTTATCCAATTGGAGGAGATACCATATCTGTGACAAGTGGAGTTGTCTCGAGGATAGAAATACTTTCATATGTTCATGGTTCTACAGAACTTCTAGGCTTGCAGGTAACTTTTTGTTCCTGAAACTATCATCGCTTCAAATAAACCTTTTTAGAAAGATGTTGCTGAAGCTGCCCTTTCGAGAAATCATAACTTATATACTTACCAACTTGTCTAATATGGACCTTGTCTTATTGATAGATAGATGCAGCTATTAATTCAGGAAATTCAGGTGGCCCAGCTTTTAATGATAGAGGCAAATGTGTCGGTATAGCTTTTCAATCTCTCAAACATGAAGATGCAGAGAATATAGGCTATGTGATACCCACCCCAGTTATTACTCATTTCATCCAGGACTACGAGAAATCTGGAGAGTACACAGGTAACGGAACTAGTTGGATGATATTGACATCTGCAGTCTATAGTTGTATACAAGTGAATGGGTTGTCATTCCTGCATCATTATTATTTATTATCATGAGGTATCAAATGAGGATTGTTTTCACCTCGGGTAGAGCCTGCCATCATGCAATGTGCTGATTGATAAGGCTTGACTGTTACTTTAATTTATAGTGTTTGCCATTAATGTCATCATGTATCACCAGATTAGAGCCATTAGTCAAATAGAACCACCTAGTTATTACGATTTCCTGTACTATCACTCTGCCGGCTGATTTATCTATCATCCTTGATGATCTTTTTATGCAAGTGACAGTATAAATACTTATTCTATGAGGACAATTTTTAAGTCGTTAGTAATGCCATGTAGTAGTGATCTTCATATTTATCTCTTTGGATATTTTCATATTCCTTGACAGTTTTCACCATCTTCTTTATTATGTTATTTTAGGCTTCCCTATACTTGGAATCGAATGGCAGAAAATGGAGAATCCTGATCTCCGCAAATCGATGGGAATGAAACCGGATCAAAAGGGTGTTCGTGTTAGGAGGGTGGAGCCCACTGCTCCCGAATCTGGATGCCTAAAACCATCTGATATTATTCTTAGCTTTGATGGTGTTGACATAGCCAATGATGGAACAGGTTAGTCTTAACTTCATAATTTATGAATAAATATTGTTTCAATTCAACTTTTAGCATGCAGTCCACTATATTTTGATGTACACACGTGAACCTATACGCTATGCGTGTCACTGTTATTGTTTTGTAATTTTGCATGTACAGTACTTCTAGTGTTGCTAGCTCTAGATGTTGCGTACTTGCGTTTGTCTCTTACGCACATACATTGTAGCTTGTGTATGGAAGTACCCCCTCTTGTCACAAATAAATTGTCATTTCAGACAGCAACACTGTCACCAAGACACTAGTTTAACCATTCATTAATAATATAATGCATGTTTGAAATGCTGCAAAATTTGTCTTTTAAACTACTTTTGAAGGCAGTATAGCCATACCGTTTCCAAAAGCTCATATGAAATGTTTAAAGAGATATTGATGGCCAAAGTTCAACAAAAAAAAACTGAGAGTACTGTTGTAAGCTATGCCAAATGAAATAGAAATGGCGAGTTTCTCATGCTAATTTGTTTCTAATCATTTTTTTGGTGAACAGTTCCTTTCCGGCATGGCGAGCGCATTGGCTTCAGTTACCTGGTTTCTCAGAAATATACTGGAGAGAAAGCTCTTGTTAAAGTTCTGCGTGACTCAAAAGTTCATGAATTTAAAATAAGGCTAGCAACTCACAAGCGACTAGTTGCTGCACACGTTAAGGGCAGGCCACCATCATATTACATTGTTGCTGGCTTTGTTTTTGCGGCTGTCTCTGTCCCATATCTTCGATCTGAGGTTTTATATAGCTTCTTTCCTCATTTGGCTTGCAATGCTTTAAAGAATCAACAAACAATAGTATATCATTCATTTGTTGTCAGTGTTAATATGATTTGTTGAATTCATGGAAAGTCTAATACTCTACAGAGCTAGTAGCCCAAAAACTGATGTCTCAACTTTACTCGGTAACTTGAAACACTTTTAGGTATATTGTGGCTACATGCTGTATGCTTAGACAATGATCAGTGCTGCAGTGCATGTTCTCATTGATGTATGTAGCCAGCAGCCACTGAGAAGCTCCTTGATTTGAAGTTTTATTTAGATCTTTTAAGCTTAATATTCAGTATTGATATTTATTCCTGGATCCAACTATTCAGCATTTAATATATTCCCTGGGCCCCACGCCCATGGAAATCTGTGTTGAAGTAGCAAGCAATTGTTTCAGAGGTGTAAGCTATGATAGTCACCATGTATACTTAGATGTATGCGCGAATGCCAAGGTCATCAGGAGTTGCATGTATCTGGTTAATGACTCAAATAATGATACGAAGCAATCCCCTTGAGATGATATTTTAATCACACATGAAGCAGTTAGTGTTATTTATATGCTTGGCGAACAGTTTCTTATAAGTTTCCCTAGTTGCCACTTTTGATTCATCCCAAGAAGATTTTGAAAATCTCACGGGATTGTCTAAATCCTATTATGAATTGTAATGCTTCAGCAACTAGTTCTTACATCTCTCTGAATGTAATCTTATTTGTGAAAATGTTAATTGAGGAGCTTATCTTCCATACCTTTAAGCTGATTGATGTTTCTTATATATCAGTATGGAAAAGATTATGAATATGATGCGCCTGTCAAGCTGTTGGTGAAGCATTTACATGCAATGGCAGAATCACCTGGTGAACAGCTTGTGGTGGTATCACAGGTTTGAAGTTCTTCATGAATAATTTTGTGAGAAATAGTCATTTTTCTCCATGTTCTTTAGATTTCTATTTTGATGATGCGTGCTGTATGGGCAGGTGCTTGTGGCAGATATCAATATCGGTTATGAAGAAATTGTCAATACCCAGGTAATAAATGTTTCCTGTTATCTGTCACTAGCATGTCATTCGAACAATTTCCTGCAGATATATTGTTGCTGGAGGCTTGAATCTAGCCACCCACACTAGGACCTCTTCCTAAATGCTTGTTCTGCTCCATTGTGGTGATTAAAACTGTTTATGTTGCAGGTTCTTGCTTTCAATGGCCAACCTGTAAAAAATTTGAAGAACTTAGTGACCATGGTGGAAAATTGCAAGGATGAATTCTTAAAGTTTGACTTGGAGTATGACCAGGTATCCTCTTGGTCCCTTGTATCCTCTTGGTCCCTTCTTTTTGCGACTTTTTCCTGCTAAAGGCATCTCTCATGCTCATGCACATTACCTTAAGTGCTTTGGCCCCCCCTCAAATTATAATTGCACTCCGAGATATTTCATAATTACTCAGATCTCGTAGATTTCATAATTAATATATCTTGCCAATTTGGCCTTATAGACAGCTAGACTGGTCTTATCATATACTGGACGATTGAAATAAATAGTCAGCCATCACATCACATGATGTAAAAACTGTTCCAAAGCAATCGTCAGGATCCTTTTTGTACTGGTTGCTTTAATTACTTGAGTTTATTAACCATTATATGATTTGACAGATTGTTGTCCTGGAGACAAAAACTGCAAAGGCTGCTACCCAGGACATTCTGACGACGCACTGTATACCTTCTGCCATGTCGGATGACCTGAAGGCCTAACCGGGGCATGGCATGATGCAGCCCTGGGCCATTAGGTGGCCCAAAAGCTTGGGCCTAAAATTTGGTTGAATTTATTAGCGTAGCATAGTGCCCAGTCCGTGACAAAGAGACGAAGAAACCCCATTCTATGAATGAAATGTTTTTTGAGGGGTTCTTGGTGCCAAAGAACAGACTGGCGTCTTAGCTGCGCCATCCATCATTGAAGGCTCGGAGGGAGTGTCATCGTCAGTTAACTAAGCTGGAGTTGTTACCAGCAGAGTCGCCATGAAAGACGATAGTAGCTAGTAAGAGGTGAAGTTTTTCTTCCATTATTTCATTATATAATTACATCATATTGGTAAGGGAATGAGAAAAGAAATCACACTATGATGCTATAGCATATCAGTTTTTCGCATTGTCAGTTCATTCTCGTTTGTGCTTTGAGTACAGTAGCTCAGTTCGTGGATCGACTACAGAAAGTTGTTTCAGTAGCCCCGTGTACCCAACATTTTGTTTGCTTGGGCATTTATTTGCTTCGGCGCGTCTGCTTTGTCTCTGTCATGCCGTAGTTGTCCTCTCGATCGGTATGGAAGAGATGAGCAGTTGTTTCCAGCCCAAGCGGTGAGGAGATTTGGATTCTCCGCAATTGGGCCCCTGCCACCTTCCCGTTCATGCGTTTGCCACGGCCGTAAGCCCGTAACCGTTATTCCGCTGAAGGGCGAAGCCGAGCGTTCACTTTGCCTCCCTCTCGCACTATGCTTGCCTGGTCTGCTTGGTTGGTAGTCCGTCCGGTTCCGATGTCTTTTTTTTTGAAATAAATGTCTTTTGGAGGAGCTATCCAGATGCGCTAAGTCTCATTGGGCAGGGCAGGGCAGGGAGGCCATGTTTGGTTGAGGGTGTAAAAAGTTTCGCGGAAATTTTTTGGCCCTTTGACCACTAATTTAGAATAGCAAACGAAGTCTAATTACAAAACCACCTCCACAACCCCGTGTAAATCGCGAGACGAATCTAATGAGGCCTTTAACCGCGTGATTAGAGGATGGTTACTGTAGCAAATCATCAATTAATTATTGTCATTAGATTCATCTCAAAAAATTACATCCAACCCTGAAAAAGTTTTGCAAATAAATTACATTTAGTACTCCATGCGAAAGTTCGTTGTTTTGTGAAATCTTGACAAGAGCGTTTACCAAACACGGCACATGTGGTGCCCTCGTTCGTTGGTGAGCCGTTAGTTCCTGCTGCTGATTGACGCGTGCCTTTTGGAAAGGAAATCCCAGGATCGGGACGGGCCATCCTGCCGCTGCTGTGCTTCGCAAATCGCAACCGCCTTTGGATGTCGAAATGGTTGACGGGTAAGGTCCGGTGGCCGGGTGCAGATGGGTTCATTCCGTACTGGCACCACGCAATGGCATGCTCGATCGGGTGGCCGAGTTCATCCTGAAACGGAATACATGGGTGAAGCTGAAGCAGGGGACTCCCAACTTGGCTGTGAACAAATTGAAAACCCCAGGGATTTTAGTCGATCTCTCATCCTCTCAGTAGCGTTCCGCATTGCACAGATATTTTTCAAAAGTTTCAATGTCGTAGTACTATAGTCTACAGTCTAGACGCTGGAGCGATAAAAGCGAGATCTACCAGCACCGGGTAGTAACATGGGCCGTTTTTTTTCCCAAACCGTACCGGTAGAATTGACGGCTCCTCTCTACTACACCGGAAGCAACCGATTTCAAACTCCGGATTCAATTTCCGGTAGCCTTTCCCCTTCGTAAAAAGGCTCACGCGCCAACCGGCGAGCGGCGTCCTGCCCTCCTTCACTTCGTTCCTCGACCTTAAAGTCGAGGAGGAGGAGCGTGGCGTAGGCCGCGGGCCAACCGGCGACGAGCCCGTGAATGAATTCACAGGCCGCGCCGTGCATCGGCGACGTAACTCCCTTCTCCCTCTCTACCCTCTCCGTCTCTCTCTGCCCTCTCGATGGCGCTGGCAAGCGGCAGCTACTGCTAGTCTGCTACCACGGCGGCGTCCCAGAGGTCGCGTCGGACCAACACGTCCTACATTCCTAGGCGCGCCGGGCCATAAACTAGACGCGTCGCGCCAACCGTGCCCCGTCGCGCGCATGCCGCCACGCGAGCCCGGGCCGGCACCACGCCGAGGCGGGGGGACAAAGCGGAGGAAGGAAACAAACGTCACGTGGGCGTGACCAGCCAGGCAAGCTGCGAGCTGCCTGCCTGCCCCGCCGAGGCGTCCGTCCCCCTCGGCGCCGCACGGATGAGGTCGACGCGACGAGAGGAGCGGCGGCGCGAGCGAGCGCAGCCGGGGCCGGCCAGCCGGCCGCCGTACGCGTACGCGCGAGCAGTTACTCGAGCGCTGCTGCTGGTAGCTGGGGCAGGCCGGAGGCGGGTACGTGTGCCGCGCTGGTGGTAGCAAGCAGCGGCATGGGGTGGGATGGGTGGCGGCGGCGCGCGCCGTCGGCGTCTTCCGCGGACCCGCGCCGGTCGTCGTCAGCGCGCTCTGCTCGGGCTCGGCCCGGGTCGACGGGTACGTGGTGGGGTCTGGTTTGATCCGGCCTCGGCACGCGCCGCGCGCGGCTGGGCACGTGACGCTGTCACGTACTCCGCCTCCTCGTCGCGCCCGCTCCGCCGTGCACGCGTGATGCCGCAGTGAATGGCGCGCGCCAGCAAGGAGGACGTTACGTTGAGGTGGGCAGGTGGCGTGGTCTGATGGTGAGAGCAGAGGATTTTTGCCTGCCGGCTGCCGCGTTACGGGAAGTTGCTGCGAACGAACGAATCAATGAAGGGGGTTGGGTGGCGTGGCCATGCTTGCCTTGGAAGCCTTCACCGAACTCGACCAGTCGACCGCCAAGCTCGATCAGCCGAGCCGGCCTCTGATCTGCTGCTGCGTGAAGAGACACCAGAAGTATATAGTTATATACCCACTTAATTCTTCAGAATAAAAGTATAGGCCACTTGGGCCAAGCTTTGCTACCAAGTGTAATGATCGGATGTGAGCTGTGTCAATGATGCTAGTTAGCTGCTAAAAGATCGTGTGAACTGGAATCAAGTACTAGTAGTAATAAGTGCGGCAAATCTTGCATTAGGAGGACAGCTTTCGGCATTCTTTCACCAGTCAACAAACAATCTTTGTTCTTTCCGCAACAAACTACTCCTTTTTGCTCCTTTCTAAAGCAAACATCTCTGTACAATTCTTGTTCTGAACTTTTGATTATTGCCTGAGCATCAGCCGGGCGTTGGCAACGAAGGAATGGCCGGAGAAGAGGACGCCGCCGCCGGTGAATCATGGACCATGATTACAAATGGGCATCATCAATCTGCACCTCGGGCTGATTAGCCATGGTGGCGGTTTGGGGACTCACGCGTCAACAGATGCCGCTGCCGATCTGCGAAGAACACCACCTGGCACGTAGAGCCAAAACCTTTTTTTCGTTCATCTTAATCAAGGTGGCCGGGGGACCGAACAAGGGAGCGTGCACCGTGACAGTGGCAGGGCGCACCCTGCATTAAGGAAATCGAGCGCCCACGTTGCCATCATTTGAGGCGGCGTCTGGTGCTATTTGTCGCCGTGCAGCAGCAACATGAAGCGATTTTTATCCTTTTGCGAGGCTGAGAAAGATGCTTTGCACACATACGCAGTTATATACTAAAGAAACTTGATCCTTGGGATTTGCTCGGAAAATGCTGCGAGTTCAGTGTACGTGTACCAGCAAAAGATAAAACGGAGTCCTACTACTGACAGACAGACAGAACACAAAAGATCAATCTGGCGTTTGGGGTTTTACAATCTTCTTGCTGATGTGGCTGTACTTGTCCACACCTGATTATTGTTAGCGCCACTGTCAACCTGCGATCCCCGTAAGGGACACGCCACCGCCTCGTGACAAAAGCCAGTAACTTGGGGGGGGGCCTATTTTTTCTGTCATGATGATCTGACCTTGTAAATTGGTGAACGCATGCTTTTGTCATGATTTGACTTCGTAATGCCGTGCAAGTTATTTTTAATCCCATGACACGACCTTGAAAAATTGTGCTTTATGAAGACACCACTCTCTTTTCGTGAGAGGTGAGTCGGAAATGAAGGGGAAAGGAACAAGATGTCATGATTCGTGAACAGCTTTTCTGTAGTACGAGCGAAACTTTAGTAATAATGAAGGTCTCATTTACAAATGATTTGATCAATAGAAGGATGCAATCATGGTGTGTACAGCGGGCCGGGGTGGTACACATTCAAGGGGAAAACGATACAATAAGACGCAAAATGGCAGAACAAGATCAACCCGTGCAAACGCTGAGCAAGCTAGGCCAGGTAGGGGACCTGGTACTTCGTTTCGAATTGCTTTGAGTTGTTGGATCCAATGCAAGACTAAATATGCGGTCAATATCTGATGTAAACCAAGCGATTCAACCTTAATTAGTGCGCATAATAACTCATAGGGCAACATACATAGATTGGGTTGGGAAAGAAACAAGAAATCACGTTTCCAGGTGACGTTCAATTTCTGTTTCAGCAAAAAAATTTAGTGACACCGAATTAGCGAAAGTTATAATAGTTGGTTTTGGTGGATGTGTTACCTTTTATTTTCCCTTTTCCGCCTTTCCTCTTTATGTGTTGTACAAGGGTGTAAGTTTCTTTGCTTCAATTGCAAAACATAGCATCCTGAACATAATAATCTGCTTTATGAACGCCCATTTCTTGAAGAAAAGAAGAACAAAGGGCACAAACATCACCAAACGGAGAAGAGTTCCTCCAACTTGTGCCTAAGAGCTTCTAGTGGATTAGTTGAACCTTTTCTGTGTGGAGATTAGTTGACAGTTGAAAGAGGGACGGCGGCTGCAAATTCTGTATCAGCTCCCGTCACCTCCAATATCTTAACGAGATACCCGAGCCCTCCATTTGGTGAAATGAGCATTAACTTGCACAAATTATTGGGCACCTTTGCACAAGTTGGAATATCTCTTGCAGCATTAAAAATCACAAATTAATTAATTGTTTGATGATAAGCATGGTACTAGGTTTAATGTACTACGCATTTAAGAGATATATATGGCATCGTTCAAAAGAAAACCTTAAAGAACTTTTCGTGACCTTGCAGGGGGAGGAACTTCGTAGACAAATTGGTGCTATGTATTACATTGAGTGCAGCTCAAAGACACAGCAGGTAAAGGCATAAAGTTGTTGTAAGGGGAGTAGGGGACCGTGTGTGCTTGCTCTAGCATTTTTCCTTTCTTTGTACCATGATCTTGTAGCTCACAGATGCATCTAGACAATCGGCTTATACATTGAAATATTTCACTGATATGTAGAATGTCAAAGCTGTGTTTGATGCTGCCATCAAGGTAGTAATCCAGCCTCCAACTAAACTAAGAGAAAAGAAGAAAAAGAAATCACGCAAAGGATGTTCCATGATGTAAGTAAACACATCTTTTGTTACGATTGCTTTTCATGGAAACTGTATGACCTACTGAAATAGACATCATTTTTATTCTTGTTTTTAACATAGGTTGCAAAAGATATTTCTTTTTGCTCCCTGAATCGACATGATGAACGTAGTTTTCCTTAGCCAATGTCTACAATCATAATTTATCATTTAAGAGGAGTCTACTCATTTAGTTAGTAGTCCTCCAAATGTTTTAGTATTTTTCTTGAGATGAAATATATTTACTTGTACATTTTTATACTGAGGACTAGTGGCTGCTGAATTTGTCCACTAAATAAGTGAATATGCAAAAGCATGTACTCTTAGTCCACTGTGACTACAATAGTATACCAGGATTGGCACTGATTTTTATACTAGTATATCTGGATTGGCACTGTAGTTTATATCTCAGCCGTCTGCTCGGTGTTTTATCTCTGTGATCTTCTATGCTTGTCATTGCTTTTATGAAACATCATTGTTTTCTAGGATTACTTGCTCTTAAATGGACACATCTGGTTTGTTTTAGAAATGAAGTAATTTCTTGCTGACGTGGTATTACGATTGCAGGGACATTTTCTGTGGAAGGAAAATGCTATGCTTCAAATCCTGAATGATTGAAGAGGAGGGTCTTATACATGACGAAATATCAGGAGAATGACCACAAGTTCGTGAAGCTTGAAGTCTGAATGTGCTTGTTGCACATGTGTATATCTGCACCTTTGGTTATTAATCAGTAGATGTAGATGATTGAAACTAGTCTGCTTAAGCATGGTGCACTGCTGGTGCGGTTAGCTCTCCCTCTGAATTAGGCAGTTCGACGGAGGCCAAAGAGACAATAAGATTTTGTTCTGTCATGGCGAAGTCAAAGCTTTTGTGAATCTGATCTCGTCGTATTATCTGTTAGCTACTAGCTTATCCCATGATTCCATGTCAGAATCCGTAGCAACATTCGAGTTTTTGCTTGTCTTGAGCACAGGTATGTGATATTCTAGTCGTAGCAGAGATACTTTCAAGCAATCAAGCTGATTGTTAAAGTTTCTTTTAGATGAATTGTTCGAATGTCATATTTTGTTAAGTCTAGCTAGAAAGGCATTAGGTATTTAGGTTTATTTTGCGTTGGCGGGCGGGAGGAGCCATGGCGATCGCTGCGGCGCGGGCATGCGGGAGGGAGAAGAATGAGGCCGACGGAGAGAAGGGAAGACTGTACTCAATACATTTTACAGAAAACCCTCTAAGCTCATAACAATATTGATATATGACCTCCTTAAATGCATCATGATCCTAATATTTACATAAAACTCCCTAAATAGATCGCATTTGTTGATCGTGATCAAATTCAGGGGTTTTATTGTAAACATTGGATCCAGTGCGTAATTCAGGAGGCTATGTCACGCCGGCAACGAGATGGGCGGGAAGCAGTAGGAGGATTAACGGCGTGAGCTGTCCAACTGCGTGTGGCACACGTGAGCTTGTGGGGCCCAAGGGGCAGCTGTAATCGGCTTATTAAGCCAGAGTCCAGGAAGAGAAACTCAAGTTGTAATTGAATTTGAAATTGAAATCGTGAAGGGGTTAGAGGTTCTTCCTCCTCCCCAAGTTATCCCCTGTTTCGATTCCGCGGGTCTATCTCACGTCGCCGGCGACACGCCACCGGCCAAGGGTGTGACAGGTGGTATCAGATTCAGCGTTCCTCCGACCGTTGCTTCCTCCCTCGCCGTTGTGTTCCTCGCTCCGGTCTGCCGCCTCCTTGGCTTGAGCGACCAGTTTCGCCGAGATCATCGCGATTTCGGCTTCCACGCCACACGTCGGTTAGCCACTCTGGTGCCGCCGTCCCCAGACTATTTCTAGCCGCTTAGGTTTAGCGCGAGGATCCGGCGAACTCTGTTTTCCTAGTCCTGGTTCGTGTTGTCCGCGGCATCCCGTCGGTCTTGATCTGAGCAATCGATTTGGTGGGGATTGTGTGATTCCGTCCGCGATCTGCGACGGAATTGCTGCCCGTAATTCCTTTCTCGCTTGGGTCGACTTGCGGAGCGGGCATCACAACGTCTCCTAAACCATCCGCGCAGACCCAGTTCGTGCTCGACGCCATGGCTCAGACTGCGCATCACAACGATGAGCGCTGGGAGCAGGTCATGGAGAGTCTTGATCTCATCTTCGCACGGGTGACAGATCTGGGTCGCACTCAGCAGCAGCTCCGCGCTTAGGTGGAGTCGACTACACAAGCCGTCGACAACCTCGGGAAGGAGCAGCAGATCCTGAACCAAAAGGTGGATTCAACCGCGCACGCGGTCGCTCAGATTCTGGTGGATCAAGGTGCTCCCCATGAGCACAGAGCAAGTGTACAAGGCACAGTATGGTCTGGGTACATGGGAATCTTTTATCTCAGCTGTAGAGACACAATTTAGGTATTGTGATTATAGAGATGCCTTGAGTCAACTCTTAGAGCTCAAACAGACTGGTACAGTGGAGGAATTTGTTACTGAATTTGAGTCACTCCAATACCAAATTTGTATGCACAACCATGGGTATGATGAGGAGTTTTTTGTTTCACAGTTTCTGAAAGGATTGAAACATGACATCAGTGCTGTAGTCCAAATTCGGGTTCCTGACAAAATGACCAAGGCTATAATGTTAGCCAAGATTCAGCAGAAAATTTTGGACAGAAGCAAAGACCAAGTTTCAGAAGTCAGCCTCATATAACAAGGGAGCAACCACCAATGCCAGGCTAGAGCAAAAGTCAGCACCAAGTAACTTGTGGAAGGAGAGACAAGAGAGGGATTTCAGAAAAGCCCATGGCCTTTGCTTTTACTGTGGTGAGAAGTTTGATGCAGGTCACATTGATAAATGTTCCAAACGACCAAAAGCTCAAGTTAATGCCCTAGTGACCAATGATCTGGATACCAATCTCACTGAGGATATTCTCACCCAACTGGTTGTGGAGGATGCTTTGAATGATGAGTTCTGTCAGTTATCTCTGAATGCCTTGGCTGTAACAGATGTTGGTCAGGCAATGCGCATTGCTGCTATGGTTAGAAACAAGGTTATGCTGATTCTCATTGACAGTGGGAGCTCTCATAGTTTTGTCAGCTCAACTTTCATTCAGCAGGTGGGGTTGCCTACAACTCCTACTGTGTCCAAGCAAGTAAAGATGGCCAATGGAGATACTCTTATCACTGACCAGATGGTCCCAAAACTGGAGTGGTGGTCCCATGGGCACACATTGGTGACTGACATGCAGGTGTTGGATATGCACACATATGATGCTATATTGGGTTATGATTGGCTCAGCTCCAATAGTCCCATGACGTGATTGGGCTCACAAAACCATTGAGTTTGAGAATCAAGGGCAGCTGCTTAAACTTACTGGTCTGTTACCAGCAACCTCTTCTATCCCAGAAGTTTCCATGAATACAGTGGACAAATGGCTCAAGGGTAATGATATTTGGTCTATGGCTGTGGTACAAACACTTTCTCAGGACATTCCTACTTCAAATTCTCCTCAAGTGGAACAGGTGTTACACCAGTACAAGGAAGTGTTCACAGATCCCAAAACACTACCCCCCTAGGACACATGATCATCATATACCTTTGCTGCCTCACACTACACCTGTTAACTCCAGGCCATATAGGTATTCTCCATTGCACAAAACTGAAATTGAAAGGCAAGTGAAGGAACTATTACAGGCTGGCTTGATTGATCACAGCTCCAGTCCTTTTGCCTCCCCAGTGTTACTAGTTCAAAAGAAGGATGGATCTTGGCGTTTTTGTGTGGACTATAGGAAGCTCAATGCAGTAACTGTCAAGAACAAGGTCCCTATGCCTGTAATTGAGGAGATTCTTGAGGAATTGGCTGGTGCTAAATTTTTCACAAAGTTGGATATGAGATCTGGGTACCACCAGGTACGAATGGATCCATTAGATGAATACAAGACTGCCTTTAAAACCCATCATGGCCATTTTCAGTTCAAGGTCATGCCTTTTGGGCTCACAAATGCCCCAGCTACATTTCAGTGTTTGATGAATGACATTTTGAGTCCATTTCTGAGGCAGTTTGTGTTGGTGTTCTTGGATGATATCTTGATCTACAGTCCCACTTTGGAGACCCACTTGGAACATCTGAAATAAGTACTGCAGAAACTGCAAGAGAACCAGTTATATCTGAAAACAAGCAAATGCTCTTTTGCTCAAACTAAATTAGAGTATTTGGGCCACATAATTTCTGCTGAGGGAGTGTCTACTGACCCTGCTAAAACTGCAGCCATGCTCAATTGGCCTATTCCTGCAAATGTCACTGAATTGAGGGCATTTCTTGGGTTAACTGGCTACTACAGACGCTTTGTCAGAAGTTATGGGGTGATAGCCAAGCCAATGACTCAGTTACTGAAGAAGAAAATGTTCCAGTGGACTAATACTGCTCAGCAAGCATTTGAGACTCTAATACAAGCAATGAGTACTACTCCAGTTCTGGCACTACCAGACTTCAACAAACCATTTACTGTTGAAACTGATGCTTGTGATGATGGGATTGGTGCTGTGTTATTACAAAATGCTCAGCCCATTGCTTTCCTGAGTAAGGCATTGGGACAAACACACAGAGCTCTGTCCATTTATTAGGAGTTTCTTGCCCTTATTATGGCTGTGGAGAGGTGGAGATCCTACCTTCAGCTGCAAGAATTTGTGATTATTACTGACCACAAGAGCCTTGCCTACTTGTCAGAACAAAACCTGCACTCAGATATGCAACGCAAAGCAATGACACGTTTGATGGGCCTCAAATTCAAGAAAGTATATCGGCAGGGCAAAGAAAATACAGTAGCTGATTCACTATCTCGAGTGGGTCACTTGATGACTCTTCAAGCAGTAGCCACTTGTAAGGATCACCGGGGTGTCCGACCCTAGAGAGGGAGGGGGTGAATAGGGTCGCTAATCGCTTTCTATCCTAGGGCTCAATCTATTTGCATAAGATAAACCTAACATGACCTACACATGCTAGTTATGACTAAGGTTTATCTATGCTACTCTCTACTTACCCCTAAAAGACTTGCAACCTATAGCCAATCCTAATCAAACTAAATGCGGAAACGTAATACGGTAAGTAAAGAGGTAAGGGAGAGAATATGCAAACTCCCGTGAAGACACCAAGACACACGATTTAACGTGGTTCGGTTAGGACACCAAGTCCCTCCCTACGTCCACGGCCACTTGTCCAACACAGACAAGTGTGATGTCGAGTCTCTTCGCTTGATCACCGTCTTGCGTTCGCCACCAAGGCTCCCGGCAAGCAAAGGCTAAGTGACCCCAAGTCACCAAGACAAAGCCACCGCCACCGTCTCTCTCGAAACGTCACCAACGGCACCGTCTTCACTATTGGAGCTTCTCACCGAGAGGGGTCTCTTTCCCCGCACAAAGTGTCATTGCCTCTCCACACCAAGTCGGAGGGTCACACGACGAGTACAATGATTGCTTGCCGCAGCAAGACTTCTCTCAAGCTTGCTCTCTCAAGAACTAAGCCTAAACAAGCACTAAGCACTCTCACAAGTGTGCTTAAGCCTATATGATGTACAATGATGCTCTAAGATGGTTGGAGAGGATCTTTAACTCTTCTATGCTTCCAAGGTCTCCAGCAACCTCAAATGACCCGGCCTTGGGGGTATATATAGGCAGCCCAAGCAAATATAGCCGTTGGAGAAAATCTGCCAGAAAAACACTTAACGCCGGTTAATCCGACGTACCTCCAAAAGCCATCGTCGGTTCAACCGGTGATACTAAACTGCCTGCCTAAAAAACTAGCCGTTACGTGTACGGGCAATCAACCGATGCAGCGTCGGTTTAACCGGTGAGTGTAGTTGTCCTGTGAACTCTGAAAAACAAACTCTCTGGACAACTGCACCGATGTTCACCAAAACCCAAACGTCGGTTAATCCGGTGTATAGACTTTGCCTCAGCTTCTGGGTCCATTGCACCGACGTATTCAACTTTCCTAACGTCGGTTCAACCGGTGATACTAAACTTCCTGGTGTGCTCCAAGTCAATGCACCGACGTATGTAATTTTCTCAGCGTCGGTTTAACCGGTGATACTAAAGTATCCCTGTCTTGATTTCTTTGACTTGGATTTCTTCACGGTCTCTTCAATTCTTGTCCTTTGGACCGAAGAGGTTTCAGGGCGCTGCCCTGAGACCCGCGAGGGGCGGCTCCCCCTCGACCCCGGTCCCTGGAACCACCGTAGGGACGGCCCTTCGGGTCTAGCTACGTCTATCTTCTCTTTGTCATCACTTGAACCTAAAAAGCCTGAGAATTGTCATCTTAACAGACATATTAGTCCAAGTGTTGTGTTGTCTATATCAATCACCAAAACATTATATTGAAATATGGCATGAGAGGCCATTTTCGCTACACCACTGTACAACCAGCTTGGATTAAGGAAGTGGTCAATTCTTATGCCACTGATTCTAAGGCTCAGGACTTGCTTACTAAACTGGCTTTGTATTCTCCTGATGAAAATGGCTTTTCTCTGCACCAAAACATCATCAAACACAGAGGCAAAGTCTGGATTGGGAATAATTCAGCACTTCAGACCAGACTTATCTCTGCTCTGCACTCATCTGCAATTTGGGGTCATTCAGGCACTAATGCCACTTATTACAGGCTGAAGAATCTATTTTCATGGAAAGGTATGAAACAAGATGTTGAGAGCTATGTGAAGTAATGCTCCATCTGTCAACAAGCTAAACATGTTAATGCTTTACCTGTTGGACTGCTGGCACCACTACCTATACCTGCTGGAGCCTGGCAGCACATTTCCATGGATTTCATAGAAGGATTACCTACCTCCAATAGTTACAATGTTATTTTGGTGGTGGTCGACCGTTTTACCAAATTTGCTCACTTCATTCCTCTGAAGCATCCTTTCAGTGCAGCTCAGATTGCAAGAGTGATTCTGGACAATATTGTCAAACTCAAGTACACCCAGTGTTTCCTGTAGCATATCGTCTGGAGTTGCCCGCTGGCACTCAAGTACACCCAGTGTTTCATATCTCCCAACTCAAACCATTCAATTCCAATTACTCTCCAGTCAGCACTGATTTACCATTGCTATCAGATCTCAGTGCTGCAGACCTTGTTCCAGAAGTTGTTCTTGCGCGGCCCCTCGTCAAGAAAGGTAACTGTGCCATCCCTCAGGTACTGATCAAGTGGTCACATCTTCCGTCCACTTCAGCGACATGGGAAGATTTCTACGTGGTGCAGAGACGCTTTCCTTCATCTCTTGCTTGGGGACAAGCAAGTTCTGCAGAAGGGGGAGATGTCACGCTGGCAATGTGATGGGCGGGAAGCAGTAGGAGGATTAACGGCGTGAGTGAGTTGTCCACCTGCGTGTGGCACACGTGAGCTTGTGGGGCCCAAGGGGCAGCTGTAATCGGCTTATTAAGCCAGAGTCCAGGAAGAGAAACTCAAGTTGTAATTGAATCTGAAATTGAAATCATGAAGGGGTCAGAAGTTCCTCCTCCCCAAGTTATCCCCTGTTTCGATTCCGCGGGTCAATCTCACGTCACCGGCGACACGCCGCCGGCCAAGGGTGTGACAGGCAGGCTACACAGCCATCATCCAGTGCGCCGCCAACGATGATCCTCCGTGATCTGGCCCAGCCCAAACGGCGGGGCTTTGGTGGGTTTGATAGGAGGCATCTCGTTAACGGGCCCGGGCCGTATGGGCCAGGATGTCTGAACGGGCCCTGATCTGTTAGGCCCACCGTCTCAACAGCAGGCCGTAGAATTTTCCCCTGCTTCCCAGAATTTTTACTGGCTCTCGCGCGTCGGCCGGAGTCCTACCGAATTCCCCAAACCCCCCCCTACGGAGCTCCCTCTCCGCCTCCACCCCATCGACCACCGAGCGGCGGCGGCGGCGGCGGCGGCATGGAGGCCGGCGGCGAGGAGTTCGCCATCGGTGTGGTGATCTCCGCGAAGACCACCCTCGGGGAGGAGTTCGAGGGCCAGATCGTCGCCTTCGACCGTCCATCCAACCTCCTCGTCATCCATATCCTTCCCAAATCGCTCGTGTTCCGACTTCAACGCCCCCCATCTGGTTGTTCATATTGCGCGAGTTGTTTGTTTTGTTTCCATGACGGCGTAGATCACAGGAGGGCGTGGGGAGGGCCGAGAGGGGGGAGCGGCGGAACGTGAGGGTGCTCAAGGCGAACTACATACGGGAGTTCTCCGTGGTCAGCAAGGGTGACGACCCACTAGATCCTGCCGGCTGCACGCTCGACCTCGACGCGATTTATGCGCGGGAGGAGGCCGCGCTCAGGTGCGTGAATCACTGTGATTGCATAATTTGCCGATTTGGGCAGCTTATATATATAAGGGCTTATGTACAAGGTGCTGTTATGAGTTGGATCATACGTCTTGGAGATACAAGTACTAATTGGCAGTTAACTTTTTCCAGTACTAGCTAGTGTAAATGTGAACTCGTGTCCAGAGCAAAGCAATGCAATCTAGAATCAGCTTTCCATGTGTGGCCTAAATCCACTATTGCTGAAGCCATTCTTCCCAGTTGGATCCGACTATTTTAGCTGGTAAAAGTGATCAATTATTTTCATGCCGAAACATTAGCACCAGTATTAATGCAGAATTGTATTAAACTGAATGGGAAGCGTGCATGCTTGGAGATAGGAGGGATGTTTGTCTTGGTCTGCAGATCCTGGCCTTCATCATTAGAACAAATGGCTGTGTCAAGATGTGTCAACTAATGAACTAAGTAAATAAGGAAACTTATTGAATATGCTCCTCTTAATTGCTATAGACATATGGTAGTAGAGATTTCAATTTAGTAACTAAGGAAAAAGATTTTATATCTTGTGAAAGATGCATACTTGTGAGCTTCACAATCTGGTCAGAGTTGTATTTCATCTGTTGGCAATTATAGTCAGGGCAGATCAAAACCTGGCCAACTGAAGGCTGTGGTGCAGAGTTATCATCCATAAGAACTGCCCAGGTCTGAAGCACGGGCAATGGTCATTCCAGATTAGTGAAAGGTTGCGTAGGATATGAACTTTGATGTCTATTTCTGGATGATAGTCATGTTGTGTATAGGAGTTTGGTATTGTTCTTTCGATTTGGAAGCTGGGGTTCCTAGTAGTGATGGTTTTCAATAGTTTCCAAAGTTTACCTTGGTGTATGCTCTTTGCTGATGATGTGGTGCTAGTTGACGAGAGTAGGGCAGGGGTTAATAGGAAGTTAGAGCTGTGGAGACGCACATTAGAGTCGAAAGGGTTCAGACTTAGTAGGACCAAGACCGAGTACATGATGTGCGATTTCAACGCGACTAGGCATGAGGGGGGAGACGTTAGTCTAGATGGGCAAGTGGTGGTCCAGAAGGATACTTTTCGGTATTTAGTATCGGTGCTACAAAAGGATGGCGACATTGATGAAGATGTTAGGCATAGAATTTTAGCTGGCTGGTTGAAATGGCGGCAAGCTTCTGGCATCCTTTGTGACAAGAGGGTGCCACAAAAGCTAAAAGGCAAATTCTATAGGACAACAATTCGTCCGGCGATGTTATACGGTGCTGAATGTTGGCCTACAAAAAGGCGACATGTGCAGCAACTGAGTGTAGCAGAGATGCGGATGTTGCGGTGGTTTTGCGGGCACACAAGGAGGGATAGAGTCCGGAACGAAGTTATTCGGGATAGGGTCGGGGTGGCACCAATTGAGGAGAAACTTACTCAGCATCGGTTGAGATGGTTTGGACATGTCCAACGAAGGCCTCCTGAGGCGCCGGTGCGTAATGGGGTTCTTGAGCGGGTCGATAATGTAAAGAGGGGTAGAGGTAGACCTAAACTGACGTGGGATGAGTTGGTTAAAAGAGACCTTAAGGATTGGAATATCTCTAAAGAGATAGCTTTGGATAGGAGCGCTTGGAGACTAGCTATCAATGTGCCTGAACCTTGAACTTATTTCTTTCGGATTTCATCTCTAGCCTACCCCAACTTGCTTGGGAAAAAAGGCTATGTTGTTGTTGTTGTTGTAATAAATGAAGCATCTCTCTGTGCTGTGGTAGTTCTAGCCTTTATGTTGGTAGATCATGGATATTTGGATTCACTCAGAATTTTGTAGTTTCCTACCTTGGTAAAGAAATTTGGGATACTCCATTATGGAAAAAGAAAACTGGCCAACTGTAACTAGCATAACACGGTTCATAGAATATTTAGAATTTAGTAAAGTATTGATTGTGGCCTTTTTTTTTCTGTTTGTATCAATTAGATGTGCATGGTTTGTTGTTTTGTTCTGCTTTGGTAGCATCTTCCTTGGAAGTACAAGCATGCAACATGTAACTGATCTGCAAAAGAAAAAAGAAAGAAAGAAACTGCTAAGTTTGCATTTTCTGAGGAATTGAGGTCTCTAAATTATATATTCTCTTTTGTCCTGGTTTTACTGTCAGTATGTGATGCATATGCCAAGCAGACTATTAGATTTCAAACATTAGGTATGCTCTCAAGGGGAAATCAATCTGAGCATGAAGCAAGGAAAATTCTAGTTTAACGAAGATATTAGTTTGAGTTTTTTCTGTCAGCATTTTTCTTCCGCTATCATCTTGATAGATGATGTTCAGACTTGATACCCAAAATTTGGCTACTCGATTTAGGAAGTTGTCTGATCATTGATTTTAATTGTAAAAGTTTCTTAGATGTTAATGTTTTTGACTAAGAATTTGTATGAACTGTGGATTCATTATTACTATTCAATCAACATAAGAATTATCCTTTATGGCATTACTTTCTACTCAGCCAAATCACTTCTCACAGAGCATTTGATGATTTTCAGACAAGCAGAGATTGAAGCCGAGAGAATTGGTGTTGGTGTCACCCCAGAAGCTCAAAGTATATTCGATGCACTCTCCAAGACGTAAGTTAACCTCTAGTTATCTGCTTTTGAGAATATTCTATACCAAAGTTCAGGGCAGACATCATTGTTTATTCTCTACTCTGTTCTATTTTTCTTTATCATTTTTTCATGTTTCTCGCTGCAACTGTATTTTTGGTTTCTCTGGATGTGCAATTGATAATGAAATCTTTGATTCCTTCCCAAGTTTACATAGAACACATCCTCCATAAGTATAATCTAAAAGCAACTCTGACTGAAAACTTTTACGAAAAATATGGAAATTACCAGAATGAGTTTAAGACTAAGACAACTGGATCAACATCAAGTTATACCTTCGATAAATATTCAATTATGGGCTTATGGCAAGGGATGCTGTTTATGTAAGGCCATGAAAATCTGAAAGTTTTCTGTACACTTGGGGAGATTCAGCATCTTCTGCTTTCTTGTTATGGCTTTGCTCTAGTTTGTTACAGCAAATTGATTCTCTTGATGTGCCTTGCTCGTTATCTCTGTTGGAGATTCTATTTATGAACATTGCTTTCCTATGACAGTAAGTTGTGCATATATCATGTGTGCACGGATAACAAATTATAATTCCATCCCATCAGGCTTCCAGTTCAGTGGGACAAAACTGACATTGTTGTAATGAAGGAGGTTCGTGTACGTAGTCCTTATCTGCCTGAAAATGTTAGCGGAGGAACAGCTGCAGCAAATGAACGTGTTAAGAAAGTGGTAAATACTTCATGCTTGTAGTCAACGTTCATACTTTTACACAATTGAAGCAGTGAAGGGACTAACAATTTTTTTATCACCATTCTGTTTTTGGGGTGTTTATTTCTTGCAGATCGACTTTGAAAGGAAAAGATTACAAGCGCGTGGACCCGGCCAATTCTCTTAGCTTACAAGGCCTAACTAATTTCCACATTAACCCCGTGTTGTATTTCTAGTACTGCAGCCACTTTTCTTATTTTCCTCAACGAACTTTTCTAAAAAAAATTGTTTCAGCAGGTTTCATTTTCATAATAATAACTACATCTAAGAAACTATGAGCGAGTTCAGTAATCCTTGATAGACGACATGTGCCCTTTAAATGGATTATAACGCATCGTATTGTACTGCTGGGTAATCACTGGTTGTTGGGAAGAGTTGGACTGAAGGCTGAAGCAGCACACTTGGAGAGCTGATGGGGGGTTGTAGGCTTAGCAAAAGAAGGGTGCTGCTCTGAAAATTTATCAGCTAGAGTTTATTATTTTATCGGTTGCCAGTAATTCTACTTTGCCCTGTTTTTTTATTGAAGAAATTACTTTACCCTGTCATAATAGCATTTTTTTGCAACGAAAGTCAATTAGCTCCCAGTTAAGAAAACGTGGGCACGAGCATTGCAGTTCATTAGATATTTCCCAGTCATCTGTTTAGATTAACATCTGGTTGACTGATAATGTGACTTACCTTGTCTTGTATTGTCCGTTCCGCTCGCTCAGAATTCACTGCACGTCAGCTTAAAAAAATCACTGCCCGTTCTGAGCTTACGGGGGTTAAGATCCCGTTAATTATTTTATTAAGCCGGATGTTGTTGTATGTACCCGAGGTTTATTAGCGGGTTTACATGCTGGGTTTGCTTTATGTCGTGAGATCGCACTATTCTCATTAGTTCGTGTGACAGACGCCGCCTTCTTACACAGATTCTGCAAAATCCTGTTTCGCTCTGTCTCTCGACTTCTACGATTTCTCATTAGTTCGTGCGACAGACGCCGCCTTTGCTAACGTCTTCCTCGCTCCTTCTGTCTTTCAATGCAGACATACTACTGTCACTGCGTTCGGCTGGTCTTGTAGCCTCCAGCGCTACAGTATTTTCATCTCACACTACTCCAGCCACCAGCTCCAGCCAGACCAACGGTATTTTTCTCTCACACCATTTCAGCTCCAGCCTCCAGCTCCAGCCTACCGAACGCGGTGTGTTAGGTACGAAAGATGTACGGATGGGAAGGAATCCACAGTCAGTGCTTTCAGCCTTTCGCTCCAGCGTTTTGTCTGCATGAGATGACTGCTAGTCATGTAGAGAAACTACGGTATCGAAGTACTGATCGTGCTTACACGTCTTTATTTGGTTCTTTTAAGCTGCTATCATATCGAATAATCGGATGTCAATTTAATATAAATTTAATTGCATAAGTTGCAATTAGGGCTCTAGACGAATCTATTAAATATAATTAATATATGATTAGCGAATAGTTACTGTAGTAATAAGTGATCAAATTATGAACTAATTAGATTTAATAGATTTGTCTCGTGATTAAATCATGACTTGTGAAATTAGTTTTATAATAAATTCATATTTAATATTCCTAATTGATATGTAAACACACGTGATAAATCAAACTAGACTGAGAACCATGCCGGAAGCGGCGGTGCTAATAAATGCAGAAACGTGACAGTCGCCGTGCGTTTTGTCCCTGTCCGTGACTTCTTCAAGTCCCAAACCGTAATAACTACACAAAATCAACTCATGGATTCACGAAACAATAAATATGCAAAGTCCGGCCCCGGCAGCACGAGTGGAATCCATGTGTTGAGTCGTTGAGATACGCATTCATTTCAACCCTGGGAATTCCATGCACTTGCATTCTTGCAACCATCGCATCTGGCCAACGCTCCCACAGTCCCACATGCTCCCCTTGTACGCACGCGAGGACTCCCCCCACCCACATGCCAATTGCTTCATCATGGATCGGCAAGCAAATCCCCAGACGGGCGAGGCCCATGCGTTCCCTCAATCCCTCCTCGTGGCCGGCGAGAACTCGAGATCTCCATAGCCATCACCACACCCCTTTTCCTAGCTAGTTTATTGCAAGATCACAACGAACCACTTGCAGCTTCGGTTCCAGAAGCTCCCTCCGATTAGTTACCGAGAACCCAGTAGGATCCCGTAGGATCCCTGGCTTGGTCATTAGAAACGAGTAGATAAGCAAGTGGTGCTGGAAGATTGTCAGCGTGTGTGTGATCCTCGCTGGCTGCATTGCAAACCCTGCCGACCCGTGACTAATCAATCATTCTCGCCGGGGTAAGATCACACCACACCAGCAGAAAAGGGCGAAAAACGCCGCGCTGCCGAAGCGCGACACGACGAGGGCGCGGAGCGGAGTGGAACACAATGACAGGGAGCGGTACGGCGGCGCAGCTTTGCGTACAGGTCATGCGGCCTGCTCTGTGCTCTGTTCACCTCCCCCCTCGGAACGAGACAGAGACGCAGAAAAGGCGAAAAAACACGCCTCCTCTGCTAACGCCTACTCCTCCGGTCCTCCCAGCACTATGGCACTGTTTACTTCCCACCCCATAAACCCTTAAACAAAAAAAACATCACATTAAATATTTCGACACATGCATAGAGTATTAAATGAAGTCTATTTATAAATTTTTTTGCATAGATGGGCTGTAAATCACGAGACGAATCTAATGAGCCTACTTAATCTATGATTTGCAACAGTGATGCTACAGTAATCATCCGCTAATTATTAATTAACCATGGATTAATTAGCATCATTAGATTCGTCTCGCGATTTACAACCCATCTGTGCAAAAAAAATTGTAAATAAACTTCATTTAGTACTTCAAATTAGTAAGATTCCATCGCAATTTTTTTTTGCAAAACATCTAAACACGGTCTATCTTTAACGCGCAGCACAGTAGCCGCACAGCTCCGAGCTGAGCTCTCCCCGATGCAAAAGGGAGGTGTGCGCTCTGCTCCCAGTGCGGCCTAGCAGTGCCCAACAAACCCCGCCGCTGCAACCACGCCATCGCGCCGGGACACCCACACACACGGCCCAGCCAGCCGGTGAAAAGGTCGCCTCTTCCTTCCCGCATAATCCACCGCCGCCACGTTCCCAACGCCTGGAGAAAAACCTAGAACGCGCAGTGGACCGGACGCCACAGCGGAAAACGGATGCGGCGGAAACGGGGAACGTGAACGGGAGACCCTCAGAATGGGATCAGAATGTGGTCAACTCAAAATCCGCCGTGCGAAACTCGCCCGAGGATCCGAGGAAAAACTGGAGGGTGACGCGCTCCGGCCGTTTCTTCCGCGGCAGCGCGGCGTGGCCGGCTGCTGGGTCTAGCCGTCTGGGTGTGGTTTCTTCGACGCTTCCGTGCCCGTGCTGGCCGCCGAGGCGAGCGCGGAGACGGCAGCCCTGCCGGTGCCGGCCCACCCGACCCGACGCCCCCACCGCGCCGCGGAAGGCACAGGGCAGGAGAGATTCGCACGGCTCGCTCCCGCACACACGCAAAACAACGCACGCATAAATGCGGTTTTGGAGCCGTGCGGGCGGGCCGTGAACTCTGAACTGTCCTCCCGCAGCCGCAGCGGCAGAGGCCCGGGGCGTCCGGGGCGGCGACGAGTCGTCGACGACGACGACGCGGCGGGCGCGCCCTGACAAAAACAGCCGCTCCCTCCCAGCCCTCCCAGCCCCTGCGCTGGCCCCCGCTCCGCTGCCGCGCCCGAGCGCTCGCTTTTTTGACCGCGTCCGCCTCGCCCTCTGCTACCGCTACGGCTCTATCTACCCCCTGTCGCCTCACCTCACCCTCCTCCCTCTGATCCAGTGCCACCGCTAGTACAATACTCTACTCCACCTCCACTGCTGCGCGCTACCACCACTCGCGCACCACGCCACCGCTGCTCCTCGCGCTCGCATTGCGGCCTGCGAGGGAGCGGTGCCCCCCGCGTGTGATCTCGGAGGCGCGGCGGGATGGCCGGGGGAGGAGGAGGCGGCGGCGGGGCGGCGCCGAAGCAGGACGAACTCACGCCGCACCCCGTCAAGGACCAGCTCCCGGGGGTCTCCTACTGCATCACCAGCCCTCCGCCGTGGCGTGAGTCTCCATCCACCCCCCCCCCCCCCTCCCTCTCCCACCTCGCTTCCTTCCCGTTCGGTTGCCGCCTCCGCTGGCGCACGCCGCTGGTGCGGAGCAACGGACTCCGTGCCGCGGGGGAGCGCGCAATTTCGACGGGGTTTGTTCGCTCCCGGCCGGTAGGGAGGGTGGTTGCGATAGCGATAGCGATGCACTGCTGCCACGGGACGTTGCAGTTCCGCGCGTCGTTGTCGAGGGTCTGTGGCGTCGGTGCGGTGTGGTATTCAGATATCGACCCCCGCGTCCGCCTCGCTTGTGTTCGTCGAGTGGCGAGTGGGGTTTGCGAGATCTGCCTGAGCTTTCCCCGTCTCAATCCCATCCTAATATACTTCTGAAAAGTAGTTCGCCTTTCCGTCTCGCTTCTCCAGTTGTTTAATCAGATGCTCGTGATTCTGCAAAACCCTTGACTCTTGTTGTTGCTAGTTGCGTATATCCGCCAAATGGACTTTCAAAGGAATCGTCAAAAGAGGAGGGGTTTTGTTGTTGCTCTTGATTCTCAAGTTGCACACAGCTCCCGAATCTGCCATCCCAGTTCTCTGGCACATTGATTGATGGCCGTGGTATATTCCTGGGATTGAGACTTCTCGGTTGTGTGGATGGAATATTCAGGAAACCTAGTGCTGGTTTAGAGTTCTATCGGGTAATTATGGTGTTAATTAACTCTGGCGTTGACTCTTTTCGGTCCTAGGCACATGCCCCCCCCCCTGGCCTTACCGTGGCTAATCCATCTTTAGTTCGTGCGTAATATATGGTACATACATCATTGAATGGGGATACACTATGACAGTGGCTACAAGCCAGCTCCCAACCTGACTTGCCATATGGATATGTCGTTGTCACTTAGAGTTGAATTGATTCTCTGTATTATTGAGTTGGGGCTTTCTGCGGTGTTGCATGAACTGACGCATTGGTCTATACAGCATGCTAACGAACGCGTTGTCGTGATGTTGCAGATGTGCTTGATTTGGCCGTGTCGCTGTAAAATCACAACAACAACAACATAGTCTTTTTTTCCCAAGCAAGTTGGGGTAGGCTAGAGATGAAATCCGAAAGAAATAAGTTCAAGGTTCAGGCACATTGATAGCTAGTCTCCAAGCGCTCCTATCCAAAGCTATCTCTTTAGAGATATTCCAATCCTTAAGGTCTCTCTTAACCGACTCATCCCACGTCATTTTAGGTCTACCTCTACCCCTCTTTACATTATCGACCCGCTCAAGAATCCCATTACGCACCGGTGCCTCAGGAGGCCTTCGTTGGACATGTCCAAACCATCTCAGCCGATGCTGGGTAAGTTTCTCCTCAATTGGTGCCACCCCGACCCTATCCCGAATAATTTCGTTCCGGACTCTATCCCTCCTTGTGTGCCCGCAAAACCACCGTAACATCCGCATCTCTGCTACACTCAGTTGCTGGACATGTCGCCTTTTCGTAGGCCAACATTCAGCACCGTATAACATCGTCGGACGAATTGCTGTCCTATAGAATCTGCCTTTTAGCTTTTGTGGCACCCTCTTGTCACAAAGGATGTCAGAAGTTTGCCGCCATTTCAACCAGCCAGCTGAAATTCTATGCCTAACATCTTCATCAATGTCGCCATCCTTTTGTAGCACCGATACTAAATACCGAAAAGTATCCTTCTGGACCACCACTTGCACATCTAGACTAACGTCTCCCCCCTCATGCCTGTCGCGCTGAAATCGCACATCATGTACTCGGTCTTGCACCTATTAAGTCTGAACCCTTTCGACTCTAACGTGCGTCTCCACAGCTCTAACTTCCTATTAACCCCTGCCCTACTCTCGTCAACTAGCACTATATCATCAGCAAAGAGTATACACCAAGAGATCTCACCTTGTATATTTCTTGTGACCTCATCCATCACTAAAGCAAATAAATAAGGGCTCAATGCTGACCCCTGGTGTAGGCCTATGTTAATAGGAAAGTCAGTGGTGTTGCCATCACATGTGCGGACAAACGTCATCGCATCCTTGTACATATCCTTAATGAGGGTAATGTACTTAATTGGGACTTTGTGCTTCTCTAAGGACCCCCACATGACATTTCTCGGTACTTTGTCATATGCCTCCTCAAGGTCAATGAAGACCATGTGCAAGTCCTTCTTCTGCTCCCTATATCTCTCCATCAATTGTCGTATTAAGAAAATCGCCTCCATGGTTGACCTTCCAGGCATGAACCCAAATTGGTTTTGGGTCACATTTGTCACTCTTCTTAGGCGATGCTCGATAACTCTCTCCCAAAGCTTCATCGTATGGCTCGTCAGCTTAATCCCACGGTAGTTAGTACAACTTTGAACATCGCCTTTGTTTTTGAAGATAGGTACTAATATACTTCTTCTCCATTCTTCCGGCATCTTGTTTGACCGAAAAATGAGATTAAAAAGCTTAGTTAACCATACTATTGCTCTATCTCCTAGGCATCTCCACACCTCAATGGGGATACCATCAGGTCCCATCGCTTTACCCCCCTTCATCCTCTTCAAAGCCTCCCCAATTTCTACCTCCTGAATTCTCCTCACAAAACGTCTGTTGGTATCGTCAAAAGAGTCATCTAACTCAAGGGTAGGGCCCTCACTCTCCCCATTAAACAACTTGTGGAAGTACTCTCTCCATCTATCCATGATGTCCTCATTCTTCACTAGCAGCCGATTTGTCCCATTCTTAATGCATTTGATTTGGTTGATGTCCCTTGTCTTCCGCTCGCGGATCCTAGCCATCCTATAAATATCCTTCTCCCCTTTTTTCGTGCCTAACCGCTGATACAGGTCATCATACGCCTTATCCTTTGCTACACTCACAGCTCGCTTTGCAACCCTCTTCGTTAATTTATAGCCCTCGATGTTGGTTGCACTCTTGTCAAGGTGGAGGCGCTTGAAACACTCCTTCTTCTCCTTAATATCCCTTTGCACCTCGTCGTTCCACCACCAGGTATCTTTCCTCTCCTGTTTGCCTCCCCTACTCACGCCAAACACCTTTGAGGCCACCTTCCGAACACATGTTGCCATCTTTAGCCACATATCATCTGCATCTTCTCCTTCTTCCCAAGGCCCCTCACCTAGCATCCTTTCTTTAAACGGTTGTGCCGCTTCCCCTCTAAGCTTCCACCACTTTGTTCTCGCAATCTTGGCACGTTTGTCCCGGTGGACACGTACTCGAAGACGAAAGTCCGCCACCACAAGCTTGTGTTGAGGGACAACACACTCCACAGGTATCACCTTACAATCTAAGCAATCACGTCTATCCTTCCTCCTAGCAAGGATAAAGTCGATCTGGCTCGAGTGTTGTCCACTACGAAACGTCACAAGATGAGATTCTCTCTTCTTAAACACGGTATTCGCTATCAACAAGTCGTAGGCTAACGCGAAGTTCAACACATCCTCCCCCTCTTAACTCCTGCTACCATACCCGAAACCCCCGTGCACTCGCTCGAACCCTACATTAGTCGCATCCACATGGCCGTTGAGATCTCCTATGAAGAGTTTCTCGCTGGTAGGCACGGTACTAACCATGCTATCTTGATCTTCCCAGAACTGCATCTTGGTGCTCTCACTAAGGCCTACCTGATGGGCATAGCCACTGATCACATTCAAAACCGAATCTCCAACTACCAACCGGATTAGGATAATCCGTTCGCCTTGCCTTCTAACCTCTACGACTCCATCCTTAAGGCTCCTATCAATCAAGATGCCTACACCATTCCTACCCGGAGTTGCTCCCGTGTACCAAAGCTTGAAGCCAGTATCCTCAACCTCCTTCGCCTTCTGGCCCTTCCATTTAGTCTCCTGAACGCATAGAATATTTACACGCCTCTTAATTGCTGCGTCAACTAGCTCTCGCAACTTACCCGTTAGGGACCCTACGTTCCAGTTACCTATACGAATCCTAGTTGGCTCGGCTAGCTTCCTTACCCTTCGCACCCGTCGAGGGAAGTGCGAAGACCCTTGCTCATTTTTCACTACACCCGGGCGTAGATGACGCGCGTCATTCAGGTGACGACCCGACCCTTGCTCACTTATCATCGTACCCAGGTCACGATACGACGCGCCCTTGGGGGGATGGCGACCTGGCCCTTGCCCATTTATCACCACACCCGGGTTCCGATGTAGTGCGTCGCTAAGAGGGTTACGCCCCAACGAGTTTCTTGTGGGTTTCAAATCCATTAGAGTGGCTATTTTTTATACTGGTTTGCCAAAACCTAACGCAACCCTCCTCCTTTACCCGGGCTTGGGACCGGCTATGCTGAGACGACTCAGGAGAGAGTCTTCCAGTCAGCATAGGCGGAGTAGTTTTATGGCTATTTTTCATTGTAAAATCCCACTGTCACCTTTTTATGGCATGTAGTTTTATGGCATATTGCTACAATTTTGTATCTACTGGCTTGAGTTTGCCCCCTCCATGGCTGGAGGTAAGGCTGGACAAAAAACTCGTAACTCGCTAGCTTGCTCGACTCGTTTTATAATGAACCAGTTCGTTTTATAACAAGCCAGCTCGCTTTATAATGCGAGCTGCTTGCAAGCCAAGATAAATAACAAATATTGTATGAATTAGTGGAAACGATCAACGAATAATGATTGATCATGGTCATGGATGATAACATACTTATATTTTTCATTGTAAAATTCACATTATTTTATTTATTTCGCTTTAAATATGCATGTGATGTGTTTTTTTTACAGATTTACGGTTATCATCTCTATGTAAATATTTTTATACTCTGGCTCGCGAGCCAAACGAGCTAGCTCGAGCCACTAACGAGCCGAGCCGAGCTAGCTTTCTGGCTCATTTGTATAACGAACTATAACGAGTCGAGCCATAACGAGCCGAGCTATAACGAGCCGAGCCACTAACGAGCCGAGCTGGCTTGATATCCAGCCCTAGCTGGAGGGAGTGAAAGACACCAGCATTTCTGAAGAAAAAAAAAATGATCCCTTTGTTGCATACCATAACATCCTCTGTATTCACTGCTTTAACCTTGATGTCATATACCCTGGTGGATTAGTTTCATGCTCTTTACAAACATAGTTGACGTGGTATACCTATGATGTTGTCATGCCACGCTTGTGCTATTGATATGATATTATTTGAGGTACGTTTTGCTCTAACTCGATACTATGGGGTTGTCTGCATTGCAGCTGAGGCCATTCTTCTTGGGTTCCAGCATTATCTGGTCATGCTGGGTACCACTGTGATCATCCCAACAGCACTAGTTCCACAAATGGGAGGAAACAATGTGAGATTTCAAACTTAGTTATTCATGTTGCGGTGGTCTTAAGCCGTCAATCGAATACTAACAGTCCCTTCTTATGTTAGGAGGACAAAGCAGTGGTTATCCAGACATTGCTGTTCGTGGCAGGGATCAACACCCTCCTGCAGAATTTCTTTGGTACCAGGCTGCCTGCAGTGATTGGCGGGTCATACACTTTTGTGCTGCCTACCATCTCAATCATCCTTGCTGGACGTTACGCCAATGAACCTAATCCACACACTGTATGTTGAAAGTGCTACAAACTACTTGCTTTCTGATCTTAGCTGTGTAGACCTGGACCTGATGATCACTTCCTGTTATTCTGTGAAGAAATTTCTCCGCATCATGCGTGGAACACAAGGTGCATTGATTGTTGCTTCAGCCTTGCAGATTATAGTTGGCTTCAGTGGCCTTTGGCGTAATGTTGCCAGGTAGGAAGGTGTACAAATTAGTGATGTATTTCTAATTTCAGTGTCTGCTTCAGATGTACTCAAGCAAAAAAGAATCTTGCAGGAGCTGTATTACTCTTGTCTCACGTGAGGTTGTATACTTGTATGTACTGGTTTTCTTTCAGGTATCTGAGTCCTCTTTCAGCTGTTCCTTTAGTGGCATTAGTTGGCTTTGGACTCTATGAGCTAGGTTTTCCCTCGGTAAGATTTGGTAATTGTGTTCGCACTAACTATTCATTCAAGGATATGGCTGATGCTTGAACAACAAATACCCAGGTTGCCAAGTGTGTTGAGATTGGTCTCCCTGAACTTATCCTACTGGTGATCTTTGCAATGGTATGATTAGATTTCTATACATGTGTCCATCAACACCCCTCCCCTGAACTTATCCTACTGGTGAACGTTTGCTAACTAGTACTTTTTGTGTCATCCAACTGCAATTTTGCTTTCTGTTCAATTTTTGCAGTACCTGCCACACACTGTGCACATGCTGAAGTCTATCTTCGACCGGTTTGCTGTCCTGTTCACTATTCCCATTGTGTGGCTCTATGCGTATCTTCTCACTGTTGGAGGAGCATACAGAAATGCACCACCAAAGACTCAATTCCATTGCCGCACTGACCGTTCTGGATTAATTGGTGGTGCACCCTGGTACTGTTTGCATTTCTGAATACAACTTTCCATTTTCTTACCATGCTTGCTGTTAAAATGTGTGTTAGTTCCCAACTTTTTCACAAATGAAATGACAGGATAAGAGTGCCATATCCCTTTCAGTGGGGCGCTCCAACTTTTGATGCGGGTGAAGCATTTGCGATGATGGCTGCATCATTTGTTGCTCTTGTGGAGGTTTGGCTCCATGTTCTTAGAAGAATCAAATTTTCCTTCACATTATTGCAATATGTAGGGTTTGTATAGTGATATAATAATAGTCTTACTAACTGACGAACTCTTATGTCTGTAGTCTACTGGGGCATTCATTGCCGTTTCTAGGTATGCTAGTGCCACACCAATCCCACCCTCTGTTCTCAGCCGTGGTATTGGCTGGCAGGTAAATGCTATTTTTCGTCCACTGCTTGTTCAAATTTTACTAGATAATAATTGTAAATTTGAACTCGCTTAGACCATGTAATTGTTCATGCTTTAGGGCATTGGTATTCTTCTGGATGGGCTGTTTGGGACTGGAAATGGGTCTTCTGTATCAGTGTAAGCACCAGGCAGTTCTTTTTTAAGGAATACATCTCATTTCCATTTAGATACAACTATTCTCTTTGGGGGAATAGATCTATTTTGGTTTTGATACTACAATTATTTCCTTTTCTGCAGTGAAAATGCTGGTCTGCTAGCTTTGACACGTGTTGGTAGCCGAAGGGTAATTCAGATATCAGCTGGTTTCATGATATTCTTTTCTATTCTGGGTAAGTTTTCTTTTCATGAAATTGGTCTGCTTTTGTTTGCCCCACAAACCTTCTATAATATTAGTTATTGGATAGGGACCGTCCTTCTTGTTCTTTGAGGTTCTTAAGATGTTGGTGTTGCATATTATATAGACCAGCTGATAGTTGTCTATAGGAGATATCTTGCTGTAGTTTTGGAGGAAACCGAACCGTGATGAACAATTTTTCATAACGTAAGCTTCTATTTGACCCCAAAATTGAAAACTTGTGCTTTAAGTGTTTTCTTTAAATGAATTTAATGGGACCATTGTTATTAAAAGGCAATCGTCTTTGTCTTTTATTTTCATTGATAAACCAGTCAGTAACTTGTGTAGCGCTGACTTCTTAGATGCCCTAAGACACTGTCACGTGGTGGGCTCTCTGATGGATGAACGCTGCGGAGGTTGTAGCTGTGATCTGTAGGAGGGCGAGGTCCAGAACCTCTGCGTTTGGGCACCGTCGGCAAGCTAGGGCTGAACAGAGAGAAGAGGTAGACAAGAGCAGGGATAGGGGAAACTAGAATCAATTCCTTTCTTAGTCCTTTCCTGATTACATGTATCCTCTATTTAAGCTAAGCAAGAGTTCTTCTAAGGAAATAATTAAACGATCTGATTACAAGGGAACTAATCCCCTCCATCATGCGCCCTTGCATCTACTCTTTCCTTCTTGCGCATTTGGTAATATTTTCCCGTCATAACATCTCCTCCCCTGGAGCAACAGCTCGTCCTCGAGCTGGAAATCTGTGACACCCCGGCCCAGGGCTTAATAGGATTAATAGGATACTCATACCAACAAGTTGCAACTTCTTTTCCGGAAGCCGGTCTCCAAAGAACTCCGAGGTTAAGCGTGCTTGGCCCGGAGCAATTTGGGGATGGGTGACCGACCGGGAAGTTATTCCCGGGTGCGCACGAGTGAGGACAAAGTGTGCAGAAAAGACATGTGTTGGTCTGTGAGGGCAGTCTATGTCCTAGAAAGCTGTCAGATGTAAGCGGGCCCGGCCTCGGGGAGGCGGGACGTTACAAAATTTGGATAAGAGCGACTAAAATCTTCCAAAGCTACCCACGAAGCAGAAGGTGCATCTTGATTTTGCCACTGGACCAGCAGCTCATAGCGACCACGAGCGAGGCGCCCCCGAAGCACCTTCGCTGGACTTGGACAAGCACGACCATTCTGAATTGGTGGAAGAGGTGGAGGAGCATCAGGCGGCGTGCCCCTGAATGGCTTTAGCAGTTCCACATGAAAGACATCGTGTAAGTGAGCCCCTCGTGGCAGGTCCAAACGGTATGCGACATCACCAATCCTTTCCAGCACCTTATAAGGACCGAAATAACGAGGGCCTAACTTGCCTCGGCCCTGTACTCCAAGAGAGGCAACCGGCCTATGCAAAAGCCTCAGCCAGACCCACTGTCCTACCCCAAATGACAGCTCACGATGCTTCCGATCATACTGCACCTTAGAATATTGCTGCGCTTGTTCAAGCCGATCCCGCACCTCTGCCAAGAACTCATCCCTCTCCAAAAGCTGTTGTTCAACTGCCGGAAGGCGAGCTTCACCCTGTTCATATGCTCTGAGAATGGGAGGATCCCGACCATATACTACGCGGAAAGGAGATGTCTTCAAGGAGGCCTGATAAGATGAATTATAACAGAATTTAGCCCAAGGTAACCAACGACACCCAGTGGCGTGGCCGGTCTCCAGACAAGCAGCGCAAGTACATAGCAATAATCTTGTTAGTGGCCTTCGATTGACCATCAGACTGTGGATGAAAAGCCGATGTGAAATTCAGGCGAACACCCGCCAGGGCAAACAGCTCTTTCCAAAATGTACTGGTGAAAACCGGGTCTCTATCACTGACGATGGAAGAGGGCATACCATGGAGGCGAACAATATCTTGGAAGAATGCTTTTGCAACTGACGCAGCAGTATATGGATGACTCGATGGAATAAAGTGTGCATATTTTGAAAATCTGTCCACTACCGTGAGGATGACAGTTTTGCCGTTGACCCGAGGGAGAGCTTCGATAAAATCCATGGCCACATCAGCCCACACGGCCGACGGAATGTCCAGCGGCTGCAACAAACCTCCAGGCCGCAGGTGCTCCGTTTTGTTACGCTGGCAAACTTCACAATTTCTAACAAAATCAAGAACCAACTGGCGATCACCCGGAATATAAAAGTCTGAACGCAAGCGGTGGAGTGTCTTCTGAATACCTTCATGGCCCATGCCATGCGCAAATTCCAGCAAGGAGGAAGCAACCGGATATGACGACGGAACAAAAACCTTCCCCTCCTTTAACAACAGATGATCAACGATGGTCCACCCATCCTCGCCCTTAGCTGCCTTGTCGCGGATGGCGGCCAGGTCAGCGTCACCTTGTAATTGTGTGCGCAGTTCATCGAAGAACAAGAAAGCTGGGGTGGACAAAGCTGTAAGTTCTGCTGATTGGCACTCCTCCCGTCGCGATAACGCATCAGCCACAATATTGGTTGAGCCCGGTTTGTACTCTACCCGAAAATCATATCTCAGCAATTTAGTAGCCCAATGATGCTGAGGTATAGTGGATAGACGCTGATCTAAAAGAAACTTCAAGCTATGATGATCTGTTCGGACGAGGAATTCCCGGCCCCAAAGGTACGGCCGCCAATGTTTCACTGCTTGGACCAATCCAATTAACTCTCGCTCGTATGCAGCGAGCTTAGCATGTCGAGGGGCAATGGGTCGACTGAAAAAGGCTATAGGTCCGCTGCCCTGATGTAGAACTGCCCTAAATCCCGAGCCAGAGGCGTCACATTCTACCACAAAACGGGTGCTGAAATCTGGTAAATGAAGTACCGGTGCCGTGGACAAAGCCGTTTGGAGGGCCCTGAATGCCGAGAGTGCTGCTTCATCCCATAAGAAACCCTCCTTCAACAAACGAGTGAGCGGTGCTGCAATGAGGCCATAATCTTTTATGAAACGCCGATAATATCCAGCAAGGCCTAAAAATCCTCTAAGTGCCCGAACTGACTTAGGAATAGGCCAGGTGAGGACTGCCTTGACCTTGTTTTCATCCATAGCCTTGAGCAGAGATGACATGGCCCAAATAAGTGACTGATTGCTCTCCAAAGGAGCACTTTGATTGTTTCAAAAATAAAGCGTGATGCTGTAATGCCTCCAACACTGCCCGGATATGGAGTAAGTGCTCAGCCCAGGACTGACTGTAAATTAGGATATCATCAAAGAAAACCAACACGAAGCGGTGCAAGAACGGTTTCAGAACAGCATTCATCAAAGCTTGGAAGGTCGCCGGGGCATTAGTGAGGCCGAATGGCATTACTAAAAATTCAAACAGACCTTGATGTGTCCGGAACGCGGTCTTGTGAATGTCCCCAGGAAACATGCGTACCTGATAATATCCCGATCGAAGATCAAGTTTGGCGAAAAATTTGGTTCCCCGCAGCTCATCAAACAGTTCCTCAGCCACTGGTATTGGGAACTTATCTTTGATTGTACACACGTTGAGGGCCCGATAATCAATGCAGAGTCTCCATGAGTTATCTGGCTTGCGGACCAGTAATGCTGGCGAGGAGAAGGCTGAAGAACTAGGCCGGATAATACCTTGCTTGAGAAGTTCAGCACACTGTTTTTCTAGCTCGTCCTTCTGAAGATGAGCATAACGATAAGGTCGGACTACCACTGCTTCAGTGCCCTGTTTCAAACAGATCTTGTGTTCTATCTCACGGGAAGGAGGCATGCCATGCGGTTCAACAAAAAGACTCTGAAATTCCTGGAGTAATTCCGGTAAGAGTTGGCCGGCCTTGGTGGACATAGACCGAAGAGATGCAGGACCCGGTCTGTTGATGCCGCACCACATAATCTTCTTGTCAGCCACACGAAACGCAAAGGTTTGCTCCCTGAAATTCCAACTGATATCACCCAGCTGACTCATCCAGCTAACTCCAATAACCATGTCCAAAGAACCCATGGGGAGCGAATGGGAATCAAACCAGAAATAGTCACCTCCTACCATGCCACGTACTTCTGCTAGACGTCCAGGGCTAAGCACCTGGACTCCATTGCCAACCGTGACCTTCAAAGCTTGATCAGGATATACGGGAATGCGTAATTCCTCCGCCACGCGAGTGTTAATGAATGTCTTGGACGATCCCGAGTCAAGCAAGGCTGTGAGTCGGCGAGCACCCAAACATACATGGTTGGGACATCAGGCGGATCGATCCCTGTAAGCGCATGGAGGGAGATGGATGCCGACTGTTCGCCTTCAGGAAGAGGAGCCGGTGGCGCATGGAGGAAGTGCAGCTCTGCGCCGGCCACGTCCTCGTCTTCCTGGTCCACCAAATCCTCATTGTCAGGCACGATTTCAATGACTGCTAGCTGCTTGCACCTGTGCCCCGCAAAATATTTTTCCGGGCAATTGAAATAAAGGCCGTCAGCGCGGCGCTGCGCCATCTCTGTTGGTGTGAGCTGCCGGCGGGGTAGAGCAGCGATGCGAGCTGCCGCTGGTGGACGCACGACCACCTGGGCGTTCGGCACCGGTGCAACTCCTTGGACGGCCGCAGCTCCCTGCAGACCCGGCGGTCTAAATGGTGGCCAGCCCCCTGCGCGCCCCTGTGCCGGCTCGATTGCAAGGCGCTGTTCATATGCTCTAGCGAGGCGGATGGCGTCGTCCAGCGTTGGTGGCGAGTGAATTGCCACATCGGTCTTCAGGGGATTGTTGAGACCAGCGATAAAGAGCTGGACTTGTTGCCTCTCTGAGAGCTCGACGTCGCGGCACGCCAGCGACACGAACTGCTTGCTGTACTCTTCCACCGACCCTGTGCGGCGCAACAAAGCCATCTCGCCCAGGGACGACTCTGATGCCCGGCCCAAATCGCTTATGCAGCAACTGCTTGAAACGCCTCCAATCAGGTTCGCCGCTAACCGTCTCCAAATGATAGTACCACAACTGCGCAGCATCGGTCATAATTAAACGATCTGATTACAAGGGAACTAATCCCCTCCATCATGCGCCCCTGCATCTACTCTTTCCTTCTTCTTGCGCCTTTGGTAATATTTTCCCGTCATAACAGACACTGTATCTGCTATCTATAAATATTAAATGAGCCTGTCCGTGATTGGTCATGATTTCTCAAAACTAGGTGTGACTCAACAGTAACTTGATGGAATATGATGGCCAATTGATTTGTGAATCTGTGCGTGTGGTCCTACAATGGACATCCATATTAGTAAATGTAAAGCACAAGTATTAATAACAAATTTATGTAATCCAAAAGGAGAATTATATCAAACTATTTTGAAAATGCAATGTGCAGTTTTGTTAATTCATTCTTGTTTTGAGTGTGGTTCACTCCGTAATTGGCACCAAAGATGTTTACATTACTTCATTGGTACTTGACCCTTTTCTTTTGGAGGAATCTACTTAACCTAGCATCTGCATTTTGATTTTGAATGCTCTGGCCACTTGAGAACATAAATACTTATGTTGTCCTAATGGGTCATTTTGACTATCCAGGCAAATTTGGAGCTGTGTTCGCATCAATACCTGCACCCATCTTTGCAGCTCTGTACTGTATCTTCTTTGCTTATGCTGGTGAGTAGAAATCTCCGACATTATGTTTGCTGTTTTATTTTCAATTATAATGATTTGGTGCATCACATATATGTGTAATTGTGATCAACTGTGTTGGTAATCTGCCAACAGGTTCTGCTGGGCTTGGCTTCCTTCAGTTCTGTAATCTCAACAGCTTTAGGACCAAGTTCATCCTTGGGTTCTCAGTTTTCATGGGCCTTTCAGTTCCTCAATACTTCAACGAGTACACATCTGTTGCTGGTTATGGTCCTGTTCACACACATTCAAGATGGGTATGCAGCAGCACAACCTTTTACATATCTTAACTGTTATATGGAGGGGAACTAACCATTATCTTGTCTAATCTTACAGTTCAATGACATGATAAATGTGTTATTCTCGTCCAAGGCATTTGTTGCTGGCTTTGTTGCATATCTACTGGACAACACTATTCACAGGCATGAAAGTTCTGTCAGAAAAGACCGAGGATACCATTGGTGGGATAAATTCCGTTCTTACAGGACTGACACAAGAAGTGAAGAGTTCTACTCCCTGCCATTCAACCTGAACAAGTTCTTTCCATCAGTCTGAGCTTGCTGTGGTTAATGAGATATACTGTTACTCCGAACTGTCTACCCCCCCCCCTCCCTATTCTCTGGCAGTGGCACTGTTGATCTGGATTGTCTTGGTATATGGAATTATGCTCCTAAAAGATGCAAAATCCTACGGCACAACAAAAGTTTCAATGGTGCACTGCAATTGCCTTCTTTGTCAAGTTTCTGTTGTATATTTCGTACTCTATATATTTTGGTGCCAAAAGTAGGAAATTTTGGTTAGCCGTTTGCAGTTGAGAATGTCATGTTAGAGTGTTAGCCAGTTCATCATACATTTTTTTTTGAAAAGGGAAGCTTTATTAATCTTAGACAATTACATCAAGATGATACAATTATATAAGATCCATCCCGGCCTCTGCATAACTAAAATGCACACAGTCTATGAGAAGAAACAAAAAAAAAAGAGAACGTCGTGACCTAAAGATCATGGTGGAGCAAACTACCACAAGCGACTTCACTTTCATCCGCTTCGCAAACCAAAGCAACTCTTGGACTATGAAGTAGGCTCTCTGAGACAACACCTCCAACGAGGAAACGACACGTGCATGTGCCAACATTGCAGTGACCCAACCAATTAAGGCCAGATGAAAAGTTTTCACCTGAGGGAGTAATTCATCTTAATCCAAACAATGCCTTCAACAAGGTCGCTGCTAGGTTCAACCAATTAAGGTCAGATCTAGGAATTTCTTCTCGGAACTGGTGAATTAGTACCAAGTACCACCACAACAAAGTCACACCGTATTGCTTATCTCTTCTTACCAGGCCAATGCTTTCATATAGACTAGACTTGACCCACTTCGAACGGCCACGAACTCCAAGTCCGGCAGACCATTTGAACTCATAACCTGAGATACCATGCTGCAAAGTAGCCATTGGGTACCCGTGCATAATCCACCAGAACAAAGTACAGATGAAATCCGTCTTCGAGTAAGAGAATCCGCGAATGAAGCCAAGGTGACACATGTCACTTGATCTATATGAAAAACAAATGCGAAATTGAAGATGTCATCACCAGAAATAGTTGCAAAGTCCGGAGCTAGCCCTTCCAACACCAAAGCTGAAGGTGCAACTGCCGGAGAGGAGTCACCACTGGAGGCCAAGCCGACAACGCGAGGCGCCGCCCGCTAGGCCCCCACCATGGGAAGCCGTGCAGGAAGCCACCGGACTCCCACCACGGGGAGCCTCGCCCGCGCCGCAGACACCATAGATGCCTGCGCCACCGTCCGGGCGCCGCGGGACAAGCCTCCCAACGGCACGACGAAGAGATGCGGAGGACATCGACGAGGAGAGGGAGGAAGCTGGCCAGCAGCACGTGTTTCCCACAGGATGCGAGCAGATCCTTGCCGCCGGCCATCCTCGTCTCTGACCGGGCTTCCGGCGTCGAACTCCGGCGGCGGCAGGACTACGGACGGGTGTCGGAGGAGCCCCTGGCGGTGAGGTCGGGTGCCGCCGCTCGAGTCGCCGCAAGAGCGACGCGGGGCAGATCCACTTTTTTAGGCGACGCCGCTTTTCTGAAAAAAGGATCATCATACATGTTATTGTGAAATCTCATCCACAAACGGGATCAACGGATTGACAGTGCCATTGTACTGCACTATGCTAATATTGTAGGAATCCACCACTGAATCTTTGGTAATGTTAACTTTGGTGGTTACTGATCTTTGCTACGTAGCAACTGGTTCCAGTGTAGCCTTGTCCTTGGAGTTGTGATGAGTTCTAGACTTGCGCGCAGTGTAAGAACGTGGGGGGACACAGCTCCGAGTTGGATTCCTGGACCTGGGGGATTAGATGTCATCCAGCTTCCTAACCTGAAGAAAATCTCCGCCGGCCAAACAAACGGACCACCATATAACTCAATCAAACGGACCACCGTATAACTGTCGTCGTTGTGACAGAACCGTCAAATTAAAACTCTAATTAAGCATAATGGCCATCTGTAAGGATCACCGGGGTGTCCGACCCTAGAGGGGGAGGGGGTGAATAGGGTCGCTAATCGCTTTTCTATCCTAGGGCTCAATCTAATTGCATAAGATAAACCTAACACGTCCTACACATGCTAGTTGTGACTAAGGTTTATCTATGCTACCCTCTACTTACCCCAAAAGACTTGCAACCTATAGCCAATCCTAATCAAACTAACTAGGAAAGTAAAGGTAAGCAAGAAAGAGTAAATGTGGAAACGTAATGCGGTAAGTAAAGCGGTAAGGGAGAGGATATGCAAACTCCCGTGAAGACACCAAGACACACGATTTAACGTGGTTCGGTTAGGACACCAAAGTCCCTCCCTACGTCCACGGGCACTTGCTCACAAAGAACAAGTGGGATGCCGAGTCTCTTCGCTTGATCACCGTCTTGCCACGCCTCCAAGGCTCCCGACAAGCAAAGGCTAAGTGACGCCAAGTCACAAAGACGAGGTCACCGCCACCGTCTATCTCGAAGCGTCACCACGGCACCGTCTTCACTATCTTGGAGCTTTAACACCAAGTAAGGGCCTCCTTCCCCGCACAAAGTGTCGTTGCCACTCCACACCAAGTCGGAGGGTCACACGACGAGTACACAAGTTGCTTGCCGCAGCAAGACTTTCTCTCAAGCTAGTTCTCTCAAGAACTAAGCCTAAACAAGCACTAAGCACTCTCACAAGTGTGCTTAAGCCTATATGATGTACAATGAAGCTCTATGGTGGTTGGAGATGATCTTTAACTCTTGTATACTTCCTTGAACTCCAACACACTCAAATGACCCGGCCTTGGGGGTATATATAGGCAGCACAAGCAAATATAGCCGTTGGAGAAAAGCTGCCAGAAATGTGCTTAACACCGGTTAATCCGATGCTCCCCAAATTGCCATCGTCGGTTTAACCGGTGATACTAAACTGCCCACTGAAAACTAGCCGTTACGTGTACGGGCAATCAACCGACGCAATCGACCGGTGTATGCAATATTAGCGTCGGTTTAACCGGTGAGTGCAACTGTCCTCTGATCCTTGAAAAACAAACTCTCTGGACAACTGCACCGACGCCATTAACCGGTGCATCATCGGTTCATCCGATGTATGCATTTTTCTTGGTCTGCTTCTGCAATTGCACCGACGTATTCAAACTTCCTATCGTCGGTTCATCCGGTGCCAAACCCTAGCCCGCAGGCCATCTCTGTCATTGCACCGATGAGTACATTTTGCCTTACGTCGGTTTAACCGGTGATACTAAAACTCCCAGACGTGCTCAAGTCAATGCACCGACGTGTGTAATTTGCTTGGCGTCGGTTCAACCGGTGACTTGATTTCTTTTAGGTTTCAGGGCGCTGCCCTGAGACCCGCGAGGGGCGGCTCCCCCTCGACCCCCGTCCGCTAACCGGGTAGCGGAACCCCCGTAGGGGCAAGGGCCTAGCTTCGCCTCTCTTCTCTTTGCAATCACTTGAACCTAAAAGCCTGAGTATATCATCTAAGCAAACACATTAGTTCAAGTGTTGCGTGTGTCATCAATCGCCAAAACATTATATTGAAATATGGCATGAGAGGCCATTTTCGCTACACCATCATTTGAACATATCGGGCGCATTAGCTTAACGGTTTAATTTGGCGACCCTTTCTCAACCCACGGCCCGATCGAAACAACACCGGTAGTCCCACGCGACGGTGGGCGTAGATAGTACAAGCACGACAATATACTTAAAAATAGAACAACACGACATAAATAATACACAACTTCTTACAAACCCAATTCGAATACAGTAGTTTTACAAAGTTTACATAAATAAAATAATTTACAACTTTACACTAGGGAAGCCAGGTTCAAACAGAAAGCAACCTACAACTAATTTAGTGTTCAGCCACTGCATTACCGGTCAGACCGGTTCGACCGACCGGTCAGACCGGTCTGCATGGATTCCCCACGTGAACTACCGGTCAGACCAGTCCTTCGACCGGTCAGACCGGTCTAAGCAAAACAGAGGAGTTGCACCCTCAGCCCTCAAGCGTGCAACCCGCCAATTCCCTAATCTAAGGGTCCCGCTCCACGACCTGCCACCCCTCTGCATCCCGGCGGATGAACTTGACATAACAGGGGCAGAAGTCGACGTCCTGGGGTCCTGAAATGATTTGGGTAGCAACAAATCCTGAGCAACTAATACTCAGTAAGACTTACCCGACTATTGGGTATACTTAGCCCACATATCTAGACATGCAAAGCTTTTGGCTGGTGGTTTATTTTGCAGAAAAACATCTAACAGTGGATCCTTATTTTCAAGATTTTTGCTCCAGGTTCTATATAAATTAACCATGATCTAATATTTGCCTAAACATCTAGATCAAACATGGTAGAACATTAAGCACAAATCAAAGTAGAATCAACATATATAATATAATCCATGTTCCATCTCATATTACTACGCTACGACTCGATCAAGGTGCCCATGTCCGAGAGCGACTGACGGCGAATCGATTCGATTTAACCTTGCAAGGTGGACCTAACCAACACGGCACGCAAATGCCCCGTCAGACCCCACACACCGACCTTTCCCCTCCCCGCCTCGAACTACAGGACCGCCCCACCATCATATGGTCAGCCGAGCTCAATGTGAGTCCACCAAAAGTAAACATATGCATCCTCATTTCTCTGCGACTACTCGACTACCCCAGGAGGTGAGATGGAGTCCTGTACTTTCGAGGTGAGGCAGTACTCGGCTTACCGGTTTCGACTACCTCCTACTCTCGGCATGCGGTTAGTACAATACAAACATGATCAGTAGGGCCGACAACGGTACGGTCCTTAACCGACACAGACGGAGCTACCCTTTCTCCGCCCGGTCTCAAATTCTATTTTCCCTTCAATTCCAAGATTAGTAACTCATATATGGGAACATGAAATATCCTATATCTCGCGAGTAACTGGAAATTACTCGTCTTCTACCAAACCCTATTTAGCATAGCACGTATATCGTCTGACATATACTAGTATAGAACTCATGGTACCTAAGAGTTATGCATCTAAGGTTCCATTCAACTCCTACGACTTTAATGCACCAGAATAGATATATATACATATACAATGTTGCATAATTTGAAATAGGGGTTATGCACCGGGGCTTGCCTTGAGTCTGCGGCTCAGTGCTAGGGTGAGATGGTCCTTGGGCCGACTCCTCACGATCCCCCTGCTGCAGGGCTTGCCCCTGCGGCTCCTGTGGCTCCGCAACCACCTCGTACAAAACCTCCTCCGTCGCGGCTGCTACACGTGTGCATATGCATATGATATGAGAGAATGCATGCACGACTTGCAAAAATTACAAGTAATCAACAACCAAAATAATTTCTAACCAATTGTACCAACTACCCCGACTTTCACCCTCTCAGCCAACACCCCACCGGTCAGACCGGTCCATCCGACCGGTCAGACCGGTCACACTTAACCCAGCCGCACCACCGATTAGACCGGTCCCTCCGACCGGTCAGACCGATCCTAACCAGAGCAAAAACTAGAACCCAAGTCGCGGCTAAACTAGCCCACCAAAATTCAATCCCTTCCAGGCACTAGCTCAGAGGTGCATATAGATGATCTTGACCCAAGGAATTCGACTAAAATCCTCTAGAAAGATGGATTCACCCAACCCTAGGTGAAATATCTTGGATGAGTTAACTAACCCATCAAATTCTAAATCCCTTCTAGGCTTTAGTTCATGAATACAATTAGAGGCGTTTGACCACAGGGATTCACTTATAATCACCTAGAAAAGAAGATCGAACCACCCTAGCTTGTTTACCTTGAATGGGCTTCTCCCCCACGAAGAACTTGGATTCCTCTTCACCCCGGAAAGGAGTACATGGAGGAGAGGATCAACTACGCAAATCCGAAGCTCACATGGCCTTGAAATCGAAGGGAGAGGGAGGATTGAAGAGCTTAGGGCTTGGTAAGGGAATGAGAGGGAGAGAGCTCGGGCAGGAGCTGAGTTGTGCGTGGTGAGGATGAGGGAGTGGTTGGGAGAGAGAGAGGAGAGTGGTTTAAATGATGTGAGCCCAAAATGGTTGAATCAGCTTCGACTGGTCAGACCAGTTGCCTCGACCGGTCAGACCGGTCCGGCCCAGACTGACAGGAATTTTTGCTAACTCATGGTTTAGTGTTTAGGTTCGAAAATAATGCCCCAGATTAAACTTAATTAAAATTAATTAACACGTGGGTGTTACAGTCGTCTTCGCCCCCTATTCACCGACATCCTCGCTCCGCGCCGTCCTACTCCGGGCTCTGCCGGCTTGCCGTGCCGATGCTCGGCCTGCTCCCCATTGAACAAAGAGATCGACTCGTCAGACGAGGACGTGCCGCGAATGCTGAGAGCGTGGAAGGCGAATTGTGCGGAGGTTGGAGAATGGGAGATCGACGGCGCCCTGACTCTGGAGGTCGATGGCTGCATCCCACGCGAGCTATCCGGACTGATGGACTGGGGAAGCTCAGGGGGAACGGGAGTGCAACCGGCAGTACGGACCTCGATACGCGTGAACGGCGGCGAATCCGTGCGCACGCAACCAAGTGACATTCACGAATCCACCAGATCGGTGTGCGAAATGCCGTCCACCACTTGCGTCCGCGCGCACCGCCCGGCAAGTTCGGCATCCTCGATGACAGGCGCCGTCCCGACGTCCGCCGGGAGGTCCGGCAGCTGCGGCCGGATAATCCCAAGCTTTGCGCTTCGCGTCAGCACGGAGGAGCTCTAGTTCGACCCAAGCGGCGTCATCCCGTCTGTGCGTGCTCCAGAATTGATGCGCTCGACCGTACCTTGCGTGCTGGCGTGAGATCGGCGCTTAGCTTTCCTAGGCGTCTGCGCCAGCGAGGCAGCGACCTTCTTCCTCGACGAGGTGGACACGGCCGGCCACGACGGACAGCACGGTTATACGCTAGGAGCGGCGCCGGCGACGAGGCGCCTCCGGCCTCCCTCGCTGTCGCTGGCACGGATGGTGGACGGGTTCGACGGCCGATTGAGCGTACGACCTGCGCGTGCTCATGGCGATCATGCATGGCTACGTCGACATGGAGTTCACGCCTGTGACGATGACTTCGAACAGGGAAACGATGACTTCGTGCAGTTTGTGCCTAGAAGAAGCAGGGGAATTTGTTTAATCCTTTTCAGTAATGCTTTCCTTGTGAAACTATGGCTACAGAAGTTAATCCTTTTCAGTAATGCTTTCCGTGCTAAGCTCTGTGTCCTGTTAGTGGTGTTTTCACCCCTTATTTCTGAATCTTGCAATACAGCAACCATTGCGTTTCCAATTGTACAACACCCAAATTAACCAACTTGTTTATCTGCTGTTATAAGCCAACGATCCTGCTGTCCTATTGCAGACAAACAAATTGCTGGTGGAGTAGTGGAGATCTTCAGATGGGATTTGCCCGTTATGCCAGGTGCAGCTTCAGTACTCGAATTATATTATTTAATTGGCGCCAGCTTCAGCATGCCTAGGTTTTGTCTTGTTGCCATTCAGTCAAGCAGAGCTCAAGCTTCAGGTTCCCGGACCTTTAGTACACCTCTGCTGTTGGGTTCTACTTCTCCAGGATCTAAGTTTACAATGTTTCTTCTGCATTTCGGTAACTTCTCTTGGCACTTGTACTACCAACCTGCGAATAGAGCTCTGGGATGGGGGGCGGGGTTCTTTGCAAACGTTTTCAATCTTGGAGACTTTTTTCAAGTTCGGAAGTATGGCGCTGCAGTCGTTGCACCCGTGACTCAGCTACTGTTTACATGTGCTGGTGCATGATTGCTTTTATCATTGAACATATAAGATCAGATTCTCAACATTCTTCCGGTCGTTAAAGGTCGGCGCCTGCGATTTTGTTTGCATAAACAATAGCATTTCCCCCTTGTGCCATGTGCTGCCACCAAGCGAACTGTTTGCAGGGGGGGCGTTTGTGATCCTCCGACGCATGGCAAGTTGTTTGTTATATGGATTTGTCACATGATTTCCTGGCTTCGTTTGTTGTGTTGTCCTTGGAATTGCTCAGAAGAGATAACTAATGTTCATACAAAAAAAGGGATAGCATTTCCCATGTGAAATCATGTGGGCTGGTGTTATATAAACGGCATGTTGACGCAGCTGGTGGTGCCAAGGTACTGTTTAGTTTACACCCCCATAAACCCCGTAAACGCAAAAAAAAAAAAAAACATCATATCAAATGTTTCGACACATGTATGGAGTACTAAATGAAGTCTATTTATAAAATTTTTTGCATAGATGGGCTGTAAATCGCGAGACGAATCTAATGAGCCTACTTAATCCATGATTTGCAACAGTGATGCTACAGTAACCATCCGCTAATAATTAATCTATTAATTAATCATGGATTAATTAGAATCATTAGATTCGTTTCGCGATTTACAACCCATTTGTACAAAAAGTTTTGTAAATATACTTTATTTAGTACTTTAAATTAGCAAGATTCCATCGCAAAAAATGTTTGCGTTTCATCTAAACACACCCCAAATCTTTGTGGCACTTCTCTTGATTTTTGCTATTCTGACCATCATCAGAAGAAGTCAGTCGCCTCTGTCTCATGTTTATCAGTGCATGCTATGGTTGGCCAAGGCGGGGTTTTTTTTCCCCCGGAAAAAACGAATAAGATTCATAGTGGCAATTCAGATGCTCGAGGAGTAGATGGATCTTTGTAAAATGGAAGGCGAGGCTTCAACAATCTTCACCGAACCAAAGAGGAAGCGTCGAGCAGAACGGGCTAAACCGCTAGAGCCTGATTGGCCCATATGGCACCGATCGAGGACCACCACAGCAGCATGCACGATCATTGCCTGCTTCTGTCCACTGATCGACAGCTAGGTGATGTTCTCGTGGCCTGGAGACCTGACAAAGAATGAAAGAAGGGCTTGGATGCTGCCAAGCGTCACTGTGCGAACACGGGTGTGCTCACAGGCAATGAACATCAAGCAGAAAAGGCGACGGCGATGATAAGGGCAGGTAGGGTAAGCACCACCCATGTTGCAATCTGCAGTCGTCGACACAATTTTACGCAGCCAAGACGCTTCTTCATCAACCGTTAAATTGCGCTGCAATTTGCATGGTCCCTGAAAGCATTTACGACGGGTATGTTTTCTGCCGCATTTTGTTCTGGTTTACTCGGTGGAATCGGCCTTGTTAAATACAGTAAACGGACAGGTACGCGTCTGTGCGGACTTCGAATTATTGCGGAAAATGATTCGAGTGGGCCTATTTCGATACTGGCCCATCGGATGGCGTCGCATTGCATGGCCAACAGCGCAAACCCCCACTTGGCCAGCGCTCAACTCACAGCAACGGCAGGAACTGTTCCTCGTGTGAGGCATGAGAATCGGAAATAACTCCATCTCTTCTCCAGCTTTTCAAAAATCTCTTCTCCCTATCGCTCTCATTTCTTTTTTCCTCTTTTGTCGATGCAAGATACAGTATCTACTGTTCCTAGCGAGCAGGCCGGTAGCAGTTGCTCAAGCACTAATTTCCCGGGCCTCTCCAAACTGTGAAGCATGTCAAATCCTCAATTCTTAGACGTGCGCTAGGGTTGGGCACCTCGATGAAATATTCGATACTGACCTCGCTTCGCCTCACACATCGGCATCACGAACGCTGCAGAAATCTATTGCAGCAAAGACTTTGCAGCTAGCTAACACGCCATCACACCACCACCACGCCTCCTCCCTCGGCAGACGGCAGCTTCTCTAGCTCCCGGACGCAGCAGAGAGTACCAATGGCATGTAGGCGAGGGCTCGCGAGACGCCAACTCGTGCAAGGCAGCCGCGCGCCGGTGCACATGGTCTCATCAATGCACGCAGCGCGCGAGCACTGTCATGCCCCTGTGAGATTACATACGGTGACCACGACCCTGACGCCGCACAACCTCCGGTAGGCACTCACACATGCTAACCTTGCCTTGCTATCCTCTGCTAGCACTGGACACTGGTGCGTGGTGCTGATGGTCGCCTTACCACTGTTTTTTTGAATAGATCGAGGACCTTGTTGATCGGTTCGGCCATCTGATGGTAGCTGGTAGGGGTCGGACGATCACTGGAAAAGGCAGACATGAACCGCACACTGCCTGTCAATAAGGGGAGCTGACTCTGCCAGGTCCCAATCGATCTTCGGCAGAGCATAAACATCTAAGCGCCTGTAAGTACCTAACCTAGACAATCTTTTTTATTTTAGTTTTCTTCCGGGTGAAGGGTGTTTGACACGATTTTGATACTGGCTTGTTTTCAGGAGGCTGCTGGTTGGAAGGTGAGCACCAGAATGGTCGTCGTCAGGATTTTTTTCCACTCGCGCGTTCCATTACCAGGAAGCAATTGCAGGCAGGGTGTGGAAATAAAATTGATGAGCGAGTCATCGCAGTATGATACTGATTGAAGCAGCATGGCGCCATGATATATATGTGGAATTTGTTTATGGGGGCATCTGCATTCCAGTTTTCTTTTAAAAAAAAGGTGATTGCATTTATAAATTAGCAGGTGCAAAGATTTGAAGCAAGTGCCGTTGCCAAAGAAAAAAAATCAAGCAGGTGCGCTTGCGTTTTGCATTGTACTGCTCGTACTGTCTGGACTTAATTTGAAGTGGGTCTTTTATGCTGTGGCAATATTCAATGTTGATGGTGGCATGATGGCAAAGCCTTTTTTCTCTAGTTATGATGAACTAATCTTCCTTTTGCAAAGAAATGATCCAACTGGTTTTCCACATATGCGGTGGTACTGATGATATCAAACGATCCAGGCGAGGAACAAGACAGCTTCACTCTGAGCCTACAGCATACATGATACATCATCAATGTACCATCCTGAAGCTTTCCTTTTGGAGCATCTTCTGTGGCAGATGTTAGAGGATCGCACAAAAAGAAAGGCAGAAGATTCTCATACACATGAATAGTCCCAAACAATAGAACAACCCAACACCCAATACTTTTCCTAGCCGTTCCAGCTGAATAAATACCATAGTTTGGTTGGAGTTTGGTGCTCCATCAAAGTACTTCGAAACCGCACAATCGCCTGCTGGATGTTAGTGAAGGTGCAGGCCCATCACCGAACAGAAGGTTGACCTGGACCCGGTAGGTGGAGTGGATCCAAATTAAACCACAACCTGTTAATATTCACCTCTATGGCTCTATGCATGGAATCGGACAGGGACTTCGGAATGAAAACGCCGAAGCGCCACCAATCGATGATCTTTCCTGAAAAGAAAAATAATGAATACAGACAAGCTTTTGCTGTCAGCTGATCTATGCTCTCGCGACTTGAGAAGAATCCCCTCTACTGGCCAGGCCGTGTGCAGGTGGAAACTTGTGCACATCGGTAGGCTGCGGCAGCTGCTGCCGATCGCCATGGACTCTGCTGCTAGTGCTACTGCTAGCTAGGCCATGGTTTTCCAGCGTACGTTCACGGTGGCCGGCGGTGGACAAGACGTACGCGGCAGGGAGAGAGCCGAGACCCACCCAATGGCCGATCCCGCCAGGCCGCCCTGGTCCGCACGCCGCCGGCGAAAACGACCAATTGATGACGGCGCATGCAAGGGCTTCCTTTCCCCCTCCCCGCTGTCGCCGCACTGCAAACTTCCCGACGAGTACAAACAACTCCCCGAACACGTACGTCCTAACGCCCGTTCACGTGCGACCCCCGGGGAAAAAAAGGCAGCGAGGCCGACCCCGGGGTAGTTTCAGCTGGCCGGCTGGCTTCCCTCCCCCGGCGGCCAAAAGGACCGCGGCGATCACCGGCACCGGTCGCTAGATCTTTTCGCCGAGGAGGGAGGCAGCGCGCGCGCGCCGGGGCACGACGCCGTGGCGAGCACCAACCACCAGTAACCAGTTCACCGCTTCGCCCCTCGGAAACCGCTGTTACCGCGCCAGCCGCGGGCATCCGAGCACGCACGCACGTCGCGTATACGTGGCGTGGTGGGGTTCGGTCCGGGACAGACAGAAAAAAGGAGCAGTGGGTAGGCTGGCCCGTCGGCATATATACCACCTCGGTCCTCGGCACTCGAGCGGTTGCTCTCGCCTCGACCCCGCCCCACTCGCTCCGCCTCGCCACCGGCGCTCTCCTCCCAGAGCAGAGTCGCCGCCGCAGCCGCTCCCAAGTCTCCCTCACGCGTGCGCGGGGATCGCTGCCCCCAGCAGGAGAAGCAGCGGCGGGATGGGGAACTGCCAGGCGGCGGAGGCGGCGGCGGTGGTGCTCCAGCACCCGGGCGGGCGGGTGGAGCGGCTCTGCTGGTCCACCAGCGCGGCCGAGGTGATGCGCGCCAACCCGGGCCACTACGTCGCGCTCGTCACGCTCCGCGTCGCCGAGGAGCGGCAGGACGCCCCCGGCGGCGAGCGCCGCACCGTGCGCCTCACGCGCGTCAAGCTGCTCAAGCCCAAGGAGACCCTGCTCCTCGGCCACGTCTATCGCCTCATCACAACCCAGGGTAAATAAAAGAGATTAAAAAAAAATTCTTCTCAAGTCCAAATCGCGGTACGGGCGCCGTGCTCTTGCTGCGCGCTGATGAACAGCAAGCTAACCTGCGCCGCGGTGCTGCTGCTGCAGAGGTGACAAAGGCGGTGCAGGCGAGGAAGGAGGAGAAGCAGAGGAAAGCGCAGCAGCAGCTGCTGGAGACGAGGCAGGGCAAGGCGAGGGGCGCCGCCGAGGACGACGACGAGGACCAGGCGGCGCTGGACGCCAGCCTTGATCAGGTGGGTTACATTACATGGATTAGACTTTGCCTCTTCAGTGCATCAACTGCTTTCCAATGCACGCTCTCGCCATGACCCATACGACTTTTGAGGGGGTAGTTAGTTGTTCATCTCCTCGTGACTATGATGATGTCCTGTTCTTGTCACTGGAATTTCTGCCACTGTAGGAAAAAAAATCTGACGACTGACACACGTAATCATCAGTTAGTAAACAAAATTACCAAAATTCCAGGAGAAATGCATTCGAGAATATTATTGATTATAGCTCCTTTTATTTTAGAGAAAAAAAATAAAAGATGTATAGATAACTAACTAACTGATGCTACTATAGCATCCAGAAGGAAGTAGTACCACATTAGATTAAGGGACAGATTAATAAGTGATGTTTCAACTAATGTCAGGAGGAAGAATCTTTTCCGGGAATCTTTCCCCCTTTCTTCCTATTTGTTTTTAACCATGGCAACATGCAAAGGTTCCATCTCCTGATTACTCTGCTGCTCTTCCCATCTGACTGCAGTTGGCGCGTCAGGACAATGGCAACCGGAGCTCCAGCGCGCGGCACCGGCAATGGCGGCCGTCGCTGCAAAGCATCGACGAGGCCACCAGCTGATATGTCAACTCATACACCCCGTACCACACAAAATCGTAGGGCCGTAATCATTGACCGGTAGACCTGTATTTTCGGTGATCACCTGGCCTCAGTTAGCTCATCGCAAGGGCTGCTACATTTGCTTGCATACTGTGACTCTGTGAGTGGAATCTGACACCCCAGGATGAGAGGACTGCCTGCTTGGACTGGAGTGATATGCAGCAGCCTCGAATCAGTGTAAATTTTCAGGTCTTCGTCAGGCGCTTGTTAGTGAGACTCCTTGCTTTCTCCATACGGTTTGCACATGGAATCAGAACAAGTTAAAGTAGCATAGATCTAGAGCCAGAGATGTCCTGTACTGTACTTGCTACACTCTCTTGCTCTTCAGATGGGAATCAAAGCGCATAGCTTTTGAGGATATCTCAGCGTTTCTTTAATAGTGTTTAAGAATGTAAGTTGTTGTCGATGCCAAATAGGCAATCATAAACTCAGTGCCAATGATGCCGGCAGCAGTTGGTGGAATCATCGGAGCCTTTTGGGTTGGAAGCTCATCATGCGTGTTCGCGTCGGCGGATGCTTAGAGTAGAGGCTCACGCACCGTTTGTTTAAGCCGCTGCTGATGTTGTGCAAGAACAGGACAAAAGGCAAAGGGATTTCGAAACAGATACCTAAACTGAGTTAGTTGCTCGTAAAAAAAAACACTTGTTTTCACATGCGTCTGAACCCTGCAATTCTCTACTATGCCGCGCTGAAGAACACAGGGCTGTCTGACTGTTCGGCTGTAGATTAATGGACAGTTGCTGGTGTAGGCAGCCCACTGCGCTGAGCACAGCTCACCGTAATGAATGGCCAATGGCTCTATCTGCTAACCACTTGTGCTAATCTAGGCAGGCAGCTCCAAGTTGAGCTCAGTTGCCCGGCGCTGGCCATTGGCCGTTCGAGTATTCAGCTTCAAGCTCCAGCAGTTCGGTTTTGCAAGTTGCAACGCCTGCAAACAGTCAAAATAAAGCGCCTCCACATCTCAAGATGCCAGACTGCCAGACCTTTCCTTATTTACCGTGGTGTTCGTATGATGCCAGCTTTTGACCAACCTCTGGAGCAGCCAGCACCACGCATACGGTTTCTGTCCAGCTCCTTTGATGTGTCCTTGGGCGAAAGGAGCTGCCTGGCTTGCGTTCTGTGTGGAGAGCAAGGTTAACCTAACCGGTGGGAACCGGTCCGGTTTGACCGGTTACCGGTCAAACCGGGCCGGTCCGGTTCCGGTTTCGGCCGGTACCCAACCGGCCAAAATTCAAATTTTAAATTTGAATTGAAAAAATGAAAAATTTCCAAAAAATTCCTAAAAATACTTCAAGGTGTGATGAATCTAATGGTGTCAAATTTTCTCAAAAATTCATTCATTTAGTATAGTTTGTGGGAATTTAAAGTTAAATCAAAAAAGAAAAAGAAAAAAATGGGCCGGCCCATGAAGGCCCACCGATCAAACCGGTCAAACCGGCCGGTAAACCGGTCAAACCGGCCGGTAAACCGGTTGCACGGGAGCTTTTTGAATTTCAAACCGGTCAAACCGACCGGTAAACCGGTAAAACCGGCCGGTAAACCGGTCAAACGGTCGGAACCGGTTGCATGGGAGTTTTTGAATTTATTTGAATTTGGATTTGAATTCAACCGGTTTCCACCGGTTACCGGCCTAACCGGTCCGGTAAACCGGTACCGGAGGGCGGCGGTTAGGCCGGTCCGGTCGGATTTTAAAACCCTGGTGGAGAGTGGAAACGGAAGGCTCCTTTTGTTTCAAAAAAAAAAAAACCGAAGGCTCCATTTACCGATGCATTCCGACGGCATTTTGGCAGGAAATGAAAAGGGGCCAACGACAAGTCATGGCATGTTGCCGTTGATCCTTTTGGCAGGAAATGAAATCTCGCTTTAAAACCTTCAAAAAAAATCTCGCTTTAATGGTCATGTTCAGGATTGAGACGTGACAAAGCTGGCTCGGCACGTGCCCTTCCTGACTGTAGATCGGACGATTTTCTCTGCAAAACTAAAGCTGTGCTGATGGCTGAACACTAGCAAGTAGAGTCTTGGTTGAGAAGTAGGCAAAATAAATCTGTTTGTCCGACACATTCTTCAAGTTAAGATAGAACAGATGTTTGTGATCAGAAGGGCTGAATTTCTGATAAAATCATTTTTTTGGTGGTGTTGGGCCATGTTTATATTTATATATGTCACTAGGCCCAGCCCATTTGGTGTATATATGTATAACCTATGACAAGAAATAGTGTTGAGCACTCTAGATATTTCCCAAAGTTTCTTCAGGTGGAGTGCTCCATTGGTATTGTTCATGAACTGCACAAATGGTTATGTCTACTTGATGCTTAATAATCTGTTAAAATGCAGAAATCTACCAGCTGGAGGCCTGGAGCCAATGAAAGAACAAACAAATAAGAAATGGGCCGATGCATGTCAACTTATAAAGTTCAATATACACTTTAATTACACGCAGAAGATACTGTTTTGGGGAAAAGTTGTGGGTCTGCTTAAATACATGTGATGAAAATTTCTCATCGCCTCTGGGTTGGACTTGCGTTTCTGTGAATTCCAATCGATTATGAACATACTGTTTTGCTTTCCGTTTTGAAGCCAGTCTCTGTTGTTAATGTGGCCCACAAGTTACTCAGCCTGGGAGGAGGAGGAGGAGGAGGGGGAGGCAGCCCAGCTGAGTTGCTTTCCAGCCCATGTTGAACTAGCCCCATTATATCGAGGTCATGGGCCGTCTCTGAACTTGCACAGTTCCCTACACCTTCTCCTCCTAATATTGCTGCCTCCCCCCACGCCGCTTCGCGTCCCGCACCGTCTCTCCAGTGCCCCCCATTCGCCTCCCTCCGCTTCCGCCCTTCCGCCACCACCGACCTGGCCCCCAGCGGCGGTCGGCAAACCCTAGAACCTCGTACACCCATCTTGCGTTCCCCGGGCGCGGGATAGGGTTAGGCCTCCGTGTGCCCAGCCCGCGGCGATGCCGCTGTTCATCTCCGACGAGGAGCTCCGGCTCCTCGGCGGCGACACGGCCGCCGTCGCCGAGCGGGCCGACGCCGCCATCCGCGAGCTCCGGCGCCAGGTGGACACCGTCCGCGCCGAGGCGGACGCGGCCGCGATCGCCGCCGAGCAGACCTGCGCCCTCCTCGAGCAACGCTACGCCTCCCTCTCCGCGGAGTTCGATCGGTCCCAGGCCGAGGCCGCCGAGCTCACCGCCGCCGCGGAGCGCCGTGCCGCCGAGCTTGCCTCCTCCCAGGCGGAGATACATCAGCTTCGCATCCAGGCGGTACGCACTTAAGTTTTCAGTTGGATGATTTGCTTTGTTTGGTTTGGTTCGGTGCACTGATCACTCGATGTTTATTGGTGGCTTAGATTGCTAAGGATGGCGAGGTGGAGAGGTTGAAAGTTGAAATCTCGGAGCTGCACAAGTCGAAGTGTCAGTCGTTGGAGTTGATTGAGCAGAGAGATGCTGAAATAAAAGAGAAGGATGACATCATCCAGAGCTATTATGACAAAATTGTGAGTTCCTCTGTTAAGATATTCAGTAACCAGTCCATTTGGCAGGCATATACATAGTGGATGTAGGGTATTACGTGAATATTTTTTCCCATCGCAACTGAATATGGCCAATGGCCATCCTTAAAAATTCATTCATGTAGAACAAAGATGTGGATACTGTAGGATGGTTTGACACGTGCAGCCTATAGCTATGTGAGGATGCTGGTAGAGTTTATCTTATCAATATTGAACTTTGTAATGTTGAAGAGTGCTCAATTATACGGTTTAAATACCGCATTGGGCTTAATTAACACTCTTTCTAAAGTATATGTGCAAGGACCCTTTTGATTAGTGTCCTCTGTTACACCAAGCCCCACCACTGCTTTTATAGCGCTATGACCTACAGTCTATTTACATGCCCTCTTCTGCCACATTTTCCATGTTAGATGTGGAGCCAGCCAAACAAACTCTCGATTTTTGCATTTTCAATTTGAGGTTCTAATGACCTTTTTTATCTTGGGGATCGGGTATATATTCTGCAATTTTGGTACAAGTATACTGAGATTATTGACTTTTCAGGTCAATCTGGCAGATAGTTCTGCTAGTAAAGAGGCTAGGATACAAGAGGTTGAAGCCAAGTTTACCCATTGTCAGGCAATGTGCAACCGCATTACCCAGGTATGATCATAAAATAGATGAACTAGCACCGAGATGCAGAGTTCTTGTTTTAGTTGTGACATCCCTTACTCTTTGTTGTATTAATACCACCTAATATATGCCTTACTGCATCTTCATGGTGCACCTGTTGAATCTATGTGGTTTGGTTTTCTTTATCAGGAGAAGGAGCTGCTTGAAAAGCATAATCTATGGCTTGATGAAGAACTGAAAGTAAAAGTGAAGAACTTAGCTGAACTAAGGAAAACAAATATGGACGAGGAGGCTAGGATGTCAGCTAGGATTGCAGAGGCGAGTCTTAGTGATCTAACTCATGATGTGACAGACCTTTGAAGACATACCCTGACGTAAATTTTGTGTTTCAGCTTGAAAGAGAGATTTCTGAAACTTCTAGCTCCTTGAGGCGAGGCAAAGAACGTATCTCTGAACTGGAGCAAAGGGTATCTTACATGGAAAAGGTAAATTTTCATGCAGATGGTTGCCGTATTACTTTTGGCATCTAATTTCTTCTCTTTATGTTTTGGCGATTGAAGGAATTGTGCTCAACAAAGGATGCCGCAGCTGCTAATGAACAACGTCTGGGTGCTGAACTTTCAACTGTATGGTTCTCTCATAACTCCCTTTCCCCTTGCTTTTGCAATGTGTGTGTTTTTCCCTCTGCCGCTGCTATTTGTGTACGTTTCTCCAAGACCTCTGCTGGTGCTGTTTGTGTGTATTTAATTGCCGCCTAGCACCAAGAGATTCTTCTACTTGTCTCCTGTTATGTCTGCGCCTACTCGCCATTCTGATAGTTTGAGACTTTTTGTCGCATTTTAATTGTTAATATCTGACCTTTTTCTTGCTAAAACTGATTATGCATAGCTGATGCAATGCTTGTGGGAATGCCAGGAGTATTATATCTGACCTGTTTCTTTAGCGAGTTGATTTACTGAAGCTTCTGGTGCTTAGGTCATGAAACTTGCTGAACTTCACAAAGAAAGTTCTGAGGAATGGTCGAAGAAGGCTGGGGAGCTTGAAGGTGTTATTAAAGCATTAGAGGTAACAAATTTGCTTATATACAACAGCTGCATATTTTGTCCCAGTTCGAACAGTAAATAACTCATACTCAATTTCTCCTACAAACTAGACGCATCTGACCCAAGTTGAAGATGAGTACAAGGAAAAGCTTGAGAAGGAGATCTTATCCAGGAGAGACCTTGAAAAGGTATATCTATTATATTTTCACATTTCCTGCAAAATTTTTAGTTGGTTGCAAGCTTATTAGATCTTGTTACCAAGATCTTGGATGTTCTTTCATTTGGCTATGTGATCTTATTGCGGCAGGAAGCTGCCGACTTGAAGCAGAAGCTTGAAAAATGTGAGTTTGATTTGGAGAATACAAGGAAGTCCAGGGAATTGAGCCTCGTTCCACTGACCAGTGTTACAGCAGACTCCTCTGATTTAGTAGACTCAAGACAAGGACTGTATGATTTCTAACACTTTTTTTTTTGGTCTAGTGCATTATTTTTACAAACATTATCATATCCATTTATGTTTGCTTTTCTAATTGGAACATCATATTTTTTTTCTTTTATTGGTTTTTTTTTAATTTTGGATCTTTTACTTATGGGGAAAACCTTGAATTGGATGGGGTCATGTCTAACACAACATCATGCAAATATGAAATGGTGGGAGAAACAAAATTGTGAAATATTATCATATCGCCAGCTGATTCCTATGCTTTCCAATGATTAAAAATTATATCACCCTAGCACACTTACCCACTTTTGTTGATTGTGGCCTACTGGCCTGTGCTATGCCTTCAGCTCTGCTCGACCTGCATCAGACCCATGGCACTGCTGCTTGCCTAACTGGGCTTTGTCCATGCACTTGTAGTGCCCTCTGTGAGGATGTCTCAATGGTGACAATTCGTGGTGGTAGCTATGCAAACTGTGATGAGGGTGCCATAGGAGCTATGCAAATCGAAATGGAATTCCTAAACAAGACTTTAGGATAATATTGAATTTTTTTAGGAGCTCGGTTTGTTTTCAGTTAGTCTCTTGAGTGCTGTCCAAGTTACTCCCTCCTTTTTTAATATATGACGTTTAGGACAAGTTAGTCTAATTAGCTTGCCCTAAACGTCATATAATTAAAACGGAGGGAGTATATTTTAGGGACACAGAAGGAGAATGTAGCACCACCTAAACCTTTCTGGTGTAGTTGTAGTTCTTATATCTCTAGGCTGTCATTTCTATATCGACTTTTGTGGTTGTGCATAAGAGAGATAGAAGAAAAAATGAAGAAAGCATCACTCCTGAGTATTTTGTAGTACTGTCTTATTTTTAAAAAAGAAATTTGGATGTCGGAATCTTCGCTAACAAATAAAATTATTATGCTGTGAAAATATTTATCATGAAAAATATAATGATATATACCATTTCCACTTGATGCATCAAGATGTTGTTTCTCTATCTACTATATAATTCAAAATTAGGTAAACTGGACTGCACGTTTTCTTTAGTGTCACATTTCTAAAGGGAGTAGTCAGATAACACAAGGAAAAGGGCAAAGTGATGAGTGAATTGAAGCATGAGTGGCTTTTCCTACTAGTAATCTCATTTATCAAACCTCACTAGCTCCTATTTTACAGGCCAATGTCTGATGATTTAAATCAGAATGACCTAATGGTTATTCCAAAGGTACCTAGTGGTGTTTCTGGAACTGCATTAGCTGCTTCTCTTCTTCGTGACGGTTGGAGTGTATGCCCTGCCTCTTTTGTCCTAATTTCTTTGTCTACATGTCTCAAGTTATTGTTGCTTGATAACATTCATTGCTTCTCAGCTTGCTAAGATCTATGAGAAATACCAAGAAGCTACTGATGCTTTACTTCATGAGAGGCGGGGGAGGAGACACGCAGAAGCAGTTCTTGAAAGGGTAAGTTATGCTTGTTACTATCTTTCAATTTTAATCCCGTCCACATTCCCATCTTTTGTTTTACCCAAATGGTGGAGATTGGATAGATTTCCTTCCAGCCATCGCAATTTTGTTTGTTGTTGACCGTGTCTTCGGTGCCAAGTACCAACGCCGGAATAAGAAGAAGGACACGGCATCTTCTAGTGGCTAGGATTATCTTTTGTAATTTGGCAGGATAGTTATTTGTTTATGAAGTTGAGATTTGTTAGAGGATTCTTAGCCAAGTTTGTTAGGGCCGGCTCTATATATATGGAGTCGGCACATGATCTTGGGATTAAGCAGATGATAAACCTTAGAGTTCAGAGCCTCCAAGGGAGGGCGAACCTAGTGTTATCACATCTGCTATCGTGTTCTACTCGTTATATTAGCCCCAACATGTTCAATCCCTTATTTTCCAGTCAGTGACACAGGTGGGCCCCATGTGTCATTGAGAGATGCAGATATTGCAATGGCGAATAAGGAATTGCCCCATGGATATTTGGTGCTTCACTTTCAATCATGATTTTTATATATCTTGAATGCGAAGTAATTTGAAGTAATCATTGGGTCTGAGGGGAATTTGAAAGAAGTATATTAATTTTTATAAAGGATGGCAGAAATAGATTAGCCTTTTGCTTTGGAGACCCTGTGTGCACAAGTATGTCAGGAGTACCAAACTGCTTGTTTGGAGTTCCCTTGCCTTTTTTAGATTCATGCATGACATGGAAAACACTTGTTTTCAATCATGCAGATGCATACACTAAAGAACTGTGCCAATATCTTTTAGCATTGGTACACATCATACTTGTTTTCAGTAACAATGGCAAACTTTGGGTCATTCTAGAATGCTTGCATCAGTTGCTCATCATCAAAATAAGTTCTGTGTGATTCGTTGTTAGTATAAACTTTTAAAAGCAATAGGCAAAGGTATTCTCCCCATACATGTCCGTAGCAATAAGTCAATTGGACCAGAGGTAGTACTCCATTGCTGTGCACGCTCTTAGTTGTATCCTTCTGCATTTGCACCCTACACCTTGAAAAAATTTGTTCCATCAATTTTTCACATCCTTTTTTGTTTGACTGTGTAAGTACATGGCTATTATATTTTTTGTTGCCCACATTTTGTTGTCACAGCTAAAGTGTCATAATTGATCTTGATCCATTAATATAAGTTTTTTAAATGGAAGAAACTTAGGCAAATAGCAAGGGGTTCGCTATGGTTTATGTTCTTTTAAAACGGTTATCAGTAATTCTGCTCTTCCATAATTTTGACTCACATTCCCTATCTGCATGGCTGGCTTTTGGAATAAGTGGTGTTAGTGAACTTGCAACCGAAAACATTCGCTATTTGCCAATTATTTTGTGATTAGTTTCAAACTTTGTCATGCATGTATTTTTAATAATTCGAACCAGTGTTAACATTCAATGTGCTTTGCTAAATAAGAAAGCATCAACATCCACTATCTGACTCTTCAGTTAAAGATAACCAAAAGCTGGTTTGTTCATGATAAACTTTGTTTTATTATCCAAATCATTGTCGAGTATCTGAATCTACCTTGCACAACAGGTCTTGCATGAAATAGAAGAGAAGGCTGAACTTATCCTAGATGAACGAGGTAAGCTTTCACTTACGGTTCTTAGCCTCTTGAAGTACTACAGCAGTGAAGTAGTATTGCTTGACAGATGAAAACACTGCAATACTCCTTACTTTATGATGATGCGTAATCTTTGTGGCTTAACCATTCCTTTGTTCTTTCTTCTGGTCTCAGCTGAGCATGATAGAATGGTTGAAGCTTATGCTCTTATGGACCAGAAATTGCAGCAAGCATTGCTGGAGCATGATAATTTTGAAAATACTATTAGGAATCTAAAGGTATACAGTATGCTGGTATTATATGTTGATAAGTTCCATAGAATTAGGTTTAACATTCATATAATTTTCAGTCTGAGTTGAAAAGGCGGGAACGTGATCATAGTGTGGCACAGAAGGAAATAGATGATCTGCAGAAACAAGTGAGCACTTTAACTTGTCATCCATGTTTCGCTCTGCTTTTTTTTTCATTATTGATATTTCTAATTAAAGTTGCATGAGAGCATGTGGATTGTGTAGTTTCAAATGGATTGTTCATGTGATGGTAGGTGTGTGCGTCTTGTGTGAAATTGGGAGCAACTTTAGGTGGTGGAAGCCCTCGTACATATTTTTGTTGTTGTGGTTATCCACAAAATGTCCTTCCATTTGTCCTGAAATTGCTACAAATATGACATTCAAGTCTAATAAAAAACGTGTGTGGAGTTATATGAACTGTATTTTCTATGCATCATTTCTGCATTGAAATGGCCGTGTGGTATTGCATGTCCTAGTTCTGATTTATGCTTTACGTATATAATAATTTGTAGGTGGCTGTTCTGCTAAAAGAATGTCAAGACATACAGCTTCGCTGTGGTTCTAGCCTTCCTAATGTAGGTAATGGTGCCTTTTCTGCAAGCTTAGGCAGTGTTCTTTCCAACGTAGAGCACAATATCAAGGACAATGTAAGTCTCGTACTCTTGTGGCTATTCCTTCTTTTTATTTCACTGTTCTGCATCACGTTGCTGTTTTGTCTTACCATAGTATAATCTTTAGCAGATGTCTTTTAAAGATATCAATGGATTAGTTCAGCAGAATGTTCAACTTCGAAATCAAGTTCACATGCTCTCAGCTGATCTTGACAAAAAGGACATGGAACTACGGGTAAATGATCAATATGGCTGTTTTTTTTTCACGATTGCAAAAGTTTCACTGTGCCATTTGTCAATTGCTAGTTATATTCTGGATTTCAATTGCATGATCAGACATGTAACTTAATTCGTGCCTTTGTAGGAGAGCTTCCAAATTGAGTTGAAGAAAATTACTGATGATGCTGCATTCAGGGTTGAAAAAGTGATGAAGAAATCTGAAGAACAAGCAATAATGATTGAATCTCTTCATCGATCCGTATGTTGCACATATTCTTCTTTTGAGGATACAGAAAATCCTATTGTGATAAGAACTTAATGCTACTAATTGCTGCATGTGACATAAATTCTAAGATAGCTAATTGGTATTCTATTTATGTGCAGGTAGCGATGTATCGTAAGCTTTGTGAGGAGCAGCAGAAGACTCGTTCGAATGTTGAATCAGTACCCAATAATTTGCAAGGTTTGTTTTATTATGCTTTTTTTATTCTAATTTGTGCTGACATTAGTTGGATGATTATCATATTTGTGTGCGGTTGAGAACATGTTGTGGTGGTGTATAACTGCCAAGGCACTTGGACTGCACAGAGGCTCTTGCATGTTAACTATACCTTATGCATTTCCTTTTGTCCTCTAGATAGTGGCAGAACGGACCTGATGGTTCTGTTTGAAGGATCACAGGTAGTTTTCTGAATTGTACTTTTCTTGTAGTCGTTATATTGCGGTTTGATCCATGCCATCTTGTGTTTTTTGCTCTCTTTATAGGAAGTCTCGAAGAAAGCTTATGAGCAAGTCTCTGAGCGAGCCAGGAGCCTCGATGAAGAGCTGACAAAGTTGAGGTTGTCTTTTCTTTTATTGTTTTATTCTTTTTTTATTTCATTATACAAAATTTGTAGTAAGCTTGTATGAACAGTCACAATTTGCGAGTCAAAGTCTTTTCTGTAACATTTGATGACTTACTGTTTTTAGATTTTGTTGTGAAAAACTCAGTAATTCTTTACCCTTGATAATAGCCATTTATGTGGTAGTCTCGAACTGGTAACATGTCGAAGGAGCTTTCAAACGTACCCTTAGCCACATTGAATGAGATTTGCTGTTGAGTTTGCATGTCCGCCGATTTTCATTTGCTTTTATTTTGTTGGGTTGTAATGGCCTATTCATCAAGGTTTGGCTATATTATACTCATTCTGGATTGGAATACACCGTTTCATATTTATTGCTGTCAATTCAGGGCTGAGCTTGTGTCTCTGCGGTCTGAACGTGATAAGGCAGTGCTTGAAGCTGATTTTGCTCGGGACCGGCTTAATGGGTTTACAGCAGAGCTTGAGCACCAGGTTCTCTTTGTGCTTTAAATTAATATACTGTTTTCTCTTCCAGTTATTGTTCTCACTGTTAATTCTTGGTTTATCATTTATTTGGTGTTGACAATTCTTATGTAATATTCCTCATGCTGATTTAGTTTACACTCCTGTAAATACAGAGGAAGGAGACTAATTCCATTTCACTGAGAAATGCGGAGTTGATGCATCTGATAGTTGATTACGAACGTAGACTTCGTGAAGATTCGGATTCTAAGCAAGCCTTAGAGGAGAATTCAAGGAATCTATTGATGGAGGTTTGTTTACAGCTGTGCATCAGTCAAATAATTATAATAATGCAGAATCCTGACACTGTTTTCCAATATTTTAGGTGTCCGTTCTGAAGGGTCAAAAAGAGATTCTAGTAAAGTCAGAGAATAGAGCTTTGGATGAAGTCCGTGATTTAACAGAGCGAGTGCATCGTCTGCAGGTTTTTTTCCTCATTGACACATGACATGCTATGGATTAGGTGACATTTTACATACATTTATGAGTTCTTACCATGGTGACATTTTACATACATTATTACAATCCTATGATTATGATTTTGCTCCTGCAAACATTATAGTATAAGAGGAATCCAGAGTCAAATGCTAGTTTTGTAGACCTTACCAAGTCATACCACACCTTATAGTTGGAGATGGTGGAATTAATGGACAACTTTTGATTTTTTTTATCTCTTGCATATTATGCAATAATGCAAGAATTTATATTGTTGTCTATCGAAACCTATATCTTACAGTTGATTGTGAGACACTTGCTTTACGTATGTGCATGGTACAGTTTTAAGTGCATTACCACATTAGTTTTTTTCGTCATTTTATATGATTTGTTTTGTGCTATATGCATATATATGTATCATTAGATATATTGCATTTCAGGCTACGATTGACACCATACATACCACTGAGGAGGTTCGAGAGGTACGTAGAGTTTGGACTTTTGATTAGTCATGGATAAGGATTGGAATATATATGTTTCCTTTATGTTAATCTGTATATAATTTAGAATGCAAGGTCTATGGAAAGGAGAAATCATGAGGAGCACATTAAGCGACTAGAAGTAAGTTTCCTCCTTGGAAACTATTATTCTTTGCTGTTTTTGCATGGTTACTTGCAGCTAGCATTTTTTCTGTTTCTCTTGTTTTGCCACTACTGTTCTATCTTGTTTTTATTTTTTATTTTTTTGATTAATTATTTAATACCACTTATCTTGTGTTCAGGCATGGGTTATCTGCCTTGCCTTTTCTTTATAAAACCCAGTTATACATTTTCTTGTTATTCACCTTCTGAGTTGATCTGCAGAGGGATTGGGCTGAGCTTAAGAAGGAGCTTCAGGAGCAGCGAGACCATGTTCGTATTCTGACCCTTGATAAGAAAAATGCATTTGACAGCTGTATGAAGCAAGTGGAGGATATGAGAAAGGAACTGCAGAGCTCGTGCAAAGCTGCTTCTGATGCTGAATCAAGGGCTGCCATTTTGGAGGTTTGTTGGAACCTTTTTTTATTGATGCTAGATTGAAGGCATTATATGGGAAATTGTGACAGCTATTGTTTTGTTTTTCTTTCTGCAGGCCAAGTGTTCTGATTTAGAGGCAAAGCTGAAATCAAGAAAGGTTGTAATTTTGGTGCTGATCATTATTCATAGTTTTTTACATATCTATGTTTTTTTAGTGAAGAGGCTATATGAGCTCTGTAGCATTGACCAAAGTGCATGTGTCTGAGTATCTTAGTCCTCTAAAAACACCATAAATATTCTGTTAAAAATGATATCCATAATAAAAGTAATTAAATATTAAACTGATTGGCTGCAACAGTATGCAGCTGCTGTCCTTGTAGGGTACCTGGATGTTTCTGAAGATACCGTAACAGTAATTAAATATTAAACTAATTGTTGTGTTATTCTATCAGGTCATTTTTAGGGACGCTGGCCATGAAATCTCAGCCACATCTGAGGTGAGTTACTTTTGCTTCATTTGCCATTAACTACTTGTCTATGTATTTGTTGTAGTCAAATAACTATGTATCTAAAATTCTAAATTCATATTTAGTATGGGATATTGCTAAGGACTATGGTATGGATAGTTTCATCTAAATGAATTTTTGTATCCATGTCTTTTCATACTTTCTTTTGGAGCATCACTGAATCTTTGCACATAAAGTTATCCCATGATACATGACGGTTTCTTGTTTTCCCATAGGATAATGATGAACTATTCCAGTTGAAAGAGGAGTTAGAAAAATACAAGGAGGAAGCACAAGCAAATAAGAACTACATGGTTCAGGTGCCTACCTCACTGTGTTCAATGTTAATTTGGATAAGATCACACTTAGCTAGATGTAGATGTGTTTATGTGCACTGGAAATGCAAAGAAAAACTCGAATCCACCTTTTTCGCTTAACCACCTGATTATTTGTTCGTCAGGATTTAGATTTAGATAGTATCTAAGCTTATAAGAGAAGCTCTAGTCCAATTTTGCAATCAGTAAAGTTGCATATTTACACTGCATTGATTTCCTGAATCCTCTCTCTTCTGAATAACCTAACATAAACTCTTGCACAGTATAAAGAAATTGCGCACTCAAATGAAGTTGCACTAAAGCAATTGGAATCTGCCCATCAGGACTACAAGGCAGAGGTATCAACTTTTTTATATATGTTACAGTGACGCCTATGTACCTTTATTTTGTATGAACATTGTTTTTTGTTGTTTTCACTTGTAGGCCGAGGTTGGCAGGAAAGCCTTGGAAGATGAGATTGCTAAATTGAGGGATAAGTTATCTGACATGGAGAAGAGCTATGTGATGAAGTGTGAAGAAACAGCCATTGCGATTGAATCTAAAGAGAAGCAAATAACTTCTCTCATGAATGAGATTTCCGTTCTGAGAACAGAAATTTCTGAGAGATTGTAAGCATTTGTCTACTCTAAACTAAGCAAGGAGTACCTTTCTATTGTACTCCTTAGTTTTTTTGACATATTTTTGTTGTTGCTTTGTTCCTCTTAACAGACCACAGGTAGAACAATTACAAATGGAATTGGCTTCCTCAAAAAGTGCACTAGATGAACAATACAAGCGTTGGCGAACTGCCCAAGACAATTATGAACGGCAGGTACTTTTCTTTACTTGTACCCCCAATTTATGTGATCACCATATTTCTTGGCTGGTGGAGAATAAGGGAAGCCTCCCATTTTGCTTCATCCATGGTAGAATTTTTTAATCACCTTTGATTCTTACTGCTTATGATTGGTGGTTAAATTTAAGCAATTTTACTTAATTATTCATTTATGCTGCTAATAATTTATAACCAGCTATCTCAATAGCTGAATTCAGGCTTAGGCATTAGGAGGATGCACAGGAGGATAATGCATTCGGAACGATAGTCATGTACTGTCTGCCACTAGTAGAGAGCTCGTGGATTGCCATGATTTTGAATTAAATGACATCTTAAATCCATTAACCTAGTAATCGTTTACTAACTCCCATTAGTCTAGCCATGGAATTTCAAGTCATCAATCAACAAATTCCATGTATAGATATTCTCACACAGACATGAATACAAAGATCAGCCCACAGAAGGTCCTCCAAGGTGGAGATAACACAAGTGTGCAACCTATCACCAGCCAACACAACCATTGATACTCAGATTTTCAAGCAGTGAAGATTGTTGAATATGCAGGATTGATTCATGATTCATCTATCTGGTTTTATGTTTATTGTGAACTTTGCTCTTCATGAATGCAAGGATTTATACTGATCTCTAATCATCTTTGCATCTGTCTTCTGCAGGTTATTCTGCAATCTGAAACAATACAGGAGTTGACAAATACTTCTAAGCAGCTATCTTCATTGCAGCATGAAATAGCTATACTTCGCCAGACAGCAGATGCGCAAAAAGCTGAAAATGTAATTTGCATTGCCCTCTGACAATGTGTCCTTTTTGCCTAAAATGTTCCAGAATCTAGGTTATATTTCAGTCATGCTAATGTGCCTTCTGATTTTTGAGGCAAGCATTTAGTTTTTTATTCCGCTGTGCGCACACCACTTCCATAGCTCTTGGCCTGCTCTTCATACATCTTTCTTATTGAAAAACAAACCTGAAGTGCCACAAAAGGCTATAGTTTCTAAGATCTGGCCAAGGATCTGGCCAAGGACTAGTAACTGAACTACTGCATCAGGGGCTGGCTGCTGATAAGTTATATATTTTTATTTTCTAGTTCTAGCCTTCTAGGTAATATGGCGCGATTACATATTGCGGGTATATAGATACATTTCATTCTCGTGCAAGTGTTTGGATAACCATATTCTTGATCAATATAGTTGATGATTTTAATATGTAATATGACCAATCTTGGTCATATTCTTTTACATTCCTTTTCCTTTCAATTGCTTGTTGTCCCTATCTCGTCTTGCATTGTCCTGTTCTCGTTTTCATAGTTGTATGGGAGGCTAAAGTTCCCTGAATGCCATCTTTGTTTTGATAGGTGAAATTTTTTGAAACCACTTGTATTCTGTGTTTTCCTTATATTAAGAGGTATTAAAATGTTCTTGTAATCTTGATATATTGCTAGCACCAAATGTTCTGTCACCCCCCCCCTCCCCCTTTAGTTTTGTTGTGTCCTCTTTTTGTGAGAAATGGGCAAAGCAATTGACAGAGGAAATCAAATTTTGTCTCTTCATCCATATTCGCGTTTATTCTCTGAATCAATTTCTAAAAACTGTACTATGTATAGATTTCTTGATATGTTATAGGTGTACTGTTATCCTTGCTGCATTGAATTTTGGAGTCACGAACTTGTTATGTAACCAATCCATTATTCAATCATTTCAGGATTCCCTAAGAGCACTTGGTGAGCAAGAAAAGATAGGATTATTGAAAGAAAAGGATGACGCCTTGCGGAAGTATAATGAGCTAAATGATCAGGTTAAAGCTTTTGCTTGTGTAATATAGTTGTCTTAATTTTCTGATTGAATTCACACTTCCATTTAGCAGTTGTTCCTGTGTTGAATATGGCATGATTTTAGCCCAGGACCACCAGTTTTTGACATTTTCATGACATGATTCACACCCACACTATCATTATTCTCAATGTAGCATTCTATTATATTTGATGTTATATATTATTCTTGATTAAGTAATCTTCCACCACCTTTGACAGTTAGTTTTTGATGTCATACCAGAGCTGATTTTTTCCATCATTGCATTTTTGAAGGGCATATATTTTGTAAATTGGTATTTAGAACTTCAACGCCAATATGTATTTAAGACTTTATTTAGTGATTATCATTAAAATTGAGAGTTGACTTGTGCTTGTCAGCCTGGTTCGTTGCTGTATTGTCACTGAGTGCCATGCGAGGAAAAAAAGAATTATTTGTAACTTTTTTGGGGATACCAGGTTGAAAGCTTGGACACTAGTTATTTAACATTTAATTGTAATCGCATGCTTCTTGGACATTAGCGATTTTAGACATATATTTATGTTCAGCTCCTATTTCAACTAGGAGTATGTGTTTTCCATCTTACCAGCACATGCACATTTAAGGGTATCCAACTTATCTAAAATTTTCTTCCACTGATTTGTGTCGAGAATCATAGGGTGTGTTGGCATCAATGCTTTCTTAGTGCTATTTGTTTCATAATTAATGGTTCTGAGTTTGGCTAGTATGCATTTTTGTTCATGATATCCATTTTGTGACGAGTGCAGAATAGAATTCTCCACAATCAGTTAGAAGCTCTGCACATTCGGTTAGCTGAGAAAGAACGGAGTATTGCTGGGCTTTCATCACAACGTACTGACTCGCATGGCGAAGATGATCTTCATAGTGTAATCAGTTATCTGCGCAGATCAAAAGAAATAGTGAGTATAATAATATCTGGTGTCCCTTTTCCATATTCAGTTTACACTACATGTGGTTCTTATTCACTCTGTTGACTATTTCAGGCAGAAACAGAGATATCATTGCTTAAACAGGAGAAGTCACGGCTTCAGATAGAAGTATGTTATGCTAACACTTGTGTACATTTGTCCTTGTTCAAAATGCATTTGAAGCTAAGGCACATTATGGACAATGAACAGTGCTGCTTGACCTGCCTCATTCAATATGCCATGTTGATCATAGTTGTTCCACGTTTGTTTTGTAAATTGTGTGTTGGCACAGTGAACATTTATCAGCCACTGCTGCTATTTGCTGTGCATCATGTGGCTATCCAGTTGGCATCACGCTCACGCCGCCAACTCCCTTAGCAATTACTTGTTCAACCTGACTTATTTATGTCGATATACTTCTTGCCTACCGAAATTGATGACCCTTGTTCTTAAATCAACGCTAGTGAGAATTGTGTTTTTTCCCTATTTTTTGGGTGTTGACCTGTGTTAGTTACAAAACTTCTAAAAAAAATGTTAAAAATGTTTGTCTTTCATAGGACAAACTGTTTTCCTTATCTAGATTGCATCCGAGATATTTGGTTGGGACTTTTGTGCTAGAACTTTGAAATAGTTGGTATTAATCTGGCATTATAGTCTGCTCTAGAAAACTTTATCTCCCAAGTGAATGCGTTATTTCTTATTTGCTAGTTTCTGTCATGTTAATATAGCTGGAAAGTGCATTAAAGTCTGCGAAGGAGGCACAGGACTTGCTGCGCAGTCAGGCTGATAGTGCCAGGACATTAATGCTAAAGGATGAAGAATTCAAGTCACTGCAGCTCCAGGTTTGATTCTATTGTCTATTGGATTTAAATTGCTCTCTTTGAATGCTGCTTTAACCGGATTCATTAGTGATTTTTAATCTTATTCTTTTGTGTACCTTATTCTTTTTTCAATGAAATGGTTTACCTCAGGTCAGAGAAATTAACTTGCTTCGTGAAAGCAACATACAGCTTAGAGAGGAGAACAGGCACAATTTTGAAGAATGCCAGGTGAGATGTGAATTTGATAATGTCTTATTTCTGATCTGTATCTGGTTGTGCTTAATTCTTATTTATTTTGATTTGTGGATCCAGAAATTCCGAGATGAAGCTCAAAAGGCCAAAATGGAATCTGAGAGGTTGCAGAGTCTTGTACTGAAGAAGGAGGTAGACGCTGAAATGTGCAAAAAGGAATTAGAAATGCAGAAGGTGGAAATAGCAAATCTCAACCAAAGGATTTCTGAGGTAGTTTTCTGTCCATCTTCTAAAATTTTAAAGACAGAATACCATGAAATACCATCGGCCTTATTAAGAATAACAACAATGACTTTTAGTCCCAACTCCTAAGCAAGTTGGGAGCAAGCTAGAGATGAGACCTAAGAGTAACAATATCTGAAGGGTATTGGTTTTATATGTGCGTATCAAACATCTTGAGTTTTAACTATTTCTGTTTTCTAATTTCCCTTAAGAAACAACGGACATACCTATTGTCATATTTACTGTACAGCAGCATTATTGGTACTATTTACTGCTTTGGTAAATTATGACAGAATGTAATGACCAAAGCTGCAATTGTGACCATGCCAAATAAAATACTCAATTAGATTGGGATGCAAGTGTGTGTGCACACATATACTCGTTTTTTTTCTCATTCTGGGCAATGCTGAGAATTTTGCTGAGGTATACCTTGAGGTGTTATGTTAGCTGTGTATCTCCTTAGGTGATTGGCACAATTTCCACCCCCACCAAACCCCCTTGTTTGGTAAGGAGGAGGTGTGATCTGTGGGAACCTCCCTTAGAAGTTGGCATGATTTCCTTGAGAAATTTGAAGTTGGTGCCTTGGGTGTGTTCTCGAGATCAATGGCCATTGTGGATTGGAGGTTATTTATGAAGTTCGAAAATGGCATGCCAGAATTAATAACTGTTAATAAGTTTCAGTGAAAAATTCAGAGCCCTGTTTTGCTACCTCCAGGCAGTGTATCATGATTTAAGTAGGTATAGTATTACAAAAAATCTAACATTGTGGAGAAACAATATATGCATAGCAATATACAGATTATTAAATTTAACTTTTCTTATGTTCAGATCTGTACTCATGTATCAATGTTCTTTGTAGTTGGTTGAAAATAGCAAAGGCATTGATTTGAACACTTATGAGGGCATGAAGAATGAACTTCAAAATATCAAAGTGAGTCATCTATTTCTCTCTCTTTCCTTTTGGATGACATTTTGATATGCGGTATCGTTATTTCCGTATGTTCCTTGGTACATGTTTAGACAAATGAATTTGATAGCACAAACAGTTTAATGTCTGTCATTTGCTGAATCATTTTAGTGCCATGTTTTCCTAATATTTTGTGCCAATAATTTATTGTGGCACATGTTTTCCTTTATTCTGACAAATTGTATGGGGGCATGTGCACTTTTTTTGGTATTACTGTTTACTAATGGCGGCTTGCTTTGGGTAAAAGTGACAGTAGAAAATGGGATTATCTGAAAAATTATCAAGTTTCACAAGTTTAACTATACACAAATCATTTAGTATAGTTTCGTTAGTGATTTTGGTATTGGATTTCCTTGGTTTGTGTTTGAGGGGTGTGGATTTAGATGGCTTATAATCACATCATAACTAATGCTTTCAACAGTCAACCTTGAGAGAGAATTCTATGGAGCTTGAAATTGCAAAAAAACTTCTTTCTGAGAAAGAAGTTGCCGTAAGAAATTTGGAGGAGAAGCTTGCTGTCTGCCAGTCTGAATTGGATTCCAGGGAAAAGAAGCTAAACGATGTAGAGGTGATAATGATTGAAACTTTTAACCTACTTATCAGCTTATTCCATGTAGTACTTATTAGTTCTTTTCCTTCTCTATAGTCATCCATGAAATCTGAGATGGACAGGCTTAAGAAGATTAATTTCTCCATTAAGGTCAGAATTTTTCACTTTCCGGTTGCAATTTCAAATATTTGCTTTCTATCTTCTGTATATTCATGTGCCTTATCTCATTTTATAATGGTCCAGAGAAAGCTTGACAATGTTGTAAAAGAGAAGGAGGAGGTCATTAAAGAAAACCAAAGCCTTCTGAAGCAGATGGAGGATCTTAAATCAAGTACTTCCACACTAGTCCTCATACAAATGCATCATTTTCTTTCCCACTTGGGCAGGCCGTTTGAATAGTTTCATGCCTTAATTGCAAATCTGCTATACTTTTGCAGGTCAGAAGATGATGTCAGAAACTACATTTGAGCAGGCTATAAAAGAAAAGGATTTCAGGATACAGGTTAGGACATTATGCTTAAATAATGCACAAGATATTCTTTGAGCTTTTTACAGAAATATGGATTAACAGACATTGGAAAGAACCCTGGAGAAGGAGAGAGATGATAACAAGAAAGAAAAAGCAAACCGTAAAAGGAATGAGAAATTACAACTGAATATTCTCCAAAGGGTTCAACAGGTACATACATATGTAGTCTTCAATACAGATTCTCATGAGCATTTGAACATATTACGTATAAATATATTTTATTCTTTGACAATAATTTTCCTATGTTTGTTTTTACGGCCTTTTTCGGACAACCGGATTGATTTGAAGTGATTAAAGTTTTTCTGTGCATTGATAAACCTAGGTGGAACTGTAAATAAAGGAGGCCCCAAATATTTAGCTTGTTAAGTGCCCTGCCCGGTCGTAAAATATATAATGTCCTAAAAAAGCATGCACAACCTGATTAGCTTAGACCATTGATTTGAGAACTATTTGGGTTGGTCTTGTGGGTTTGTTATCGCTTGATTTGAAAATTGTTATTGCTAGATTTGTTGTGAAAAATAATTCCACAATGTGTTCCAAAGTTGCAAATTGTATACTGCCCATGTTCAAAACGTCATATAATGAATGCAAGTATTTTTTTTCCGACACTCAGCTAAGTATCTGAACATGATACTTAGTATCTGAACATGAGTACAAACTCACCATCACACGCACACACGCACTCACACACACATCCCCATTCCCACATCCGAAACCTACAGACTACACTAGCATAACGATCGCGTCCCTAAAGATGTCGATGTAACAAAAATGGCTGAGGCGATGGGCACGTCTCAAATCCCATTGTGGTTCCACGCGCGAGGAGCTTCAGTAGATTATTTGGGAACAAGTCCCGGTGAGCACCAGCATGCTGAACCCGTGGTTCGAGCGCTGGTGGGCTGGCTGCACACAGCGAGCCGTAGCCATCAGAGCTAACACTCGGTGTCATAATGAACGGAAGTAGTTGTAAATGAGGTCCTGATTATTTTGTGGGTCCACTCTGATCTAAGTACTGATTGCAAGTATTGGTTTACAGGAGAAGAAACAAGTGGAAGAGTCTATAGAGAAGCATAAGCAGGCTGTGAAAGAGGTGATTGAGGTATACTTTTGATTGCATTTTTTTTTATCTTTGCTACCTTGATACTTAGAATAGTTTCATCTTTTCCTCCTTTAGTTGGAAGGTTCCCTAACTTCAAAATAGCATGAAGCATTTATCCTTGAAATACCTTTTACATAACTGAAAGTTACCTCATTTTTGTGCAGAACTATCCTGGACTATCATCTGATGTCCCACCAGTCTCTGCACTGGAGGAGCAAATTCTTTCATACTTCCGCATGGCTAACGATATGGAGGAATCTAGTCCATTCCGTGATGCTGCAGTGACTCAGAGTCCAGCTGTTGAAACTGCCCTTACTGATGCGCCTGGTTCAGCTTCAGGTGCTTATTCATTTTTTCTTATATGCCATTGATGGTATCCTGTTTGCTAGCAGACAGATTTTGATGGGTAATTGGTGTACATACTGTTTCCTATGTGTGGACACTTGATCCGTTAACCCTTTTCTGATCAATGTGGGAGCTCATAAGTCATTTAATTGCAGGTCGACTGGTAGATACTCCACCAAGGCTGACTAAAGCTAAAATGGTGGAAGATAGAGCAGTTGCTATTTTATCCAAACAAAGCACTGAAGTACGTAGACCTGGAGGAAGAAGACCTCTTGTCCGTCCTACTCTTGAACGAACTGAAGAACCACAGGCTGATATGGATACATCAGTTGCTGACGTCTCGATGGTTGGTCAGGACAAAGGTGGCCCATCACTAGAGCGTGAAGCTTCTGGCAGTCAACCTGTGCTACAACCTTCAAGTCGTAAACGTCTCATATCTTCTTCACAGACAATAGACAGTACCTCACAAGGTGAGGCTAACGATGCCAATCCTCCATCGAAGAGGCCCAAGGAGGAAGAATCTTCACAGGGGGCTAGTGAGGTCAAGAGTGATCAGCCACCTGTTGGGGAGATAGCAGCACAGGTTGGTGTGCTTCCGTCCACGGATGACCAAGATGGACAACAGTCTACAGAAGAGATGGAGCCAATGGAAGAGGCTGAGGCAACAAAGGATGATGACGTGGGTGATAAAGATGACTCTGGAGCAAATGCGGATGCATCAGTGGACACCAAAGGCCAGGATGCTGATGTTAGTACTGACATAAATGTGGTTCCCGTAGAAGATGCGCAAGCAAAGTCAGATGCAGTGATCGAATCATTTGACGAGGACCAAAAAATTGAAGATTCCAAGGAAGATGCTCAGCTTGCTACTGCAACTGATGTTGATGATGAGATGGAGGAGGGAGAGTTGCCGGATGAACCTGAACCACCTTCAGAAACTGCACTCGGAGAAACTAGTAGGGAGCCTACTTCAGATATTGGTGAGCAAGCTGGTAATGTTTTTAGGGCGGCATCTCCAGGAGGGCTGACAGAGAGGAGTGATGTTGATATGTCAGAGATTGAGGGTGATACCACAGCTGATCATGCTGCAGTGGAACCAGACCAAAGTCCGGTAGCACATTCAGGAGCTGCTGATGCCTCACCTAGCAGAACTGCTGATGCATCTCCTGCACGTGAACCTTCCCTTAATACAGTCCAAGCTGGTGCATCTTCTCGACCGCAGAATACCAGCACTACTACAACAGAGGCACGTGAACCTTCACCTAACCCAGCCCAAGCTGTTGCATCCTCTGAACAGCGGAATACCAGTACTGTAACAGAGGCTGCTGAAACTCGTTCTAGAACAATCAACTTAACTGAGAGGGCCAGACAAAATAGGCAAGCCAGGTTTCAACAACGTGCACAACCACCTGCCACTGCCAGGGGTCGTGGCCAGCAATCTGCTACCCAGAGGGTATGGTTGCCTACTTTCTAAATATTAGTTCCCGTTGCTGTTTGCTTATATCAAGCATTAAAGCTGATCGAGAGGCTATTGTTCTTTTGCAGAAAGATGCTGCTGGCCGAGGATCCAGGGGGCGAGGGGGGCGTCAGACCTAGGAACGTAGGTTGTCTTTCCTCAAGAGCAGGGATACTTTTTTGTCCTCGGATACACTGAAATCACCTTGTAATTTTGATCTTCCCATTCGTTGGTCCACCAATATTCTGAACATGCTGGTGCTTGCAGATTGTTCTGTGAATTTTTATGTGGCTGGTTGACCCATACTAAATGTGCCTTGTATGTGAATCGTTCGGTTGGTGGTCTGGATGGTGAAGAGGGATTAGATCCCATACAAATCAGTTATGCCCTAATTGTTCTGCAGCACCTTATGCGTTCAATCCAGACTAGTGTTTTGAAGGCATATTACTACAGTTTTCATGCTGTCCTGAAATGGTTACGGGGTAAACATAGCAGCTGGCGGTTTCAGTTGCCGATACCTGGGTTCCGGCTGTCATTGGCTGTTGCTCTTGCTGTACTTTTTTGTAAAAAAATTTCGTTGATCAAAAAAATGTTGAATGTTCCGATGGTCTGTGATACCAATTCCTAAGATCAAAAGTGCATCTCGTAAGCGTTACTCGATTGTTATTTGTACCCTAGTGTTTATGGTTGTACCAATTGCTAATATCCAAAGTGTCTTGTAAGCGTTACTCGATCGTTATTTGTATCCTAGGGTTTATGGTGGAAGTAACCTGGTTTTGAGTGGCCATCAAATGAATCAAATTAGAATTGTATCAAAGACACTTTCAGTCTTTCATCAGCTTGCATTTAGTGGTCAAAAACACTAAAATCAAAATTGATCAATTCAGACGCAGCAAATCTGCTAGCATGGTATCCCACTACGCTATGCACAGGCCATTTGTTAATTAACGTTATATTTCAAACCTTCCTGCCATATCTTCATCCTCCCGTAATGGCAAAACGGTATTATTGGAGAGAATAATTGTCTTGTATTCCTCCAAACCCTATGGGGCGCACCGTGCAGAGGCTCCACGACGGCGAGGGCGGCGGCGGCGGGCGCCCAAGGGGCGGCGGGCCATGGCGCCGGCGGCCAGACACCCTGCGCAGAGGAGGACGCGCCGCCGGGAGCAGAGGACCCGGCGCCATGGTGCGCCTGGAGCAGAGGAAGGGGTGGGAAGGAGAGAGGTGGAGGAGGCGGCGCCGGCGGCCGGCCAGCCATGGAGCCGGCAGGGGAGAGGGAGAGGAAGAGAGAGGCTAGGCTAATGATATCATATTGGAGAGAATAATTGTCTTGTATTCCTCCAAACCCTAGAAGGGTGGGATATATAGATCCTATACATGGGCTCACATATACATGTTGGTATATCCTCCAGCTCTGAAGATGCTAATTTATCACCAGCCATAAGCCGCAGTAGCCAGCCATACTACAGGTTCTCTTCTTGCATGTTACTGCTTCTATGCCACAGTCGTCATCAGTCCTGCATCTGTGGCTAGCGTGCACATCTGGTACATGGCACGCACTCTCCCATGGGGATCCAACGCTTTTTTGGAAAACTGTCTCTGGACAAACTTGGGACGATAGGGCACTCACGCGAATTGGTTGTGTCTCATCCTGCAGAAAAGTTCCTGGTGTCATGCAAAATCACAAGACCAACACTTGAATGGAATGGTTCATCATGAAGTAGTCCTATGAATTTTGGTGGGATGAATATTCCTCATTATTAAAGTAACCATGTGCTTCTAAGGGATGAGGTAGTGATGGATCAACCCATACCATTCTACAAACCAAACAAAAATGTGAGCGAGAAGGTGATGGATCACCCCATTCCTAAAACCAAACACCCCCCCATAAGGTAAGGAGTCAAAGAAGAAAAGGCACCTTAACAAATGTCCAGTTCCTGGGAAAATGTGTTGCCGGAAATTTCTCATGCCATGTGCTTCTTATCGGGAGGGGGTGTCCCTCTGTTGTAAATATATAATTTTGATTCCTCAAGAATGAATCATCATACAGAAGGAAAAGATATTTGCATCTGCAAGATGTTAAGTGGAGCATTAACAGTAGTAGTGAGTTTATTGATGTGGGTTTTGTGCTGCACCATTGAGTCCCAAAAATGACTTTCTGATGGCGTGAATATTGTCCTGCTAATTGTTTCAGACAAACAAGAGGAAGACTGTTAACTTACGTTTCTGAAAGAAAGAAGCTGTGTTGATGATCTTCAAGTTTCATTGTTGAAACATCTCTGACGCTAGCAAAACCTCCATCCACTTTGGTATAGTAATTAAGAGATCCAATAATAGTTTCACCCACTTCTAGGTACCAAGGATCTATGACAGAAGTGTCTCGGAAATCAAGAAATGGCGAGGAAAAGCAGTAGAACAAAATACTTATCCAGTAGAGGTCTGTTGGGCACACCTTTAGTAGCTTGATAAAGATAAAATGTAGACTCAGCAAACTCAGGACGCAAGGGATAGTACTTCTCTGTAGGATGCAATATTCCATAGTCCAAAAGATATCTACAAGACATAAACATACATCAATGAATCTATCTAAATTATGTTCTATTACCTTGTTACACGTGTGTGCTCGCATACCTTTCAGGTAACACACCAAACCTTTGCCATATATTGTAAAATTCGCGGTGCGACAGATTTGCAGCAGCAACGTCTCCCAGAAGTGTCTGTTCATGATATAGAAGTAAGCAAACAAAAAAAAATAACATTCAGAAGTAAGATAATTATTGGTGTATATGTTAGGCCATGTATAGAGGCCCATCTAGAGGCTCGTGTATAGGATCTATATATCCAACCCTTCTAGGGTTTGGAGCAATACAAGCTATTATTCTCTCCATCATGGTATCATTAGTCTAGATCCTCTCCCTCTCCTCCCTCTCCTACCCCAGCCGCCACCGCCGCCGGCAGCCATGGCTGGCCGCCGGTGCCACCCTCCCTCTCCCCTTCCTCCTTCCCTCCCCTTCCTTTCTCCTCCCCTGCTCCAGCAGCCGCCGCTGTCGTGTGGCCCAGGCATGACGCCGCCTCCACCCAGATCTCCTCTGCAGCCGCCGCCGCTTGGTCCCCTCCGGCTTGGCGCGCCCCAGCCTCCGCCTTGGTCATCCTCGGGCCAGCGGATGGTGCAGCGGGTGCCGCCGCAACCGGGACTGCAGGTGCTGCCGGGGCCATGGGTGCTACTGCCGTCGGGCCGCCGGAGGGCCCTTTGCTACCGCTGTCCGGGCAGGGGACACCCATGAAGGGCCTGCAGGTGCCACCCGCGCAGGGGACGCCCGTGCAGGGCCTGCAGGTGCCGCCCGCGCAGAGGCCCCTGCAGCTGCCGCCCCGGGCGCCGCCCCTGCCCCTGCTGCAGCCCGATCCGGCAGGGGCCGCGGGCACCGGGGGTGCTGGAGCCGCGGGGGGCCCTGCGGCCGCCGCGCGGGCCGCCGCTCGGGCCGCCGCGCAGGACGCCCACCGCGCCGCCGGGAAGCAGCCCGCCGATGTTGCGCCCGATCCCGCGTGGTCTGGGCTCGGGATGTCTCCCGCGGATGCGCCGCTCGCCGCCGCCGCCCTCCGTGGGCAGCAGGCCGACGCCGCTCTCGCCGCGGCCCTCCTCGCCGCCAAGTCGGAGGCTTCGGCGGCCCAGGAGCGGGTCCGCGTGGCTGCCCTCGCTTGGGAGAGCGAGCGTGCCACGGCCGATGCCCTCGCTCTCCGGGTCACCGAGGCGGAGCACCACATCCGTGTCTCCTCCGGCCAGCAGCCCGTCGTCCCCGAGCACAGCGCCTCTTCCTCCCACCAGGCCCCGGCCCCTAGATCTGTACCCCGGCACGACCCGACCGACCCCATGGTCGCCCAGCTCCACCTCCAGGCCGTCGGCGTCCAGAACATCAGGGCCCTGGTCACCGTCCTCCTCCTACGGACGCTGGCGGGACCAGGTTCTGCTCGCCCTCCGCCGCTACGCCCTCGACGACCACGTCCTCCTCGACACGCCGATTGAGGCGCAGGACGTGGTGTGGCTGCGCCTCGACAGCATCGCCATGTTCTGGATCTTTGGGACCATCTCCCTAGATCTTCAGGACCTCGTCAGGACACACGGCGGCACCACGCGACAGGCCTGGGTGACGCTCGAGGGGCAGTTCCTCGGCAACGCTGAGTTCCGCGCCCTCCAGCTCGACGCCACCTTCCGCACCTTCGCGCAGGGGGACCTCTCCGTTGGTGAGTTCTGCCGGCGGATGAAGGGCATGACCGATGCCCTTCACGACCTCGGGTGTCCGGTGTCCGATCGGGTCTTGGTGCTCAATGTCCTGCGGGGCCTGAGCAGCACCTATAACCACCTGAAGACATGGATCACCCGTCAGAGGCCCTTCTTCTCCTTCCTGCAGGTGCGGGACGACCTCGCCCTCGAGGAGATCACCAGGGGTCTCGCGCCCGGATCATCCTCGCCCACCCCCACCGCGCTCGTCGCTGCTCCACCGGCCTCCTCCGCCGCTCCTGCCACCTCCTTCCTTGGTGCTGCTCCCGCCGGGCAGACCGGAGGTGGGGGGCGTGGACGTCGTCGGCGGGGGGGACGGGGTGGTGGTGGCACTGGTTGCCCTGCTTCTGGGGGTTCTGGTGCCGGTGGGGGCCATCGGGGCGCGCCGAGTCCGGCTCCGGCTCCCGCTTCTGCCCCTGCCCCTAGAGGTACGCCCTGACCATCCTTCAGCAACCCATGGTCAGGGCGCATCTCGATGTGGCCGTTCCAGGGTCCAGGAGGGGGGGCTCGTCCTCAGCTCCAGCTGGCGGACATGTTCACCGGTGCTGCTCCCTTCTCTGCGCCGTTCTGGACCCCGCCCGCTCAGCCCAGCCAGCAGCCGACCTGGCCTGGGGGGTGGGACCAGGCCGCTCTGGCGCAGTCATTCAGCACCATGGGACTGACGCCGCCGGTCAGCACTGAGTGGATCGCCGACTCGGGTGCCTCCTTCCACACCACCCCTGATACCGGTATCCTCTCTTCTGTCCGACCCCCTCACCCCTCTTGTCCTTCTTCCATCATGATTGGTGATAGGTCTTGCCTTTCCGTCACCGTCGTGGGTTCTGCTCCTGGTTCTTTTCGCCTTTCTAATGTTCTTGTTGCTCCTCAGATGGTTCACAACCTTCTTTTCATTCGCCAGTTTACTGCTGATAACTCTTGTTCCATTGAATTTGACTCTTCTGATCTTACTGTGAAGGATTCGGCTTCCCGGGGCCCCTTAACACTCTTCGGCTTCTTGCTTCCGCTGCTCCGCCTTCGACTTCTTCTCCGTCTGCTGCTTTTGCCGTGACGCCTTCTTCCACCACCTGGCACCACCGGCTTGGACACCCCGGCCGCGACGTTTTGGCTCAGCTCAGTCGTAGTACCGATGTTCCATGTATTAGGGCTCCTGTTGAGCACCTCTGTCATGCGTGCCAGTTAGGTTGTCATGTTAGACTTCCTTTTTCTTCTTCTTCGCATGCTGCGCATGTTTTTAATCTTGTTCACTGTAACCTGTGGACATCTCATGTACTCAACATGTCTGGCTATAAATATTATCTGATCGTGGTGGATGATTTTTCTCATTACTCTTGGACTTTTCCTTTGCGCGCTAAGTCTGAGACCTTTCCCACCCTCCTCCACTTCTTTGCCTGGGTGTCCACTCAGTTCGGCCTCACCATTAAGGCCGTCCAGTGCGACAACGGGCGTGAGTTCGATAACTCCACCTCCCGTTCCTTCTTCCTCTCTCGGGGTGTTCAGCTGCGCATGTCTTGTCCGTATACCTCTCCTCAGAACGGCAAGGCTGAGCGGATGATTCACACGACGAACGTCGTCAAGCGCACCCTTCTGATTCAGGCCTCTCTGCCCCCGCGCTTCTGGGCTGAGAGGCTCCACACCGCCACCTACTTGCTCAACCGTCTTCCGTCCACTGCTTCTCCTGCTCCCACCCCACATCACGCTCTGTTCGGTACCCCTCCTCGCTACGACCACCTTCGGGTCTTCGGGTGTGCGTGTTAGCCTAACACCTCCGCCACCGCTTCTCACAAGCTGGCGCCCCGCTCGACTCGTTGTGTGTTCCTTGGGTACTCCCCTGACCACAAGGGTACCGATGCTTTGACCTCACCTCTCGCCGTGTCCTGATCTCCCGACACGTCGTCTTTGACGAGTCGGATTTCCCGTACTCCACCTCCTCCACACCTTCTCCTGACCCCGAGTTGGATTCACTGTTTGCGACTGATCCGGTGGTTCAGCCACCGTTACCTGTCTGTCCTTTCCCTGCAGGGTTTCCCGGTACACCGGCACCGCTTCCGGTGATCCCCGCTGTGCCGAGCGAGGCCCCGGTGCCCGCGGTCACGCCACGTGCGGCCCTCGAACCTCAGGTCGTGCCGCGCGCAGACCCGGTGTCTCCTGCTGCGCCACGCGCGGCCACGGTGCCCTCCCCTGCGCCTGCGCGGTACGCTCAGCTGGTGCAGGTGTAGCGGCGTCGTTCGGCGCCGACACCGGTGCCGCCGCGGTACGCTCAGCCGGTACAGGTGTACCGGCGTCGTTCGGCGCCGACACCGGTGCCGCCTCCGGCTCCGGAGGCTCCTGCGACGCCTACACCAGAGCCGTCGCCGCCTCCGCCGGCTCCCTCTCGAGCCGAGCCGGAGGTGTACCACCCGCCAGTCATCCATCGGGATCCTCGGCATATCCATCCCATGGTGACTCGGCGGATGGCGTCTCAGGCCGCGACTCTCTCCGCCACCGAGGGAGAGCCGCGGGTCTCTCCGGTACCCTCCTCTGTCCGCGACGCCTTGGCGGATCCTCACTAGCGTCGCGTGATGGAAGAGGAGTACGCGGTTCTTCTCGCAAAATAGATATGGGACCTCGTGCCGCGTCTGTCTGGTTGCAATGTAGTGACTGGCAAGTGGATCTGGACGCATAAGCGTCGGGCTGACGGCACACTGGAGCGCTACAAGGCTCGCTGGGTTCTCCGGGGGTTCACCCAGCGGCCTGGCGTGGACTATGATGAGACCTTCAGTCCAGTGGTGAAGCATGCTACTGTGCGTACGGTTCTCTCGCTTGCGCTCTCTCGCTCTTGGTCTGTGCACTAGCTGGATGTGAAGAATGCCTTTCTTCACGGCACTCTGTCAGAGACCGTCTACTGCTCTCAGCCAGCGGGATTTGTGGACTCCAGTCGTCCGGACATGGTATGCCGGCTCAACAAGTCTATCTATGGTGTGAAGTAGGCTCCGCGGGTTTGGTATTCTCGGTTCGCCATGTTCTTGCTGACATTGGGGTTCACCGAGGCCAAGTCTGACACGTCTCTCTTCATCTACCGCCGTGGGGATGAGACTGACTTTCTGCTGCTCTATGTCGATGACATTGTGCTCACAGCCTCCAATCAGCAGTTGCTTCAGAGTGTCATCTCCTCTCTGCAGCAGGAGTTTGCTATGAAGGATCTTGGTCAGCTCCACCACTTCTTGCGCGTCACTGTTGAGCCTCGCCCGTCTGGTCTTCTCCTTCACCAGCGGCAGTACGCACTTGATATTCTGGAGCGGGCTGGGATGACTGATTGCAAGTCCTGCTCCACTCCTGTCGACACTCAGGCGAAGCTGTCTGCTGATCTGGGTGATCCGGTGGTTGATCCTACTGCCTACCGGAGTTTGGCTGGCGCTTTGCAGTACCTCACATTCACCAGGCCGGACCTCACCTACGCTGTTCAGCAGGTCTGTCTCCATATGCATGATTCTCGGGAGTCACACCTTGCTGCGCTGAAGCGTCTCCTCCGCTACGTCCGTGACACTGTGGACCTCGGCCTGGTTCTTCACCGCTCGTCCTTTACTGAGCTGGTGGTCTACACCGACGCTGACTGGGCTGGCTGTCCGGACACTCGCCGCTCCACTTCTGGCTACGCCGTCTTCCTGGGCGGCAACCTGGTCTCCTGGTCGTCCAAGCGGCAGCCGGTTGTCTCCCGCTCCAGTGCCGAGGCGGAGTACCGTGCTGTCGCTAACGGCGTGGCGGAGGCGTCCTGGCTACGACAGCTCTTGGCGGAGCTCCACAGCCCGCTCGCCAAGAGCACGCTCGTCTACTGAGACAACGTCAGCGCAGTGTATCTCTCCACCAACCCCGTCCAGCATCAGCAGACGAAGCATGTGAAGATCGACCTACACTTCGTGCGCGACAGGGTCGCCATCGGCGATGTTCGGGTACTCCATATCCCGACTACCTCTCAGTTTGCCGACATCTTCATCAAGGGACTACCCTCCTCGACCTTCTCGGAGTTTCGCTTCAGCCTCAACGTAGCAGGTGGCTAGTTGTGGCTGCGGGGGGGTATTTGCCCTTTGTACTCTCTTCTTGTTCAGTCTTGAACACCGCTGCGACGGTAGTTCAGACTGCAGGGGGGTGTTGGCTTTCTTGTTGTCCAGTCTTGAACACTGCTGTGGCGGTAGTTCAGACTGCGGGGGGGTGTTGGTGTATATGTTAGCCCATGTATAGAGGCCCATCTAGAGGCCCATGTATAGGATCTATATATCCCACCCTTCTAGGGTTTGGAGCAATACAAGCTATTATTCTCTCCATCAATAATAACTCATCCAAATGCATGGAGTTCAGCAAACCTGAAGACCAGGCCAGAAGGCCTGAAGGCTAGTTAGTTGCCAATGCGTTGCTTCTCCTGTCCTCATATCAGCCTCATGGTACCTGTCAAATTAAATTGACAACCACCGGTATTCAATATAAGCATACTCCAGAGACTAACAAGTTGGGTGAAATGAAGTGCCAGGAAGAAGGGTTCACCATGGACCATGTCGGAAGTACTTCTGCACCGCAAGGTAAGCTGAATGAAACATATCCCAGTACTCATCACTTCCGAAAAGAATGTACGCTTTAACAAGATACTCATAAAATGAGTCAACACCTGCAAATGTTACTAGAAATCACTTTTAAGTCTCAAACAAATATATTTTCTGTTTAGAAGAAGTTCCACAAAGTAGCCATAATTATCTGTTTCTAGAAAATATTTTCTAATTAGACGAAGTTCCACAAAGTGACCATAATTATCTGTTTTTAGAAATCAAAATGCTAAAACGTGACAGTGGAAGCAATAGAACAATAGTTGCTCCCACAATGCTAAAATCAGTATACGATCAATAAATCACATGGGTAAGTATCCATAGCATTACCGGCACCAATTCCCGATGAATATTCAATCCACTTGCCAGTTAAAACATCAAGTGTTGTGCCTACTAGATTCAGTGAGCTTCTCATGCTCCATAACTTGCGGAGAGCACGAAGAGCTGCAGCTTCATATCTGGAATCGCCGGTCAACCGTGACAATACACCCATTTCAAGTATAAGTGAGCCTGTAAGAATCATACAACACCCATGTGAATCATACATATTATAGACATATTGTACAAGAATCATACATTTACCCAGGAATAATAGACATAAGTTCTAACCACCCACCACACCCTGATGTGCTTGTTTCAGTTGTCTCATTCTCCATTACTCCATACTGGAAAAGGGAGTTGTATCATCAATAGAAATGTTTTGACAAATCGTAAGTTCAACAGCTAAGCCAAGTAATGAGTAGCAGATTAGTAATATGTGTGAATCTTGCGTTTTGTTAATAGCAGCATCAAACATTCAAACATGGTTCTCCAAACACAGTAATTATTTGACGGTTCTCCATTTTCCACATGACATGCTTACAATTTGCTACATGCCCTCTATCCTTTAGCTATTAGCATTCAATGTCCCAGTTGTCCTAAAGAATGTTGTGCCTAATGAGCATGCTTGTCTTATCGCAAGTCCTTTCCAAAAAGTTATTGGAGGGAAAACTTCAGGTTGCTACAGTCTGCTTTCAGACAAATGTAGTTACTCTGTGCAGAAGATCCTTTTCGGTTTGATCTGTTAAATGCACACACTGACTTTTACACACAGTAAATGATGTTACTCAAATGGCCACATGATTTCAAAATTTGTCTTATTTTGTACTGATTGTAAATAAAGGAACCTTAAAATTGATCCATGCATACAAGAATCTGTTCTGAAGTCTAAGAAAATCCAAAGTTTTATGTATAAACCTTAAGATTAATCCATGCATATGGCAATCCAGTAGGAGTCTCAAATGCTGGTAAGAAACGATTGCCTAAACTTTCAGCAAGATGAAGTAATTGATCGTGATATAGTCCATCTTTCAGCTGTCTGCTGAAGTCTTTTGCAAGAAGATGAGCAGAAATAAGCCCCCCAAGAAGTCTTATGTTACACTGCAAAACAAAAATAAAAACAATGAGAAAAAAAGGTAGTGCTGCTTTTAGTCCTGAAACCTTGAGTATGTGATAACAGTAGCAATAATCAAATAGCATTACCTCAAAAAGATTAATCCGAGCATCAACATCAAATGTCAGGTTTTCTGAAAGCCAGAGAATTCCTCTCTCAAACTCTGTGAAGTTACCTAAGACAACAAGACTGCATGAGCCAAACAGAAAGGCATTATGTATCAACCTTACAAATAAATGTGTTTGTGGGAGAAACAGTACAGCAGTACGCGTTTTGAACAACACAAGACAGTATAAATCTGAAAGTACCAAGAAATATTACAATTTCATGAAGTGTACCTTGATAAAGACTCGACAAGTGTCAATGCTGATCCGTTATAATCCTGTGGCAAGTGCTCAAGCTACAAGAAAAAATAAAGAGGTGCCATTAAGATATGTATCTTAATAGTTTATAATACGAGTTGAAACCCATAAAGTTGTCAATACTTTAATACATTTAGGTTGCCAAGCTCACTGAGTGAGTCCGTGAAACTTTTAGTAAGAGGCTTCAATTCATCATGCTGAAAAGGTAATAAGAAAGAACATCAGCTTGTACTATCCAATGAGCAATTGAATTAACATGGCTGATAAACATACAGGGAATGCATAAGTCATGTAGTTGTCATAAGCATGATAAAACCTGAAAGGAAGGGGAAAAAATCAGTACCAGCACATATTTCAACAAGGCAATGAAGAAAAAACATGCAATAGGTTTACTTGTTAGCGAGTGGACACCCTTCACACACCTTTGTGTGTTATCATATAGCCTCGAGTCTTAAAAGTTAGCATCTTTGAAAGTTAGCAATTATATGTTGAACTTCCTTACAAAAGAAGGATATGTTGAACTCTTCTATTAGGCAGATGTAATGCCCTAGAGATCTTGATTTACAACACTATATCAGCTAGCCTAACATATATCACTGTAAACAGCATTGATGGTACAAGGAGAGATATTTTGTTAGAGGGTATGCAACAGTGCTCTCCTTTGGAAGCATAAAGTTGAAGGTGCCAACATCACAACTTTTTATACTCTTGATACTTTGATAACATCAATCTGGAATAACCTTAAAGACTAATTCATTTCATAAGAAATTGGTAATCGAGGAAAGAACATAAAAAGGCATATAATGGTTAACGAAACTACGCTCAAAGAGCCGTCGGATTTTACCAACCAATTGGGCACAGAAATTTTGTTGCCAAGTTTATTACCCCAATCCTTAATTCTCGGTTCTTGTAGAAAATTGTCGATATAGAACCAGCACAACAGAGTTGGTGCCTATGCCAGAGACACGTGAGCTCGAAATGCGGGCATTTGTCCGAACAAATCGAACAAATTTGGCAATGCTCGGCTTCAGTTCAGAACTCGCGAAATTATGCGACGAGACAGAATTAAAGAGCTTGGCTTTTGTTTCCCGATACACCACCCACGACAAGATCCGACAGGTGAAAGTCCGTAAACAGAGAAGACGGAAGGGAGGAAGCACACGGCAGCTGAATACTCACATCTCCAGGACCTTGTTCTTCATGTGCAGCCTCCTCGCGCGCCCGTACCCATCGACGCCGACGGCACCCCCGGTGAGAGCCGCGAGGAGGAGCGCGACCACGACGAGCCGCGCCGGCGCCGGGAGGCTCGGCTCAGGGGACCGCATGGAGGCGACAGAACTCAGCAGGAGGGGCTGGTGGGGATCGGGTCTCACTTCAGGCGGGTCCGATCGAGCGTGGATTGTTCGCTGCGTGGGGATTTTTTTAGGAGGCCCCGGATATTGTACCTACAATGCTATGGTGCCTTTTTTTTCATGTGCTTCTAAAAATTGTTTGAACACCAGCTTAAATATTCTCACATGTTGGTAGCGCATATTCACTTGTTAGTTAATACGCATGTGATCAATCTTATAGCTAGTGGAAGATTTATAACAAAAGTACAGGAGGCCGGAGCTATCTACCTCTTTCCCTTCTATGTCTAAAAATGGAGGTTTGTTCTTTGTCTTTGTTGTCACTTCCTCCTGTATAAACAGCGGCGGATGCAAAGGGGGCTGAGGGGAGCCCCCTAAAGCAAATAATTACACTCAAAATACTGTAGCAAAAACATTAATTTATCATTAAAAATCCATCTCAATCCCTAACTCCATTGATTCAACCCCCCTAATCCCCAATCCTACCTCCGCCACTGTGTATAAATCAGATATGCTTTTGAGCACTTGTACACATCTTTTTTGTTATGCGCTACCAACTACTGTAATATTACAGACTTGTCCTCTTGTAATTATTTACTGGTATCGTCAAAATCTAACTTCTATCTTTATTGTGATTTTGCCTCTTACCGGAAATGAAAAATAAAGCTCTACATTTAGTTGTTAATGAGAACATGTATGGTTTATACATAATCTTTTTTAGTTTCTTCTTAATTTTTCTAAATAACAATTAGAAACGTACTTCAAAACGTGCAGCAAAAATTACGGCACGGTAACCTGCTGTGTACACAAGGGGATGTGCACTTAACAATGTGCGGTCGTAAGATCGCAGCACCTATGACGTGCACGGCCACACAACTAGCCAATCAGAAGCGCTCTGACTTGCTGGCTTGCTGCCGTGGCCTGTGTCCTTGGCCGACCGCTCCGTCCAATCTATCGCGGGTATCCAAATGTCATCCAGGGCATCTGAATTTAACGGTAGTCACTCAGCTTTCGTGTTCTGAACTTTTCATGGCCCTGCAAGTTATCCTGAAGCTCTGCACTCTGAAGCAACAGGAGGTGTCCGACAGTAACCGCCATGCCTGTACCGGAACGTGGTGGATCACGCCGACGGCGAGTTCACGCTGGTGCTCTTCGAGGACATCGCCTCCGACCCCATGCTGCCGCGCACCAAGTCCGTTCGCTGCGTCATCGCCTGTGGCCACGGCGAGGCCGTCTTCTTCCGGTCAGCATCATGCCTGTCCTGTCTTCTTCAGTTAGTTCAGACTACAGAGTTTAGGCCTGACAGTGAGCCACCATGTTTGGATCGTTGGCGGCTGGCGCAGGCGACGGCGAGGAAGGCATGATGAGCGTGACGCTCTTCTTCCTCTGCTGCAACCACCGATGGAGAGACTGAAGCGATGGCGCAATGCAAGGCAACAGAAAAATGCCCATCTGCTTCGTCGATGTATTGTGACTTGAAGCAAGAGATCGTTGTTCTTGCGTCGTTGTTCAGGGACGAGTAGTTTGTTGCGGGACTTCAAAATCCACGCAATGTTCGATGACAGTGGATAGATCGTCATCTTCCATGTTACTATCGCGGCTCATCTTCAGAATTCAGAAACCAACCAACACAGAGTTCGGTGAGCCCCGGCATGAAGCAGAGAGGCGTTTGCTGGGATCTCGGGCTGCGAGGTCCCCTGGAGGAAGAAGATGTTATGCACGGGACGTCCGGCGTCCGACAAGCCGCGGCGGAGGAACGGAGTGGATCGCGATCTGGGATTTTAGTGAATTGTGCAAGAGAGATCACAAGCATGGGGAAGTCACCATCAGAGAACAAGCATGTGTGGATATTTACCTTCAGAGAATAAGCATATGTTTAAATAGCATAATAACTCCATAATCATATGATAATTGTCACACCCTGAAATTTTTGAATTTCAGAATGTGATTAAAATTAAAAATAAAACAACAATTTTCTCATAGTTTTAAAATTTTCTCAACATTTTCTTTTCTTCACAGGGAATTTAGTAAAAATAAATAAAGTTTGTTTGAATTAAAAAAAATTAAAATGAAGTTGGATTGTGTGTTGCACTCCTGCTACCATTGCATTGTTTTAATGTTGTGGTTCAATTTGAATTTGGATTCTTCGAATTTGAATTCAAATTGAATTTGTTTGAATCTCTTGCAAAAGAAAAAAAAGCCTCTTTCGGCCCAAAACGCCTCAGCCGGCCCAGCCCGTTTCCTTTCCCCTTTTCTCTCCCGCGGCCCAACTTCAACCGCCGGCCCACCTTCTCACTCCGGCCCGGCCCGTCCCGGCCTCCCCCTCCCGCAGCCCACCGACAGGCGGGGCCCGCCTGTCGGGGTCATCCCCTAGATCGGGACGGACCAGGTCTCTCCCCGAGTCCGGTCGCGCCCTGATTCCTCGCCGCGCCGTCCGCGCCTTGGCGCGCACGCCAAGGTGGCCCCGCCCCGCCCTATAAAGCGTCTCCCCGTGCCCCTTTGATCCCCTAGTCGCAGCCGTCGCCGCCTCGCGTGAAACCCTAGCTCGCCGGAGCGCCTCGGCCGCCCCTCGCCGCCGTACCGCGTGGTTTCCGTCGACCTCAAGCTGCCCGAAGCTTCGCACCCAGGTAGTGAAGCCCGCAGGGCCGTTCTCTCCCTCCCTCTCGCTCCGTTTCGGCCGGGCGTGCTCGCCGGCGCCGCCCCTCCGCCTTACGCCGCCGCAAGCCTACTCTGCTCGCCCCTACCCCGCGCAAGCTCCGCCTTCGAGTCCGTCGTGCTGCGCGCTCGCTTCCCAACCTAGCCGCGCTCGAATTCGAGCCCCGGACGGCCGATTCCGATCTGCTCCGGTGACCCGCCGCCGCGCCCCTCACTGCCGGCGACCGTGCGCCGCCACCGGTCCCGCCCGGACCCGCCGAGGCGTCCTGCTCGCCTAAGTCGCGCGCTCCGAGCCGCCAGCCGTCCAAGCCGAGCCGCCGACCCAGCTGAGCCTAGTCCGAGCCGCTCTGACCTACTCCACACCGTCAGATCTAGATCCAACGGTGCAGATTAGATCTTACCCGAGTCAAACAAGCCAGGTACCGGTCAGCCTTGGTGTTTTTGCAAAAGAGCCCTCTACGTTTTCCGAAATCAACCCGCGGTCTCGTTCTATACAAAACTAATTAGGTTTTGGTCCAAATCTTTACAGTAAAACCCCTGATCTTTAGAAAAATCATGCCCGTAGTCCAGAACTCGAGTTTTTGCATGTTAGCCCCTGTAGTTTAGGTTTAATTTCGTTTTAGCCCCTGTTTTCTTCAGATCTAGCCCCTGGAAGCTCTGTTTCTTAACAAATAAGCTCCTAGAACCTTGTTTTAGCCACATCTTTCACGTTTTAACTCCGTTTTCATCGATTCTCACGCTCACGTGATCCTTGCAACGTGTGCGATAGTTTTATGACCTTGTTATCCTCTGTGAGCACAATTTTCTGTGTCTTGCAAATCTTTTCTGTTAGTCCTTAACCTTTTAGTTAATCGCGACTAGATCCCTGAAGCATCGTTTATTCCATAGAATCGCCGTTTTAGCTCCGTTTTCCGTGTTTCTTGCACTCTCATAACCGTAGCAGCGAGCCCTATCTTTTAGTGCGATCTTTTAAAGCTTTTCTTTTGTTTGGTGTATTGTTCTTAGATGTATCTTGTTGTTTGCTTGTATGTTTGCCCGATGTTTGCTCCGAGTAGAAGGATCGCTGTTTGAAGGTTGAAGATCAAGAGTTCCAAGTGAGAAAAAGCTGAAGAGCAGTAAGAGTAGCTTTTCGTTGGAGAAAGGCAAGTGACCCTAACCATCTTTCTGTCTATGCTTATTTACAAGAGTATTATGATGATCTAATTGGAACATGGAGAACCACCCAAGAAAACCGTACAACCACAATACTAATGGGCTCTGGTCTTGGCTAAGTAATTAGATGAACTATATGTTGTGTTGGGGTTGTTCCGCTTGGTGGTTATGAGTTTGTGTTGTGGAGCGGGTGAAGGAAGCTGCGTCTTCTGAGGGACCGCACGGCAGGGACCAACACATACATATAGGAATTCTTTGTAAAGGCCTCGTAGCGTCCCTATGCAATCACACCTCGGAAGTGTGGTATTGTGCCTGATCAGCACATATGCGTGGTTGGGTTCAAAGTTCTTCGGAACTTTTACGCGAATTGTGGTGAAAGTGCACAACCTCTGCAGAGTTAAAACTAACCGGTTAGCCGTGCTCACGGTCAAGAGCGGCTTGGACCCTCACATGATTAATAAATTTAAAGATGGATATAAATCACATTCTGGTTATTTCTTGTGGCCTTGCTGAGTACCAACCATAAGTGTACTCACCCTTGCTTACTGCTGCTCAGAAGGAGAAAGTCGTGGTGAAGTCTTTTGGAGATGTTGCTGAGTTCTAGGCGTACGCAACCCCCAGTCGATTGCCTGTGAAGTTTGGAGCCTTCGTTTCCAGGATAAGCTGTAAACTCTGATAGTCTTTTATTTGTTTTTTTCGTGATACTGTTACTGATTATTCACTTATGATGTCTCTATATGTATGAAACTTGATCCTGGCATACATATAGCTATGCATTCGGTTTTGTTCTTAAAACCGGGTGTGACAATAATACAGGGTTATTATATTATGTTTCATGAGACAAAGAATTCTTGGTATCTAGTGACATTTATTTATTTATTTATTTATTTATTTATTTATTTATTTATTTATTTATTTATTTATTTATTTATTACCTGACCGGAGGTATAATATGATACATAACATAAATAATATAAGCTGGCAAGACGATCGATCAATCAAATCAAAGAAGAAAGAAGGGAAGAATTCATTGGTATCGTACTAAAGACACTTCAAATTAAGACAGCCATTTAAATTGATTGTTCAAGAGATTAAATCACTTGATCGAGCAGGAAACATAACACATTTCCGCGCAATTGTTAGCACCATCGTGACCGCCGAGCAACGGCATGGTCGTCGTGTCGTGTCACACAGGTTGATCTGAGGTCGATCAGAGCATACGTCGCAGCGCCGTTGAGGTCACTTGGGCATCGGGCCGTTGTTGTAGGCGTCGCAGCGCCGCCTGATCTCGCCGTCGGCGCCGGTCTTGACGCCGAACAGGCTGAGCTTCTCCATGGCGCGGCCGAAGTCGTCGAAGAAGGCGGTGGAGTTGGCGGCGTAGCGCTGCACGAGCGGCTTGGTGCGCGGGTCCGTGAAGAGCTCCTCGTCGGTGCTCAGCAGGCCGAGGCCGCGCTCCAGGTTGACGAAGTACATGTTGTCGAACTTGCCGGGCGTCATGATGTCGTTGAAGGCCGCGATGGTGGGGTCCTTGAGGTAGTCCTTGCACACGGCCTGGAGCCCCTTGGCGTAGGACTGGTTCATGCTCGGGTCGAAGTCCTCCGGCTTGCCGCCCTTGTCGCGGAAGTTGTAGAGCCGGTCGGCGAACTCCTTGCAGTGGGAGAAGCCCAGCGTGTGGGCGCCCGACAGCGCCACCAGCTCCTGCACCGTGAACCCCTTGGCGCCGAACATCTGGATGAGGCGGTCCACCGTGTAGTTGGCGTGCGGGAGCTCCACGTCGGGCGCCGTGGGCGACGAGGACAGCGAGTCCCGGCGCCCCAGCGAGACGGGGTACCGGGGCCCGCCGGTCATGGTGACCAGCACGCGCGACGCCAGCGCCAGGATGTCGGCGCAGGACACCACGCCGGGGCACTCCAGCTCCAGGGCCAGCTTGGCGCGCACCACGGCGTCGAAGGCGTCGCCGGGGAGGGAGTGGTTGATCTCCGCGTCGTGCTCCGACTTGGCGAACTGGTTGGACGCGATCAGCACCGACGCGTCGCACCCGCTCACGAAGCAGTCGTGGAAGAAGACGCGGAGAACGCCCGCCGCCGTCGTCGGGTTCGCCATCTGCTTCGACTGGACCACCTCCGCGATGATGCGCTCCGTGCGCGGGCACGACTGGCTGTAGAACTCGGGCGACAGCGGGCCGCCGCCCGCGACCGGCTGCGGCTGCACCTGCCCGCCGGCGGGCACCACCGGCGGGCCCTGCTGGCCGCCCTGGAACGGCGGCATCTGCGCCGCCGCGCGGGCCGAGAGGGCGGCGGCGGCCACGAGGAGGAGGAGGGACAGGCGCATGGCTGACATCGCTGTGCGTGTGGCTTTTGGCTGATGGGTGTTCCCTCCTAACGTGGAGGGGGGCGAGTGTGTTGGGTTCAAGAAATGCGAGGAGAGGGGAGGGGTTGGAGGAGCGGCCGTTCTTGGAGGCCATGGAGGGGAGCAGAGGGAGTGGCGGGGAGAGCTTCGCGGGGGGACAACGGAAGAAGAGGAGTTGTCGATGGAGGAAAACACTGCATGTCTCTCTCCTCCTGGCTTTACTACATTTAGCGAGCTGCCAACCTTCAAATGCAGTGGATTTGTGCCTGGAAAACCGTACAGAACAGGTTACTGAACCAACAAATTACATATTGAAAAGAAAGGACTCTTGCAATTCCCATGTGTTGTTTTTTCGGGCCTGCGATTAAGGACAGCTTTAAGGACTTATTCAGTTAACCTTGGATTAATCCTCTGCCCTCTCCAATCCCCTTTGGGAGGGGAGGTGATTAAGCAAACAAGGCCTAAGAGAGATACTCTCGCGATGCAAGTAGCCAGTTAGTGTTACGCATGTGCTAACATGCTATGAATGTGTTGCCTTGATGCTTCATTCATTGAAACAGCAAGAACCATCAAACCTTGCTCCACCATATGGAGGTACGTCGTTCAGATTGTCTCATGGGGTACAGGATGGTCCACAGTCAAGCTGGACAGTGATGCCAACACATACATCATCAAACAAATCGAATGAATCTGAACTGGACTCTGGCCAGTGTACAACATCACGCACTACTAAGACCTCTTGTGTACATTCATCAGCAACGCTAACTTGAGATTGACAGAGAACAGTGTCCACTAACAGTAAGGGTCCCCAAACTACGTAGTACATTCTTTACATCATTTCTGAAACTGGCTAGGTTCCTGACTTTTCAGGAAACAAGATGGTACGATCACGGGAATAGTTGACAAAAAGCTATGCTGATTCCTTCATGTTTCCTGAGAATGGCAGCAGAAAAAAGATAAGTGATGGCATCATGCGATATCTTGAGAACAAAAAAAAAACGCACACAATATAATACGTTACAGTTCTCAGCAGGGCCTTCTCTTATCCACTTTCAAATGAATGTTGAACCACTTCTTCCTTCGAATCCGATCTTTAGGTTTCTTTTCCTTCTTATTTTTTGTAGCCTCATCATCACTTCTGGATCCATCCATGGGCTGGCTCTTCGTTTTCTTCTCCTTTACTGTTTGATCATCCTCATTTTTGGATCCTTTAGATGGTGATTTTCCTTTGCTGCTACTGGAACTCCGTTGAAGAGTTGGGTTGTTGGTGTAGGATGCATGAATTGCATTCCTTTCCTTTAGAAGATCATCGATCTATAAAACATAGCAAGGAGAAAAAAAAAAAGGTCAAACCACGATGAGAAGCGCAGATAACAATTTCATGAATGCACATACCGTTTGCATTTCCTGAGCATATCTACTGGTCATCTCAGTGAACTTTGCCAAAACCTGTCAATTTTATCTCTTATAGTGTGTCGAGCATTAACAGAGAACAAGCAAGCAAACTATTTAAAAGCTGAGGGCATACCTCCCTATACTCGGACTCAAATTTAGACAGCTCAGATCGTTTTGCAATTATCTTTGCCTCCACACTTCGTAGCCTCTCCTTTTCAGCAGAAAAGGGTTCAGCACATACAACCTCTATAGTATAACTCGCACTTTTGAAGAAATTATCACCTAAAAGATTGTTGATTTTTCAATAGATTGTACATAGTAATGGATAAGTACATACAGTGCAGCAGAAAACAGTTTACCATAGACAGCGAAATAGTGAGTTCCTGCTTTCAGTTCATTTACTTCACATGGTTGAAAGCCATCCAATCTTTTAAAGAATGCGCTGTCAGGATCCTTTGCAGCAGCAGCCTAGTAGTAATAGGATCTCTTGTGAAAGGAAGCCCACAAAGAAACAGAAAGAGAGGCATACAAAAAGGCACTAACTTGTATACTCACCGGATTGTTCTGTTCAAATCGATACACAGGAAAACCTAGAAAGAACATCCCTGCAGAAGTAACTTTCCCAGTCTTTGTACTATCTTCCTGCACTAAGCTAATAGAAGTTAGCTGAAATCATGCTCAAACAACAAAAATACATACCACTACAGATTATGCGCAAACAATCACATGGCAAAATCACAAAATCTCCTTCTGAATAGAATACATTGTCAAACAGCAGGTATTTTATTCAAACAAGGAAGAAACTTCAAAAAAATAAGTTAATAACTATGAAGTGCCTTTGTAAATATACATCTGTCTTATGCTCTTGTATCCCCCACATGCATCCACAAGATGCAAACTGTGTATTTTATGGATTTCCTTTACCCCAAAGAGCTCAACTGAGTTACTCGGATTGGTCCCCTAGGCAAAATATTTGAATTTGAGTCAATACTGTAACTAGACTAATCCAACCTCAGTAGATTGTTACATTTCCTTACCCACACTCAGCAAAGCATGCATAGATAGCTTTGTAGCCTCACTCAAAAAGAACTGGCTCTAGTTCCTGGTTGGAGTATTCACACAATAGCGAGAATTGCAAGGGCCACATATTTCTATTTTCTTTCTTAATGGTAACATTGCACAGCAGCAGAGTGTGTTCTGGTAATTTAAATGGAAAAGTTTCTAGACGGATCATAGAACAATACTTAATATGAAGTCAGTTGAGGTATAGGCAGTTTATCCCCTGGGAGAGTGGGAGATCATGCAAGAAAATGTGTACAGTTGAGACTCTTGGTAACATCTCTGGACCAACAAAAGCTTCTAGATGGATCATAGATGATGCTAAGGAACATATTCGGCATTTACATGGTACCACAAAAGGAATTGCTACAAGTCATCCAATTCAATATTGATGCCATGTGATTGAGAAAAAGGAAACAAAATTAACTCACTATGTCACAATGAGTAATTCCCCAGAAACAACATTACTGTATGCGCTATCATTAAGCATGTTGAGGGAACCCACTTTAGTTCACACAATCTATTATTAGAAATTGATGGAGAGAATAATTGTTTGTATTCCTCCAAACCCTAGAAGGGTGGGATATATAGTTCCTATACATGGACCTCTAGACATGGGCTAAATATACACCAACACACCCCCGCAGTCTGAACTACCGGCGCAGCGGTGTTCAAGACTGGACAACAAGAAAGCCAACACCCCCCCCCCCCCCCGCAGTCTGAGCAACCGGCGCAGCGGTGTTCAAGACTGGATAAGAAGTGAGTACAAAGAGTGTACAAAGGGCAAATACCCCCCCCCCCCCCGCGCGCCACAACTAGTCACCTGCTACGTTGCGGCTGGAGCGAAACTCCGAGAAGGTCGAGGAGAGTAGTCCGTTGGTGAAGATGTCAGCAAACTGAGAGGTAGTCGGGACATGGAGTACCCGAACATCGCCGATGGCGACTCTGTCGCGCACGAAATGCAGATCGATCTCCACATGCTTCGTCTGCTGGTGTTGGACGGGGTTGGTGGAGAGATACACGGCGCTGACGTTGTCGCAGTAGACGAGCGTGCTCTTGGCGAGCGGGCTGTGGAGCTCCGCCAAGAGCTGTCGTAGCCAGGACGCCTCTGCCACGCCGTTAGCGACAGCCCGGTACTCCGCCTCAGCACTGGAGCGGGAGACGACCGGCTGCCGCTTGGACGACCAGGAGACCAGGTTGCCGCCCAGGAAGACGGCGTAGCCGGAAGTGGAGCGACGAGTGTCCGGGCAGCCAGCCCAGTCAGCGTCGGTGTAGACAACCAGCTCAGTAGAGGACGAGCGGTGAAGCACCAAGCCGAGGTCCACAGTGCCACGGACGTAGCGGAGGAGACGCTTTAGCGCAGCAAGGTGACTCCCGGGGATCATGCATGTGGAGACAGACCTGCTGAACCGCGTAGGTGAGGTCCGGCCTGGTGAAGGTGAGGTACTGCAAAGCGCCGGCCAGACTCCGGTAGGCAGTAGGATCAGCCACCGGATCACCCAGATCAGCAGACAGCTTCGCCTGAGTGTTGACAGGAGTGGAGCAGGGCTTGCAATCAGTCGTCCCAGTCCGATCCAGAATATCAAGTGCGTACTGCCGCTAGTGAAGAAGAAGATCAGACGGGCGAGGCTCAACAGTGACGCCCAAGAAGTGGTGGAGCTGACCAAGATCCTTCATAGCAAACTCCTGCTGCAGAGAGGAGATGACACTCTGAAGCAACCGCTGACTGGAGGCTGTGAGCACAATGTCATCGACATAGAGCAGCAGATAGGCAGTCTCATCCCCACAGCGGTAAATGAAGAGAAACGTGTCAGACTTGGCCTCGGTGAACCCCAATGTCAGCAAGAACGTGGCGAACCGAGAGTACCAAGCCCGAGGAGCCTGCTTCAGACCATAAAGAGATTTGTTGAGCCGGCAGACCATATCCGGACTACTCGAGACCACAAATCCCGCTGGCTGAGAGTAGTAGACAGTCTCTGACAGAGTGCCGTGAAGAAACACATTTTTCACGTCCAGCTGGTGCACAGGCCAAGAGCGCGAGAGCGCAAACGAGAGGACCGTGCGCACCGTAGCGGGCTTCACGACTGGACCGAAGGTCTCATCATAGTCCACACCAGGTCGCTGAGTGAACCCCCGGAGAACCCAGCGAGCCTTGTAGCGCTCTAGTGTGCCATCAGCCCGACGCTTATGCGTCCAGATTCACTTGCCAATCACCACATTGCAACCAGACGGACGCGGTACGAGGTCCCACGTCTGGTGGGCAAGAATAGCTGCGTACTCCTCTTCCATCGCGCAATGCCAGTGAGGATCCGCCAAAGCGTTGCGGACAGAGGAGAGTACCGGAGAGACCTACGGCTCTCCCTCGGTGGCGGAGAGAGTCGCGGCCTAAGACGTCATCCGCCGAGTCACCATGGGATGGATATGCCGAGGATCCCAATAGATGACTGGCGGGTGGTACACCTCCGGCTCGGCTCGAGAGAGAGCCAGAGGAGGCGGCGGCGGCGACGGCTCCAGTGTAGGCGTCGCAGGAGCATCCGGAGCAGGAGGCGGCGCCGGTGTCGGCGCCGACCGACGCCGGTACACCTACACCGGCTGAGCGTACCGCTGCGGCGCTGGTGTCGGCGCCGAACGACACCAGTACACCTGCACCGGCTGAGCGTACCGCACAGGTGCTGGGGAAGGCACCGGGGCCGCACGTGGCGCAGCGGGAGACACCGGGTCCGCGCGCGGCACGACCGGAGGTCCGGGGGCCGCGCTCGGCGCAGCAGGGATCACCGAAAACGGTGCCGGTGCGCCGGAAAACCTGCAGGGAAAGGATTAGCAGGTAACGGTGGCTGAACCACCGGGTCAGTCGAAAACAGAGACTCCAGCTCGGGGTCAGGAGAAGGAGTGGAGGAGGTGGAGTAGGGGAAATCCGACTCGTCAAAGATGACGTGTCGGGAGATCAGGACGCGGCGAGAGGTGAGGTCAAAACATCGGTACCCCTTGTGGTCAGGGGAGTAACCGAGGAACACACAACGAGTCGAGCGGGGCGTCAGCTTGTGAGAAGCGGTGGCGGAGGTGTTAGGGTAACACGCACACCCAAAGACCCGAAGGTGGTCATAGCGAGGAAGGATACCGAAGAGAGCGTGGTGTGGAGTGGGAGCAAGAGAAGTAGTGGACGGAAGACGGTTGAGCAGGTAGGTGGCGGTGTGGAGGCTCTCAGCCCTGAAGCGCGGGGGCAGAGAGGCCTGGATCAGAAGGGTGCGCACGACGTCGTTCGTCGTGCGAATCATCCGCTCAGCCTTGCCGTTCTGAGAAAAGGTATACGGACAAGACATACGCAGCTGAACACCCCGAGAGAGGAAGAAGGAACGGGAGGTGGAGTTATCGAACTCCAGCTCGTTGTCACACTTGACGGCCTTAACGGTGAGGCCGAACTGAGTGGACACCCAGGCAAAGAAGTGGAGGGGAGTGGGGAAGGTCTCAGACTTGGCGCGCAAAAGAAAAGTCCAAGAGTAATGAGAAAAATCATCAACAATGACCAAATAATATTTATAGCCAGACATGCTGAGTACAAAAGATGTCCACAGGTCACAGTGAATAAGATCAAAAGAATGCGCAGTATGCGAAGAAGAAGAAAAAAACGGAAGTCTAACATGACGACCTAACTGGCACGCATGACAGAGGTGCTCAGCAGGAGCCCTAATACATGGAACATCGGTACTACGACTGAGCTGAGCCAAAACATCGCGGCCGGGGTGACCAAGCCAGCGGTGCTAGGTGGTGGAAGAAGGCGTCACGGCAAAGGCAGTAGACGAAGAAAAAGTCGAAGACGGAGCAGCGGAAGCAGGAAGCTGAAGAGTGTAAAGGGGCCCCGGGCTATCACATCGGAGGAGCGGACGCCGGGAAGCCGAATCCTTCACAGTAAGACCAGAAGAGTCAAATTTGATAGAACAGGAGTTGTCAGCAGTAAACTGGCGAATGGAAAGAAGGTTGTGAACCATTTGAGAAGCAACAAGAATATTAGGAAGACGAGGAGCAGAACCCACGGCGGTGAAAGGAAGGCAAGACACATCACCAACCATGATAGAAGAAGGACAAGAGGGGTGTGGGGGTCGGACAGAAGAGAGAATAACGGCATCAGGAGTGGTGTGGAAGGAGGCACCCTAGTCGGCGATCCACTCGGTGCTGACCGGCGGCGTCAGTCCCATGGTGCTGAAGGACTGCGCCAGAGCAGCCTGGTCCCACCCCCCAAGCCAGGTCGGCTGCTGGCTGGGCTGAGCGGGCAGGGTCCAGTACGGCGCAGAGAGGGGAGCAGCACCGGTGAACATGGCCGCCGGCTGGAGCTGAGGACGAGGCCCCCCTCCCGGACCCTGGAACGGCCACATCGAGATGCGCCCTAACCATGAGTTGCTGAAGGATGTCTAGGGCGTACCTCCAGGGGCAGGGGCAGAAGCGGGAGTCGGAGCCAGAGCCGGCGTGCCCCGACGGCCCCCACCGGTACCGGTACCCCCAGAAGCAACACCACCACCACCACGTCCCCCCTCCCCCGCCGACGACGCCCCCCCCCCCCCTCCAGTCTGCCAGGCGAGAGCCGGTGGAGCAGCGACGAGCGCGGTGGAGGTGGACGAGGGCGATCCGGGCGCGAGACCCCTGGTGATCTCCTCGAGGGTGAGGTCGTCCCTGACCTGCAGGAAGGAGGGGAAGGGCCTTTGGCGGGCGATCCAGCTCTTCAGGTGGTCATAAGTGCTGCTCAGGCCTCGCAGGACATTGAGCACCAAGACCCGATCGGACACCGGATCCCCGAGGTCGTGAAGAGCATCGGCCATGCCCTTCATCCGCCGGCAGTACTCACCAACGGAGAGGTCCCCCTGCACGAAGGTGCAGAAGGTGGTGTCGAGCTGGAGGGCGCGGTACTCGGCGTTGCCGAGGAACTGCCCCTCGAGCGCCACACAGGGCTGCCGCGCGGTGCCTCCGTGGGTCCTGACGAGGTCCTGAAGATCCAGGACATGGCGACGCTGTCGAGGCGCAGCCACGCCACATCCTGCGCCTCGATCGGCGTGTCGAGGAGGTTGTCGAGGGTGTAGCGGCGGAGGGCGAGCAAGACCTGGTCCCGTCAGCGTCCGTAGAAGGAGGACGTCGGGTCGAGGACGGTGACCAGGGCCCTGATGTTCTGGACGCCGACGGCCTGGAGGTGGAGCTGGGCAACCATGGAGTCGGTCGGGTCGTACCAGGCTCCAGATCCAGCGGGCGGGGCCTCGTGGGAGGAAGAGGCGCCGGGCTCGGGCACGACGGGCCGGCCGGAGGAGACGCGGAGGAAGTGCTCCGCCTCGACGACCCGGAGAGCGGAGGCTTCGGCCGGCCACGCGAACCCGCTCCTGAGCCGCCGAAGCCTCCGACTTGGCGACGAGGAGGGCCGCGGCGAGAGTGGCGTCGGCCTGGTGCCCGCGGAGGGCGGCGGCGGAGAGCGGCGCATCCGCGGGCGACATCCCGAGCCCGGTCCACGCGGGATCGGGCGCGGCGACGGCGGCGCGGTGGGCCCGCAGGGCGGCGAGATCGGCGGCCGCACACCCTGGAGCAGCGGCCGCGGCCTGCAGCAGCTGCGCTGCGGCCTGCAGGACGGCCGGATCGGCGCCCTCGGCCTGCAGCAGCTGCGCCGCGGCCCGCAGGGCGGCCGGATCGGCGCCCACGGCACCGCCCCCCCCTCCTTGGGCGTCCTGCGCAGCAGCCTGCGCGGCCTGCAAGGGCTGCACGGGCTGGGGCGGCAGCCCCTACAAGAGCGCCCCGGCGGCGGCGGTGCCCGCCGCGCCGTCCGGGGCCGGCCCGAGGACGACGAGGGCGGCGGCCGGGACGCGCGCCCGCAAAGGACCAGGCGGCGGCGGTTGCAGAGCCGGCGGCGGGAGCAGAGGGCCAGGGGCTCGGCGCAGGGGCGGCAGCCAGAGCAGAGGAGGATGGGAGGGGAGGGAAAGAGGAGGGGGAAGGGGGCGGCCGGCGGCCGGCCATGGCTGCCGGCAGCGGCGGCGGCTGGGAGGGGAGGGAGGAGAGAGGAAACATAACCCTAGGCTAATGATACCATAATGGAGAGAATAATTGCTTGTATTCCTCCAAACCCTAGAAGGGTGGGATATATAGTTCCTATACATGAGCCTCTAGACGGGCCTCTATACATGGGCTCAATATACACCAACAGAAATAACGGTTACCAGACACATCTACATGGATAAACAAACCATCATTGTCATTCTCATACTAAAGCTATGACAGTACAGGCGTACAGCACACTATAGCTATCTGGTTGTGCCCTCAAGGGTATAGCAAATCAAGATCTAAAGTTGATAAAGATTTTTTTTGTTTTCACATGTTTGGCAGGGCATGTTTGTCAAGTGATAAGCCTCGTTTGTTCATTTGGACTTGCAAAATTAAAAGGTGGCTACAACATCCATACCTGTAAAGCAAGGCTCAATCCACCATTGTCCTCAGGCTCAAAATACAGCAGCTGTAAATAGAAAAACAAAATAAAATGCCTTAGGACAAGTTTATGTGTCAGCAAACTTGCTGTAGTGCAGTTACACAATATATAAAATACATAAAGAGAATCAGCTAACCATCTATCGATCATCATAAGTTAAAAATAATGGAAGTGCAGTAATGTCTTCCCTAAAACAATAGTGCAGATTAGTTTGGTAGTATAACAAAAAAAAACGTTTAATTCTGTAATATTACATTTACAATTGAAAGAATACAATGCTCATAAGTTAAATGATTTAATCAGGTTACATGGTTAATTCTGTAGAAACAGGAAAATAGCTCACTCGTGGACGATCATGTTTACAGTTGAAAGGCAATAACTGATGTAATGGAGCAGTTACATGGTCAAAAAATCATAGAAGATGGATGAACAGTAAATGCGCAACAAACCTTAAATTTACTTTTAGCAGTTGAATGAACTCTACACACTAAGCCCATTTTGGCTTCTTTGTCTGTTATGTCTACAGAATAGAAGTGAGCTGTCTGCTTTTCTACCTGCCAGAATGTAGAAATATGAAATGTTACTGGCTGGTCGGGAAAAAAAAAGGAGTATAGATAAAGAGCCATGAGAAGTAGTTGCCAACCTTCCTACATACAGACTTGCCCAACTGAAGCTGAAAAATCTCTACTGACCCATTCAATGCCTCCTCTAAAACTGTTGCCGAGACAGTGGTCTTGATTGGAACACCTAATTTGCTGCACAAAGATATTACATTGCATATGGCAAATAATATAGAGTAAAGCATAATACCAGATATATTGTCAACAAGCTACCTAAACAGAGCAGCAAACACTGTATTTACAGTATTGAGACTTGATAGGTCCAGCTCCAGTTCCTGACTATCCGCTTCGATGGCCTGAACAGTAACAAAAGCATTAGCATTACACAAGAAACAATCAGCTCAAGCTCCTCAATCATTCCATCAATCACCTCAAAACCAGATGAATCATATTGGCGCCTCTTATCTGGATCTGACAGGATGTTGTAAGAGAATGTAGCTTCTTGGAACTTCTCTGAGGCTATAGGGTCGTCTGCATTCTTATCTGGATGGTACCTGCAGGAAAGTTGTTACCAGAAAAATACTAAGAACAGCTGCATTATCTCCTCCATCCATTTACCAGTAGACAGGATAGCTAAAAAGCCTAAGCTACAAATAATCTACACATAGGGACAAAGCATTGTTCGTTGTTCAAATCTAATTATTCAGAAGCTCCCTAATACTGCTCTTTCTGTGCCCAAAACGCTCATACAAAAGGAGGAGAATATCCTAAATTAGCCAAAATTATACAGCTACTCATAGTTGGAAGGGAAAATAAGCCAAAACGCTATTTTTATAAAAAAAAATTGAACACAGCCCTTCCCTATGAGCCCGATAACAGCACTCGAAGTGCCCAAATCCAAGAGCATTACAGCTGTTACTTACTTGAGTGCCATGCGGCGGAAGGCGCTCTTGATCTCCTGCTCAGTAGCATTACGCCCCACCCCGAGCACCTCGTAAGGGTCCCTCCTCTGCGCCGCGGCGCCGGCAGCTGCCGCCGACTCCCCCTTTTCTCCCTTGAACGACCCAAACTTGGGCCCTGCCATGCTCGCCGGATCACCCCGACGGGACCAGCGTCCCCCCGCCCCTGAAAAAAAACTAGGAACCCGTCGGATCTTATCAGCGGCGGCGAGGAGCTCCGGTCACGCCAGCCCGCCGCAGCCGGGCGGCGGCGGGGCTGCGCTCCCTGTCAACGGCGGAGCGAGAGCCGCTAGGGTAACGCCCTCGGGGAGGCCGGCGGCCGACCTCGAGGCGCGGCGGATTCGTGGCTTCTGCTAATTCGGGGGTGGCGAGGCAGGCGGGGGGAAGAAGAGGAGGCCGACGAAATGGGTGGGGGACACGAGGGAGGGAGACGTGACCGTGGGAGAGAGGCGGACGAATTAAATTACGAGCCGACATGCGGGGCCCACCAGGCAGTGGGTCGGGGAGAGTGACAGTGCGGTGCTAGGCTCGAGCTGTACAGGCGGCTACCGCGTCGCCGTCTTTGCCGCCCTAGAGGTTTAACCGTTTTAATACAGTCAAACGAGTTGCTGGTCGTCTGCTGACAGGTGGGGCCAAGGGCATTGGGCTCGGTGGTCTGGGCCACACGTCAGTCGAAAAGTGTGAGGATAGCTTCACTGATGCCTGATGCACCTTTGCACCTGACCCAAATTGGCGGGATCCTTCCAAGTTTTTTTTTTTGCGGGAATAAACTTCAACTAAGAGTGTGTTTAGTTGATGAAAAAATTTGATTTTGGTAAAGATTTCATTGTTACATGATAAATAATGTCTAATCATGGATTAATTAGGTTTAAAAGATTTCTCTTGTGCTAATCAGTTAGACTGTGTAAATAGTTTTTTAATTGCATTTAATAATCCATATATGTGTCAAAAGATTTGATGTGACGTGTACCGTAGAAAATTTTTTGAGAACTAAAAAAGGGCCTAATTCAGCTCAGCGCTGCAGCAAAAGCAGTACTAATCACTGAACAATCTTAGGGTTGCCTTTGGCAACGTACAAGTACGCACAGTTGCCAGTGCGGAAAAAATCAGGCCTTGTTTAGTACTTCAGTTTCCAAAAAATTTCCAGTAGTACCTGTCACATCAAATCTTCGAACATATACATGAAATATTAAATACAGTTGAAAAAATAATTAATTACACAGTTTAACTGATTAGCACGAGATGAATCTTTTAAGATTAATTAGTCCATGATTGGACATTATTTGTCAAGTAACAACGAAATATGCTACAATACCAACATCCAAATTTTTTCACCAACTAAACACACCCTCAATCCTTTTTCTTAGAAAATAATATTTACTTCTCTTTTGCACCTCATTCTAGGGTGCGGTTTCCATCCACCACTGGAGAAGGGCTAATGTGTTTACAATCAACAAATTGGTGAGCATCTGGCAATGCTCAGATTTCTAAAGCAGCTCGATTTGAACTGCACGCTCCGATTCTCCTTCACTGATACCATGTTCAACATTTCAAGCACAAGATGTCTTCCAAAAGGACAGTTAACTCCCAGCGAAGCACAAGTTGGTGTTCAGATTTCCTGGCAGCCACACAGGTGTTCCCAGCAGTGCAATACAAATGCAAAGTTCAGAACGACAAGTTGTAAGCGTAGTGCATCACAGAGAGATCTGATAAGCATACAGCAGGTACTGCTTAGCTGCATAGTGGATTCAAGGGCCCACTGCTTGCCTGTAGAATTGTCTGGTCACAACCAAAATGGGCTCAAGAAGAGATCACAATCTATCGTGAATGATTGACCATCAGCGTGGTCCACAGCCGGGCAGATTTGCATCTCTACTCCAGGCTAATGGGACAAAACAAACACTCCAAATGAGCTTGCACAGCACAGTGGTGGTTGGCAATGGCAGCAAGACAAGAGTTCAGCTCCATCACCAAAGCTCCTCGAGTCTAGTTTGCTAGAGGAGCTAAGGTATGGTCACTCCTCACAAGGTCGCGAGTTCGAATCCCAGCTGGGATGAATTTTCGCTTGTGGGTAAAAAATCCCCCTTGTTGTGCTCGCCGCAAGGCTTGGCCCTCTCGGGCATGGGCCAGGGTTCGGGAAGTTTTTCCGCGGCCGGGTGAAGCCATGTTACTTCCTTTTAATGAAAAACGGTGGGGTCTGTTCACACCCCCCCGGCCGTGTTTTTTTTAGAGTTCAGCTCCATCGGATTTCAGGTTCTCGTATCGTCAGCTAATCTCCCATGTGAAGGCCATGCTGGGATAATGCAAGCACTTGGAAACTGACAGGTAGGTGTTTGAGAGAAGAAGATCATCCTGGATGCTACACGTTCTGTAGTCTCTGCTGAAGAACACATCCCTTAACAAAATGCTTCTGGTTAGGAGTGCAAATTGGTGATCCTCAAGTGCACTACAAATATTTGAACTAAAGAGGAGTGGATGTGTATATGAGGGTCGCCAATTTACACCCCCTACTCGTGTTCTTCCCTGGGCCACATTATCATGGTCTGCATTAAGTAATCACCACTTGTCTCTTGATTGAAACTGAAATCAGACTATACAAGGTAGGGACTGCCACTGCAAGTAGATCTGCATTTTGCTACCAGGAGCAGTCTGTTCTATGTAGTGAGCCCATTGTACCGCACACGACAAATTCGGAAAAAAGTACAAGGTTATTTAACGCCATTACAGAAAAAACAAAAGAGTGTGAAAGATGGTATTGAGAATCTATTATCTTAATACAATAGTGTTAAAAGAAGGCACCACGTTCACTGAGAGAGTCTAAAAATTCCCACATTAATTTAAAAAAGAAAAAAGCATACACCGTTGGATTTTATGAAGATCTAACGGCCAAGACTAACTCAAAGAATCCAAATCTAATACGATCAATAAATACATAAATTCGAAATTAAAAAAAATATGAAAGTCGATTTCCATATGAAGTAGGAACCAGAATAGGAACCAAAATAGCTCAACGAAAGTATCATATGGATTATAAATATAATAAAAGGAAACATGATTCCATAAACCCATAAAAGGAAACATGATCCAGTTATATAGACTTTTTTTCTTAACGTGTCATAATGGCCTATCCATGGCTTTCAAGAGGACATGTACATCCACTGATCCACCAGTACAAAAGAAAAAAATAGTGTGAGCAAAGGGAGTGCCACCATCGTGATGCTTGAATAGGAGGGATCAAAGCAATATGAAAGCTAGATAGATATAGAAGGGAAAACATTATACCAATGTAAGACAACGGCGAGATTGCTCCGTTGGACCAATCTCCACGCACAAAAGGTCACCATGAACTCCAGCAAGATTGATACGCAGGATCAGTTGTAAATTAACTCGGCCATAATGTTAAAAGAAGCCAATGTTCATTGAAAGCGGCTAAAAATTACAATGTTAATTGGAAAAACAAAAGTATATACACCATTGGATTTTATGGAGATATAACAATTTAGACTAGCCTAAAAATTCCATACGAAATGTGTACTAAGTGCAACACTCATTTGTAAGGTTCCTTGTGATGGAACCTACCCACCCATGGTTCAATTTGACTCGGCCCTAGAGCTCACATTTTCCTAGATTTATTCCCGAATTTAACCGACGCTATTCTTTCAGTGATACGCAATGTGCCCGTCAACGGCGAGGCATTTGTGGTGACTTCGTCAATCTCGGGGATCTACCAGCGAGCCTGTTGTATATACTCATAGAAAGATGATTTGTGGTGTAGGGTAGTGTGCATGTATACCAAGAAATTAAGCAAATTTGTGAGGGAATCAGAAGATGATTTTGATGAAAAACTAACCAAGAGTCATAGAAAGCAAGCTTGATTTTTCCTCTGGGTCAAATTTCACAATCATCATCGGATGGGAAGCTAAAATAAGAAGAGAAGATGTCAACCGCTTTAGGATAAGGGGTTCATCAATAATCTAGCGCGTCATTGGTTTCTTGGATGTAGTAAGCATGGTGCACATGGACAGGCATGAGGCTTAGGCGGGAGCAATACGATTAATTATTGATGGATTCTTATGCGCTAATCAATGCCAAAGTTGCCAAAGGCCATGGCTTAATTGGAGTAGCGATACAAGCCAGCTCATCAATTACAACCTCGGAGAGGGCCGTTCAATAGTAGAGTGTCTATGGTAGGCCACAATCTGAATAGATGATTTGGTTCTCTCACAAATTTTGATTTCGAGAATATTCAAATTAGAAAACTTCAAAAAATAGATAAATAAATAGGTACATTCCTAGAAAAGTTTAGAAAAAATAAGATAAAATTGATTGACACAAGCAATCAAGGAAATACAACAAATACCTTTTTTCAAAATGGTATTGTAAAAAAATCTTAATGTTAGCCGGTGAATACTGAAGCTAAGAATTAGTATTTTCTAAAATACCAAAGCAACAATTTTTTTTACTTGGCAAAAAGTGAACATATATGACATATTATGCAAAATAAACCCACTTTAATTATTGAATGCTCAAAATAATCATGTGAAAGACTAAAGAAATAACACAAATGACACACAAAAAGATCAAGCGCATATTGTCTAAAGGCCAGAGCGCATATCACAGAATCAATGACATGCGGTGAGGGAGAGCGCGGTGCAGAATCCACCATCCTAGCGGAGGACTAAATAAAGATTAGTAGTGCATATGCAAGAAACAAAAATGAGCGATCGAACGACCTAGCGGAACGTAGAGGCTTGATCGCTACATGGAAACACATGATGTAGTAGGCAACAGTGTATGCCACTCATGAGTTGGAAAGAAAGGCTGGGAGAGAGAGAGGGAGAGAGAGAGAGAGAGATGTGGAGGAAAAAATAACTTTCCATAGCAAAGAAGGTGATCAATAATAGATTGAACATGGCGTCTTGAGAACATATTCACTATATATTTTTTCAAATATTTGATAATTAAAAAAATAAATAAATTAAAATTGAATATTCACATAGAGTCCTACCAAATAATAAATTAGGTATATTAGCCATTAGTTTTTACATGGCTTCAGAATTGAAATAATCAAATATGAGTGTATTTCAAATAGATGTTTGAAATAAAATAGAAGCGACCATAATTTGTATGTAAACAAAAGGGAAAATCAAGAGGTACAAATTAATATTAATCACGTGGTTAGCATGTGGAGGAGGTCATATGGATGCAAACATCAAATTTATGATGAAAAAATACAGCTGAAAGAAATAGTTATAATGCTTTCAATAAATATATAAAACCATACTTCCCCACAACTAACCTCCCCTTTATCATGAAAATGAATACACATTCCACGTCACACAGTAGGATGATAGAAAAGGACAGTATCTTGGTTTGGCCCACTTCAATGAAACAATAATAATGAAAGATAATATTATTTAATAAATTTATTTCCAAGTAAAAAAATGCAAATGTTAGTATAAAAAACAATCTAGATACCCGCGCTATTTGCGCGGGCAACCTTGCTAGTTTGCAATGAATACAACGTAGTAGCTTTAGATCGTTATTGTTGAAATATAAATGAATTGTTGGTCGGTTTAGGCTTTAGGGCGCATAGTAAATATCCACACAGACTGCTCAAGTATTATTTTCATGTTGGTAATACAAGAATTCCATAAATTAAATTCAAGGGACGCAGTTTCATCGAGCTATCTGACACTCGTTGGACACGATAATCTGTATATTCCCACAAGTTTACAGTTTTTTTTTTTTGCAATCTGATGGACAAGAAACTCCTACTTGACCAATCTATATGGCAATGGCTCCTGTGCACACCTGTTCTTTTCAACAATTGAAAACATTATCTGAATGATCTCCAAGTCATTACAGATAATTACAACTTGATAAAAGCTATGTGGACTGATGCATTACTAGACTGAAGCCAAATGAAAAGTACCCAAATGAACTTGTCAAAAGTACCCAGATCGAGCAATTTTTTAGGCACACAGAAGTTTCAAACACTGCATGTCACAAGTTTGCCTCACATACAACTGAGGCTAACAGACCGTGAAAAGCAAGCTCAGGAGACTATAAATAGAGCATCTAATTATTGAACGACATCAATCCATCCATTCTTAAGAACTATAGCAACAAAATTGGACACCGCAAATGACCAACATTTAGTTCTCAGCCACTTCAATGAGGGTTGGCCATAATTTTTAGCAGTTACTACTGTGCATAGAACCCTAGGTGAACTGGTATTGGTTTGGACAAATACAAATCCTGGATAGCACTACATGTCAGGATTGACAGTAATACAGTGAAGAGTACAAATGATCGTATTAGATCAATCATCATGCTCAACTGGAGCACCGCAAATTCATGGACCAAAGGGTTCCAAGTGCAAGATTGATGTGACCAATATTATCGAACTGCTGCCTAAGTAAACATTCACAGACATGATATGTAATATAAGGTACATACAAAAGTATGCACCTTTGCAATCACAGAAGTGCAGAATGCGACTGTGCAATCCAAGATGAAGCAGATGGACAGGTACAAAGAAAAGTGTGCGTACATTCTTGAGCAAGTCCATGACGGGAGTCTAAGCAACATGGATGCAGTTGTACTCGTCGGGTTGGCCTCGCGCCACCCATCCAGCATGACGACGGCGACAGGCTTCCCCTTGGGGAGCTTAGGGTGGTCGGGCAGCATCCACGAGAACCCCGTACTCCCCATTGCCAACGGACTAGATGCACCTACCAGATCACACGCAGCAGCACACAGAAAGCAATAGCGGGTTAGACCACGCAACAAATCCGCATCGAAACCACGATAATTTTCGCCAAAACTCGAAGTTAGTAGGCACGACACGTGTAACTAGATCAGATCTGAATACAAATAGCTTGCATTGGGGTTTGGGTTTCGCGCAGCGGGAAGAGAAATGAAGGGGCGGGCGTACCTGGTCGATACTCGTTGCCGGCAAAGGGACTGATGAAGACCTGGCGAAGGGCTCAAGGGCGGCGCCGGTCGGTCAGTACTCGCTGCAAGGAGGAAAAAAAGATGGACGGAGCCACGAACGCATGAGAAGTTTTTTTTAGGGATCACAGACACACGAGAGATGATCAGGGGAGAGGAGAAGGGTAAAAAAAGTCATCGTGGACACTAACCGTTATCTAGACCCATGAAGGTGTGAGGTGCCTCAGTTGAGGGGTCGGGCTTGGCCCAGGCTGCGGTGTAGTGATTGCACGCATCAAAAACCCACGAGAGTCCACACAGCAATGATGATCCAGTAGTTTCTGTAGTCCAGTGGTTACAAGAGTTCTGATTACACATGAAATTATGGGTTCGACTTTCTATAGAAGCGAATATTCTAGAATTTAACAACATTTGTGCTATCAGTGGTAGGTGACGTTTCCATCAACAGCGAGGCATCTGTGATGACTTTGTCAATCTTGAGGATTTGCTGACTCACTCTTCAAAGATGCTCATAGAGATAGGGTTTGCACTTTTGCATTCATATGGATAAGTGTGTGTGCACTGTGAGTGTTTGAGTTGTACTGTGTAATCTAAAAAAAGCAAGGACGATCCAGCAGTGTTACTCTCTTTCATTGAAATGGAAAAGGAGAAAAGGAAGAGAGGAGGGGTGGCTTGTGCATGACATCAAAGTGTAACTCGGTGTGGATCTAGGCATCTGCACCTTTCTAGGTTAGAATCACTACACGTATAATGAAACAAATAACGAAAAAAGGCTTGATCTTTTCTAGATGTTAGCCATCTTTTTGTTCAGAAATGTGGTTATATACTACAATTGCCACTGAGATCTTAAAGTGACATATGGTAGTTAATTTGTTACTGTTTCAATAGATGAGAGGTTGGCTTGGGACTCTGGTGTTATCAACAATTACTAAACATTCAAGTTCAAATATGAAGTGAAGCTATACTTGAAAAAAATTCAATTATATTCTTATAACGTATGGATGTGAAGCATTTATATTTAGCAATGTTTTTGACCAGACCATCTTGTCTCTAAGATATAAGCATCCATCAGTTCTAAAGGACAAGCTAGAGAGACTGCCAGGTGAAGTTAGTGCATCCTAATAACAAAGTTAAGCATCGAGGACACAGTTGGAGGGAGACCTCATCTTTTAATAAGTCAACATTTTGCTAGAGATGGCCAAACTGTGAGGTATGATACTAACAGTGATAATGAGAGTTAGTTGATATTTCTATAATGTCACTTATCTATAATTTATTTATGCTCATACCTATCGAATACATAGATTAAACTAATTGTTGTTCTATATGTGATGCAGCTTGCTACAAGGCAGTCTAACACAGAGCGACAAATGTGGCTGAATGCATAAATTATGTCAGGAATCTAAGGATCATAGGTTACCACACATCTGCACATAACTGAGATGAGCCATCCCCACTGTTATGTTCTACACTCCTAACAATATATTTCGCTCTGATGAATTTATATAGATCTTATTTACAGTTTTTGATTTTATTTGCTCAAGTGTTCACTAAGATAAATTGACATGAGATAGGTTACTATGTCCTTTTTAGTGTTATGAATTTATATTTCATAATTATGAGAACATCTTCATGAAGATGAGACAGATATTTGCTTTTAATAGTCAAACTTGCCATCTCCTACTTAAGACCTCTTATGCCATGATATGGCAAGAGGGGAGAGGAACACATGTATTTATAGATGCTCGTGGATGTTATGGTGTTGCTATTTGGCAGCTTTCATACTTTTCTTTTCAAAATATCAACTCTAGAATTTTTTCATCCTTTTCCAACAATATTAAGTATCTTATTCTAGAGAATTTCAATTTTACCATGAAACAAGGCAATTTCTTTTTCTTACTATTTCCAAATTATTCTAGAACCTTGTCAAATATGCATTGTTATTTTTCAATCTGCAATCATACCTGATGCCTTGGTGCTTTGGTTCAGACTGAAAAGACCATGACACCCTAAGAGGAGTGGAGTGGAGTTGGTGGAGTGGAGTGACTGTTTTGAGGAGTGGAGTGCTTCCAAACAAGCACTATAATTAGTGGCAATTCCTAGTTACATCTAGTGGTAGTTCCTGGGTGTAACCAGTTGCACGATCGCTGAACTAAAAAAACTTTTTTCCTTTTCTTCAAACATTGAACCAGTAGCGCTGGCTTAAAACTCTGTAACCTGGTTGCTTGATAATGAAATTCAGGATGTTGCCTATGATGGAAGAAAAGTTAGTTGCCTTATTGGACTTGGACCAAATAGGAGTGGTAACAGATCATGCCTCTATTGCTCTCCTCACAATCCAACTTGTATATATATTTTTAATTTAAAATTATATAAGATAAGATAAGAATCCAATTCTTTTAGGGTCCGACACAAAATTTGAGGCCATAGACCGTAGGACCAGATCACTAGATCAGTGCCCAGGTAGTACACCGTTTACACACGGTCTTGACACCATTTTGCAAGGGACCAAAGTGTAGCAAGTCCCCCAACGCCAATCTCAATGTTAAAGCACGCAGGCAGCATCATGCCATGGTATATAAATGTATAATGTGTACATGAACTACTACTGTTGTTATATACTTTAAAGCAAGCAAGGAACAAGCGCACTCCAAATCTTCACTTCCCCATCCAGTGCGCCGCTGCAAACAAGCGCAGAACCGCCGCCGGTGCCAGACGAGCCGCGATCACGTCCGTACACCAACGCCAAGCTCTTCACAGGCGCGCCATGGCCTTCCAGGACGGCCAGGCAAGTGTATTCCGTGTTCTCCGCTCCCCTCCTCCACACCCTCACCGTCCTGTCTGCCGAGCCGCTACACACCACGCCCCCGGCCGCCGCCAGGCACAGGATCGCCTTCCTGTGCCCTCTGAGCGTGCCGGTGGCTACCATGCGCCAGTCGCCGCCGCGCTCCCACACCACGACCGACCGGTCGCACGCGCCGGAGTAGAGCACCGTCCCGTCGACCCCCAGAGCGAGCGCGTTCACCGCCGACCTGTGCCGCTCCATCGTTTGCACAACCACGTGCTTGTTCCTCCGCTCCGGGTGCCGCCTCCACGCCTTGATCTTCTTGTCGGCCGAGCCCGTGTACACGAGCCCGTCGGGGGACACCGCCAGCGCGTTGATGGCGTCGTCGTGCGCGGGAGCGATGGACTCCACGCACCGGAAGCCCGGCAGGCGCCACACCCTGAGGCTCCGGTCCCACGACGCCGAGTACAGGAGCGCGCCGTCCGGGGACACCGCCAGCGCGGTGACCGCGTCCACGTGGTGCACCCAGGCGCGCCACCGGTGCCGCCGGACCTGCACGTAGCTCCACGGGAGCAGGGACGCCTGCAGCCGGTCCACGCAGGTCGGCAGGGCAGCGCGCAGGACGAGGCGTGGGGTCCCGTCCTTCCGGCGGCCGGCCCGCCACGCCCTGATCTTGCCGTCCTGGTGGGAGCTGAGGAGGAGACCGTCGCCCACGGCGAGAAGACACTTGACGGAGCTGTCGCACGCGGCGGCGGCGACAACCGTAGCGCTGCAACCGTCGTCACCCTGCTGCTGCTCCTGCCTTCCACCCGCGCCGTCCAACGGCCACGCCCTGATGCGGCCGTCCGACGACGCGCTGTACAGCGAGTCGCCGTCGACGGCGAGGGCGGAGACGTAGGAGGAGTGGCCTCTGAGGGTGGCGAGGCATTGGTGGTGGGAAGGGCTTAAGTTTTGGTCCCGGGGACCTAGCGACGGCAGAGAAGGAAGGCTTGGCTGCGACGAGAGCGACACGGCCTGAGAAAGCATAGCTTCTACGGGCTCATGCTGGATTTGGCTCGGCTCTTGCTCACCGGCAGAATTCATGGAACTGAAGAACCTAACGAGCCAAGAAGATAGCGGCAAGGAAGCACAAAAAAAGATTGCGGCTTTGTTCCATTGTATATGCAGTGATTCTGAATTTCTTATCCAGAAAGGTGCATAAGATTTCCTTTATTCGCACACTTGCCACTTGGTCTTGAGCAAGAGAGCATGGTCCGGCCCCATTGCGCTTGTGCAGCACAGCAGCCAAATCCAAATGGCACCAACTTGCCTCGTTTAAAAGGGAGCAGGGACAGACGAGAGTGCTCTAGATCGTGACAGCAAAATCTTGCACCGGTAAAGCGTCTGGATCAGATAACGAGAATTTAACTACCCACGGTCAAAAGTAAAATCATAACCCTCCTTGATCCTTCACAGCTGGATACTTCATGAAAAATTCTTTAAAGCTGGTAGTATGTTCTTATCCGCGCGTTGACGGACGCCGTTGTCAGAGAGAGAGAGAGGAGATCGTCGAAGTGGGGAAACAGCAGCCACTGCGTGCCGCGTGCGGATAAACCGATCGATGATACCTAACACCAGCATCTGCCCTACCATTTCTGGAGCCCTAGCGAGTTCCCTTTCTGCCTATCTACTTTTTCAGCAAGCATAGACATCCTCTTCTGCTTCTGCGTGAACAAAGGTCACCGGTGCAATGATACCTCGGTGCTTGCGTTCATGGCATCGCTTCATCTCGTCGCCGATCTGTTCCGGCAGCATGTGCAGTTCATTCATGTGCATAGCATAGCATCTCAAAAAGGAATATAATATTAAGAGCTAAGCAGGATTTTGTTCCTTTTCTTTTATTTGGTATAAACTGAAAAATAGCGCGCATCTGAAGAAAGAAGGGGGTAAAAAATCCTGCACTAAACTAGGCAGTTTTCTGAATGACAACATCACAACACAGTACAGAATGTAGTTTTCGCGATTGTGAACTGTGATCTTCAGGACGATATACTGCCCCCATGCGGTCTCACATAATCCATCCCTGTAGCTATTCCAAGGTTGCTGTCTCACTTGGAGTACACTTGTGCAGCACAGCATGGGGGCATCTGCTCCCAGTGAAATCAAAAGGTGGTACTGTTGACTGGTGCCGCCGCCGCTTTCTCAAGAGGCATTGATCACGAGATGCACTGTGTTGCTGCGATCACAAGCGATAACAACAAATCAGGCTTGGAAAACACACGGTGACATACAAGGTTGTTGTATGTTCTTCACTTCTTCAGAAAAGGACGGTGTAAATGAGCAAGGGTATGCCGATCGCATCAACAGCAACGCGAGTGGTGGAGGACTCGCGCTCAGTGTTCAATGGACCATTGGAGGCCAAGTCAGCTCGGGGAGAATGACAAGACAAGTAGAAAGTTTAGCATGAGTACAGGACAAGCCAGCTTTGTCACTGCAACTGTGACTACATCTACTTCTAGACAGGCTGCAGGAAGCCGACAGGTCGACAGCCTTGGGCCGCCTTTATTGTCCAACTCGAATTGGAAGTCCCTATGCATTATTGTGTGATAAGTATCCTGTTTCCAGCTATTAGATGCTCACTTCCTCCATATGAAAGCCAAGCAAGAACCTTGTTTTCTCATGTGTGTCTTCGTTCGTTAAAATTCAGAGTTTCAGACGATGGCTGCAAAGCAATGCAAGTTGCAGCGATGGCCTTTTGATCGTATTGCAGCTGGGAGATTCTAGCCGATAAGTCAGACCGCTTGCTTGGTCAACAGGATTGTCCGTTGTATTTGTCTGGGAGGTTAGATAGGGACCCCTACATATTCGAGTCGCCATTTCGCGAGTGCGCTGCTGATAACTGACAGACCCAAGCTCCTGATGTATGATGATGTGTCATGATCTTTGGTCAAGTGCGAAAGTTCTCCGGCGCAACAAAGGCATTGTCAAAGGAGGCCCAACATGGTATGTAGTCCCATAAGGCCCAGAAACGATCACACCTGAGACGAGCAACTTTACTTGGGCCCGTATGCGGATGCTGCTCTTTCGGGCCTTGCTTTCTCTTGTTCCGTTCCATTGCATTTGTTTGTTGTGCTTTGCCGCCGTCATCCAGCTGATAATACAAGTAGGTCAGCACTGACAGAAGCTTCCCCTGGCGACTACAGGGTTCCTTTGCTCCTGCTGATTTCCAGCGTGAGATCTTGATCTCTCTCCATTCTGATCAGCTTTTTCCGCTCCTTAATCCCCATCGCAACTCGGGCTGGTTAAAAGGCAAACATTGGGTTTGCTGCTCGGCCTTGGTTGTGATTTTGGGGGTTTTGTGGGTGGCGCCTAAGCCGATCTGTGGAGATGGCTGATTCCAACTCAGGATTGCAATCCGGAAGAGAAATAGAGGGTGATTTGGATAGTTTGCTCCAGCACTTGGAGATTCGGGAGGATGAAGAGCAAGGAATTGTATTAGAAGAGAATCTGGAGGAACTGAAAGCGGAGGCGCGTTGGACAGTCTTAGCGAAGGTTAGTTCCCCCAAAGCTTTTAGTCATGCTGCTTTCATTGCGAATATGAAGTATGCCTGAGGCTTGGCAAAAGAAGCAAGCTTTAAAGCTATAGAGGAAAATTTGTTTGTGATCCAGTTCTCTTGCCTGGGTGATTGGAGAAAAGTGATGGATGAGGGTCCATGGATTTTCAGAGGTCATGCTGTCCTCTTGGAAGAATATGATGGAGTTACAAAGCCCTCTAAGGTGGAGTTCAAGACCTTGTCAATATGGGCTCGTGTATATGACCTGCCAACAGGTTTCAGGACGGAAAATATAGGGCGCCAATTGGGGAATAAAATAGGAAAAATTTTGAAGATGGATCTAGATGAGGAATTCAGTGGATGGAGAGATTTTCTGCGCATCAGAGTTAAATTAGATGTGGAGAAACCTCTGACTAGGGTTGTCTTTATTTCTGTGGGAGCAGGAAAGCGTGAGCCATTTCGGGTGAAATATGAGAAGCTCCCAAAGTTCTGTGCTGTCTGTGGTCTTCTGGGTCACGTTGAAACTGAATGTGGCGACGGTGTTCATGATAAGAAAGCCCTCCAATACGGGGACTGGTTGGTGGCTAGCCCTGAAAGAAAAGGGAAAGTAAAAGGTAGCAGGTCTGCGGGTTCAGGGGATACAAAGGGATCAGATTCTAAAAATTTAGAAAAGGCTCCTTTTCAGAAGGGATATGTTGAGACCAAGAATGGAAGTAGCAGCTAGAGAGGCTCAAGTGACTTGGTCGAATTAAGGGATGATGCAAGAAGCCCCTTAAAGAGGGATAGTGATCGGCTCCCAAAGTTGGGTGGAAGCGAGACCAAAAGGCTTAGTGCACCAGGAGATGATGAAATGCATCTAAGTAATGACCTGGCTTTGGCTCTTATCCCTGCAAGGGATAAGATGGAATATTTGGAGGATATATTTGAATTAAAGGATGGTCGCCCTCTGTTAGAGTGTTCAGACAGGAGTGAATGTGGAAAAGACTTTGTTCTGGAGATGAGAAGTCAGAAGAAACTAAGAGTGGAGGGGGGAATGAGGTAGCGCATGACATTGAAATGAGATCGGCGGGGTCCCTAGAGGAGTGCCGCCGGGAACAATGAAAATCCTAAGCTGGAACTGTCGCGGGATTGGCAACCCTGCGACAGTAAGAGAACTTCGCGATTTCGCGAAGGATAATGCCCCCTCGGTGGTTTTTATCATGGAAACACAGATTGCAAAATACCGAGTGGAAAAATTGAGGTACACTCTGGGTTTTGATTATAGTTTTGCTGTTGGTAGCTGCGGAAGAAGTGGAGGCCTAGGGCTGTTTTGGAAGAATGATGTGTCTGTGTCCGTTAAAAAATTCTCGAAATATCATATTGATACATTTGTCAGTGAAAAAGGAAAGGAGCCTTGGCGCATATCCTTTATTTATGGAGAGGCAAATAGATTTCTAAGATATCGCACTTGGGACATTATGAAGCAAATGAGGAGTGATACGGATTTACCTTGGGTTTGTATGGGTGACTTTAATGAGATTCTAAGGAGAGAAGAACAGCTAGGCCCAAATATTAGAGAGGAATTTTTTATGGAAGGTTTTAGGGAGGCGGTGGATGTGTGCCAACTTTGTGATATAGGCTATATGGGTGTGGATTGGACCTTTGAAAAGAAGGTGGCTGGAGGGCACTATGTTCGAGTTCGACTCGATAGGGTTCTAGCTTCGGCTAGTTGGTGCTCTTGTTTCCCTTTTGCTGCAGTCCGTCACCTTACAGTAGTAAAATCTGATCACTCTCCTATCCTTTTATCCCTGCAGCCACAGGAAACGAATAATTTCGTGTGTGGTCGTGGAAAGCCTTTCAGATATGAGCTTATGTGGGAGACAAATGATGGCATACGGTCCCTAATCCAACAGGTTTGGAAGTCTGAACAATACTGTAATTCTGTAAAGGATATGAAAGACAAATTACTCAATCTTGGAGGGGTGCTCAAGGCTTGGGGAGAGAAGAACTTTGGTGCTGTGAGGCGTGAAATGCGTGAACTGAAGAAAAAACTTGAAAAGATGAGATCTGAACCGGCAAGAATTGATGTTTCAGATGAGGAACAAAAGATTGTTGATCGTTTAGTTCTGTTAAATTACCAGGAAGAGATTATGTGGAAGCAAAGATCATGTATTAATTGGTTACAAGAGAAGGGGACAACAATACCAAATTCTTTCATCAAAGAGCAAGCAGAAGGAAAATGAGAAACACAATTGTGAGGCTTAATCGATCGGATGGTTCAGAATGTACAAATGTCAATGAGATGCAAGGGATGGCAGTGGACTTCTTTCGGAATTTATTTGAATCGGAAGGAACATCTAACATGCATATAGTGTTAGACCATGTTTGCCGCAAGGTAACAGATGAAATGAACCATTTTCTATGTGCCCCTTTTGATGAAAATGAAGTGAAAAATGCTCTTTTTCAAATGTACCCTACAAAAGCGCCCGGCCCTGATGGTTTTTTCGGCACATTTTTTCCAGCGCAACTGGGATATATGTGGTGAAGATCTAACAAGGATGGTGCTGAAAGTTCTCAATGGAGATGAAATACCAACTGATATCAATGGTACGTTCATCGTTCTTATTCCAAAAGTTCAGAATCCTATAACTTTGAACCAATTTCGACCAATAAGTCTTTGCAATGTGATATACAAAGTTATATCCAAGGCACTGGCAAATCAGTTGAAAAGGGTTCTTCCTGATATCATTTCCAATGAGCAATCAGCTTTCATCCATGGTAGAATTATCACCGACAATGTCCTAGTGGCTTATGAATGTTTGCATTTTATGCGGAAAAATCGCTCAAAATCTAATGCGCATTGTGCTTTGAAATTAGATATGACAAAGGCCTATGATAGAATAGAATGGAGCTATTTGGAGGCTATAATGTTAAAATTGGGCTTTAGCCGTCTGTGGGTTGATAAAATAATGAAGTGTGTTACATCTGTTTCCTTTTCAGTCCTTTTTAATGGAGAACGGCTCCAAGCTTTCAATCCAACTCGTGGCATCAGACAAGGAGACCCAATTTCTCCTTATCTATTTTTGCTTTGCGCAGAAGGACTTTCTAGTATACTCAAAGGAGAAGAGCGTATCCGGGGAATTCAGATTGCGCAAACGGCTCCGAAGATCAATCACCTACTTTTTGCTGATGATAGTCTTCTATTCTTCAGAGCTACAGAGAGCAATGCGAGATCGGTGCAAGAGTCTCTTCAAAAATATTGTGATGCCTCCGGTCAACAGGTGAACCTCACAAAATCATCCATTTTCTTTAGCAAAGGGTGTAGGCAAACAACTCGCAATGAGATTAAGGTAATTACTCATGTAGAAAATGAATCCTTAAATGAGAAATACTTGGGTTTGCCTACAGAAGTTGGTAGATCAGCAAATGGTTCTTTTCATTACCTTAAGGATAGAGTGTGGAATAAAGTGCAAGGATGGCTAGAACATACTCTATCTGCTGGGGGCAAGGAAGTTTTAATTAAAGCTGTTTCCCAAGCCATTCCAACTTATACTATGGGATGCTTCAGATTACCAAGAGGGTTGTGTGAGCATATAAATTCTTTGCTGCGAAAATTTTGGTGGGGCAGCGAAAGAGGCAAAAGAAAAACATGCTGGGTAGCTTGGGACAAAATGGTCCAACCAAAGTATATGGGAGGGTTGGGCTTCAGAGATATTGAAATTTTTAATTTAGCTTTGCTTGCTCGTCAGGCTTGGCGCCTGCTTATTAATCCGAATTCTCTGTGTGCTCAGATTCTGAAGGCTGTTTATTTTCCATCTGGCGATCGCGCGCAAGTCGGGAACAATCCATCTAAGACATGGAGGGCTATATGTGATGGGATTGAAGTGCTTAAGCAAGGGCTAATCAAATGTATTGGTGATGGTGAAAGCACGCATATCTGGAACTATAATTGGATTTCGAGAACTGGAATGTTCACGCCTATAGCCTCAAAAGTAGCTAATCCACCATCAAGAGTTTGTGAGCTCATTGACCATACTTCTATGTCATGGAAATCTAAAGAAGTGAGGAAATATTTCTTGGAAATAGACAGTGAAGCTATCCTCCAAATTCCACTTAGTATGAGGAATCAAGAAGACTGTTGGGCTTGGCATCATGAAAGAAATGGTCTATTTACTGTTCGCTCAGCTTATAGGATGTTGATTGAAGCTAAGAAGAGGAGGGAGGATTATTTTGAAGGTCGTGGCAGCTGTTCCGATGCTGGAAGGAATTATAAAGAGTGGGAACAACTGTGGAAACTGAAGCTTCCATCAAAAATCAAGGTGTTTTGCTGGCGCTTAGCACTTGACTCAATTCCTACAGCGAGTGTGCTGAAAAGGAAGAATCTGGCAGCAACACCAGAATGCAAAATATGTGGGGCAGAAGATGATACATGGGATCACTCCTTGCTGCGTTGCACAATGTCTCGGTGCGTTTGGGCTTTGCTAGACGAAGACCTCTCTGAATTATTAGCTTCTTTGCGTATTGTTGATCCTAAGCAATGGCTCTTCTTTATGTGCAGCAATGTTCCACAAGCAGAAAGTACTCACATCTTGGTTACATGTTGGGCCATTTGGAATGCTAGAAGAAAATTTATTCATGAGGGGATTATGCAAAGCCCCTTCTCAATTATGACCATGGCCAAGCGCTTAATAGAAGAATTGGAGTTTGTGAACAGAGCCCAATTCAAGGAAACCAGCAAGTGTCAGCCAAGATTAGGATCTCAATGTTGGAGAGCTCCTGAGAGTGGTTTGTCCAAGTTAAAAACAGATGCTGCTGTTAGTAAATCAGGTTCACATGGAGCTGTGGCAGCAGTTTGTAGAGATAATGAGGGGGCTTTTATTGCATGTAGTGCTTTGGTTGTACAGAATGTCTCCGATCCCAAAACTCTTGAAGCAATGGCTTGTTTGGAGGCGCTGGCTCTTGCAGAGGACTGCAGAATAAATAAAATGCTGGTGGCATCAGATTGTCTCAATGTTATCAATAATATTAATGTAATGCCCCGTTGTGTTTATATGATGGTTCTTCAGGATATTCATCAGAGATCAAAATCTTTTGACTGTGTGCGCTTCGCACACAAAGGTAGGGAATCAAATAGAGAGGCTCATTTCCTTGCTAAATATGCTTGTACTCTAGGGGTTGGCCGACATATTTGGCTTACCTCTCCTCCTATTTTTATTGATGTAAACACTCAAAATTGAGTAATGAAATCCCTACCTTCCTCTCAAAAAAAAAGCTGATAATACAAGTGTGGATGCATCGCAGCAATTCGGCAAAGCACAAATTCTCTGCTCAGCCTCAGCGTGTATCCCTTGTGATAAGAGCGATCGAGACTTGTCCAATGCATCAACAGTAGTTACAGTGGGCAAAGGAAATAAGGCTAGTTTTTGACACTCGAGTTGGATTAACAGAGCGGCAAAAAAGAAATTTGGCCCAAGTCTTTTTAAAAAATCGAGGAGGAAGAAGTTTACTGTACAACAGGCTTCGCGCAATAATTTTTGAATTAATCAGGTGTTCCCTTGACACACGGGTACTGAGTTTAGGGAGTATGCAAGTCTGTGGGAAGAAATCAGTTTACTTGATCGCAATCCAGATATGGATGATGAGATTATTTGGAGATAGACTTCGGATGGGGAATATACAACTAAGAGTGCATATCGCATCCAATTTGATCGGTAGGCAGGAAGACAATCCATTACTCCAATTTGGAAGGCAAAGGCGGAACCAAAATGTAAATTCTTTGCATGGATTTTGCTACACCGAAAGATATTAACAGCAAACAACTTGGAGAAAAGAGGATGGTCCCATGACCCATTGTGCAAACTATGCAACACAACACCAGAGACCCCAAAACACCTTTGTAAAGACTGCCCGTTCACTTGTGCAGTTTGGGGTCAGCTGATTAATTGCCTCAATTTACACCAACTACTGGCCAGCGATTCTGTGAGTTCTATCTACAGATGGTGGAAGAAATGTCGAGCGATGGTCGCGAAAGATACTAAATCCTTTTTTGACAGCCTTATTATTTATTTCTGGTGGAACATTTGGAAGAAGCGCAACAGAAGAACATTCAAACAGGAAGAAAAGACCGTGACAGAGTTAACTTATCTAATCAAGAAGGGTAAAGCCCATTTTTAGCCATCCAATTCTTGCCTCGGTTTGGTTTTGGCCATCGAACTCCAAAACCGGGTATCTTCGACCACTTAACTATCAAAACCGTTCACATTTGGTCATCCGGCTGTTTTGGTGGCCGGTTCGCTGACGTGGACGCCGCGTGGCAGTGGGCCCACTTGTCAGCGTTACAACCCCTCTCTCTTCTCTCTATCTCCCTCTTTCTCTCTCCTATCTCATCTCCTTCCTCCTCTCTCCTTCCTGCTCGCCGGCGAGGCCTCCCCCGGCGCCCTCCCTCCCTCCCCTGAGCGGCGCAACGACCCCGTCCTCGACGGCATGGTCGGCCGGCGGTGGCAGGCCCAGCGCCCTCCGCCTGTCCTCCGCGGCCCGCATCGCGCCCTCTTCTTGAACGCCTGCTTCCTCCTGCCAAACGTGCCGGCGCCGCCACCCCTTGTTGCAGCAGGCGCCACCACCGAGGCAGGGGAGGAAGGAGGGAGCGGCGGTGGGGGCCGCCGGGGCAGGGGGTGCGGCGGCGTGGGGAGGAAGGAGGATGCAGCGGGAGGGGGCCGCCAGGGCAGGGGAGCTGCGGCAGTGGTGCCCAGGGCTGCCCGTTCGCGCTCCCCGGCCCATCCACGGGGTCCTCCTTCCTCGACGTCGTGGCCTCCGCAGTTGCGCGCTCCACCTCGTCGGTCTCGGACGCGTCCGGGTGCCCGACGAGCTTGGTGGCGTGCTCCACGTCGTAGTCGATGGCGCGGAGCTCGTTGTCCGCGGCGCTGGCCTTGTCGCCCAGGCCTCCTCTCCGTTGCAGGGAACCACAGCCGCGGGCGGGGCGGACGCGCGGTGCGCGGCGGCCGGAGCGGTGAGGTGGTGGCGCTCGCAGGAGGGCGGGGAGCGGCGGTCCTCCGCGTCCTTCCTCCTCCTCGCCCACGGCTCCTCCCCTGCTCCGGGCGGAGCTCGGCCGTGGTCCCCTGGTGGGCGCTGCGGGCGACGGCTCCTTCCCCGGCTCCTCTGCCACCCGGCCCGCCCCCACGGCTCCTCACGCGGCGGCGCGGCGGAGGCCCTTGCACGGATGCTCGGCGGAGGCCCGTGCGCTAGCGGTGCGGTGGAGGCTACATGGCGGCGGAGGCCCGTGCGCTGGCGGCGCCGGCGGTGGCTCTGAGCTCGCATGGTGGGGGAACGGGTCATGGCGGCGGTGGGTTTGGTCTGTTCGAGGAGGAGCACCACCGCTGGTTCGCCTACACGCCGCCGCGGACCACGCCTACGACGCGGAGCATGCCCTGCCTCCCCGCCGCCCCGCCTTGCTCTGCCGGGAACGGATCCGCGGCCGGAGCTGCCATGATCGCCGAGCAGAGGAACCGGGAGAGAGAGAGGAGAGAGGAGAGAGAGGGAGAAAAAAAAGAGGAGAGAGGATGGCTGACAAGTGGGCCCCACTGCCACGTGGCGTCCACGTCAGCGAAACCGGCCTCCAAAACAGCCGGATGACCAACTGTGAACGGTTTTAATAGTTGAGTGGTTGAAGATAGCCGGTTTTGGAGTTCGATGGCCAAAACCAAATCGAGACAAGAGTTGGATGGTCAAAAATGGACTTTATCCAATCAAGAAAGATGTCCAGTAGTTTCAGCAGGCGATAGAAGTAGTGAACAGAGTTACCCCAATTTCCCAGTGGTTTTTTCTTAGTTTCTTGCTGTTTTTTTTTTGTTGGCATGGCGTTCTTACTGGTAGTTTGTAGTTTTTTTTGCTGTTGGCATGTGGTCGTGATGCGTAGTTGGTCTAGGTGCAGTTGTATTTTTAACTCTTTTTCCTTCTAATAAAAAATCGGCAAAGCTCTTGCCGTCCTTTCGGAAAAAAAAAAGTCTGAACCCAACTTATTCTCAGCATAAGGCGACCCGATGTCTGATGACAAACCGTCAGATATTTCTCCAACTGCTACAGGCTGAAAGTCTGAAACAGGCAGGAGTCAGCTGCTTGATCATTTCGCTAACTGTCCAAACAGGATATGTGCGGCTCGCGTTGAAAAAGTCGCAGACATTGGAATTCAAGAATGTCCATTCATATAAAGTATAGAAGAACTATTCTTTTCGCATGCGTCCACAGAACTCAGCTGAATCAGGTAGACAGAAGTTCTAACCGCATTTCTCCTGGGAGGTCGAAGAATTGCTTCTACTTTTTCAACCTGGCATCTCGCTTTGCACAACCGAACGACCTGCTTTCTCACTTGCATAGCACATCTTTCTTCAACTGCTTGTTTTTGAGAATGGTGCAAAAAGAAGCATAGAACTACAGCCTGTCCTGTCCAACTCGAAGATGTGGATCCTGTTTTCTGATTGACAAGTTGCTGAATGCTGATTCAGACTTTCAGAATTCAGAGGCGTCTCATCTCCAGCCTCTGTTCTTTTTGCTTTCGGTTTCAGTCGGGACACGGGAGAAATGACGTCCTTCCAACGGTCATGCCCACACCTGGCTTCTTTAATGTTACCCGGACTTGAGCAGCCTACGACCCTTCTTCCTCCTCCGTTCCGACTTCCGACCACAGGCTTCGCCATCATTCGCTATCATCTTTCCCGTGCAGCGCAGCTCACCGGAGACCAATCGCACAGAAGCTTCTCCGGGCGGTGATCCATGTTCAAAAGCAAAACGCATTCTATTCAATTCCGAGCCATATTACGCAGATCACAGCCGTAGCGCGACAGCAACTCGAAAAAAACGCAAGGCCACATCTCTCTCCATCTTGACCAAAAGGAACTCACCAAACCACAGGCGGAGACAAAACTGCGACGTCCCGGCTCGAACGGAGGGCGGCTCTCTGTTCCCGCTTCCTAGCCGCCGGGCTCCGCGTACCTGCTGGCCGGCTGACCACGCCGCCCCGTGCCCCGTGGCCGACTTGGTAGCAACGCCTTAAAGCGTACGCGACAGCTGCGCGTTCTCTGCTGCTCATCCCGGCAAGCTTCCTCTGCTTCTGATGACTTCGGCAATGGGCGCTCCGCTCGCATCGCGAGTTGCCGCCGTCGCGGCGATCATGGTGTTCGTGGCGGTCTCGGCGGCGTCGGCCTTCCCGACCGATTTGCCGCCAGGGGTGCCGCCGTTCCCGAACCCGTGGGCGGCGTTCCAGAACCTCTCCGGCTGCCACATGGGCGAGGAGCGGCAGGGCCTGGCGGGGCTCAAGGACTACCTCAGCCACTTCGGCTACCTCCCGCCGCCGCCGCCGTCGTCCCCGTTCAGCGACGCGTTCGACCAGGACCTGGAGACGGCCATCGCGACGTACCAGCGCAACTTCGGGCTCAACGCCACCGGCGCGCTGGACCCGCCCACCGTCGCGCAGATGGTCTCTCCTCGCTGCGGCGTGGCCGACGTGGTCAACGGGACGTCCACCATGGCGAGGAGCTCGGCGGCGGACCCCCACGGCAGGCACCTGTACGCCTACTTCCCCGGCGCGCCGACGTGGCCGCCGTTCCGGCGGGACCTCAAGTACTCGATCACCGCGACGTCGGCGACGTCCATGGACCGGTCCACGCTGAGCGACGTGTTCGCGCGCGCCTTCTCCAGGTGGGCCGCGGCCACGAACCTGCGGTTCACGGAGACCGCGTCGGAGTCCGACGCAGACATCACGATCGGGTTCTACGCGGGCTCGCACGGCGACGGCGAGCCGTTCGACGGGCCCCTGGGCACGCTGGCGCACGCCTTCTCCCCCACGGACGGGCGGTTCCACCTGGACGCCGCGGAGGCGTGGGTGGTCGGCGGCGACGCGTCCTCCCCCGGGGCGGTGGACCTGGAGTCCGTGGCGGTGCACGAGATCGGCCACCTCCTGGGGCTCGGCCACTCGTCGGTGCCGGAGGCCATCATGTACCCGACGATCCGGACGGGGACGAGGAAGGTGGAGCTGGAGGCGGACGACGTGCAGGGGATACAGAGCCTGTACGGGAGCAACCCCAACTTCAAGGGCGTCACGCCGACGTCGCCGGCGACGAGCAACCGCGAGATGGACGGCGGCGCCGCCGCGGGGCTCCGCCCGGATAGCGTTTTCATTGGAGTAGTTGCGGCAGTTGGCCTGCTCCTAGCGCCGTAGACCTCTCTGGTCCTTGTCATTTTTGCAGCCGGGCCGCCACGTCCTCCGTTGCGTCGATTTCTTGCTCCATTAGTTGATTCATGGATAGTTGATTCTTGTGTACATAACTATGATTATTACAGAATAATAGCATACCACAGAGATTATATGTTTCTTTATATTTTTCTTCATACTCGTTTGTGTATGGATCATGAACTGTTTGCTGACACGCCGAGGATATTATGGTATTGTTTGGCTCCAGGATTTTTTTCAAAAGTCAATATCACATCAAAAAGAATTTTACTATTTTATAGTATTAAATAAAATCTGTTTATAAATGTTTTTTGACAGCTGAGTGCTTTTTCGCCAGACGAATCTAATGAGCCTAATTAATCGATTATTGGCTACAGTGGTGCTACAGTAACCATTCGCTAATCATAGATTAAGATACCTCATTAGATTCGTCTCGCAGTTTAGCCCCAGGGTTCTGCAGTTAATTTTATAATTAATATTTATTTAATACTTCTAAATACTAAAAAGTTCCAGGGACTTAAAAAAAAGTCCCTGGAACCAAACAACCCCTATATTAGTGGCTGCTGGCACGTGGAACAACAGTATTAAACGAAATTTATTCGCAATTTTTTTATAGATGGGTGCAACTTTGCGCGACGAATCTAATGAGCCTAATTAATTCATGATTGGCTATTGTAATGCTATAATAATCATCCTCTAATCGTGCGGTCAAAAGTTTCATTAGATTCGTCTCGCAAAGTAGCACAGGAGTTGTGCAGTTAGTTTTGTAAACTATCTTTATTTAATATCCATAATTAATTGTCAAAGTTGGCTACAGTACCTAGCGTTGCTATACCAAACAGGGCCGGTCCGGATGTCATCAGAAGCTTCTATGCTCCGTCAGGTCGTCCGTATCACATTTGGTGCAGAGAGCGGATTAATTTTTTTTGAAACGGATAAGAGCGGACTGATCGGCGTCAATGACTTGCGTAACAATTCACAAACACGTTATTGGAGCAGCCCCACTGGCGAAACCAATTGTACTTACTCACATACTAATCATATAATCATCGCAGTCCATGGTGTCCACGTAAGCTCATACGTAACTTGTCGTGGAACCGTTGCTTTTGTCGATGTCTGGTTAACCACATTGGCCCCTTGAAAATGTATACCGCATTATTACATTAGTACGTCACGCCTCACGCTCGTGTCAGAACCGGCAACAGGCTGAGGGATCAAGTGTGCCATTGTTTTAAACATTATAACAGGTCAAACTAACTTGGTCGCAAACGATGGCAGTAATCCAATCAGGCCTCCGGCTCATCTCGCTTCTGGAAACCATTCCGATTCAGATTCAGGAAACAACTCCGCCGGTGCCCCGTCCAACGACTGCCTCCCAACAGCCAGTGGCCGACATGTGGACCAGTCCGGGCAGAGGACCCACCAGTCGGTCTCACCAACGGGCAGAAGCTTCCGAGCCGGGAAGGCTGGTCAAAACTCGCCGCGCCAACACGGACGAACGACCAAACCAACCACCGCGTTCCAGACATATCCCGCTCCCGCGGCACGCGAGTCCTCCCATTTTTTTTCTCATTCCACGCGTGGTGCAGGGGCGGCAGCGATGGATGCTTCCTTTCCGTCTCCGGATTAACAAAACCTTCTGGTTGTTGATCGATTCGGCGTCGGCAGAGCGAAGCGTGCCCGTGCTCCTACTATAAAAGCCCCCCCGGCCGGCTCTTCTTGCCTCGACCGCAAGAAATCAGCGCGCGGTTTCTCCGATTCTTTCTCCGATTCTTTGATTCTTCCTCGAGGGGGATCGCCGTCGTCCTTGTCGCCGGTCAGGTCGGAGGCGGAGCCATTAGCCATGCAGCGCAGCAACTCGTTCGGCACGTCGTGGGCGGACCAGTGGGACTACGGCGGCGACCCGAGCCCCCGCGCGCGCGGGCGGCAGGACGGCGGCAGCGGCGGCAAGAAGCAGGGCGGGGTGGAGAAGACCAAGGCGGCCGCGGCGACGGGGCTGCGGAAGGTGAAGGAGGGCACGGCCAGCGGGTTCCAGTGGATCAAGGACAAGTGCCAGAAGAAGAGCGGCGGCGGCAAGAAGCAGGGCGCCCATGAGGGCTCCGGCATCGCCGGGTACTAGTAGATGGCTAGGCTCTGCTTCTGCTTCGGATGGGAGCCTGCCTGGTTTGGTTAGGCGATTTCTGTTCGTCCGTTGGTTGTGTAGTACTTGTGTCTCATGTGCATACAGTTTTGCTTTTGGATGATGCTAGTGTCATTGGACACCTTCATTCGTGTAGATGGATGTTTGGATCTCTGATATTGATGATTTGTTCATTGTTTTGAAATCTACTGCTCTCTTTTCCCGTATGGGTTTCTTGGATGAGTACCCAGGTGACTCTGGATTCAGTGGTTGAAAACTGGCAAAGCAGCAGTGCAAATTGCACAAAAACAGAGGAAAAGAATAGAGGGAACGATCATTGTTGATTGGTATCTTATTGTTTGCAGGCAAGCTGCGAACCGGTAAGCTGACCGAGGCATCAAGCTACCCCTCTGTTTTTGTTTAAATGCCGTATTGAGTTTGTTCTAACTTAACAAACTTTGATCAAATTTATAAAAAAGATAATAATATTTGTAATACCTAAATTGCTTTATTGAATTCAAAACATAAAATATATATTAATAGTGCATATGTTGGGTATAATAATTGTATAGACATAGTCAAAGTTGACTAAATTTGACTTAGAACTACACGTGCCTGAGACTTGTGAAGAATACAAAGGGGAAGATGCTCGGGAACCAGTGTACCAGTACTTATCCAGGTGCCCTTGACGTGGATCCTCAAAGAACCAGCAAAAAATCTTACTAGTACTCCCTCCGTTCCAAATTATAAGTCGTTCCAAAATTTTTGAAGAGTCAAAATTTTTCAAATTTGACCAAATTTATGATACCAATTAAGTATCATTAGATTCTTTGTTAGCTATATTTTCATAGTGCACCTATTTGATATCATAAATCTGTATATCTCTCTATAATTTTGGTCAAACTTTGAGATGATTTGACTCTCCAAGAATTTTGGAATGACTTATAATTTGAAACGGAGGGAGTATTTGGGAGAAGGCAAAATAGCCATTTCCAGTGAATCAAGGACAAGTGCCAAAAGTTGCCCTCATTGTATCGAGGACCGCGATCAGAATGGGATTATCCTAAACTCTATTGCTTGCTTGAAAAAATGCGATTATATTTACAATTTTCCTTGATACATTTTTCCTTGCTTAAATTCCATGATTGCTTCATAGGAAGTATTGAACTAGCACATCAGAGGAACGAGTGCCTTTACGTACTCGTAAAATGTAATAAGCAGTGTTACGGTCTTACGGACATCTTTGTTGAGGTCCGGAGTATTGCTAGAGGGATCATGAAGAAGCTGCCATCCTTATGGTTCATAAGCATCCCTTGCTTGGTCGAAAACGTCATTGGCTGCCGAAAATTAACCGCAAAGATCAGCAATGTTGTTCAGACAGGCAGAAGCCTCAATATTGTCTTGGTGACATCAGCCATCATGTGTAGCGTCATGGCCATTTGTCTGCCTCTCTCGGATCAGTAAACTTGTCTTTGACTTTGGGAGCCTTCTCTTCTAACCTGCATTTGAAATGCTAGAGAGAATGGGGTCCGGAGAGTACAGACTGGTCACTGTAGAATCTTGCTCTAGTTTCGAAATGCTATAGTGTTGTCATCAGCTCTAGCCGTCAAACGGACCATTCGAATAATGATAGATGCAAGAACTTCCTTCGATACTTTGAAAATGCTCTCAGGAAGTTCTGCTCTTTACGCGTATACAGCGCAGTTCCGCAACAGAACGCGATGACGGATAAGATCATGACATGATGGAGTTCCCCAAGAGGCTACCACAGCATATGCCAAAATACCACCACTGGAACTGGAAGAACTAGTTCTTCAGCTGGGAAAGATTCCATGTCATCTACTCATCTTCAATCAGTAACAAATGCTTGCAGCGAAGGTTTGTGTCCACCTCCCCAACTGAGATCCAAGTAGTGTAAAAAAAAAGGCATCCATGAAATATATCACTGCCCATGAGGCTAAACCTACAAGGCAGTGATCAAAAACCAAGAAAATGATAGAAAAAGGTCAGACTTGTGTGTTTTAAAGGTTCTGATCCTACTACTTTCTCAAAACTATAGGTTTACTCTAAACTGCAATTTGCAAAAAAGCAAAATTAGAGAGACGAAAAAAGCTGCAGATGTAGGCATCCCTATGTGTAGAATAAAGATCACCGAAGCAATCAGCAAGAAAGGCACTAGCCAATAAAAGTATGGACATGACACCATTCCATGTGCTAACACTCTTCGCAGCTGAGGATGTGCTTATCTTCACAGCATCAGTTTTTTTGTTACCTTTAACCGAATGCCTGCATAATTGTCTCATACCCAAGTTGCTTCAGCATTCCAAAGTGACAACCAGAACACCTCTTTAAGGGGCCAAACTTTCCAGTGGGAAATGACATAGTATAGAACACCAAAGATCATTAAAGTACAACACCCAAATCTTATTTATTCTACAGGAGATAACATTTGTAGTACTCAAGATCACATTATTGAAGCTGAAAAGTGGGTAACACACCTAGACATGTCTAGATGCAAAGATTAGCATTTCCATAAACTACATGCCCTGTAACTTAACAAGATTAACACTTGCCACTTTATTTCTGATGATACCTTCCCTCCTCAACCCTCCTTTTGAACTTCTCCTTCTCGTCATCCGACTCCCCCACCACTGCTTCCTTGGCCTCGTGCAGCGTTTCCTTTGCGCCCTCGGTGACCTCGTCAGTCTTCTCCTTGGCCACTCTAACGAACTCTTCTGCAGTTGATCTAGCCTTTTCTCCGATCTCACCTACTCTTTCAACATGTTGATGCTTCTCGGCTGAATAGTACTGGCAATTTCACAGGAAAATGGATGACAAAAAACACAGATCAGAAAGTGCCTAAATCATCTGTAGCAATTGTTTTGATTACAACTACATATTTGAGCTGCTATCCTAACATTTGCACACCACACCTTTATACTCGTAATTTCTGAAATACTTCCTATGAATCAATCATGGAATTTACGCGAAAAATGTAACAAAATTTCATTCTGACAGCTTCAGAAACTTCAGATGCCCTGCTACATGTTCCTCGCAAACGGACATCTAGATCCAAAGAGTTAGGAAGTAGCAGTGGTAAAGAGGATCAGCGAGGTGGCGATTGGCGCACTCACTCTGTAGTGGGGAAGAACACTGTTGCAGAGTGCAGGGACAGCGGAGGATCTGCCCTCCACCAAACCCCTGGAAGGGCAACCGAAGTGGGCATGAGCAAGCAGCCTCTTCATCTCCCCTGCAAAGCCTCGACTCCCTGACGCCAGACCTCACAGAACACAGATCCAACGCTCAAGCTCGAAGCAAGCAACCCGATAGAGACGGCAGTTTGTTCTCATCGGATGCCGGCCGCGTCTGTCCTAGTATATACAAACAAAGTAGGGAGGCGTTAAGGCAGGGGGGGCCGCGGGCAGGTCGATCCCCTCCACGCGACGTGGCGCCGGAGCGCCGGGGCACGTAGCCGAGGGGCGCATGCGAGGCCGCACCCCGCGGCCGCCTGTAGCGATCCGTGTGCCTACCTCTCGGGATGTGTACGGCTAGGGTTTTGTCTTTGCGGGATGTGTACCTCTCGGGAGCACGAGAAGAGCGCCTGTGGCGGTTCGAGTGGGTGGGGACGTGGAGTCCGGAGCTGAACTGGAACTCCACGAAGCCGCGAGCAATTCGGAAGCGAGGGCACGTGCTGCCGGCGCCGCCGCGCGGTGGAGCCGCCGGAAGCGGCGTCGGCGTGGAGCCGTGGACGTTTTCCTCCGTGGTCGTCGTACACCGTCAACCGGTTACCGGTGTTGCTTTTTTTTTTGACAAACTGGTGTTGAGGCTGTTCCGCTGGTAGAATGAATAGTGCTCGGCTGGTAGAATAAATAGTATTATGTGAGAGAAAATAAGCCGAAATAAGCCAAGCCGCACTGTTGATCAGATCAGCCGAACAGGCTCATTGCCGTGTTGGAATGGAAGGAAGTTGGAATGGAAATGGCGATCGTCGTTGGGTTGCCGCCGCCTCTCGAGGCCCGGGTTACGTGGGCTCCTGCCGAAGCATCATCTAGGTAAGTAGTGGGCTAGGAAGGGAAGCTTAGTCCATGGGCCGAGAAAAGGATCATTTGGGCCTAATTCTTGTCACATTCTTCACGCACACAGAGCTAGTTCCCATCGCACCCCATTCCCTTTCCCCTTGGCTACAGTACAAGAGGGCGAAAGGAAGGCGATTCGAGCTACGGCGCCGATCTCGCCAGCTCTTCCTCGCATCCGGCTACCGCTCCGGCAGTGCTGGAGGTGGGGAGGAGCCGCGAGATAGGTGGCCGTTGTATATATCCCCTCCTAATAGATTAGGTCTAGTTTGGTTAGGGTTGTATTTCTCCGTTTCGATGAGGTCGCCGATATGGATCTCATGTCCGTGCCCTCCTTCCACGGGGACGACGTCGGCTTCAGCTTGGTCCCCTCCGGTGGCGACTTCCGACGTTGCTCCGTACGTGAATAAGAGAAGGTACGTTGTCTGTACCTGTGACATCCCGAAAATCTATCAAAATTAAATCACGCGCTAAAATATTTTTTTTCAAAAACTTTTCATCATTGAGCTCAAAATCCCCATAAAACCCTGAACCCTAATTCCCGGAATCTTGCTCTGTTCCAAACGTCAAATTTCCAAACCCCCGACCCCTTTCCCTGTGGCCTCGTCCGCGCGCGCACGCGACCGCTGAGTGTGGCCGACCGGCCCCGCGGTCGTCGCCGCAATTAGCGCCGGCGCGAATCTCCCCCTCTCTCTCTCCCCCTTTTTTTCTCATTTACCATTTTTTCTTTTCTTTTTCCATTTTCTTTTGTTTTCTCCATTTTTCTTTTCCCCTCTCCCTCTCTCCTTCCTCCCCCCTCCGCCGCTCTCCCCCGCGCGCTGCTCAGCTCGCCGCCACACAGCTCCTGCACGCGCGCCCCACCCCGGCCGACCCCACGCGTGGCCTGCGCACACACACGCACGCGAGCACCGCCGCTACCGCCCTCTGGCCTCGCCGCGCAAGCCGCCGTTGCGCGCACGCGCTAGCCACTCCGCGCCGCCCGCACGCACGCGTTCGCGCCCTCCTGCCCGGCCCCGCGTAGCTCGCCGCGCGCCACACGCCGCCGACGCCGCAGCACACGTCGGGTCTCCTCGCCGCCTCGACGCGCGGGTGCGCACGCGCACCGCGTGGCCGCCCCGGTCCCGCTCGCCTCTGCTCCTGGCCCCGCCCACGCACGCCAAGCACCGCGCCCACGTGCATTCGCCGCGCCGCCCGTCGCCTAGCGACAGCGCCGCCATGCACTCGGCCCGCGCACTCGCGCGCACGCCGCACGCCGCCGCCGCCACCTCCCTGTGCTCGCCACTGCTGCCGCTCACGTCCCGTCACCCCTGCGCCCGCCTCGCCGCCCGTGCGCGGCTCCACGACGGTCGCAAGCGGCCGGAGCGCCATTAATGGCGCCCTGCGATGCTCGCTAGCCGGCCACCTACCCCGCGCCGCTCCACCGCCTTCCCGCGGCTATAAAGAGACCCCTGCCTCGCCTCCGAGCTCCGCAAATGCCACCACAACCCGCAGAGCTGCCCAGCCCAGCACCTCCCTGCTCCCCAACGCCGCCGCCGCGGGTGCCAGAGCCGCTCGCCGCCCGCTCCCGTCGCCCCACCTCCCTGCTCCGCCCCAGCTCGAGCTAGGTAGTGGAATTGAACCCTCACCTCCTCCTCTCTCTTTTCCCCTCCTCCCGAAGCGTCGTCGAGCCCCAGGCCGCCCGCCTCAGGCGTCGCCGGCGTCGCGCCGCCCCCCTCCCCTGTTTTCCAGTGTGGGGAGAGGAAGGAGAAGGGCTTTTTGCCCAAAACCCCCCACCTTCCTCTATTTACTAAAGAACCCCATCCTTTATAACTCTTTTTTTTTCAAAAAGACCCTTCATGTTTTCCCTTTTTGCAAACAAACCCTCCCACCATATATAATTAATTTTAAATAAACACATACACCTTTTCAGTATGTCCCAGATGTTTCTAGAAATTACGATCGAGCCCCTCCACTTTCAAAAATAATTACAAACAGGTCCCTGACTCCTTATTGGACCCCTGAACCTGTATATAACCTATTATTTCATGCGCCAAATAATCTCAGATCGACCTGAAACTTTACCACGCCTCTCATAACATAGTTTTGGCCATGCCATTAGGAAACCACCCTAAAATATTACGCCTACCTCCATATCTTAATTGTTTCCGATTCGAGCTCAACGATAAAACTTTTATTTCTTTTTCTTGATTGTGTGTTTGTTTGTATACGTCGTAGATCATGGGGTGAACGAAGGAGAGCCCGTCGACGAGCAGTATTGCGAGCAAGCGAACGAGGACCAGTTCTGCAACCCTGAGCCCGAAGGACAGCACTTCGATCAGGAACCCCCGGAAGGATTTGAAGACGGCAAGTTCAATCTCGCCCTTTGATGCATATTTTGTCCTAGTTTTTATAAACACAACCTATTGGCCTGTTTTATGAAACTGCATATATTTTTCCGGCTGAAAACATGGTTGGATAGCCACCCCTTGATTTGTTATAACCATTTCTTGACCACCTAGATTAATGTCTGAATGAAAATTGTTTGGACGTTAATCGCTGCTAGAACGCTTAGGACCTTAAACACGATACAACTTGCTTTATAAAAGGAAAATGCGTGAGTGTGTGGGAAGCGAAAAATGTGAAATTTTCGAAAGATGAGTTTAGATGGGATGGATGGCACTTCTGTGTGAACTGCCGAATGGTGTGCTCTAACCTGTGTGGTTGAGCAAGGAAGGGAGATATCCATCTTGTCACAATTAAGGACCGAGTTGATGTGTCATCTCACCTAACTCCACTATCGTGCAAACCACTCGACCGTTGTATGGGCAACGGCTTAGCATAAACCCCACTAGTTAGTTTGATAGCCATCAGGAGAGCTGAGAGCAACGGGTGATCAAGGAGAAGGAATTAGCTCTGTGTGACTTATGCCCCGGTTAAAACCTCTGTGATAGGTCAATGACCCCTTGATACATCCCGTGATGGCTAGTCAGGTCTAGCTAAGGTGGGTAATGGTTTTGTTGGGATCTGTACCGACACTACGGTGATCGAGTTGTGGTACCCCACTTGTGGGTAAAGTTGCACACCACTGCAGAGTTAAAATCTATTCGAATAGCCGTGCCCACAGTACTGGGCGAGTTACGGTGTGGTCACGCAACTAGTGTTTATTCTGGGAAGGGATGGGTTGGCGTGAGTTGTTTTGGAAAAGTGTCCGGCAGATGTGCCGTGTGCTACGGCGGATGAGGAGTCCGGTAGCAGCTTAAAACTTGGATCCTGTGTGGATCAACCCTTCGTGTTATTCGGAACAAGAAAACTGGTTTTGGAAATGCTTTCTTTCAAATGAACCCTTGCATAAAATCTAGCTTTCCGCAAAAGTAAACCTTAACCTTATCCTTGAATTACCCCGTGCATTATATTCTGTTTATTCCCCCTCCGTGGGTGTGGTTGGACTTGTTGAGTACATTTGTACTCACCCCATTCTTAATTTTTACAGAGGAAGATCCAGACTGCGTTCCCGAAGACGTTGAGTAGAGGTTCCGTCCTGCACACAACCTTGCCTGTGGATTAGGGTCACCCGCAGGAGATTCCGCATGGCGCAAGACTCTGATGACCCCCTCTTCGTAGTCAATGTAGTTGTGTGGGTTTTAGTTGTAATCCTCGCGATAGTGGCGCTTCACTGCCCATTACCGCGTAGAGTTGTACGGTGATGAACCATCTGATGTAATAAATATGTCATCAGCCTCCTGGGACTGATGTTGATATCACATTTAAGTCTTCTCTTATGAGGGGACGCTTCAGTACCCTGAGCGGATTTGGGATGGGGATTTTTCTCCTCCTCTGCCTAGGGTTCCTGGTTCCTCCGTTGTCTTGGGACTCGGAGTTGTTTACGACGCTGGAGGCGACAGATGCCTGGTGCCTCGGCGGATTGCCTATGCGTTCAACGAATCAAGGGTTTGTTGATGAGTTCAACATGCCAACCGTGGCAGCTGGAAAAATCAATGAAGCGTTGAAAGCTTCTTCGTCGACAAGGGTATCGGCTCCCAGCCAAAAGCTAGGCGTGATCACTTGCCTGAGGGGATTTTAACTTTATACCATTATAACGATCGCAACCTCCTGAAATAGCATCTTTGCTTTTACAATTACAGAATCAGCGCGGGAGATAGAAAATCTTTACATTTTTACCCCACTTGCTCGTGTGGCACGCCAGGTAGCTCCAGCGTGGATCCGAGTCAGCACAAGACAAAAAATGACCGTCGATACCCCTACCTCCCTCTTTCTTCTCCACCCTGCGCGTCCTAGCGCACAAGCCGTGCTCCTCCGCGGCGGACCTTGTGCCCTGCTGCCCGGCCAGCACCGGCGCCGACGACGCTGCGTTCGCCCGGTTCAAGATCCACGGCGACTCGGCAAAGTAGGCAGCCACGCGGTGCGTCGGCGTGGGCCCCGCCGGCGATCCACGAGGCCATCTCGCCGAGCCGCGCCACGTAGTAGTTCAGCCAGCAACATGCTGCTCCAGCTCCTCCGCCCGCGCCTTGAGCATTATGTTCTCCTCCATCAGCGCCGCCGCTCGCGCCTCCGCCGTCGGCGCCGCGCGGTTGGCGATGGCGCCCTCGATCAGCTTCAGGATCAGCGCCGCGCGGCCCCTGGCGTCCGCGACGTCGGACGCCGGGGACATCTACTCCACCAGGACGCCCGCGCACTCCTCCATGCCGCCGCCGTCGGCCCGCGCCGCGGCGCTTGCGACCCGGGCCGCCGCCGTCTCCCTCTCTCTCGCCTGGCGCCGCCGGGCGCGCCACACCTCCACGGTCGCGTGCACGTCGCGGCCGGACGCGGCGAAGCAGGCCTCGAGCTCGCCCGGGCCGGCGTCCGGGAAGACGCGGCGGAGGGCATCCAGCAGGTCGAAGGCCAGGCACGGCGGCCGCTGCGCCGCCACGGCGCCCGAGCACGGCGAGAAGCGGCCGCGCTTGGCAAGGTAGGGTGGCACCGGGAGCACCTCGTCGAGGACGGCAAGCTACGGCGGCGGCCACCGTGTCGGAGCTCCACGGGCTGGGGTCGGCGTCCCCCGAGATCATCCCCTCCGTGACGCGGCGACCGAGCGCGTACGTGGAGCGCAGCTTCCTGGTGGAGTCCCCCGCGGCGAGCTGACGCCCCGTGGCAGCGGCAGGCGGGGAGGGGTTCGTGGTGCGCGTGCTGGACGAGTGCGGCGAGATGTGGGAGGAGACGGAGGACATCGGCGACGCGGCAGTGCTCGTGGATGCAGCGGGCAGCGTGGCTGCGTCCACCATGGAGTGCTCTCTGGCTTCTCTTCCTCTTCGTCTTCCCTGCTGCAGGCCGCGTGGTTCCAAGCCCGAGTGGAGAAGAAAGAGGGAGGCAGGGGTATCGACGGTCATTTTCCCTCTGGTGCTGACTTGGATCCACGCTGGAGCGACGACCTGGCGTGCTACGCGAGCAATAGTGGTAAAAATGTAAAGATTTTCTCTCTCCCGTGCTGATTCTGTAATTGCAAAAACAAAGATGCTATCTCAGGAGGTGGTGATCGTTATAATGGTATAAAGTTAAAATCCCCCTTGCCTGAGGCGGTGCTCTGTCAGGTGGACGGAGTTGCCGGCGACGAGGAACACTAGGAGTTTCTTACAAGGACTTGGGTGTAATTTTGTTTTCCTTCAAGGGTGTCTTTGTAAGATTGGCAATGTACTGGTTTACCTATATTAATTAAATACAACCCGATTATCTCAAAAAAAAAGCTAGTTCCCATCATAAATATTAGTAGTCGCTTAGGTGACTGACAGTCAAACTATGACACAAGACCCAATAACTATTTTTTGCTCTGGAATAATTATTTTTGTATTTATAGTTTTAGAAAAAAAATTGTTCCGAAATAAATTTGACTAAATTATACATATAGGCTGATTTGTTGAATTAATTTAGACGCAAAATATAAAATTTGGTACGGATGAGGCTAGTGTGACCTGTTAGCTGGGGGTCACACGGTGACCCCAGCGGCGCCCGTTCCCGCCGTGTGAGCCTGATGGGCCGAAAGATGTCAGCGGTCACTCGCCACCCGGACCTTCAGGATCAGCAAGTCGCTCGCACGCTGCGAGAGAGAGCATATTGGATCAGCAATTCAGCAGCCTGCTTGCAGGTTGCAGCCTTGCACGGGGGCGCGTTCGGGCCGACACGCGCCGCTCATCGAACGGAAGATGGATTGTGCTAATGCAGTGAGAAGCATTCACCAGGAGTGCCATTTTAGATTCTTTTGACCGATGTGTTTGGCTTATTTGTCCGCCGGATGTACCCAGTACTCTATGATTGATCAGTGAAGTTTTCCTACAATCCTACCCCTCAAAAAAAAAAACTCCATGGCTCCACCACCAGCAGCGTTCGGTGTCGCTGCTCGATGGAACATACTGTAACAACGGCCAAACGCTTCTCCCGGCGCCGGCCCTCGTCCGCCCGGCTTGCTACTCGCACGCGCGCATGACGACGGGAGATTGGCCAAGGGAAGACGCGCGCATGCGCAGCAGCACAAGCGCGAGGCCGGCAGTGCTGGCCAGGTCATGCCACCGTGCCGGCCCGGGCGGCTGGCCGGCCAACTTTTGCCCGGGGATAGAAGCGCCACCGCGCCAAACAACCCAATGGCCCATCATCACCCGCCGATTGAACGCGACGGGAAAAAGGCAAGGAGCAGCAACGACTCCCGCGATCGACGCCCACTCGGGCACTCATCCAAAAGGCACGGGGCCAGGAGGCCGTTCGTTCCTCTCCCTCTCGCGTCGGGCTGCCTCGACTCCTCCAGTCCTACGGCCAGTAGCAACTCTATGCCCTCTACATGCTCGCGCTATCATTTGCTTTGATTGCGTTCCATCGGTTATCTCGTTACAGGATTCGAGAGCCTTTTTGCTCGCTCCACTTGGTTGCTTTTTCTCATACCGGGTTGGAGTGCAGAGCACCCCACTACGTACTCCCTCAATGATCCGACACGATCCCCGCAGCCACACTCACATATACATGGAGCAATGAGCAATTCAGGGCCATGTTTGGTTAGCACATTGAATTTTCTTTTACAAAAAAGACGAATATATGTATGGAGTACTAAACGAAGTTTATTTGCGAAAATTTTTCATGGATGAGTGTAACTTTTCGAGACGAATCTAATGAGCCAAGTTTCACCATGATTGGCTACAGTGATGCTACAGTAACCGCCTTCTAATCATCCTCTGATCATGCGGTCAAATGTCTTATTAGCTAGAGCACATGCTACAGTATTATAATTGTGGACGTTGTTTTGTAATTAGACTTCATTTAATACCTCTAATTAGTGGTCAAAGAGATAAAAAGTTTTCATGAAATTTTTTTCACCCCTAACCAAACAAGGCCAAGTTGTATATTGAGCTAGTGCTCGCTGCTGTACAGTGGCTTGCATTGCTTGGATGTATAATTCACCGTCTATTTATTGTGAGGCTGCTTTATTTGAAGCATAAGTTAAAGAGCACGGGAGATTATTTGCATCCTGAATTCTGACCGGATCAGAAATTATCAAAGTCAAGGGAGACGTCACATTACTCATGCATGAATAACAGGGCAGTTACACACACGTACACAGTGCGGATGTACACCCCGGGCCACCCGTGCCATGGCCCGGGGTTTGGCCCAAAAAATTGCTGAAGAAATCCAAAAAATTGCTGAAGAAGAATAAATATACTACTTCGCGATGACACTTGTTGTATGTTTTCTATCTTTCCATTATGTTCTCGTGTATCTTTTGAACTATGAGTTTGTCGACGTCTGGTTTTTATCACAACTATATTTAAAACTCGGCCCGGGGTTCAACTCAATCCTGATTTCGCCACTGCACGTACATATACAAAACCGTTGAACAGTGACTGATTCAACTTTGGGTCCATTTTCTGATCAATCAGGCAGATACTCAGCGGCGTAGCGGGGGGGGGGGGGGGGGGGCTTGCCCCTCTATGATTTGTTATCTGTAATTCTGCAATGAAATTTTTAAATTTCATCAAATTATTAGATAAATTAGCACTGTTGCCCCCCTAACAATGGAAAAAATGAATTCCTGGCTACGCCCCTGCAGATACTCCCATTTGATCATGGACAAACAATCACAGTTTTGTTTATATGGGTCGACATCTGTCTATCGCCGCTATGGCAGTGGGAGAGGTTGACAAGGAACAACGAGGCCAAGTGGCTTTCAAATCCACCATCCATCCATTGAAAAAAAAAGAGGAACTTTGTGAGAAGATGCGATCGACTCTCTCGTCAGCTCAGAAATTCAGAGGAGAAGAGAGCAGTTGATGCAAAACAGAAGATCAGATGATGCATGGTTCTGGCCGCTAGAGCTTTTATTCAACGGATCGATCGCTTGCTGGTCACGGCATATATGCAGGACCATAACGGATGCGTAGGCGACTATGTCCTGGGCAGTGCTCTTTCTCTCTATAAAAAGGCTGGGAGCATGGCCTTGGCTCCAGCAGCAACAGGGAGCTTGCCTCGCAGCCATTCCAAGCACATATTCCCTGCAGCTCACCAACTACCTTGTACTGCAATTCATCTTCTTGCAGTTGTAGCAGCACCAAATCCCCCAACACAGTTATATAGCTTCGCTAGCTGAAAGGCACTGCGGCAAATCCCATCTGTCTGAAATATACATATAATTAGTAGCTAGATACTACTCATTTAACTGCAGGCGCCATGATTAGGGTGAGCATTGCCGGTCATTACAAGTCTCTGATCATGGCCCCAGTGGTGCTTCTTGTCTGCGTCATCAGCGGCCTGCTTGCCTCGCCGGCGACGGCCGCGGCCGGGGGAGAGGAGGTGCACCTGGTGCCGGCGGTGTACGTGTTCGGCGACTCGACGGTGGACGTGGGGAACAACCAGTACCTGCCGGGGAACGCCGCGCTGCAGCTCCCCTACGGCATCGACTTCCCGCACTCCAGGCCCACCGGACGGTTCAGCAATGGCTACAACGTCGCCGACTTCGTCGGTCAGTGCAAGTCATCTTGAATTCAACTGTCTGAAATTGTTCTGTCTGTACTTCTGTATAACCATGCGTGAAACTGACAATGCACGGGCGCAAACTGAAATGCAGCGAAATTGTTGGGTTTCAAGAGGAGCCCACCGGCTTACCTGTCCCTGACGCCACGAACGAGCCGCCAAATCCTGAGAGGGCTCCGTGGCGCCAACTACGCATCTGGGGGATCCGGCATCCTCGACACCACCGTGAGTACATCGGATTTGGTCGTGCCAGAACACGTCTTAGGAAAAGAAAAAAAAAGTCAATTCTTGATCATTGGGTCGCCCGTCGCCATACTAGCTCATCTCGATCCGTGTTCTAACTGCCCCTGCACGCGTGTATGTCAATGGGACCAGGGGAACACCATCACGTTGACGAAGCAAATCGAGTACTTCGCGGACACCAAGTCCAAGATGGGGGCGAGCGGCGGCCAGGGCTCGCCGTCCGTCGACGAGCTGCTGTCCAAGTCCCTCTTCCTCATCAGCGACGGCGGCAACGACATGTTCGCGTTCCTGCAGCAGAACCGGTCGGCGAGCGAGGTGCCGTCCTTGTACGCGGACCTGCTGTCCAACTACACGCGGCACCTGCGGGCGCTCCACGGCCTCGGGGCGCGGCGGTTCGGGATCGTCGACGTGCCGCCGCTCGGGTGCGTCCCCTCGGTGCGGGTCACCGCCCCGGACGGCGCGGCCCGGTGCGTCGACGGCGCCAACGCGCTCGCCAGGGGCTTCAACGACGCGCTCCGGGTGCTGCTGGCCAACCTCACCGCCTCCGGCGCGCTCCCCGGCGCGCGCTACTCCGTCGGCAGCTCGTACAACGTGGTGTCCTACTTCACGGCGCACCCGGCCGCCGCCGGGTTCCGGGAGGCGGCCAGCGCGTGCTGCGGCGGGGGGCGGCTCAACGCGCAGACCGGGTGCACGCCCAACGCCACCTACTGCTCCGACCGCGACGAGTACCTGTTCTGGGACGGGGTGCACGGCACGCAGGCCACGTCCAGGAAGGGCGCCGTGGCCATCTTCTCGGCGCCGCCGCGGATGGGGTTCGCCGCCCCCATCAACTTCAAGCAGCTCGTCTCTTCTTAATGCTCAGAATCTTGAGCCTTCCATGGTGATCGTAACGACTACTAGCTACGTAGCAGCCTAGCACTACTAAGAGCTTTTGATTCTTTACAGAAAAAAATCAGTAGAGATTACAAATGTAATGTAGAGGGAGCAGGGTACACACATTTGAGTTCAGCGAGGCAAATTTCTCGCCGTATACGCTCGTGAATAAACGGCAGGTTGCAACATTTGGGCCGGAATCTGCCCACCTCTGTTTATTTCAACTGGCCCATTGAAAGAATACGGCCCAAGAAAGAACTTCTCGAGCCCAGCCTAGAAAACCAACGTCTACGAGCAAAACGTAAACGTCACATGAAGACGTATCGCCACATGACGCTTTGTTCTTTCGTGGGCGGGGGGCAAGGCAAACTGCAAAGCCCAACTGCGAAACGAACCCCACGCCGCGAATACTCCGGCAGCTTCCTCCGGACGACCTGGAGCCACCCTGTCCCTGTGTCCCACGGTCTCGGAGCCCAACACCGCGTGACCACGCCGAGCCGCTCTTCCCCGGCGGCGAGCCCGGCATGGCCATGCTCCTCCGCCGCCGCCTCCCGGTGCTCCGCCTCCTCCGGCCGCTGCACACTGAATCGGCGGCTTCGGCTTCCTCATCGTCCTCCGCACCTCTCCCTCCTCTCCAGAAGCCTCACGCTGCCGCCTCGCCGTCCGTTGCGCCAGGGTCACGCCGCCTAGGGCTTCTCAATGCCACGCCCCTCGCTTCGGCGCGTGGGGCTTCGGCATCGTCCTCCTCCGCCGCCTATCTTGCTATCGGCGCGGCCGCCGCTCTCGCGACGCTTCCGGTAGTCTACGCCGACGGCAATGAGCAGGTTGTGATCTTTGGCTTCTCTTCTACTCGAAATTCTGTGTTATTCGGAGAATGATGTTGGCATGGCTTGAGCTTCGCCTGTGTTTACAGGGCTCAGTCGGCGCGGCTGTGGGTACTGATCCCACCGAGGGGCAGGATTTGGCTCGCAAAGAGAGAAAGAGGATAATGGAGCTCGCCCAGAGCCGAGGGATGCAGCGCGGGTCGTACCCGCAGTTTGATGTTGCAGTGAAGGGCCAAAAGGTTGTTCTTGTTCTTCTCCCGATTTGTCTAGCCAGTGTTGAAAAATCATCGCATTTTGGGTCCCATTTTCGTGAAATTGAGTTATCCGCAAACCATAAATAATGATTTTCTGGAACCCCTATTGGTAGAAAGAAGAAATTTGGGAGGACTTGGAGTGATTGGTAAATGTTGAAACAGGTGTGCTCATTTGAGTTAAGTATGAGTGTCAGTACAACTATGAAATTATGCATGGTTGCTATTAGAGCACAGCAGTAGATTGTTTTCTAGATATGGCATGCAATATGACTTTCAGTACCATGATTATGTTTCTCTGATTTGGTTTGTTTCCGAACAGGTGGTTGTTAAATTCGACATGCCATCTACTTGCAATGTATCACACCTCATTGTTGATCTTGTAACCCACATCGGACTTGAGGCAGAACAACATGGTGGTGGCTCAGAGGTGCTAGTGCGTGCTTGGGACAGGTTAGCAAATAAAGCCGTGTTTTTCTATCCCATCAATATATTATACAATTACCTTTTGCTATTCATGGCAAGAACAAACTGTTTGTGGAGATATATGCTATATGTGTTCTTTTTTGCTTCTGATAAAGGTCATGTCTAGGCCATGATTTCCTTTTGCTTATACTGGCATACTGTTAATTGACCAACTGAAGAGGGTTCTATTACATGCTGCGATACTTCTTTGTTGTTGAATTCCCCATCCATCAAAATCCTAATACCCGCACTTTTCTCCCTCTCCTTTCCCCTCAGTAGTGTTTGGCCATGCTAGTAGGATAGGACAGTTGTGAGAACTGCATTATTTGTCTCCAATTCAATCTTTTGCCTGCAAATGGCCTTTGTGATTTGGTCCATTTTGTAGATATATGCCTTGCAAGGTCTTGCATATTTATACCAGTGTACTGTGTGTTTAATCAAGTGCTTCTTTTCCAGTCCAGCTGCGCGACAAATCACATTGAACCCTCCCAAGAAGAATAGCACTGGAGATCTCGATGAAGATGGTCTCTGTGTTTTAATATTTGAGCCACTTATTGGTTCGGATTATTCTGTTAGTATTTTTCAATCCTTTGAAGACTTTGGAAAGGAGTTTATCCTGCATTTTCTCAATATATCATAATTAATGTCATACCTGATCAATCTTTCAGGAAATTGAATTCATCAAGCGTGGGAGTTTTAGTTTTAAAGAACTTGAAGCTTTGATCAGTGCTTTAAAAGTAGCTGGTGAGAAAGACGTTAAGGGGTCATCAGGGAAGGGCAATAAAAACACACCAAGAAAAGGAAGTGGTCAGAGATCTAAACATATACCCTCTATGGAGAAAATTGCATCCGATTTAGAGGCCATGGGAGTTGGAGTCTATGGATTTGACGAAACATCTAGTGTTCCAATGGATGGCATAGTAATCTGGGAGAACCTTGCGGGATATGAACCTCAAAAAAGGTATGTGCAACCAACTTGCCATTTCCCCTTTTTCTTTACCAGGTGCTTAGTGTACCATGAACTTTAGAATAACGGACAAATTCCTGATAGTCAAAATCAGGTGTGGTCCGCAGGGAAAAAACTGAACATTTTTTAGAACAGGACAGTTTAAAAATTATCCAGTTAAATATGTATTTACAGAAGCAGAAGTAAACATTTTCTTGACACATTTTGATAGCTGAGTTTTGAAGATTTTAAACCGCAGCTAGTTAGGACATACTATTAGCCTTATAACTTAATAGATAAATGATTGTGTACTTCATTGTAGAATCATGGTTATAACTTAATAGATAAATGATTGTGTACTTTTTTTTTTGAACTGTACAGCAGGGGAGACCCCCACTGTGGTAGTATATTAAAAATAATAAAAATAAGTAAAAAGCTGTACAAAGCATGGGGATGGCATGATCCCCATTAAAAAAAAAACAACTTCAGATGCTACACATGGTAGCTACTGTACAGAATTGACCCAATTTAGAAAGTCCTCTCTACCGTTATCTTTTAATCTGTGAGATTGTAACTTGGCCTCCTCAATGAAGTGGAAGGTCCATGAGTTGATGGATGGCCTGATGCCCTCAAATATTAAAGCATTCCTCTGTTTCCATATATTCCAGCAAGCTATAATAAAAATCTCCATGAAGAAACTGTTGTTGTTTAATTCTTGAGCTGTCTTCATCATTCTGAAGAATGGAAGGTTCTGATTCCATTGCATGCCAATCTTGCCCCAGCAAGCTCTACCAAAGTTGCAGTTGAAGAACAAGTGAAATGCTGTTTCTTCAATGTTTTCATTACACATTACACAACTATAATTTCCTCCATTGATATGAAAACTCCTTCTTCTCAATAGGTTCTTTGTGTTTAATCTGTCCATTAAAAGAAGCCAACAAAAGACTCTCAACTTGTTGCTGCATTTGGACTTCCATATCCAGAGAAAAGGGTCTGGTGGCTTGATGTTTCTAAATTGAAAGTTATAGAACTGCTTGGAGGAATATTTGTTGGAACCCCATATGTAGTGCCAGGTGTCTTGTCGATCTACTGATACTTGTATTCCCTGGATGATGCTTTGAAGTTTTTCAAACTCTTGGTAGGCTTCCATTGATAATGGTGTGTAGAATTGCTCTTCTATAGTGTTGGTTTGTAGGAATTGTGCCACCGATATATTCTGGTTTTTTGCAAAGCTAAAGAGCCTTGGAAGTGAGTCCTTTAGGAGCCTGTTATTCCAAACATCTAACCAGAAAAGAACACTTTTTCCATCTCCCACCGTACATGTAGCCACACCTCTGAATTGGTCACATAGCTTCAACAGATCTTTCCACCAAAATGAACCAACCTCCCCGGCTGCATGAGGAATTGTACCATCTGCATAATAGGTACTCCAGATGAGTTTGACCCATGGAATGTCCCTTTTATTGTAGAATTTATCTAAATGTTTTAAGAGCAAGGCTGTATTTTGGCTTCTTAAGTTTATGACTCCAAGTCCCCCCTTCGCCTTTGGTCGATGTACCTTTTTCCATGCCACCAGAGGTTTCTTTCTATCATTTACATTAGTACCTCTCCATAGGCAGTCCCTTCTTGCTCTATCCATATTTTCTACTGCTCCTAATGGGATCTTCAAGGTGCACATTGTGTATGTAGGAAGTGCTGAGAATACTGATTTTGTGAGTTCAACCTTGCCAGCAAGTCCTAGGAATGTGGCTGTAGCAGTTAGCCTTCTCTCCATTTGATTCATAAGGGGGGCGAAATCGTTTATTCTGGGCTTTGTGGTTCCAAGTGGTAAACCCAAATAAGTGAAGGGAAGGGATCCAAGTTGACAACCAAAAACTCTAGCGAGACTAGATGCTTTTTCTTGGCTGAGGTTTAGAGGCACCAAACAAGATTTCTGGTAATTTACTCTGAGGCCAGTTGATTGTGAGAAACCCTCAAGAATTCCTTTCAAGCAGAATAGTTCTCTTTCCAAGGCTTTCATTACCATGATAGTATCATCCGCGTACTGAATAATAGGGAAGTCATTGGAAGCTGAGCATGGTATTGGAAGACTGAAAATCCCTTGGGAGTGAGCTTTGTTCACAATATATTGGAGCAATTCAGCAGCAATGACAAATAGGAGAGGTGATAAGGGATCTCCCTGCCTGACCCCCCTTTTGCATTGAAATTCTTTCCCAGGAGTTCCATTTAAGAGGATAGCCGAGGTGCCTGTGTCCAAGATTCTTTTAACCCAGTTGCACCAGGTAGATGTGAAACCGAGGTGATGCAGCATGCACAAGATGGTGCTGTGCTCAATAGTGTCAAAAGCCTTCTCAAAATCCAGCTTAAGAATGATAATTTCTTATTTGGAGTATTGGCATTGGTGAATGTACTCAAATGACCAGGCAAGACAATCCTGTATTGTCCTATTTTTTATGAATCCATATTGATTTTGATGGACTAGAGGAATAATAACTCTTTGTAGCCAATCAGACATGATCTTGGTCAATAGCTTCAAAACTGAGTTTAGGAGGGAGATGGGTCTGAAATCATTGACAGAGCTTGGATTATTACATTTAGGAATTAGGGTGATGAATGAGCTGTTGATGGCCTTCAGATCAAGATTTCCAGCAAAGAATTCATTGCAAAGATCATATATGTCCTCTTTAATTATGTGCCAACACTTCTTGAAGAAAAGGCCATTGAAGCCATCCGGTCCTGGAGATTTATTTGTAGGCATTTGAGCTATTGTTTTGTCAATTTCCTCCCTTGTAACTGGTTCAGATAAGTGATCAAGATTGTTGTGTCTGTGTATCAGGTTCTCTAGATCAATTTGCAGAATAGGATTAGTGGTCATTCCCATTCTCTTTTTGTAGGCCTCCAATAGCAGTGCAGCTTTTTCAAAGTGTTCAGTAATTTGTCTTCCATCCTCAGTCTCTAAACTAGTTATTGTATTGTGCCTGTATCTCTCAGTTGCTGCTGCATGAAAAAATTTTGTACTTTCATCCCCAAACTTTGTCCATCTCACTGTATATCTCTTTTTCCAATATTCCTTCTGATATTTGAGCAGTGTGAGGATATGCCTTCTTAGAATGATTCTGAAGTTTCTCTCTTGAATAAACAAGGGCCTTTGTTCCTCTAGTTTGTCTAAGATCAGTAGGACAGAGTTGCATTCTTTGATTAAGTTTGAAAGTTGTGCCATCCCTTTGGTCCATCTTTTAATGGCTCTTCTCAATAGTTTGAATTTTGCAGTAATTCTGGTTGCAGCATTACTACCTCTAACCTCAGAATTCCATACACTCTGAACTAGATCTATGAAACCTGGAATGTCCATCCAAAAATTTTCAAATCTGAAAATCTTTGCTTTTGGGATTTCTGTGCCAATTTGTACTTGACATGGTATATGGTCAGAAATTGGCTTTGCAAGGGGGTGCATGAGGGTGCTAGGATAAGAACTTATCCAATTAGCCGAGGTAAAGCACCAGTCCAGTTGCTCAAGAAGTGGATCTTCTTGCATATTACTCCATGTGTATTTTCTGCCCTTTAAAGGAATTTCTTGTATGCCAAGGTTGCTTATTATGGAATTGAAGAGGAAGATGTCATTCATATTACCCCCAGGTTTGTTTCTGTCACTTAAGTCTCTGTAGAAGTTGAAATCCCCAATAAGCATCCAATTCTCATTCTCAGCTATGGATAAATCATTTAGCCAATTTACAAAGTTGATTCTCTCATCTCCTTGGCATGGGCCATAGACTGTAGTGAGTTTCCAGGAGCTGTTGTCATATTTTGAGGTAAACTTGACTGTTACAGCATAATTGAGACAGTGTATAACTTCTCCCTTAAATATACTACTGTTCCATCCCATTAATATTCCTCCTGATGCTCCAATAGATGGTGCATATGCAAATTTATCGAACCTTTTTGGTGCTAGCTTCTTGATGAAAGAGTGATCAAAAGTTTCCTTTTTTGTTTCTTGTATGCAATACACAGAACATGTGCTTTCCTCAATTTTGGCCTTGACAGCTTCACATTTGCCATCTCCATTAAGTCCTCTAACGTTCCAGTTTAGTACATTCCAGCTTCTCTTATGATTTGTATATGATTGTGTACTTCATTGTAGAATCATGTTTATAACTTAATAGACAAATGATTGTGTACTTCATTGTAGAATCATGGTCTTTAAGCTTCAACATCTTTCTTCTTCCATTTTTAGGGAAATAGAGGATACCATACTTTTGGCTTTACAGAGTCCTGAAGTGTATGATGACATTGCTCGAGGTACGCGCTGCAAATTTGAGACAAATCGTCCTCGAGCTGTTTTGTTTGAAGGCCCACCTGGTGAGTTGCTGAGTCTGACTTTGATTTACTACAACAACAACAACATAGCCTTTTGTCCCAAGCGAGTTGGGGTAGGCTAGAGATGAAACCCAAAAGACACAAAGGTCACGGTTCAGGCACGCTGATAGCTAGTCTCCAAGCGCTCCTATCCAAAGCTACCTCTTCAGAGATATTCCAATCTTTAAGGTCTCTCTTAACCGACTAATCCCAAGTCAGTTTAGGTCTATCTCTACCCCTCTTTACCTTATCGACACGCTTTAGAACCCCACTACACACCGGCGCCTCAGGAGGCCTCCGTTGGATATGTCCAAACCATCTCAACCGATGTTGGGTAAGTTTCTCCTCAATTGGTGCCACCCCCACCCTTTCCCGAATAACTTCGTTCCGGACTCTATCCCTTCTTGTGTGCCCGCAAAACCACCGCAACATCCGCATCTTTGCTACACTCAGTTGCTGGACATGTCGCCTTTTTGTGGGCCAACATTCAGCACCATATAACATCGCCGAGCGAATCGCTGTCCTATAGAACTTGCCTTTTAGCTTTTGTGGCACCCTCCTGTCACAGAGGATGCCAGAAGCTTGATGACATTTCAACCAGCCAGTTGAGATTCTATGCCTAACATCTTCATCAATGTCGCCATCTTCATCAATGTCTGACTTTGATTTACTATGCCTAGAAAAAGAAGTTCTTGCAGTCCTCTTGTTCATGATGCTGAGAGCTGTGTTAGAAGAGAATTTCATTGCAGTTATTTCGCAATAAAGCTTATGAAGTTTGTTACACTGAATTTTTGTAAGAAGAAACCACAAGTGTTCCTTGCATGCAAAACCTGATGCTGGAAAACCCACATATTCTTTGTTACATTCCACTGGCATGATTGCTTCTGCCCTCTGGCTTCTGTGTCCACACATTTACCAGTTACCACTCATCATTTTAGGGACGGGCAAGACATCTTCGGCTCGAGTTATTGCCAAACAAGCAGTAAGTAGTTTATATTTTGGATTGTTTTCAATAAGCACTTCTGCTTCTATTTTATTCAGTTAACATTGATTTCTTTTCTATAAATTTATAGCTGATGCCTAATATGATTTTAACAGAACTAATTTGTTGCTTGCTTGTCTCTTTTGCTAGGGAGTTCCACTACTATATGTGCCACTTGAAGTTATTATGTCAAAATATTATGGTGAAAGCGAGCGCCTGTTGGGATCTATTTTTTCACTTGCAAACAATCTTCCTGATGGAGGTATTATATTCCTAGATGAGGTATATGTCTTCCTCTTTGTAGCGTACAACTACCTCAAGTGCCATGTTTCCTTCTGTTGGGTATTATACTGTGAGTTTCTTGTTATTCTGAAGTTTCAACTTACCTCTTTTCATAATTTGGATATCCTTGTTATAGGTGGACTCTTTTGCTAGTGCTCGAGACAGCGAAATGCATGAAGCTACACGAAGAATCTTGTCAGTAATTCTGCGACAGGTAGTGTCCTTGTTTCTTTTCCATTAGAGATCATAAATTGCTTCTATTACTATCTCCTGATATGCAGATTTTGTGCAATTATTGATCAAGAAGAAATAAAAAAGAACTTTATTTTTCTGTTGGACTTTGTCAGTTACCTTACCTCCACAAGTCACTTGTGTCTGTTGACATCCGCCTGAAAGCCATTGTCATTTTTTCGAAAAATTATCATCCATTGTGGCTCATTAGAAGCCATTCAAGCATCCCTTTGTCACCATACAATACATCTTTTTACCATACTAAATATGTTTGTTTTGTGAAGATTGATGGATTTGAGCAAGATAGAAGGGTGGTAGTTATTGCTGCAACAAATAGAAAGGAGGACCTTGATCCAGCTCTCATCAGGTGTAGTTTTCTATTGATGCGTCTTTTCTTTTATTGCAAGCAGTCCCGGATAGTTTGGCAGTTCTTGTTCTCTTGCAAAAGCTCCCTTGTGTTTTTTGTTGTTGCCTATTTCCTGTTATATCAATGTCTAATAGGCTACTAACGAGCCAATAGTTCAACAACAACTAAGCTGCATAGCCTTGTAGCATTCTGATCGTCGTGATCATATTGCTAATACATATTGTTTTACTCTGAAATGTTTCTTTTTATGGTTGACATTTGCAGCCGTTTTGATTCAATCATCTGTTTTGGCTTACCGGATCAGCAAACTCGTATGGAAATAGCTGCCCGGTATGCCAAGCACTTGACTAAATCTGAATTGGTCCAATTTTAATTGGCCACTGAAGAGTAAGTACCAGATTTTACAAGTTTATGTTACGCTTTCAACATCCGTGTAATTCCAAGGAACATTACCTGTCTACTTGGTTGATTCAAAGGATCATTTGCTGAATTCATACTGCTACTCAAACTGTTGAATAATAATTTGAGACAGCTGCCCTGTTTGCAGTCATTCATTTGTGACTGGTTCTGAACTGAATGCAGGATGTCGGGAAGAGATATCAGGGATGTTTGCCAACAAGCTGAAAGACACTGGGCGTCAAAGGTATGTAAATTGGTCTGCAGAATTTTCGTTTTTCCTTGTGATGCTTTTTATGATTAATGTTCCACCTTGTCATTTGTTATATTATTTTATAGTTAATAAGGGGGCAAGTTCCAAAAGATGACAAGGGGGAGCCGAGTCTTCCTCCGATCGATGAATATGTTTCCTGTGCTGAACAGAGACGAAAGTCCTTGCCTGATAGAACGAGATGGACACCCAGGTCCGGGTCCCCTGCCCTTAAGTTAGCATGAGGTATATATAATACCAAATGGAGTTGAAATGAAAATGTATGTAGGCTTTGCTAAACAGTTGTTTCTTGCGGAAATGCTAATACTTAGGAAATGGGTATCCAAAGTTTGATATCAGCACGCCTGAAACTTTGGAGAGTGGTTATAGTGAAGGATACATGTTTCTTGCATTATCTTTCTATATTGATGTACATAGATTATCAGCACACACGTATATTGTGCCAAGTGCCAAAACCATATTTTAACATGAGTACTTTGTAGAAATTAATGGTGCCCGAGACACAAGCAGTGTAGACAAAAGTGGCTGTTTTGGGCATTCCTTTTGTATTCTAATCATGGAGAAAAATTCTAATCGCAGCTCCCAAATTATTTCGAATTCTACGGAAGGATTGTGTGTGGTTCTTGTGTGCACAAAAGACAAAGAAAATATATTCCATGGATCTGACGATCCGTCCGGCGCCATGAGCGAGGACACAGCAACGGAGCACCCCCACTGTCCCACACTAATCACCAGAAAGCTATCGCCTACCGGCCACTGACTTAACACCACATTAGGTGACCGACATGCATTCGGAATGATCCTGCATTCCCTGGGTGCCCAAAACCCAAGTACCCAACCGTATAATTTTCCTCCATACAAGCAGCCCTCTACTCGTCGGTAGCAATACATCAGGAGTTACACATCGCGCGCGCGTGGTACAGCCCCACTTGCAGAGGCGACGCCACCGGCCGCCCGGCCGGAACGGACGAAGACGACGGCGACGTCCGGCTACGTGCTACGAACAGCGACGGCGATGGCTCTGTCCGCGCAGCTAGCCTCCACCGCCCGGTCCCCGGCCCGGCACATGATGAGCGGCGGCACACTAGCGTGCCAAGTCCCCAATGATGCCCGCGTCTGGCCAAGACGGGGCCGCCGGCACGCCGCGGAGTGTGCAGCGCCGTCGAAAGAAACGGCCCATCCGCCCGGGGAAGGCCCGCGGCCGAGGCTCGCAACACGGCCGCACGGAGCCGGACGTTCCAGAGCTCCAGACGCGCGGCGATCTTTCTCCGTTGTCCTGCTCTGGCCGCAGGCAGCACAGACTAGTACTACTACAGAGTAGCGTGGCGTCGTGGGTGCGAGCCCGGGCCCGGCCGGGCTGGGGGGGGGCGTCTATATGTCGCGCTTTGCGACTTGGGGACGACCCATCGCAGAAGCGCCTCCGTCGTCGCTCCCCCGCCGCCCCCGCCTCCCCCGGCTCCGGCGCCGCCCCCGGCGCCTCCGCCGCCGCCCTCCACCGCCGCCAACCCTAACCAAGCTCGTCGCCACCGCGCCGCCGGCTTCTTCTCGCCCCCGCCGCCGGCCGCCGCCCACCGGGGGTCCTACCCCGCCCGGCCGGCGGCGCTCCCGCGCCGCCTCGCCCTCCGCCGGCCGAACCGTCGCCGCCGCCCGTCCTCCGCCGCCCGGGGCCCCTCCTCTTCTATCGCCGGCGACCATGGAGCTCCCCTCGAACCCAGGTAACCCGAAACCCTAAACTCCGCCGCCGCCCTCCACCACCCCGGCCGCCGGCGACCTCGCCGGCGGCCGCTCCGCCCACCAACCACCCCTCTCCGGCCAACCCTCTCCCCCTCCCCACTCCTCCAGATCACCGGCAGTCGCTCCACCTCCTCTCCTAGCTCGCCGGCGGCAGCAACAGTGCCTTCTGCGACAGCTCCGCTCCCACCCGCGCGCGCGATGAATAGCTTTCCCCCTGTGGGGGTCCTAGCTACGCGCTCGGGTCATTGATCGCCCGAGATCAAGGAGGGGAGGGTCACGAGCTGCGACGGCAAAAGCCATCAAGCATCAACCCGTCGCGCCTTTTGTCACGGCGTGGTGGAATAGCGCACGCGTACATTAAGTGCTTGCTCGTCTGGGTTCCTGATTCCTGAACGTATTGAACTCGAATTTACTACCGTGTACCGTGTAGTAAAAAGGGTAGCATGTCTGGCCCTAGTTGAATGGTCACCTAGGTCTGCCTGCCTGCAAAAGGCTCATCTTAAACCGGTATGTTTTTCTAAATGTTTATGTATTCTGACTCACGGTGCAAATTTGGAAGTCATGTGCAAGTACACAACCATACGATCAAAATCGATCATTTTAACCCAGACGCCAGTGCAATATACAGACACTTGTCTAATATTAGAGCTCATATAACTACTTTTTTCACGGTGTAAAATTACTTGATCGACAAAATTTAGTTAAGCTGTCTCTCACACACTGACGTACTCCACTAGTAAAGTGTAAAAAGGTACTGCTGGTACTTCGTCAGCTCATTGAGTTGTTAGCAAGCAAAGGTCGCACGCTTACTCAGCATTAGGATACTACGCAGTTAATTGAGCTTGTCCTACACAGGCCAAGTAAAGTTCCCGGAGGGCTGAAGAAACCAAGACTTTCGTGCCTTGCCTTTCTGGTTGGTGTCGCTAGGTCACTAGCTAGCTCATCTTCCGCATCACCAAAACGACGTCAAAACTGACTCTTCTTTCGACAGGCCGCCCCTAATCTCCCTTGGTACGCATATTAGGTGAGAGGAGCACGCACCAACCTACCTACTGCGCCAAGGACTTCACCTCCGTAACCTCCCATTAGCTCACCTAAGATCGAAAGTGAGACCAGCATCAGTACGTCCCTCTCCTAACCATTCTTGTTCCGCATTACATGATGGGTTAATGGAGCCACGCACCTCAGTTCAGCAGCTTCGGTTCAGAGAAGGCTGTCACGAGTACGATTACGATGTATCCAGAGCTTAAGGAATCGCTCCAGGCGCTGCCGAATAGGATCGCTGGCTGAACCTTGGATTCTACGGCCGGCGAAGCAGCAAAGCAAATACTGGCAGGCCGCAGGCAGTGAGGCAGGAGCGTCCTACTCTCTCAGGCTCTCATGTCAGTCCTCAGGCCGTAACACCTGGACCGACAGAGCATTGCTTTGCTCCTAAGCGTGTCGCCTGGCAAGGGTTGTTAGAACCCTAGACAGCTCCATATCTCAGTAATTCACAATCACCGACGACTCGGTTTCATTTCATTTTCCTTTTTCCTATGCGCGACAACCATGAAGTGGGGGAGAAAAGCCCAGCTGCTTTTGACTAATTTACACGCTAAAAATCCAAGGACAGGTGCCGCAGGATCACGGACCCCGCCGGCCAACGGAACGGATGTTTCCAAAGCTCCCCGTGGTCCAGCGCGCACCGTGGATACTAGCAAAACCCACGAGAGAGCATGGACAAAACGAATTGATTTCCGGACCAACCTGCGCCTCGGCGTACGTAGTCGCCGATCACTAGCAATCCTCTCGCGCGGAGAACCGACGGAGATCTCTCCTGAAATCTGCTGCGATTTCTTGATATTTTACAGCAACCTCGGCGTGCAGAGGAGTGCCGTGGAGGCGGTGGCAGGGGTGTGATGATCGCTAGGGGGTTTTCCTTTTTTTTCTTCCCAGGGTCCGAGAAAGCGAGCACATGGCCGGCGTGACGGGTGGGAAGCACGCACCCATGATTGTGGCGCGACGCATGTGCTCATTCTAATTGGGAGCGGCGCGTAGACATAATCTTAACCCAACCCATGATTGTGGCGCAGCGCTAGCTTTTCTCCTTCGTCCTCCCGCTCTGAACGGCTCCCCTCCCCTGGGACATGGCGTTCCATTGGGCAGGCTTCCAATGCCAGGGCCAGGGGGCACCACAGCCATCAAAGCTAGCCACATGCCACCGGCCTGGCTGGCTGGCTGGGACGGCGATGCGACTCTGTGGCAGTGGGACAGCGAGCGAGCGCCACCAAACAAGCGTCCGCATGCAGTCACTGGCTTGAGTGGCTTGGCAGTGGCTGCCCTCCCGCTGCCGCTGGCAATGCCCCCCCCCAAGCGTGAAGTCCAAACGCACCGAGCCATTTGGCACTCGACGGTTGACGCCTGCTCCTGCATTTCCCATTACCACTTTGTGTCCATGTCCTGAGAGCTTGCACATGGAACACGAGCTGATTTACTAGGCAGCGGCATTAGAATTGTTCCTGTGCATGGTGATGGATTTACCTACAACTTTTTGTTAAAGGGGGCTAGGGCGCGCAAGAAGCCGGGCTTGATGCTAGGGCTGTTGCATGAGCGAGAACAAGGTTGCTGAGTACACAGCATGTCCAAACGGCAAGGGAATCTAAGAAAGCTATGTGTGTAGTGGGCATTTAAGCCAAGGAATGGTGGTCCTCGTGTCGATGCCGGCATACATAAAGCATCGTTCGTTTCTTTCAGCGCCCTCACGTGAAGTGCCATGCATGCAATTTACTGCATTCATGCGGTGTTAATTAACACCGTACTATTTTATTGGAGTGGTAACAACCGCAGATGCGCAGTGGTCTCTGAAGAGCCGAAGAGCTCTTATCTCAGGCTATCTTCTTCAGTAAGGCTGTGTTTAGATGAGGTGAAAAGGGGAGAAAAAATCACATCAGTCACTGTAGCACACTGTAGTACTTTTCGTTTGTTTGTAGTAAATATTATCCTATCATGACCTAACTAGACTCAAAAGATTCGTCTCGCAACGTACATCAAAACTATGCAATTAGTTTTTTTATTTAACTACATTTATTACTCCATACATGGATTATTTACTATATTTAATGTTTTGATGTGATAGGAGATGTGATGAATGTGATGGAAAGTTTGGAAATTTGGTGGGAACTAAACACACCCTAAGCTGGGCAGGGAGCTGCACCTGTATCCATGTTTGCATTGTCAGTAGAGCTTTTCAAGGCGTAAATTTGGCACGTTTACCTTGGCTGTGTTTACTTCCCTAAAGTTTTCAAACTTTAATGACACATGCATGGAACATTAAATGTGGGTAAACAAAATAATTTATTGTACAGTTTGGATGTACGTTGCGAGATGAATCTTTTGAGACTAGTTAGCCCATAGTATGACAATATTTACCACATACAAATGAAAAGTGCTACAGTCCTTTTAAGCTTCACTTTTCGTAAATTTTTCGCATCTAAACACAGCCATTATGATGGATACGGCTTTGTTTACATCTGAGAACTAGTACTTAGAGTTAAATACACCAGCGGCCCTCGAACTTGTCCCCAGGTGCCACTTGGGTCCACGAACTTGCAAAATCGAAATTTGGTACCCTGAACTTGTTAAGTTGTGCCACTTAGGTCCAAACTCCTTCAAGGGGCATGAATATTTGCAAAAAAATCCTTAAGTTTTATTATCTTCTACCTTCGCATCCTTGAGGGAGAGATACTGAGGAGGCAGGGCTGCCACACACGCCGCGCGCCGGCCTCTGCGAGCCGCCGGCCTCCGCGGCCGCCCCAGCAGCGCACAGCACGGCGCGGCGGCGAGGGTGGTCAGGGCACGGCGCGGAGGGCAGGGCACGGCGCGGCGGCCCCTGCGGCACGAGGACGAGGCACGGTGCCGCAGCCACCGTCGCGGTCCGGAGCCGCGAAGGCGAGGCCCGCTTACCAGCGCGGAGCCGCGGAGCTCGAGGTGTTGAGGGACGGCATGGAGGTCGAGCAGGAGGAGCCCCGGCGGCGGGGTCCATCTCCGCGATGCCTGCGAGCACGTGGACGAGGCCCGCCCATTGTATCGCGCCATCTGCGTCGACGGCGTGGTGGCGGGGTCCATCTCCGTGAAGCAGGCGGCGCCGGCCGAGGACTGGCGGCGCCCGTTCAGGGCGCGCACTGGGGCCGCGGCGTGGTGACGCGCGCGGTGCCGGCAGCGGCCGGGGCGCGACTGCAGCCGGCGGAGCTGCGGGCGGCGGCGGGGCCTGACCATGGCCGGTGGAGCTTGACGAGGGCGACCGCAGCGGCGAGCTCGTGGGCGTGGCGGGGCATGACCGCGGCCGGCGGAGCCGTGCGCGGCGGCGGGACCCGACCGCGGATAGCGGAGCTCGACGAGGCTGACGGAGCCACGCGCGGCGGCGGCGGGTCGCGGCCTCGGCATGCAGAGCCGCGCTCGGCGGCGACACGGCGGTCGTGCGTGCGCAGCAGCTTGCCGGCAACGCGGCGGTCGTGCATGTGGCCGCTCGCCGGGAACGCGCGTCGCTGCCCGGCCACCGCCGCAGAGCATAGCAGAGCCGAGGCGCGAGGTCGAGCCTCGTGCTCTCCGGTGAGACGGAGCGCGTGACCGAGACGAGCCCGTACGCGCCCAGCTTGCACTCGGCGCTCACCTGGTGGAGCAACTTGCAGACGGAGACCTTCCATGTCTAGTAGGCCTTCTCGAACAGGAAGAGCGACGCCTCCGCGAGCGCCACGGCGTAGAAGAGTAGGAGAGCCGCCCCTTCCCGAGCTGTCGTGCCCGCTGCCGCTGCCCAGCGTCTGCTCGCACCACGGCTCGAAGAAGGACGCCGACCCGCCGCCTCCGGTGCCGAGCCTGCCGGCGCCGGGGTGCTCCACGATGTCCAGCAGGATGCGCCGCCGCCACCAGTTCTTCCCGCTGCGCCGACGGGGGTGGGGCCCCTGCTCCGCCGTGCCACCGGCTCGAGACCGAGCAGAGGAAACGGCGAGCCATGGGCGGCGGCCGCGGAGGCCGCGAACTCTAGGGGCGGCGGCGAGCGCGGAGTCGGCAAGCTCCAGGGGCGGCGGCCACGAGCTCCAGGGGGTGGCGGCGTCCGCGGCGGCCGCGAGCTCCAGTGGAAGGCGACAAGGCAGGGGGCGGCGGCGAGCTCTACGCACTGGCGGAGGAAGCAGGGGAGGCGTCGGGAGAGAGAAAGAGAGAGAACGGGAGGGAGGGGGTGAAGGTAGAATATAGCAATTTGAGGGGGGGTTTTGCATATATTCATGCCACGTGGCGTCATGTCAAGAGGTATGGACCTAAGTGGCACAACTTAACAAGTTCAGGGTCCCAGATTTCGATTTTGCAAATTCGTGGACTTAAGTGGCACCTCAGAACAAGTTCGAGGGCTGCTGGTGTATTTAACTACTGTTAGAAGGAAATCGCATGAAACAATTCGATTTCCGTATGGATAAATTTTTACCAATGCAAATTATGTGTTGTACACGTAGGTAGGCAATTTCTGGTGTGCAGTCTTGTAGTACTAAACTATTTTATCATCTCACCAGAGAAAACACCAGATTGTTCTTGGACCTGAGGTTTATTTGTTCATTCAAATCGATCTCCTGGGGAATGTCTCTTCGAGGCCAGCATCCAAGTGGCGTCCCTTGAGCGTCTGCCTAGATTCACCCATCAACACACAGGCCAGTGGGTTGTGTATCCCGTCCGATTAAATGCCATCCACTGATCTTGGCACTTGCCAGATGCTACTAAGTCCAGTCTCAATGAGAGTTTCATAGTATTAAATGTCATCAATTTTGCTGATATGACAAAAAGAGAGAAGAATATAGTTTTATGAGATGTGAGGAGAGTTTCATCACCATAAAACTCATCTGGCATAGGTAACTGTGTCTATGAAACTCCCACTGAGACTGACCCAAGCCGTGCGTGCATATAGTATCGAACCATGACCAGCTTTTGTTGCGACCCTTTAATTCTTGATGCACAGACCACTTCCAGGAGGTGCCATGAATTGGCGCAAAGGAGAACATGAAAATGCTTATATCTTAATACGGGCACTTGATTTTGACGAAATCTTGAACACCTTTTTTGTTAAAAAAAAACAGCACGTGTGCACGCAAGCCTTTCCGACCGATGCACGAAATGTCAATGCCAGGTCGTGCCGAGTAGTGGCCGTCTGGCCGAGCTGATCGATACCCATGGAGGATGCAGTGCATGCGCGGATCGGCGGCCTCGGATCGGTCACATGCGCCGCGCCCGCGAGCGGCGCGGTCACACGCCGGATGGGGAGGCCGCGGCAGCGGCACATGCGCCGGCGCCACCTCTCCTTGTCGTCCTGGGCTCGGCCGCGCGTCCCATCCCGATGCAGCGAACGCCGGCCGGCGACCGCCTCCGGGTCGCACAGTCGTGCGATGCCCATCCCATGACCCGTGGACGCGGCGTTGATGCCGATTTGGACGCGCGATATCGTCGTCTGGGCTCCGGGTCATTCATCGGCTCGGCTGGAGTTTGACGCTGGATCAGGAGCTATTCAGGTCATGGGCAAATATTCCACCCGCTGATGGCAACCCGCCAGGTGCCGAGAATCTGGCAGTCACGCGCGCGTCTTGGTGTTTCACACAGGCTGTACCTCCCCTCCTGTTGCTGAAGGATGGAGGCATCATCGCCATGTGAAATAATGGAGGGCTAATCGCGGACGGAGACACCAAGTGCATGGCAATTATCCAGCTCAATCTTCTCGAGGCTGTACTACAGTACTAGTACTACTACTACCTCATCCCCATGTGGTGTCCCATGGAATATCCACGTGAGCTCCCACCTTAATCATTTCATTTCATTGTGGGCCCTAACGGCCCGCATGATAATTAAGATTTTACACTATTTGCCTAGCATAAGGCAAATTATGGCACAACCACATAACAACACGACCTAACTCAAGGACTTAACCGTGGCAAACCACGAACAACAACCTAGCTAAACTAGGTCTAAGCCAACACCAAGCCCAAGCATAAGGGCCAATTTGTGGCATAACTAAGAATAGAAAAACACTGCACCCCAGCATAAGGGTGGAATTGTGGCACAGCCACTGAAAGCATCAACACGGAAGTTGGGAAGCCAGGGTAGTCGCTTGCACCGTCTTCCGACGATGAACATAGTTCACTGCAAGTCTAGTCGTCTCGAGATGCAGGTGCTGCAAGCGCCGTCCTTCGACGCATCATCATGCCGCACTGATAGTCGCCGTGGTGCGCTGCAAGCAGCCAGGCCGGCAATGATGAGACAACCCTCGGCCGCCGCCCAACCGCCGGAAGTCGAGTTGGGTCTCAAGAGACGACGCCTCCAAGGAGGGAACGACACCAGTGGCACCGCCGTCGCTCGTCCAGACATGGACAGAGTTTTCACCCAGAGAATTCCGTGCAGTAGGGATAGAACTCAAGATGACGCCCCCAACGGGGGAACGACGTCCTAGGACGCCACCGCCATCGGCACCAGCAACGTCGCCGGCAATGGCTTTCGTCAAACATCCCACTGCACATACTCAGCCCCGACATGCAACCAGCTTCCAGAGGTTCCACGAATCGGTCTTCCCCGTAGCCATCGCCTCAATCGCCATCCCCGGCGACCCAAGCGCGGAGGCCACATCCTCCATCAACTGCACGGCAGACACAGCGTGGCCAGCCGGCATCCGGAGGCCGGCGGGAAGCTCGGCCATCCAAAGAAAGCGGAGGCAACCAGGCCGGCCGAGCAGGAGGCCGTGGAGGGCCGCCGCCCATCCAGCACCCCCACGCTGCCCTCCAGACGCCGGATCCGCCGCCCCGAGCCGCCGCCGCACCTCCATGCCCGGCGCCGGCGCCAGCACACGTCGGTGGTGAGAGAGGCTGGGAGCCCTCGTCCACCGCCGCGCTGCACGCCAGCCCGCGGCCGTCCTCAGCATGCCGGCGCAGCGCGCCACCGCGGCCGTACCTCGCGAACCGCCCCGCAGCAGCCGCCGTCGACCACGAGGACGAAGGGGCGAGGGAGGTCGCGGACCTGTAGATCCGGTCCCTGGGGCATAGGATCCGTTCCCCAGGACGCCAGATCCGCCACCCCCAGCCCGGCGCCGGCGCGACGCTGCTGGTCCGCCCCGGGCGCCTTAGTCCATCTGGACGCCTTGCATGCCAAAGAGATGGGGGAGAGGAAAACTAAATTTGTGGGAGGAGGCCCCGCCGCCGCCTTCCTGAGCCCGGGCAGACTTCCGTGCGGAGGGCCTCCGGCGGCGGCGAGGGGGGCGGAGTGGAGGGGAAGGGGCTGTTGGCCACCGGCGGCGGTTCCGCCCGAGTCGTCCGGGGGCGACGCGAGGGGGGCTCCTCTTGCCTGATTGGGCACTGTTGCGTACGGAATGACCAGGGGAAATTAAACAAGTGAGAAATGACTCGCAGTGTTTCAACCTACGCTCTTTCCCTTGCAAAATGTTGCTACGTTTGTGGAGGTAGAAGCTTGGCAGGTAATTTCTTTCAGATCCAGGGAACGCACGACGATAACCTTTTTCTTTTTCTACCTGTTGTATACGATCCGGGCACGTACTGATGTACACCGTATATATTCGATCAGTTTATTTTTCGCAGCTTTAAAGCGGGCGTTCGAAAGACAGTTTCGTCGAGCTTTTGTTGCGGTTTCCTCTCTTTTCTCCACCTCGCTTTGATGAAGGCCAGCTCCGGGCTCCGGCTTTGCGCAAAGCCAAAGCTGGCACGCACAGAGGCGTGCCATCACGTGCCGGCCGCCCGGTTCGTCCGCCCGCGGCCAGCTCGGCCCCCGCCGCTCCGCCCGCCAAGGCCTGCTTCTCTCGCGCGGCGGCCACGCGTCCCCCGGCCCCGGGGACCGGCACGGCAATGACGACGCCGGCCGCGCGGCGGGCAAACCGCGCGCCGCCGCTCGCGGCGCACCTGCTCGCCAGCTCTGCTCTCCAGCCACCTAGCCCCCGGTCCCTCGCCCGTCGAGCGCGCTGAAACGGCAGCCTTTGCCTTTTTCACCGCGCCCCCGCGAAGGTAGCTGCCGGCGTCGTCCGGTCGGTTGGTTCGGCTGCGTCATTGCGTTGCGTGCGTGACGAACGGGGAATTACTATTCCTCTTTCCAGTCCTCTTCCGTGTATAGAGCAGTGGTGAAGTAGCATGGCATTTATGTACAGCAGTGACGGGATGTAAATCTTCGGTAGACGGTAGGATGGTTGGTGAAACATGTAAAGCACTCAAAGTCCGTAATAGTAAGGCCAATTTCAGTGGGAGTGTTATAAGAGTGTCATGACATTAAATTTGCTAATATGTACCAATAATATGACGAGAGAAAAAAGAGGAGTACCATGAAATATGATAGGAGTGTCATGGTGATAACCCTCTACTAACACAGTTCTTAAGATTTCAGTCTAAATAATTGTGTCGATAACATTTTCACTAAAACTGGCCTAACGGACCAGTAATGCTGCCAGGCTGTCGGCATCTATGCCGGGTCCATACCGGCGGCAGCGGCAGCAGTAGCAGCAGAGCGGGGGGAAATACAGATCCTCCGAAATTAACAGGGAGGAATTACAGCGGGAACGGGCAATTAGGTGTTGCCAAATACAGGCTTTTCGCTGTTTGCCATAATGCCATGGAGTATTATGGATAGTAGAGATCCTTTGGAGTTTGGACCTTGTGTGCGTTTGGGGGACCAGACCAGGGTGGCCCCGAAACCCCCCCCCCCCCCCCCCCCCCCACCCAATTGTCAGACCATAACACCTTCTGATTCTTCTACCGGTCTATTTTGTCCCTCTCTGTAGACTGTAGTTTCTTTATGGGCTCCCAGGTACAAATCGGGTATAGAACAAGCTTTACTTCCATGATTATAGCCTTTGCATTTTAGTTCCCCAAAAAATAGCCTTTGCATTTTAAGATAGACAGAAATCATAGGTTCAAGACTTGCAGTGCATTTTCCTTGCGCCGCATTTTTCTTTTTGGTAGTTAGTCCCGTGGGGAAAAATTATAAAATTTGGTGAATGCGTCTAAACTGCTCGTGTTGCGACGTCCAGATCAATCATCATAAGCTGGCTGGCATTTTCTGAACCCCTTTTGTTTTCTAACCTAATTGGATTCTTGCATCGTAAAGCCTCTGGTTTGGCCCCGAAACCAAATCATTAGTTCGACTAGTAGGGGTGCACGTGCGGCATGCACGTGTTTTAAAAAAACCAAATAAAATAATTATGTTACAAAAAATATGTATTCATAGCCACATCTACCATTAGCTTGTGGATACAATATTTAGTACATTATTCGATACAAATTTACCCAAAATGAAAATTTTGAGATATACAGATCATATGGACATGACCATATATGCATACAACCCATTAATGACATCGCAAGAATTATATAGAAGGGTAAAGGTAAGAATAAAATATTTACATTGGTCATATCTTGATTGTAGCACATCTTTTTTTCAGAAAATCCACATATGAATGCTACATCTAACATACATATTATAAAAATTTAATGATGCAGAATCTTCACACCATGTCGCCAGAATTTAATTTCCAACTCATATCCCATTTATGATGGACTCCGGTGTCACTGCAAACGATTAAAGTTCCATTAAGTAAAAAAAAACAATCAAATTGGCCCTTTGAATTTATAATATATTAGTGATAACCAACAACATCTACACTAAAAAAGGATACATCATATGAGATACCTTCATTTTGAAGACCGTAGAATATCTCTAAAAATAATATTTTTGGTTCTTCTGCCGGTGGGATCAAGATCTTTGTTAGGTTTAGCTAGCATCCATGTAGTTGAACGTGAAACACATCTTGATAAGACAGCATATAGTTGTCCATGAGAGAAAACAGGCTCTGGAAGATAGATCCCAACATTTGGTATAGTTTGACCCTGAGTTTTATTTATAGTCATTGCAAAACTGAGTCTTATTGGAAATTGTTTCCTCTTGAACTTGAAAGGTAGTGAAATATCCTCTGATGGAAACAAGGGAATCCTTGGTATAAAAACTCGATTTCCAGCATGCTATCCATTTACAATTTCACAATCAATTGCATTGTTCTCAAAAGCCTTCACTATAAGTCGAGTTCCATTGCACAGTCCATGATGAGGATCTAGATTTCGAAGAAGTATGACTGGATAGTTCTTCTTAATTTTAAAATCATGCGGAGGAAGACCATTTGGAGTAATTGAGTTCAGAAAATCAAGAGAATAGTTATTAGTTGAGTCATCATCTACAGAATCATGACTGTATTAAATCTTTTCTGCTCCAGGAAACTTTGCAATCATCATCGCGTTGAGGCTATCAACATACTCATTTCTTGTTGACAAGATAGCATGCTCGCGCATGTAACTGATGGAGGTGCAACTGTTAGCTAGATCAGGAAACACATGATCGATGAGAGTATCAATAGACTGATCATCATTATACTCAAGCATAATGTCATCTGGTAGATCCACATAATCATTTGGGAAGGTCTTTTCTGTTCCATCACCAATTCTTAATAGAAACTGCGAGAACCATACATCATTCTGGGCCCTCATGTTCTGCTTCAGCCGTATTATCTTGATATCATCCCATATATAGGATTGAAGCAAGGTAGCGTCACAAATTTGTGCTCTAGTATCTCTAGGAACAACAGGTAGAACTTGTCTGAAATCTCCTTCAAATACCATTACTTTACCACCAAACGGTAAATCACATCCTGTAATATTCCGTAACGATCTGTCAAGTGTTTCCATAGCCTGCCTTTGTGTCATCGCAACCTCATCCCATATAATTAAAGATGCCTCACGTAAAATTGCAAATAGAATTATTTTGAAGTTTTATGGGAATTTTGAACCTCGAATGAGCCGTACGACCACCAGGCATGATGGATGCTGCAATACCGGATGTAGCTGTAGCCACTGCGATGCGGTCCGTAGATCGAACTTTGGCCAAAAGAGCTCTGTAAAGATATGTCTTGCCGGTCCCGCCAGAACCATCCACAAAGAAAACTTTCCCTTTATTTCTGATAACATAATAAAAAATTTCGTTAAAACCTTTCATTTGCTCAGTATTGAGAGACTCGGCTAATTTAATATCTTCATCAGATACAACAATTTTCCTCTCCTCAGTTAGTTCCCTATAATAATCTCTATTTGTCTCATCTGCTCGGCCAAAATTTTAATTATAAGTACAAGTATACAATAAACAATAATAATAGTAACACAACATCACAAATAAAATTGGAAAAATATATTACCAGACTGATGCATATGTGACAGGCCGTAATTTCTGATGTCTTTACCCATCGAGGAGAGAATATCGCGATGTCCCTAAAGACAAATTGTTCAACACTTGAAGAATTTCCATGAACCCGCACATAGTCCTCAGCCATTGAGTCAAAATGTTTATCCCAGAGGGTACGAATGTTTGTGTACTCAAAACCATAATAGTGGCAAACATTTTTCTGAGAGCACATGGCATCTGAAAAGCTACTTCTTCGCTAAGTGCATTGTCGAGTGACCTATCTGTTTCAACAAGACCAAGTTTCCCACAACATTCTCTAAAAGTAGGACTCACCACACCATGAACTGTTCTGATTGATATGAATGATGTTGGACCTCGAACATGATTTAGAAGAACTCGAAGATAGAATCTTTCGCCCTCAGACGGGTACGCATACACCAACCTTCCAATCTGGTAACTTCTTTTTCTAGTAGACCAAACTTTTTTGGACTTATTCCATGTATAAAATTCCCTGTATAAGTATCTTCGAGCGTTTGGATCTTTGCTGTTCATTCTAAAGAATTCTGTTAGCATCGATCTTTGGTTCCTAATGCGCTCCAGCACATCTGCAAGGTTGTCTTCATCATTGAATGGGACCATATACATGCCAGGAAGATGAACTTGCATCTGTAAAACAAGGGGATACATGAAAAACATTGGGAACCTATAGAGCCGGTATACTGCTTCAATAGACGTTATACACCGTGCCTTCCTGCACTATTTAATTTCATTTATCTCTATCTCTCCATTCTGGTCTTGATTCGCAATTGCGAATCATGCACAGTCCGTGCCCTTGTATACATATTTATAAAGATACTTGCAACCTTTGATACTGCTTGAAACTTCAACATTGATGTGACAATTATATCTCATCAGGAGTGTTGGATTATATGGTACAACCCAACTATTATCCAACCATTTTTACGCACAAATACCTTGTGACCATCATTCCGTCTTCTGTATATAGGATATGCATCCTTTCCTTGCTCTGTGGTCTCACTGAACTGTTTAGGGTATCTGAAACGGCAAGCACCATCCTGCATGCAACCACAATTTCTGTTAAGAACACCACAAGGGCCATGCATCATATGTTTGCAAACAAGTTCATGGAGAAGAGGGTATTTCCTTTCATCCGAAAGTTCTGCTGAAATATATTTGTCAAAATCATCTGGCCCACTAAGCTTTGAACTGTTGTCCATTATAAGCAAGAAATGTTCATGCGGCAAACCTCTTTTCTGAAACTCAGTAACGTGTGCCCAAGCTGCCACTTTCCCAAAGAACCTCTTCTTAATAACAAAGTCATGGAAATCAATGAGTTTTGCATGATAAACCCTCGCCACAATATCTGGTCTATCTTAAGGTGTCTGCCCAGGCAACAAAAGTTCTGTGATCTCCGGCCAGTACGGGTTGCAAGTCATGGTTAAAAAGTAATCTGGCTTTCCATATTTAGCTACTAATGACATTGCATCCATGAATCTGCACTGCACATCTCTATCACTTCTAGGAAAATTCTTAGATAAAACAACCAATTTACCAGCCTTCAGACCTCTATGCTCTCCGGCAGCAAGGGTGTCCATTATACCCTGTCATTGAAAACAAATCCACTCGAATCAAACAGCACATATCAAAAAATTCATAAGAGTACTGATAAATGCGGGTAGTCTAATTAATTATACCTAAAATTCATAAGAGCACTGATAAATGCGGGTAGTCTAAGTAATTATACCTGATAGAGATCCGCTCTAATAATTTTTTGGTGTTCTGGATTGGAGTACCAATCTAACCGCATACTTTCTATTTTGACATATATATCCACTATCCATTGCTGAAAAAGCCTCCCACCATGAAAGAATATATTAAAAACTCCATTTCGGATCTGCATCATATAGCAATAATACTCCCTTGCGCTGACATGCAAACGTTTTCCACTACCTCCTATTTTTAATCATGAACAATAATAATAATAAATAATTATATAATATATACTTTATAATTAACCAACATGAATATTTTAGAAAAGACATCCAAGACACAGTGTATAAAGTTTACCTCCTTCACCGTCTTCATCTATGTTGTCGTCACAGTCACCTTGTTCCTCACAAATATCTTGAACTGCACATTTAGGAATTCATATTCAAAGCACTTTAAATATGACAAAAACATGATGGAAAGCAAGGAAACGTGTAGTCTTGTGGCCGAATCACCAGCCTGTGACATCTTACTTGTTGTTTCTACAAGTCTCCGTTTAACACCCGATCTACATGTCACCTGAGAATTTCCCTTCGGAGCATCTATTTTCAATAGAGATATAAATGTATGTTACTATATTACCAGTATTAAAATGAAATGAATATAATCTATAATAATATATTAACCAATAATTAATATTATAGATGACATACCCTCAGATTTCCGCTTTGTATATTTCCGTCTAGTTCTCGAAAAGCGTATTGTAGGTGTTTCCTCCAACAATATACTCTTGTCCTCACAGCCAGTCTCACCACCGGGATATAGGATAGGGTACGCTAACAGATCATAACAACCATGGAATGCCCGTATAAATTATGGTCCCAAAGAATTTGGAAAAACCATAATACTCCGTTTAAATTTGTTTTTTTTTCATCAAAGCCATCCTGCCAGATAGCCGCACCCTGGTTCATAGCAGGTGCATTATATCTTCTCTGATCAACAGAAATACTAGTGTTCAATTCAATCTTCAACTCGTCCAATTTTTTCATCTGACCCACAGTCCTGAAAACACGAACATACGGATTGTTCTCAAGTATTCGAAGAATAGCCCTAATCTATTTTGAATCAAGATGGGGTGATCTTTTGGTTCTTTGTGATAGGGTCTCATCAGTGTCATAGAAGTACAACTGCATATGATGGGGGCCTTCTTTCCCCAGTCTCAGTTGGTCCAATCTGTGGTAAATCTGTCCATGCACTTTGAAAGTATATATACAAGTACCTACACAAATTCATAATTCAACAAGGACGATTATTTATTATATATACTATAAAAGAAATAGGAAATCGGCGTGAAATGCTCAACCAGCTGCAGTAGCGACTTTATGGTCCACATTAGCTCCAAAGCTTGTGAATGAAAAATGAGAATTGAAGTACCGTATATTTTTTCTGAAATACAAGGCATCTCTATCTGTCTGGCTTGTAAATAGGCGACACAGATCAGACGGAATTGGTGTGCTCACTATATTAACCTTTCCTTGCCTGCAACAAAAATTGAGCCCCTCGTTTGGTAACCTTATAGCACCGCAATACTCGCATATAGGTATTTTCCTCAACACAAGATGACCAGCAGGCAGATCATTGTATACTCTTGAATAAGGATCATTATCCAAGATAACCACTTCCGGTTCCCTGAACGAGACGATCTTGATGTCTGCATCATTTACAAAGTATATATTTAGATTCCACCAATGCACATTAGAATACTAATTCATCAAATTGGTGCACAACCATACCATTAGCATGATAGACTCTTGCTTCGTCATCTGTGAAATCATCAAGATCAGGGCCACAATCTGGTGCCATGCAATCCAGATCCTCCTCTGCATCACCAAAATAATTAATTTTCATGCTCAACCTTCATGTAATATCCAATCAAATGGGTATCATGTTTTAAAAAAATAATAAAAAGTACCTGCTTGTGCGGCAAACAAACCATCATCAGGTTCCCAAATACCAGAGTCAAATTTTTGTTTCCCAAAGTTTACACCTGGTCGCAAAGCATGAACAAACCAGAACGTTCATATACAAATACTTTGAATGATAACAAAAAATAGTATTGTGTGAATGTTTTTTATGAATTACAAATTTTATAATGACACACAAATCTGAATGCACATTATATTATAGATTTTGAAGAAAAAAAAATATACTGACAGACCTTCATTCTTTTTACTATTATATTGTTCCTTTCGTCTGGCATTCATTTCAGTCCTTTTTTTCATTTGAGGTCATTGCCCACCTAATTCGGTCCATATCTCTTTTCTTTTATTTTCTTGCACTTCTGGGCGAGATAGTGGCACCATCATCTGTTAAAAAAATATTCTAAAGCACACGGAATTCAAAAAATGAAAACAAGCTACTTTTACATGTGATCGCTATAGAATATATTATAAATCACGCCGAATTGAAACGGATTACATCTGAATCAATTATAATCAAATAACAAAACAGTTTCGTGTCGAATTATTGGCGATTCTATTTGCTCGTTTGCACCTAAACCAGCAGCTCCATTGTATATTTAATATAAAAATTAATTGTAATCAATCAACATACCAGTTTCATGTTGATTTATGGGCACTTCAAATTGCTCGTTTGCGCCTAAACCAGTAGTTCTATTGTAAACTGCAGATTCACCCACATGCAACAGTGCCGAAGGTGGGTAGTCTGTTAGTCCTGCAACCAGACCGACTTATTAGTCATGCTTTCAAAAAATAAAGTTTTTAAGAAGAGGACAAACCTGCTAAACCACCGACGGGGGTAACTGGCGTCTGTGGTGTCTTCATGAAAGATGAGATGCCATCAACATGTAACACTGCTGAATGTGGTGTATCCGTCAATGCTGACATCAATAACTATCACTGTTTAGGTATCACACCATATATGGGATATATCTACCATAACATAGATAGTGACATAACATTGGACAAACCAGCTTCATGATGATCCATGAGCACGTATTCTTGCTCACTTTCCGCAACACCAGCAGCCGAGATTGTAGATGCATCCACATGCCCCAATGCTGAAGACGGAAAGCCTGTCAGTCCTATCACCGGTAAAAAAAAAAACATTAAGTGCCCATTTTCTTCATAATTAAAGTATAAGAAATTATGCATAACCTGCAGTTGCAACACTGTGGATCATGGTAGAACGAGGTGTCTCATTAAAACTTGGGGTCCCATCTACATGTGACACTCCTGACCAGTGGCGGATGCAGGATTGGAGGCAAGGGGGGCTGAAACAATAGAGATGTTGATTTGTGTGAAGATTTAATGGTGATTTGGATGTCTTGCTACAGTGTTTTACGTGTAATTAGGAGAGCTTAGGGGGGCTTGAGCCCCCCTAGCCCCCCTCCTGTATCCGCCCCTGCTCCTGACTGGGGTGTATTCATCATTGCTGGAATCAACTCTCATATTATATGCATCACACAATATATTTAGGCATGAAAATTACAAATAACATCAATCAACATGTAACAAACCTAGAGATCGTTTCTCTGTCTGTTTTTGCTGATAGTTTTGCCTTCTCTTTGCATTAAGTTCTACTTTCTTTTCTGGTGGCATATTCTCATAACGATCTCTTGCTTTTTTCGGCCTATCAGCTTTTAGATCAGCATCTAAAACACAGACGTGGACAATTAGGGGATATCACGATTAGGCAGGTGGATGATTAGATGATCATTACTCACCGTTTTCTGAATCTCTTGTCCTTTTCCTAGAAACAGGTTGTCGGATCTGTGGGTTCGTTATGTCCCCTAGTGGAACACGATGGTCGTAGCTGCCGTGTTGCGCCATGGGCGTAGATGGTGGTCGGCGGCCTGGTTGCGCCGTTGAAGTACAGCGCGAGGTCGTCAAACGTCCGCCCAGAGCGTGATGTTGTCCTGCGTCTGGTGGCGGCGCCAATTATGTTCTACGTGAACGCACAGGAAACATGACCAGAAAAAACATAAGGCTAGGGTTTACGCCGTGAAGGAGCAAGGGTAAGTATGATTTACCTTCTAATCAACGACTGTGCGCGACATCGCTGAGCGTCGGCCGGACGAAGCGAAGCTCGCCGTAACGTCGCGTTTTAGGGCGGGACGTGTCAGCGCGGCGGCGTAGGTTGGAAGATCAGCATCGCATCGGAATCGACCTCCGACGTAGAGGACGGCCGTGTTTGTTGGCGCCGCTCGGCGGTGGGCGAAGGCCGATGCAGGTGGTTGGACTCCCTCGGCGATGGGCGAAAGATTATTCCTCTCTTTTCTGCTGCTGGTCTACCTCACAATGAAATCGCTGCTCAGATTTGTCGTCAGGCTGGCCTTGTGAAGACATTAGAGAAAGGCAAGCATGCAGAGGTAGCCAATGTCTAATTACGAACCCCATCCACCACCCAAAAAATCTCTATTTTCCAAATTCCCAATATAAAAAGCTGCAAGCAATTAATAAACAAAAGCAATCGCTCATATAAAGGTGGATAGGCTTAACATTTTATAGCCTGGTAGGAATTCTGCTCATATGTTGCAGTAAGTAGGTTATGGTGTGTCTGGCAATATTCCCATATCTGAAAGTATAGATTTCATTGGTCCTAATACACTAATTCTCTATTCTATGAGGGCAATATTTTTTTGTGGAGCGTAGAGTGTGAATTTACATGTTCAACTACGGCTTAATTGCTGTTTCTGTTTTCTATAACCTGCAGAGTGGCGAAGATGACAACTTTGCTATTGTGTTTGCTGCTATGGGAGTGAACATGGAAACTGCCCAGTTCTTCAAACGTGATTTTGAAGAGAATGGTTCCATGGAGCGGGTTACTCTTTTTCTGAATCTGGTACTTACATGACTTGCTAGTCATATATCATTTTTTTTCTGCTAAGAGTGCTATAATTGATTCTATAAGCATTTAGACAAAAGCATGGACCTACTTAATGATAATCCAAACATACCATTAAAATTGACCTAATTGATGCCTAGCAAAGCATATTCTTAACGCACTGCTGTCTGTTTTACAGGCCAATGACCCTACCATTGAACATATTATCACCCCTCGAATTTATCAAGCACAGCCTCGCGCACCCAGCAGCCAATATAGGGACCAAGGAATAGGGGAATAGAGAGAGGAGGTCGGCGGGCGGGGTTCGATTTTGCTACTTACCACAGGAATGGATTCACCTCCTTTCCCCGCTCGCCGGGACCTCCTTGCCTCGACTCCTGCCCTAGCGACCAGGCGGAGGGTCACGGCTGCAGGCAACGTCGCCGGCCGCGATCCACCTGGGGTCGGCTTCCCGTGGTCAGGCGGACAGAGCGCCCGGAGACTGCGCCTTGCTTCGGCTTGCTGCCGGCCACTGCACCTTGCTTCGGCTCGGACCAGGCGGACAGGGCACCTTGCTTCGACTCGCCGGGATCACGTGAACGACGCGGCCACAGGCGGACGGACAGGGCACGCGCCGGCGGGATGGCGATGGTGACCCGCGCGCGATAGGTGGGATGGTGACGGAGATCCGCGGGCGATCGCGGCGGCGGGACGTCCTCGGCGTGGCGATCGCGGCAGGCTCCGCGATCTGTGGTCTGGACGTCCAGTTTTGGAAGGCAAACGATGTTATGCCAAGAATTGAGGGTGATCCAGCCAATAAGAGCGCGGGTACGCAGAGGTGGGTAGGAAAGGCCGCGGTGAAAAAAAAACGGTGGAGGGGGCCCGGGGTGCGCCCTCGCGATTCAATAGAGTTGGGCGCCGTTGTGCTTCACCATGGTTTTGCTCAATTACTTTGCGCTTACATATCAGCCTAGAAGTAGTTTGTGAGCTGAGTGGGTAAATTTTGCTTGATGAAAAGTGTTTCAATTATTTAGGTTCTTTAGGGCAGTCCCAATACAGACTTCACTCATAGAGTCTAAGTTTCAAAGACTCCATCACAAGAAATTATACTTCCCAATGCAAAGTGTGTTACTTTAGTTTATATGGTCTATTTGTCTCTCTCACATTCATTCTTGATTTGCGTGAAGACTTAGAATCTAAATAAGACTTGGAGTCTTGATTTCTCTCACTCTCTCTTCAATAAATATACTGCAACATCAGCAAAATACAATAAATGGAAGATTTAGACTTCATGATAGAGTCTGGATTGAGACTGCAATTATAGTATAGATAGATTCATATGCCTTATTGCAACCGGCGGCATTACAACTAGTTAACATAATCCATCTTTAGGGTCGTCGTGTGCCCAGCTACTCATAAATACCTGTAGCAAGCAGATCCCTTTCTCCCAGCTTCTCTGACGAAGAAATGGAGGTAGACCCCTTCTTGGATGGACCACATGTGGCTCGAGCTTGTGGTAGCATTTGGTCGTGTCGACTACGAAAAGACGCACCACGCCGGGAGATGTTCTTTCATCAGTATTATTAGTGGTATTATTAGGGTTGCAAATAAGTCGAATACGGCATCGGTATTTGGCTAAGCCTAACCTGATTGGTAGATATCTTTACAGACTCTCAAAGCTGCTGTTGAGCTCTTCCATGTCAAGTCAGATAAATAAAGGGAAAAAAGGAAAAGTTAAAAAGCAAGAAAACAAAAGAAAAGCGCATAAATAAACACGCAGTAGGAGTACTGACTTGCCTACCCCCGACCCGGCAGCGGCACCTATTGGAGAAGAATCACCACTTCACCAGTAGCCAAGGCAGCTTCCATGCCACAACACGGTGCCGCCTCCCAACGTCCCCCCGGCCCGGCGCACGCCAATAACTAGCCGAGCGGCAACACGGTGGTGCCGCCCGTGCCGTGCCTCGCGCGCCAGCCATGGGCACCGCAGCGCGGCGCGAGCCGCTGAAGCAGCGCGTCAACCGCTGCCTCCTCAAGCTCGCCGACCGCGACACCGAGGCCATGGCGGCCGCCGAGCTCGAGGCCATCGCGCGCTCGCTGGGCCCCGACGAGCTCGCGGCCTTCGTCTCGGCGGTCTCGGACGCGCGCCCCACCGACAAGACCCCGCTCCGCCGCCACGCGCTCCGCGCCCTGGCGCTCGTCGCGGCGTCCCACCCGCGCGACGCCGTGGCCCCGCTCGTCCCGCGCATCCTCGCCGCCGCGCTCCGCCGCGTGCGCGACCAGGACTCCTCCGTCCGCGCCGCGCTGGTCGACACCGCGCGCGCCGCGGCCGCGGCCGCGGCCTCCGCGTCCGCCGCGCTACGGCCCCTCACGGACGCGCTCCTCCACGAGCAGGACCAGTGCGCGCAGCTGGCGGCCGCCCTAGCCACGGCCGCCGCCGTCGAGGCGTCCGCCCTCACCGCCGACCTCGTTTCCTACCTCCACAAGCTCCAACCGCGCCTCCTCAAGTTGCTCCGCAGCAATGCCTTCAAGGCCAAGCCCGCGCTCATCACCCTCATCGGCGCCTCCGCGGCTATGGGCGGCGATTGCGAAGTCACCGCCTCCATTCCGTGCCTCCGCGATGCAATCGGTAGTGACGACTGGGCCGCGAGGAAGGCCGCGGCGGAGGCACTTGCCGCATTGGCCTTACAACACACGGATCTTCTCACGACCTACAAATCCTCTTGCGTTACCTTCTTCGAGGCCAGAAAGTTTGACAAGGTCGGTCGCCAATTTGGTTCGGATCTTACTGATGCCATCTCTCTTTTTTTTTAGATCTGACTATGGGAGCTGATATTATAATGCGCCAATGCAGGTCAAGATTGTGCGGGAGTCGATGAACCGGATGATCGAGGCGTGGAAGGAGATCCCAGATGCTGAAGAGGACGAGTGCTCCTCGGCCGCGCCACCAGCGTCGCAGTCAGAACGAAGATCTTCTCTTACAGGTGAAGGATAATTCTCTTTTCTAGCTACTTGTGCTGCTAATTCTGCCTGTACAGATCTGTTAATTTTATTTTTGTGCGTTGCAAGTAGTCACAAGGAACCTGGAACCACATTAAAGGAGCTCTTTCTGTAGAGGAAGCTTCTATTGTAATTTACTAATAAAATTTTTTAATAGTAATTCAAGCGATGCATCTATTTCTTTTTACACATTATCTTGTAATAATCAGGGAGTGTAAGTGACGGGCGATATCCAGCCGCTTCACTGGGCTCAAACTCAGTTCCATCAGCAACAAGGAGGAGCAGATTGCCTGTGAAATCATCTCCATCTGATGTGTCACCCAGCGCCACCAAAACCAATAGTCCTTCATCAATCAGGAACAAGAAGCTGTCACCACCTTCATACCACAAAGGGCGCCAAGCAAAGAATTGTGACTACAAAGTCGAGATTGCTGTTGCTCCGGATGCTACCCCAATCAAAATGGTGACAGAAGAGAAGCTTCTCAAAGGAGGCAATGTGAAAGAGAGACTGGAGGCAAGGAGGACACTCTTCCAAGGCAGCGAGGATAAGTCGGCCAAGCTGGCTGGACTTAAAACAGGATCACGAGTTGTTCCATACGAAGGCGGTGGTGAATTGGAAGAGATTTCAGAAGTTGAGGGTGGATCAGAAAGGTTTGCAGTTCACAAAGAGGAGAGCTTGTCAGAAATAAGGACACAGCTGCTTCAGATTGAAAATCAGCAAAGAAGTTTACTAGATCTTCTCCAGGTAATTTCCTTTGTTCTATTTTTTATATTTTACAGTTCCGTTGTGTGACTTTTATAAGGCTCATAGCATTTAAACACTTATCCAGAAATGAATAACTATAACTTCTCCACTGATTACTAAACTATTGTACCAGAAAAAAAATATCTGTAAGTTAGCCCATGCTGGGAATTGTTGGTTTCTTGATACTCGGTCACAACATCTATATTTATTGCAAGAAAAGGGTACTGTTAGCTGTTGTTTCAGGAAATACTGGAAAAAGTCTGCTGCTGAAACAGCTGTTAACATCTTCTAAAAAAATGCTGTTAACATCCAGCATCAACTTCTCAGTATCAGTGACTTGTAGGGTCAGATTTGAACATGATAACTGCAAGTCAAGACATTGTCATATACATATAGCAGCACATGCCATGTTGCTTTACAAGTTCCCCATGTAACATGACCTGTCATGGTGCAATCAATGTTTTATATCATAATTCATACCATGTAAAAATGTTTCACAATATAAGGCATATAGGTATTAGCACTGTGGGTATTATGAATACTTACTCACGTGATGAGCTTCTGCCACCTCTCGTGTTGTGGAAGCACACCTGAAATTTGTTATTTCTTTTGCTTACTAGAAATTTATGGGGAAGTCTGAGAATGGCATGAATTCTTTGGAGACAAGGGTGCATGGGCTGGAGATGGCTTTGGATGAGATTTCTCGTGATTTGGCCTTCTCTTCAGGAAGGATGTCAAACAGGGAGTCTGATGTGAAGACGTGTTGCATTCTGAGCCCAAAATTCTGGAGAAGGCATGGTGGTGGTAGGTCTTCCTCCAGGTTTTCTGCCTCTGACCCAGCAAACAGCTCAGAGGGGAGCAGAACTTCTTACAAATGGGAGAGGCAGAAGTTCGGGCTTCAGGGTGGATTTGTTACCAACCCATTAGCCGAGCCAAACATTTCATCTGTAGGGAAAACAATGGTTACTCAAGAAGGCAGGAGGAAGGATACAAGTACAACTTTACAAAAGTGAAGGTAATTATTTTTTAACTTAAAAATCTAATAATTTTTCTCGAGGTAGTTCAGTTGATGTGGCAGATACAGCTGTTAGGACAATAAGATATCCCCAAATATTAGGCTACTGTAGTTATAAACTGACAATAACAATGCAGCAAAAAGGTCGTACTTTTCATAATAATGCATTGATACGATTTTAAAGTTGTGGTGTCATATTAATTCTATATTTGCATTGCATCTTGAAGAATCTCTCTTTTAAGGCCGGTAGGGCTTCCCTCTCATTTCCCACCAACCTAATTTAAATTCCCACTATATTTTGCATGACATAATTTCCTTCTGCTCAACTACTTGGCACCTAATATGTCTTCATAATTTACTCAGGGTGGGTGGGTTAGGCATGATGAAGACATTCTGTTTGGAGTATGAACTGGTGGAGCTGCTTATGGTCATGGAGGCGGCTGTAGTTCCCTTTTCCACTGCAACCTTTTTTTTTATGGAATTTGCACTGTAATTTCCGGAAGCCTTTCCTCCATCAGAGCTGAAAGAATGGTGTTGTACACGTGAATGATGGAGTTTTATGGGAGCCACTCCAAAGCTTAAACTCTAGAGTACTATGCTGAACCATAAAGCTGGACTCCTTGAGGTGGATCATCAATCAGTGAGGGCGTGAGGCTTCTTGATCATACAGCCTTGCTTGAGACTGAAGCAACAGCGCCCTGGAGTACCCTCAGTTTGGCATGCGAACAACTGCTGCTGTGTTTTGTCCCATCGTAGTACTTGAGAAACAGCTAGCTTTGTAGGAGAACGTAATCACAATGTACCATCATCCTACGGATGGATGCGTCTTGTACATAGGTCGTATAAACCGCTTATGCTGGCGACTGGCGATCTTTCTTCCATGTGTTCCACTGTGTGCTGACTGTGAGTCTGTGAACCTGTGAATCTTGATGGTGCGGCTAATAAGCAGCATGACAGCCACAGCTATGGCTAATAAGAGAGAAATTCCACTGCCCCAACTGCTTGCCATTGACAAGTGACAGCATCGCAACTGGGACGACTGGCCTGTCAGTACGGCCCAATAAGGCATGAAATCTGCAGAACGACCGCATGGATCGGCCCATGATCTGCGAATTGCGATGCACGCACAAAACCAGGATACAGGGGAGAAGAAAAGGCGTACTACGCTCCTGCAGAAGGAAAGCGTGTACTCCACTGTACAAATGAGACGGGTTCTAAATTTCAGAATTCATTTTTTTTTTGGAAGTGACAGGAATGATCTCCCCTGTCCGTTTGCTTCGTTGCAAGAGGAGTACAGGACAGGCTCCAACGTTTTACAACACATATTCCGTCAGCATTCAGCAAAGAGCCTCGCCCCTGCCGCAAAATATTACAGGTCTCAAGACAAAAGACAGACACCTGCTAGTAGTCACCCCAATGCTAAACTTGCCTATCTTCGTCATCCTCCAAAATAAGCACACATAAAAAAAAACAGACACCTGCTAGTAGTCACCCCAATGCTAAACTTGCCTATCTGCATCACCCTCCAAAATAAGCACACATCAACTATAATTGTTTTCCAAACAGGCAAACAGAACCTGTGGCCGAGCCGCCGAGGCCTCCAGCATCGCCAGCAGCAGACCTGGTGATCGCTTTGGAGCCAGTAGCCACCGGCATTGCAGCTGCATCTCTGATGCTCAGGTCCGCTATCAGGAGGCATTCCAATCCAGGCATGCAGCTGAGTAGCTGACTCGTCTCGTCGACAGTAAAATTGCCACTCCCTGCCCGTGTACTACCGCCTGCCGCGGTGCTGCAACGCCGCGGCATGAAGGGCGAGGGTGGAGCACGCGATGTGGCAGCACGGCTGCTGCACGGGCGCGCCGCGCCGCGGATAACCGAAGCCAAACCAAACCAACCGCATCGGGCTCACGTGGCGCGCCAGCTTTCCCCGCGCCAATGCGCCGCCAGCCTATCGCGCTCGCGCCGCTCCTCCACGTGCCGGCCCCCATAAAACAAGATCCCATCGAGACGCGCGCCCGCCGCCGCGACGACGAACCGAATCGCGCGCAAAAACCCGCCAAATCCGACGGGGAGACACCTCCGCGGACCGCGCACGCGCACCGCGGGCCAGCCCCGCTCCCCCCCCCCTCTCCTCAGCCGCTCAAATTTCAAACCGCCGGAAGGGAGAGAGACCCCCACACACGGCTCACGCTCAGGATTTTTTCCCGACCGGTTAACCCAAACCGCCGGCCACCAATTCCGGTTTACCGGACCTGTTGGACCGGTAACCGGTGGAAACCGGTTGAATTCAAATTCAAATTCAAAAGCTCACGTTCAACCGGTTCCGACCGGTTTTACCGGTTTACCGGTCGGTTTGACCGGTTTGAATTCAAATCCAAATGCAAAAGCTCCCGTGCAACCGGTTTACCGGCCGGTTTTACCGGTTCGACTAGTGGGCCTTAATGGGCCGGCCCATTTTTTTCTTTTTCTTTTTTAATTTAACTTCAAATCCCCGCAAACTATACTAAATGAACAAATTTTTGAGAAAATTTGACACCATTAGATTCGTGGTACCTTGAATTATTTTTAGGATTTTTCTATTTTTTAGAATTCAAATTTAAAATTTGAATTTGGGCCGGTTTCTAACCGCCCGATACCGGAACCGGTCCGGGCCGGTAAGACCGGTAATCGCGGTAACCGGACCGGTTCCGACCGGTTTTTTTAACCCTGCTAACGCTTCCCACGCCGCCGGGCCGATCTCCATCGAAACGGCCGGCCGGAGCCGCCCGGGAGCGTGGAAATTTTGAAACGCGGGCGAGGCCGCCACCGCCGCGCCAAATCGAAGCCCCTCCAGATCCCACTCGACGGCCGCGCCTCCCCCCCTCCGAATCGCGCCCCCGCACAGATCCGTCCGCCTATAATACTTCCAGGAATTCCCTCCTCCCTCCCCGAGAACCGCACCGCGCGAGCGCAAATCCTACGGAGCCCTCTCGCGGGGATCGGCGATGTCGATGTCGATGGCGATGGCGGCGTCCTCCTCCTCCGTCGCCGAGGTGGCCGTGGCCGCAGCTGCAGCAGCGGCGATGGAGTCTGCTTTGCCGCACCAGCAGCAGCAGCACGAGGAGGAGGAGACGCGGCCAATGCAGGCGGGGGGCGGCGGCACCAAGAGCCGCCACCACGCCTACAGCCGCAAGGACAAGTCGCTCGGCCTCCTCTGCTCCAAGTGAGCCCCTCGCAGCCTCAGCGCATTTGGGGTTTCGTCGCAATCTCTTGAGTTGTTGTCTATCTCTGCTGTTCTGACCGAATTCTCCGTGCTGCTTCTAGCTTCGTGGTTCGCTACAACCGCGACGACGTGGAGTCCGTCGGGCTGGACGAAGCGGCCAAGAGCCTCGGCGTGGAGAGGCACCGTGAAGCGCCCCAACCCGAAGATCAAGGCTAAACCATGTATTAATTACCGAATAAGGTCTCCGGCATAATACATGTTACATCAAGTGGAGTCCAGAGTCATACAGAGCTTTATTTAACACGTACATGAGGAGTAAAGTGACAACACAAAGCTACACAGAACAACCATAGGATAACAACTAGCATAGCGACATGCAGGACTAGCTCTTCATCCATCACGGCTCCACTCGATCAGCTTGGGTGCGGACACGATCTACTCGTAGTCTTCTGGCACAAAGTCAGGATCCTCTGGAGAAAAAAATTCAACAGGGGTGAGTACAAAAGTACTCAGCAAGCTCCACCTCACCCTACGGGAGGGGAAATGACATGCACGACGCACATTGAGCACAATGCATTAGCAATGCAACTAATGGTATGCAACACATTCCCAACACAACCCACAATAGGTAGCTCACTAGTTGTCAGGACCACACCGTAGCCTGCCCATATCGTGGGCACGGACCATTCGAATGGATTATACACTCTGCAGAGGTCGTACACTGTACCCACACGCTCAGCTGTCCGAACGGACAACCGACATAGCCGACACCCAGCCGTGGTCACGCCCCAGCCCGGCCGCACAAACCCTCGGGCCCTGACCCCAATGGTCTATACCCGTAAACCATCCCTGCGACCGTCAGGCTAACCAGTGGGATTAGGCTAAGTCCGGCCCATACCGGAACCTGTGGTCGTACTAAAGTAAGCTAGGTGAGATGTCAAAACAACTCGGTCTTTATGGTTCACCAGGGCAGCAACCATCCCTCAACATGTCAACTCGAGCCTACCACCACGGTAGCACTCACCTGCCAGTCTACCACCACGGTAGCGCCGGCTCCAGCATACCCAGTTGCCCTGGTCTCAGCCAGATCCCTTCGTATCCTATTCTCAGCTCTGGATATACATGACTACTCAGATGCATGCACGAGCACACTCAATCACTCAAGTACTGGTATATGTAATCGATCCTAGACCCAGGCTACAGCTAAACGTCCTCACATGGATGCAACCGCTCACGTAGGGGTCGATGAAACTTGCCTTCGCTTTCGTACGCGGCGGCGGCGGCGGCTTCCTGCTCGCGGTACGGGTCTTCTGGCTCCTTGGCAGGCTCCTCCTCGGTCACTCCGTGATCTACGAGTGAAAACGGCACAACCGGCAAACAAACACAAGCAAGCAATAAGCTCAAATGGAGATGAAAATAGGAGGAATAGATAATATATGATTTGAGGAGAGTTTAGGAAAAAGAGTTTCGTGAAAGGAGTTGATATGAAGGAGATATTGAGTTTTCAGTATTGATTGATAGAATGATTTGGATTAAGTGCTCACGGCCAGGGGTGTTTTGGGCCTTTATTAGTGGAGTTAATGGTCGGGGGAGCTGCCTGCCATCTCACCTTGGCGCGGAACAGCTCGAGGAAGAGGGCCAACTGTTGGAGCTTCGTTTCGTGAGTGAGCTGGGCTCGGGGGGAGTGGTTCAGCTAGCGGAGTGAAGCGGCTCGGTGTGCTTGGGCTGGTGACGGGGCTCGTCACGGCCTTGCTCCTTTTATAGGCGAGGAGAGCAGCAGCGGTGTTGCGCAAGGACGGCGACGGAGTGGGCTGCGGTAGCTCGTCGTCAACGCGAACAGTGGCAGCACTGAAGGCGTGAGCGCCGAGGCGGCAGAGCCGGCGAGGGCGCTGCAGCGGTGTGGGCGAGGTAGGGACGCGGGAGTGGGCGGCACGGCATGATGTCGGTGGCTGTGCGCGGTCCCGTCGTGGGGCCGGCGTGTCGCGCGTGCGCGAGCGAGAGCGAGCGGGTAAGGCGGTTCGGCGGAAAAAATCTCGGCCGGCACTGTGCGTGGCGACCCCGATTTTTAGGGAGGTGAGTGCTGCCATGACGGGTCTTTTCAAGTTCAATGGTGTGGGTACTCTGTGGCTTCCAGGGAATGATGAAGTTATGGCAAAGGAGGTAGGCGCTGTCATGATTGTCTGGGAATTATGGCATGGTACGGTGACTTGAGAGACTTTTATGGAAACAAGATGATTTTTGTCGTAGGTGTAAGCATGCGTATGCTGGTTACTGGAGGGAACGAATGTACTATCGCAAGACAAGAGTATAAAATAGTTTACCTAGTAGTTATGTAATACCTCATATAACGTTAGTATTATTTTATGTTACTAGTTTAATTGCAACATAAGTTTTATTTTAGTGATTGTTGGAAATTGGGGTGGCCCTACTAAGTTGAGGATCTACACCAACTCACTTCAGAGTAGGTCAGCTTCTAGTTACTTAGTGTACCGGGTCCTTTTGACGGCAGAGCCGCCTTTTGCTTCCGGGAGGCAGAGCCTACCAACAGATGAAGCTGGCTTCCGGGTGACAGAGCCAACCTTCGATGAAGCCCAGACCCTTTTGTGATCCCGGGTGGCAGAGCCAACCTTCGATGGATCACAACTTATAAACTAAGTACTTAAATTTAACCGGGAGACTAACACTTATAAAGACGCTTACCTTATAGAAGCAACAAAGGATCACACACCTAGCACACTCTATCTATGCTCACTTCTACCATGCCCTTGGATGTGTGTGGGATGGAGTGGAGTAGTATGACATGGCAAGGGGTGGCACCCTCCTTATATAGGCACCCACACCCTCTTGGATGAGTGACACTTGTCACACTCTAGGAAGTTCCCTACAAATATCTAAGTCTAGAAAATTCTAAATTTTACCATGACAAGAAAATATCCAAGCTTCTTGTCTTCTTATGATTCTTGTGGAACATTCTAGAACCTTGTCATGGTGAACAAAATTATGCCATGGTTTATCCTTATTTTTATAAAACCTTCTAGAAGTTTGCATTATAAATTTCAACACTCTCCCTTAATCGTGATGAAAACTGGGATGTTACACACCGGATCTACGACATTGTCAACGTGCTCGAGAGCGTCGGGGTTAGTTCCTTCTTCTGCTTTTCTTGGGCACAATGCTGTACGGTCTGTATGGTGTGGTTCTAGTTCTGATTCAAATTCCCCTTGTGAGAAGATTCTTGTGAGGAAGGCCGAGAATCGCTACACCTGGATAGGTTTCGACGGTGTTCCAATGGCTTTGCGAGAACTCAAGGTTTGCCTCTAGTCCCCCTGTGCGATATTCCGACCGAGAACCTGTGACGGAACCGTCAAATTAAAACTCCAAATTAAACATAATTGCCATTATTTGAACATATCGGGCGCATTAGCTTAATGGTTTAATTTGGCGATCCTTTCTCAACCCATGGCCCGATCGAAACAACACCGGTAGTCCCACGCGAAGGTGGGCGCAGATGATACAAACATGACAAATACTTGAAAATACAAGGAGGTGACATACGATAATAATCAATGAGTTTTTACAAACTGGGTTCGAATACACAAATAGTTTACATAATTTACATAAATCACACCATTTTCAACTTTGCAATAGGGAGGCCCAGTTCAAACAGAAACGAACCTACACTACACTAGTGCTCAGCCTTTACACAACCGGTCAGACCGGTCTGCATGGAGCTCCCCACGTAGCCACCGGTCAGACCGGTCCACCGACCGGTCAGACCGGTCCAACAAAATCTGAGGGGCTACAACTCTACCCTTAAATGTGCCACCTGACAACTCTCTAACCTAGGAGTCTCGATCCACGACTTCCCACCCCTCTGCATCCCGATGAATAAATTTGACGCAACAAGGGAAAAATCCACGTCTGGGTGCCCTGAAATAAAAGTATGGTGGCAACAAACCCTGAGCAACTAATACTCAGCAAGACTTACCCGAACAGTGGGTATAACTTAGCCCACGTATCTAGACGTGCAAGACTTTCTGGCTGGTGGTTATTTTGCAGAAAAGCACTATAAGCGAGTTCTTATTTCCCAAGTTTTAGCTCTCATTTCTATCAATAGAATTACTAATCATCTATGATTGGCAAAACTACAACAATCAAGGTGATCAAATCATTATTTAGATATCATCAGCCCACATTTCATCTCTTCTCATTCTACTCATTTTCCTTCCTACGATGTGACCAAGAGATCAAGACTCTCATGACCGCGAGACACGGCGAATCGATTCGATTTAACCTTGCAAGGTGGACCTAACCAACACGGTACGCAAAAGCCCCGTCGGACCCCACGCACCAACCTTTCCCCTCTCCGCCTCGAACTACAGGAACCAGCCCAACGTCATATGGTCAGCCGAGCTCAACGTGAGACCACCAAAAGTAAACATATGCATCCCCAATTCTCCACGACTATTCGACTCGCCCTAGGAGTTGGGTGCGGGTTCATGTACTTTCGAAGCAAAACAGTACTCGGCTTATCGGTTTCGACTACCTCCTACTCCCGGTATGCGGCTAGTACAATTCAATCCCCGATCAGCACAACCGACAACGGAACAGTCCTTAATCGACACAGATGGGGCTACACCTTCCCCCATCAGGTCTTCCATCCCATACCTTCCATCTTGAATATAATAATTCATATACTGTAATATAAAGACATCCTATATCTCACGAGTGACAGAATTATCACTCGACTTCTATCGAGCCCTATTAAGCATAGCAGTGCTAACGACCTATTCATACTAGTATAAGGCTCAGGAAAATCTAGGGATCATGCAACTAAGGTTTCAAACAATTCCTAAACCTAATGCACAATTATTCGAGACATATATAGATGACATAATTTGAAATAATAGGATGTGTACCGGGGCTTGCCTTGAGTCTGCTGCTCAACACTCGGGTCCACTGGGCCTTGAGCCTGGTTCTTTCGCCTTTCCTCCTGGTGGGCTTGCTCTAGCGGCTCCGGTGGCTCCGCAACCACCTCGTACACAATTTCCTCCGCCGCGACTGCTACACGTATGCATATACATATGACACGAGAGAATGCATGCATGATTTATAAAATTTACAAGTAACCAATAACCAAATGAATTTCTATCTATTTTCACTAACAAACCCTGATTTAACTCACTCAGCCCTGCTAGCACCGGTCAGACCGGTATACCAAACCGGTCAGACCGGTCTGGCCTGTGTGCGACTCAAGACCAAAAATCCGGAGTATCCGGACACCTACTCGGAGTATCCGGACTCCCAAGTCCGGAGTTTCCGGGCCTAAACCCGGAATGTCTAAACCACCACAAACCCGGAGTATCCGAACCAATGACCGGACTGTTCGGACCCCTACCGGTCAGACCGGTCCCTCCGACCGATCAGACCGGTTCTACTCAGACCAAAACCTAGGATTCCTTGGCGCGGCGAAAATCGCCCACAAGTCCTTAAACCCTTCTAGGTACTAGTTCAGGGATACATTTAGACATTGTTGACCAGAGGAAATCACCTAAGATCATCTAGAAAAGGAGATCGACCATCACGAGCCTTCATACCTTGAGTGAGTTCCTCCTTGCACGAAGATCTCGAATCCCAGGCATCCGAGGAAGGGAATCGTGGAGAAGAAGCTCCCCCACGCCGGTTTGATCCTTCCTTGGCCTTGGAATCAAAGGGAGTGGGAGGTTTTGGGCTCTAGGGTTTGGGGGAGAACATGAGAGGGGGAGAGCTCGAGCAGGCGTGCTCAGCTCGCTGAGGGAGAAGTGAGTTGGTGGGGAGGGAGAGAGAGTAGTTTAAATGATGTGGGTCCGAAACCCACAAAACAGATTCAACCGGTCTGACCGGTCGCCCCGACCGGTCAGACCGGTCCGGCCCAGGCTGGCAGAAGTAGTTTTGATTTGTGGGTCTGTCGCGTAAGTTTAAATCTAATGACCATGATTAAGTTAACTACAGAGGATTAACACATGTGGTGTTACAGAACCGTATATCTATCTGAGCCGTGATTTCTGTTGTCTTGTTCTTCTCAGGAGAGGGCGTTAAGGGAGAAGTCTGGCCTGGCTCCTCTGCAAACTGATCAGCAATCTGCTTCCACTGTACGATTACATATCGACCCCTCCCATTTGAATCGATGTATCTGGTTCTAGTCCACAAATTGCAGTTCCCAACTGAAGTGTTTCTTCTCCTATGTCCTTTTGGGAAGATGTCTGACGACGAAGATGATGATAAGCTGGGCAATCCAGATGGTGATATCGAAAATGAGAAACTGAGTCAGACTGTGGACAATCCTTTTGACAAACCTGGTGCACCCCGTTGCCGGCTTAGATCTGGTACATTGATATTTGCTTCACGTTTTTAGCTCGTGGTGTTCCATTCTGTCTGCCAGGCTCAGGATTTTGATTGTTACATTTTCAGATCATAGGAAAGAGAAATCGCTTGGGTTGCGCACACAGAATTTCGTGAAGCTCTTCCTCACAATGGAGGTGAGTAATTCTTAATATCTGTATTTCTGCCGGAAAATTCATGCCAGATCATTTCATCTATATGAATTCTATACTTGGAGCAGGTCAATACGGTCTCACTTGACGAAGCTGCTAAGCTGCTCCTAGGAGAAGGCCACGAGGAGACCAACATGAGAAGTTAGTACTTCGCACTCCATTTCTAAACATGCAGTACCACCACCAATGTGCTGTCTTCATTGAATCTGATTGAGAAGGTACACTTTCGATGCTTGCTAATGATTAAGTTGCAAGATTATGGTAGCAGCTGTTTCTAACTTCCATTCTTAAACTATGGATTCCAGATACAGCAAGGGGACTCGAGAAAGCCTGCATTCCGATGGTTGGGTAGGGCAGCGATACCAAATGCAGAAAATGCTGTCACAGTTGCTGTACCCCCACCAGGGAAGACTATCTAACAAAAGAGCATTTGGGACAGATATAACTAACATGGGCGTGCATAGAAGCAATCAAGATTCGAATATACAGAAGAAAGCGAAACTGGCACAGAGTGGTGGTGACATCTTGAAGAACTGCAAATCAGTTGTGCAGAGTCGGGCTTGGACAGGGTAAAAAGAGTGGTTTTGTTTATGGTCCTTTCCACCCTGCTGGTGCAAGGAAACATGAACTTGATGGTGGTAATAAACCTGGGCCAAGGGAGAGGGCTGAGGACTGGGAGAGCCTTTCTGCTGCATTTCGACCACAGTACCAGAACCAAGGTGTGTTCCATACTTCTTTGTGCTTGTTTTGTTCCCTCCACGAAACTAGAGTTCTTTTTTGCTTCTTAAGTATTAGAATCTTGTTTCCATCTAGTTCATTTTGTTTAGTCTAGACTGATATAACTAACATTGGCGTGCATAGAAGCAATCAAGATTCGAATAAGTAGCGGTGTGAATTGGTGGTGCCCTAAGGCCAATCTCAATGGGAGAGTTATAGGAGTGTTACGACCATTAAATTTGCTGACATGACAGAGTCATTATTATGAAGAGAGGAGGGGGAGAATGTGGGAACCTCTGGTTCGGTTAATAACTGTGCAATGACACTCCCCACTCAAACTGGCCTACCACTCACCACCGAGGCACTGACCCTCTTTAGTTTAATTACACCAATTCGCAACCCCCCCCCCCTATAGCATGTCTCTGTAGCTGTAATTTTATATAATTATTAGGCATTTGAACAAGCTAATAATAGCATCTGATGGTCTTGACACAGAATCCTCTCTTTGGCTGTCTTGTCCCTAATAAACCAGAGGTCCCAGCAGGCTCCAGCCAAGACAACTAGTGTCACTTGCCAATAGTCCGTCATGACCATTTGACATTTTTACTTGTTAGCATGTTTATGCAAAATCTAACGTTAGAAGTCTGAAGTTGGACTGGAATAGTTGCTAGACATAGAATGCTCTCAGCTATATGTTACACTCAGAATTCTCCACATTTTTTTTTTCTGAATGCAGCCCTCGGTGATCTTTTTGCTCATTACGTCGAAGCGTGGAAGACGTGGTATTCTGAATTAGCTCAAGGCAGCAACATAATGCAACAACACTTCGACCAGTCTGCTGTTAACCATTTTTTGTAGGAAAGTTATAGGCTCAAGCACTGCAGTTGTTAGTGCACGCTTGAGAATTTGACCTGTACAATCTGTTAAAAGGTGGAGAAAACAAAGACATGACTTGGTGGCTTGGCCTAGGCTTCATTGTATTTACTCAATGCAGGATGTCTTTAGGCCATTTCAGGCAGAAAACGAGAGTGAAACACATCGTTATTACCTCACCTCTGGGTTCTCTTTTGTCCATTTTTGCTGTTTATGACTTTATGTGCTTACCTTTGTGGGTTCTAAAACTTTCTAACTTTCTGTCACCAATTGTGCTGCTGAAACTTCTAAGAATGCGGTATATCTTGCACATATCTGTCGGGATAGGCGATTGTACTCAAATTCCAATTCTGATACAATTACACATACTATATGATTTTTTTTGGTTGTGATCTTAATTCACTTGCCACAGTTCAGATGTTACAAAGTACAAAACAAAGAAACTCTCCTGGATTGGCCTGTGTCCAGATGATGCAAAGACAGCCGATCCAATCGTCTTGCCTGAATGAACTCAATTCCCAGGTTACCTGAAACCCTTGCCTATATTGTCTACTATACATTACTGCCTGAAAGCGATTGATGCTGACCAGTTCATGCAAAAAGATGAGGTTTATAATTTTGCATAAATAGATCTGAACAAAATAGTGCTTTGCCCAATCACTATCATGCGCTAAGATGCTTTGACCCAGCCAGCGCTGGAAAAATGCTACGAAAAGGATGGTTGATGTGGACAAATTGTTCCGAGTGATTGGCCCCTCGCCGTTGCTTGGGTTGTCCAATTTAAATGTTTAGTTGGCTACTTGGCTTTGCTTTGGTTGCCTAATAATTTAACCAAATATTCCCCAACGTCATCGAAAGCAACACTATATCCAACAACCTATTCATCATAATTACTTCGATTATGGAAGTCATCCCAACTACAAAGCTTTTCCCTTGGCTAAGATATAACTCCAACTTTGAGCATACCACTTCGGCAATATCAAGCTCAACTGCTTTGGCCCTAAGTAAACTTCAGATCTTGGCGAATTAAGAAAGTTATAATCTGTCTGCAGCCGCTTGCCTGCATGTGTTATTTGTTTGCCATGACAATTTGTTTTTTAAAAAAAAACTGCTAAGACAAATGGGTATATTGTCGGGATCCAATCATAATTCTGCCAGCCAAGCAATATTTTATAATCGTCCAATTAGTGGGAGATCAGGAACCAAACGAAAATGATATTAAAAGGCTCATCAGATGCGCTTGTTCTTTTCAAATAAAATCCTGTTGTCAATTGTCTTCTGATCAATTTTCAACCATACTACTCGTATTGCAAATCTCATCAGAGTTTATTATTCAGCCAAACTCGCGGAACCAATTAAATTACAGCATCGCGCACGTCTGCACGGGAGCAATCTGCGGTCTGCGGTCTGCGGTCTGCGCCGCCAGCCCGCCAAGCCCAGCAGCTGCAGGCCGAACAAATGCCAACCAGCCCCCGTTCATAAAAACGCAACAACTCTTCCACGAATAAAATCTCTCGTCTATCTCCTTCCTCCTCCCTCCCTTCCCCACCCACCCATCCACCTCGCCGCGCCGCCTCCACCCCGAAACCCTAGCGGATCGTCGCCATGGCCGCGGCCGCGCTCCTCCGCCGCCTCCCCGCCGCGCGGGCCCCGGCCACGGCCTTCATGGCGGCGCGACCGATCTCCGACTCCACGGCCGCGCTCACCATCGAGACGTCCGTCCCCTTCACCTCCCACCTCGTCGACCCGCCCTCCCGCGACGTGACCACCACCCCCGCCGAGCTCATGACCTTCTTCCGCGACATGTCCGTCATGCGCCGCATGGAGATCGCCGCCGACTCCCTCTACAAGGCCAAGCTCATCCGCGGTTTCTGCCACCTCTACGACGGCCAGGAGGCCGTCGCCGTCGGCATGGAGGCGGCCATCACCCGCTCCGACTCCATCATCACCGCCTACCGCGACCACTGCATCTACCTCGCCCGCGGAGGGGATCTCGTCTCCGCCTTCGCCGAGCTCATGGGCCGCGAGGCCGGCTGCTCCCGCGGCAAGGGCGGATCCATGCATTTCTATAAGAAGGATGCCAATTTCTACGGTGGGCACGGCATCGTCGGCGCGCAGGTGCCCCTCGGATGCGGCCTCGCCTTCGCGCAGAAGTACAAGAAGGAGGACACCGCTACTTTCGCGCTCTATGGTGACGGTGCGGCTAACCAGGGACAGCTCTTTGAGGCGCTCAACATTTCGGCCCTTTGGAAGCTGCCTGCCATATTGGTTTGCGAGAACAACCATTGTGAGTTCGTGCATCAATTCTGAGAATCGGGGTACATCGTGACAAATTTGATTGTTCGTCTGGTGTGAACTGATATGGTTTTGATTTCTGTTGTGTAGATGGTATGGGAACAGCGGAGTGGAGGGCAGCAAAGAGCCCTGCCTACTACAAGCGTGGTGACTATGTGCCTGGATTGAAGGTCATTCTGAATAATTTTTGTGTTTGTTCGTGTGATGAACTTGATTTCTGATTCGCTTGATTGATTATGGTCGTTTTTATATGGAGCACTGGACTCTATAGATTCTCTGCATGGTACCCTTTAGTTGCTGAAGTGGGTATTCCTTGATCAAAGGATACACCAGAGTTAGGATGGCATTTCTGCACATGCTAGTTGTTCCAGTCTCTTCAATTGTTTATTCTAACTACCTAACACCAATTTTAGTGTGACCTGAGTAAATATAGTTGTGGATGGAAGCTATATTGTTCCTTTTAAGTGTAAAAATGCGTTTTGTATCAATTTATATAATAACTATAAAATGTTGATGTATCGTGTATGCTTCCTCCTCTTCCCCCATTTTGACTGCTGCTCCGAGCCTCTGACTGTAGGGGGATAGCTCAAGCTAGGATTTCATGTTGATGTTACCTAGTTTTTGCTACTAACATAACTAAATTATATTCGGTGCAGGTTGATGGAATGGATGTTCTTGCTGTGAAGCAAGCCTGCAAATTCGCAAAGGAGCATGCTGTTGCCAATGGTCCAATTGTGAGTACTATGAATCTTTGCTGCTTTCTGTTATTTGGATTTTGGATGCACAACTTGTAGAACTGTTAGGGGTTTCGGCTTAGGCTTGGCTGTTTTGATGTTGCTAGTTATTTGACATATTTTAGTTAAATTCACATGAAGAACTCGTGTTGTTAGACCATAATTAACTCAGTAGCCCTGCATCCACGTTTGTTGTGCTTGGAAAACATAATGTTTATACATAATGCAGTGTATACAGTATCTTTTCAAAGGTACCCACTCACTAATTATTTTTTAATGATATCGGAAAAATTATTTGCAATACCCAATACTCCAGCTAATTTATAGTTCAGTGCTACTGGGCTTTGCTATTATTGAATCTTCGCTCACGTTTGTCTATGTACGGCAACAATTCCAACAATGCAGGGTTTCTTTAAAAAATTATACTAAAGAAATTATATGCAAATAAAACAACAATTTATGTAGGCCATGTTTCAAGTCATTTTACCTAACACATGAGTGTCATGATTTCTGATCAAAGCTGTTGTAGAATTGACCTTTGTTCACCTGTGAAATATGAAAATAACTCTATTGTGATGTTTGTGTTGTTGGCTTGTTGCCCTAGCTCCTAGGGGCTTGGCAAATCTATCCTGATTAGGTTGCCTAGTGCACGAGGCACTGATTTGCCTTGCGCCTAGAACTTTTGTTATGCTCACCTACAATGTGCTGCTCTGCTAGATAAGGTGCATTAAGTAGTTGATATAAGTGCATGTTCTCAAGTGTTGTTTATGATAAATTGCAGGCATTTTTGTGTGCTCATAATTATTTCATTTCACATGCTGAATGATGGTGTTACTAAAACGCCCTTATTTATGTATTTAGGTTCTTGAGATGGATACCTACAGGTACCATGGCCACTCTATGTCAGATCCTGGAAGCACTTACCGCAGCAGGGATGAGATTTCAGGTGTAAGACAGGTAAAGATATTTTGATCTTTCAATTTGGAATTGAAGTCATGCTATAGTGAATTTCAACTAACTGTGTTACAATATAATCAGGAGCGTGACCCAATTGAGAGGGTAAGAAAGTTGATCTATGCTCATGATCTGGCAACTCCTGCTGAGCTCAAGGTACAGGAATAAGGATATTTTTATAAGGGCAATAATAAATAGCAAAATGTTACTTCAATCGGTTCATGTTCTAGTTTTTAACATACTTATTATCTCAGGATATGGAGAAAGAAATCAGGAAACAAGTTGATGATGCCATTGCTAAAGCAAAGGTCCCATTGCATTCAGATACGCTTTTGTAGTTTTCTTGCTTCAAATTGTTTATGCTTACCACTGCATATGCTCTTGTCGATATCTACAGGAAAGTTCTATGCCCGGCGCTTCTGAGCTCTTCACAAATGTTTATAAGAAGGGCTTTGGTGTGGAGGTAAGTTGTTGTCAAATCTGTTTCATCTAGATACTTTTAACAAAAACTAATCTCATTTGAAGTGTGCATAACATAACACCTAACTTGCATTTGCAATGTCAACGGAGCCTTTTGTCCCAAGCAAGTTTGTGTAGGTTATAGCGCCAGCTTACATTTCTTAAAATTAGCTGCATTCACTTAAATATGTGAGCTGCGATGGCGTCTGGGCTGATATCTTCCTTGCTGTCCATGTGTTTGCACTAGTAGGTAGGGTATTTATAAGGTATAAGGAGTTGAATTTCTGCAGCCTGTATTTTCTAATGGTGCTTCTATAGTACTATGTTGAACTATTTAAGATGGGAGTTTCAATGGCTAAAGCTACATAATTGAAATGTTTTGCTGATAGTGTGTCTCTTTTGAGAACTCTAGTACTACAACTACCTCCAGCTACAAAATCTTGCTGTTTCTGACATAGGCATAGCCTTGAAATGCAACCTTGATCACCAATTTCGATTGTGTAATATTATTATGAATGTGCTTCGTGTCTCCATTATGAATATTTAAGATGTTCATAGTCAAAATTTTAAAAGTTTGGTTGAAGGTATGCGGTATGCCCATGTTTACAGTTTTTATGACCAGAAAGTGGTACTATTCGTCCCATTATATTAGTAGTGATTATTCTGTTTTTACAAGAAACTCAACAAGTGTGTGAACTGGTGGGTTTTGTTTAATCTGTTGATGCTATCATCATACTACTACAAATTGCACTTTTTGATCATATGGTGCCAGTTTTGACCTTGATTCTTTTTGTCTGTGCAGTCATTTGGGCCAGACAGGAAGGAGTTGAGAGCTTCCCTTCCATAGGCTGGCAACAAGATGGGGCATTAGCCGCAATATGATATGCTAGCCAGGAGAAATAAATATTGACGAAGAAGACACCTCAGGCATTGCTCGAATTTTTTGTTGGGAAAGGAACCTGTATAGAGATGCGTTGTCAGGAGGATCAGCTTCTTTGTTTTGCTTCATTTTTTTTCCGTTTTCTACAATTCAGTCTAACTGCTAATGGGTGGCTTCTTATTGAAGCTAGAAATTTGGCCCGCAAATTGGTCTGTTCCAATGAAAGTGAAACTCAGGTTGGGGATATAATTTGCTCACGTCTATCTTACGCTTGGGGCTAACTTGCCCAGCACTTAATTCTGTTCGGAAAAGATGTTCAATCAATTGCTTTACCTGCTGCGGTAACTTGCATGACAGTAGAGTGCGCTTTTGAATTTTTTTTTTGATCGGACCATAGAGCTTATTTGGTACTTGCTGTCGAAAACTGGCGGTGCGGAGACTCTGCAAATTGAGGACATGGTGGAAACGGCCCAGCTCGGGCTTGCTCATTATTGAGGCCCTTCGTTCAGTTGAAGTGGGCCTTTCGGACGATTTGTTTGGGGCTGAGTCGCTGAGATCTGAGATCTGCCACGTTTTTTTGTGTGGAAATCTATATATCTTCTAGAAGATTTTTTTTCTTATACACCTTCCATTATTTGAGATGCGTGCAACCCTAGTTGGATAGTTACGATTTACTGAGCGTACACTATCTAAGCACCAGAACCCCACGTGAGGAGCAGCGGACCGCAGCGTTACTTGAGCGCAGAGGTATGGGTGTGGACACGTGTCGCATCAAAGTGGGGGAGGCGGACTGAAAGCAAAAGGAATTCAAAACTTAAAATAAAAATTTCTCTTAAACTATATATCCGATTTAAAAACCGCTTGCACATTTATGTTAATTAGAATTAATGCAATAAAATGAGATCCAATAAGTTATTTTCAATTTGTTATCTTAACATTTCAACATTTTAGTATACTAGTTGAACATTTTTAATATACCATTTCAACATTTGTAACATTCAATTTCAACATATTTTTAGAAAATGTTGACTTTTTCCCCAAGTTGTTGAATGTGGTTTTTTAAATTGTTGAACTAGTTAGATGAAAATGTTGAATACCACATTATAAAAATTCGTGTAGGAAAACAAAGTGAAATATAAAAGAATACAACCCCTAGTTGCTCACAGAAGTGCAGTGCGGACCGTCTACTTTGTGGCTCTCTGTTGTGCACGAATGCGCACTACAGGCTTGTCTTTTGTATATTTTATTTCTAGTATCGAAGTGGGCTGTGCTTTCCAGGATACATGGGCCGCGACGGGCTTTGCGATACGAAGCTTATTGGTCTTCCGGAGCCCCCATTTGTGTGTGCGCCCAAGCCTGCACGGCCGAAACCGATTCGCTGCTCGGCCGTGGCAGGGGTGCATGCGATATTTTGCTTATGGTCGCACATGCGCGCCATACAAATCATCAGTAAGATCGAAATCTTCACGTGTTTGCACGTTAGTTAGGGAGGACACTTGAAAACGCAGCACGTAGAGTACGAAATACTGTACGAACCAGTTGAAGTACTCTGTAATTCTCAACCAATCCGATCCTTGTACGTAGAAAGTAGCCGTTGAGCCGTCGAAGCTTGCACGTACGCTAGAGAGCGCGAATCGTGAACACTTGCGCGATCCGAGGCTCTACCGCCTCTGGGATCAAACTCCAGGTCGTCGTCTTCGTCGCGCACCGCCTGGCGCGACCCGTTCAAAGTCCAGAGGCACACGCCGCCCCGCTGCATCTGCATCGCGATCAGCCGCGTACCGGCTCGCTCAACGGGATCAGCCCTCAGGTGTATGTACGTACACGACGCCGGTGTGCGGCCGTCGCTGTACTCGCGTCTCGGCCTCGGCCGCCTGACCGCTCACGCGCACGGGCCGGGAGCCGTCAGATGCGATACCTTTTCCACCGTTCCCCGACACCGACCGACCGCATCCCGTGCGCCGCCGTGCCTCCGGCGGCGGCACGCGTGTCTCGGCGGACACGCGCCAGCGCGACGCGTGCGGCGAGCGCGTCTGGCGCCGGTTGGCTCGTAACTTCGCATGAATGGGAGAGTGCTAGTGCTACTTCCGAACTACTATACTGCTGTCCCATGCGGCGCGGCGAACGGACTTGGCTGCTCGGGGACGAAACGAGCGACGGCTTCGCGGCAGCTAGCTGCCAGGTGCCGGCCTCGTAGGCAGTCAGCAGCACGACCCTCGCAGCGGCATGACGACACGCCGGCGTCACTACTGCGCGAGAGCCCCTCGGCGATTCGTGGCCCTACCAGGCTGCCACTACGAAGCAGAAGCACGCCAACGAACGGCGTCGGTGCAAAGGAGGAGGACCGCGCCGAGGCTCCTCTCCTGCGCTCGGGCACATTCTGAAGCCCTCCCTCCTGAGCAGCCAGCACAGCGCATCTGATGCGTAACCAAATCCAAATAGGCAAACACTTTGGCTGATAAGGAGAGACAGGGAAAAGGGCTAGCAATTCCTTGCCCCTCTCGTCAGCGACGAGCTTTTTGGCGCGCATCTGCCCTGTATTCCGTGCTTGCAGTACAAAAATTCCCATGAGAAATCTTTGCTGGCGCGTAAACCCACCACACGCATGCACGACTTGCAGTTCCAGGAGCAGAGGAGCTCCTCCCTGTCTGCCGACGGTCGCGCACGCGAAGCAGTCAATTGCTTGCACCGTTCCCACGAGACCGACGGACTCTGTTGGTTTTCTGGTCCAATCGGAGCAGAGGAGCGCGCAAGGGAAAGAACCTTCCAGGCACGGGCCACGGCCGCCCCCACGCGCACGCCGCCTCGCCTGTGTAGTCTGGACACATTTGGTGGCCTGGCCGCCTGGGGCTGGGGCCAGAAGAAACCCGGAATGTTCAACACGAGTACACGCCCCCCCCCCCCCCCCGGTGATGCACCAGTCACCCACGGCGCAGATCACGGTCAGGAACAGAAGATCCTTTCGATTGGTTGATCTGTTGATCTCAGGCTTGGTGCGACACGGCAGCCTCCTAATGCAGAGCCGCTTGTGCAGCTGCTGCGGTTTGATCTGGCTTCGTCCTCTTCCATTCTCGCCAAGCTTTGGATGCTTTCCTAGTCCGATCGCTGTGAGCGTCCGTATCTCGCTACGTGTTGAACTCTCTCAGGCCGACGCGGTCGCTGTCCGTGCCTGAAAGCCGAAACGACCGAGCCGTTCGCAAGTTTCTTTTTTTCCAAGATCCACCGTGTTCTCTCGTCAAGCAGCCCCGTCCTGGTTCCGGCAAAATTTTCTCGATGTTCTGCTGCTCGGGACGCACACCTGGTTCCGGCAAAAATTTCTCTTGCTTTCGCGTTAAGGCTTGGGTTTTGACTCCCAGCCGCGACCAGGGTTTTCCCATGGCCCCGTGCTCATCATGTCAAGGTCAGGTCGTTTTACTACCGGTTGCTGACGAAGCAGACGTCTCAGGCCAGCGGCCGAGCTGTCCGGCGACACCAGACTTCCCGTGCACCGCCTTTTTTCTCGAGTGGCAAATTGCAACTAAAAAAACTTGATTGATGAGACAGGGACGCTGGTGATCGATTAGTACGGGGAATAGGTACGATAACTTGCTGGTTTGAATCGGTAAACTGAAACTGAGGTCTATAATACTACAGCGGTGACAATGATACCGACGATGTGATGAGACGATGGGTACGGTGTGAGATTGTTTCCAATCCTGGTGACGGAGACAATCCCAGTTGCGTATTTTTTTTCATCACGACCGGTTCACAGCTTGACGCGCAGTGAGCAAGAGCAACTCTAGTAGGGGAGCAAATGAGTTTCTATATGAAAATTTAGTCGGTGGACATAAAAGATCAATCTCTAGCAGTGTGAGCAAATAAACTGCCATTTTGGTAGGTCTTCCAAATTTCTCACCCCCCAAATTTGGTGGCCCTCTATTTGGGCTGCCAATTGTTGGAAGCCCAATTTACTCAGGCTGCTGGAGTGGGGGTCTATATTTGAGTTAGTAAAATTTAGAAATGGGTTTCTAAATAAACATTTGCTCACTCAAATTTAGAAGTTCTACTGGAATTGCTCTAAGGACGGAGAAATTGGGAACCTGTTACTCCTCAGCACCGGGAAAGAAAATTGCTTACCTTCCGGTTATCGGAAGTCAAAATCAGCAACGAGACACCTCAAACTCAAAGCAAACCCGGCACCAACGACGACGTGCACACTGTTTTTGTGTTTGGCCGCACGACTGCTAATCTGTCACCGCAACGCACAGTGCACTGCAGAACGAAAGAAGGCTACTCAGATGACACCTTTTCGAGACGTAACACATCATCATCATACGAGCAAACAACCTTTTTTTAGTACAGGTAACTAAGTGATTAAGAGGCATATCCAGCGGCGGATCTAGGGGGGCTGGGGGCTCCAGCCCCTCTAACAGCAGTTAATTACACTTAAATCACTGCAGCAAGAGTCCCAAATCACCATTAAATCTTCACACAAATCAATATCTTCATTGTGTCAACCCCTTTGTCTTCCATCCTGCATCCGCCACTGGGCATATCCATTCACGGACACGAGCCATTACCGGCAAAGCAAAAACCGGGTGCGGTTAGCTTATCCCTTGTCAGGCTCGTCATCATGCACAAAGCAATGGACGACGTGGTTACTGCGAGGCGCACGCAGCAAATTAAAGCTCCGACAGAGGGGCCGTTTAGTTCCCAAAAATTTTCATCTCCCCTTTAAACATATGTATGAAGCACTAAATGTAATTAAATAACAAAACTAATTACACAGTTTGGATGTACATGACGAGACAAATCTTTTAAGTCTAATTAGTGCATGATTAGTCATAAGTGCTACAGTAACCCACATGTGCTAATGATGCGGTCAAAGGCCTCAAAAGATTCGTCTCGCGATTTCCAAGTGAGTTCTGAAATTAGTTTTTTAATTACTGCCCGAAAAGCCCTCCCGACCCCAAAATTTTTTCTGTTTGGGAACTAAACGGGCTCAGAGACAACGTGAATCCCAGGGTTACAGGATAAAAAAATGCCACTGGTGGTGTTTAAACACACACACACAAATGCACAGAAAACAGAGGAGATGAATGAAGCATCTTTTTGTCTTAAAGAAATGCGAAAACGAATTGGAAGCCATGTGCCAGCCCTGTGCTTTCCCTCACCAACCGGCACGGAAAACCGATAAAAAAACGTGCAGCCCTGTCTCTCGGCGTCCCGAACTCGCGGTGCACGCCGTGCGCAGGGCACAGCAAAAGGGAAGAGAAGGCCGCTTTCGCCTCCCATTTTCGGAGGTGTGGCTCTTCGAAAATACAGTACCACGATAATTAATGCAGAAAAAAAGAAAGAATATTCGATACGTGTCGAATTTGAATTGTTTTGTCGATGATTTTGTTCCGGTGGTTTTAGTAGTAGCAAACGTTGTTACGCAGGCTGTCAGATTGCATGACGGAGAACTTGTTGTAAAATGTATTGAAATATTCTGATGGGCCACTTTAGGGCCGGATGAAATGAAAATTCAGGTGGGGGATTCTCTCCCCTCCCGGTGACCTTCAAAAAAAAAAGATTGCACGACGGATTGTGCACCAGCAAAAATGGAATGGAATGGCTTGGCAGCGACGTCAAGCTTTCACCGCGCCTCTTGCCGTGCGGTCCAAGGAGGTGTGAGATGCTGCTGCGGAGCTGCCTGCCTGCCTGCCGCTTGCGAGTCGCGGCTCGCAACCACACGCGACGACAAGGCCTTCGAGAGCCATATGGGACGCGTCGCCGAACAACTTTTCCACGTGCGTCGCGAGCCGAGCTGCAAAGCAAATGTGTGCCATGGAATGGTTCTCTTCGTCCTCGATGGTGAGGAGGAAGCATCTCTCTGAATTTTGGAATTTTCTCCCTGAAAAAAAAAGAAAGGTCTCTGAATTCCGAAATGCTCTGCTGGTTATGCGGCGCGATATGGTCCTTGCATTTCTGAGAACCAGCAAATTGGCTCGCCTAGAGAAGATACTATGCGTTCGTTTTTTTTAAAAAAAAAAGAGCACTCGGTATCTTCAATATTCTTTTTTTTTTGGAAAACATATCTTCACTATTCTAATGGTCAACCAATCAAACACCAACAACACAGTGTTCATACTGTTTTCCAGAAGCTTCTCGCCCATCACTACTACTTGCGAAGAATCGCAAAGCAGGGTGTTTTCACATTATTCCTGATCAGTGGCGCATCAAATGCAAAATGCCCTTCAACTCTGCATATTTCCATCTCTCCATCTTCATCATCAAGTCGGTCAGTATCCAAGTTTGATTCACATTTGTGCACGTTTGGTTAACACTTCAGCACGCTACCTCGGGGGAACGACCACGGAGGTGGAACCAAGCACATGGCGCCACGTTTAGGTTTTTTTTTTTAGAAACCGGGCTGTATTTATTATTATAAAATATTACATTTAAAGCTTAGGTCAGCCCACCGGGCCTGGGCGCAGCTAAAAGCGGTCACTGTTCGCTAGGCCCCGCAGCGTGCGCCGTCTCAGGCCCATCAGGACGCTGACCAGTTCCAGGTAATAAGCCGCGTGATCTCACCGATTGACCGACCGGAACCCATATAAATTTTCTTTCTATAAATATATAAATAATACTACTTGTATGCTTCCATTCCATTTCAAAAAAAATGTATGCTTCCAACAAAATGTCATAGTCGGAGATGTACATTTTTGTCGCACGTTACGAGTTGCGGCACCGGAACTCGGTAGTAGGTTTGTAGTATATTTCCAGCTAATAACTTGTCTTTTTTGGAAAGATTGCGTATAACATTATTGCATGGTATATGTATACGAAGAAAATATCGGGCATCATATCATTGAGCACATGCTGCTGAGCACTAACAGCTGCGAGGCAGCAAAACTGCACCGGAGGAAATAGCATGTCTCGATCTCCCCTTTTCTTTTTCAAGCAAATAAAGTTGACTTGCGGGCCGTTTTTATATAGCAAGTATTGAACTAAGATTAAGCGTAGCATTATTTGTCCAGCGTCATGCCAGCGGGATACAACTCAAAAAGCTTATCATACGTGTCTGAGTGCGTGCCACGTTGTGTATGAAGTAATATTGCTCCTGCCATGCAGCGTGAATCTTTAAATTTCCAGGGAGTCATGGTAATTGGTAATCTCCCTATCAAGGCTGACTGTTTGTAACGCACCCCAGGGTAATGGGCGATTAGTTACGGCGGCACAAAACAGAAATTTCAAAATACGCGGCTCCATTCGGTTCACCACCCACTGGATTAGTGGATCTCGGCGGGACGGTAACGTGCGCGGCCAATTTGAGCAGGACCTGGTCCGGCCTTAATTTGCTCCTTCAACTTTGAAATACAGTATCATTTAAAAAAACTAAAAAAAAACTTTGAAACCCACATGCCACAGGCTAGTTTACTCTAGATTTGCAGATGCCGCTTTGTGCATTCCTGCAGGTGCAGCAGGCAGAAATGTGCACATGCATTTGTTCATGATCGTTTCGCATTGGCCATCCAGCAGGCGTGAAAACGTTTTGAATTGCTTTACCGGATGATTCCAAACGAAACAAGGCGTCCACTTGGCAATTTGCCACAAACACGAACCACTGTCACGGGCTCGCTCATGTGCTAACCTAACCCGTGGCCGTTACCAGCGACCCTAGAATAAACCCCAGAAAGGAAAACTAATATACGTAGAGAAGAAGGGGGAAAAAAACTAAAAGAGGAAGAAGAGGACGACGAGGCGGAAGAAGAACAAGAACTAGAAGGACGCTGAAGCAAAGCAGGGTGGCGTACGTACGCGGTGTACGCGTCGCCGTACGTATTTGTACAGCTGGTCGCAGGCTGCCGCTGCGCTGATCTCATTTTAGCCCTAATTAAAAGGCCGTAATTAACCCTCCCTCCGATCTATGGGCGAACGCGTAGGCAAGCAAAGCAGCGGGGCCAGGCCAACGCAGCCGCACGTGGGGCCCACCGCTCCCACGCGTGCTTTATTGGTAACGCCACATATAAATGTCCCCGATAAAACGACTCCACCGATCGAGTCGAGCGCCCCCCCAGCTAGCCCAGGCCATCGATCCATCCATCCAGCCGGGGCCAGGGCCAGCGCCACCACCCCAACGAACGCGTACACCACCAACGACGCCGACCACTTCTAGGGAGGAGGACCCGACCGACCCGACCCCCGCGAGGGCGAGGGCGAGGGCGAGCGGCGAGCCGGGGGCCAAGGGGGGATTCCCCTCGTCGTCGTCGGCGGCGGCCATGGGCGCGGCCTCCGCGGCGATGTGGGCCGGGCTCGTGCTGGCGGCCTTGTTATTGGCGCAATCGGCGGCGGGGGCGCTGCCGAGGTTCGCCGAGGCGCCCGAGTACCGGAACGGGGAGGGGTGCCCGGCGCCGGTGGCGGGCGCGGGGGTGTGCGACCCGGGCCTGGTGCACATCGCCATGACGCTCGACGCGCACTACCTCCGGGGCTCCATGGCGGCCATCTACTCGCTGCTCAAGCACGCCTCCTGCCCGGAGTCGCTCTTCTTCCACTTCCTCGCCGCGGGGGGCGGCGGCGCGCCGCCGGTCGCCGACCTCCGGGCCGCCGTCGCCGCCTCCTTCCCCTCCCTGCGCTTCGAGATCTACCCGTTCCGCGCCGACGCGGTCGCCGGGCTCATCTCCGCCTCCGTGCGCGCCGCGCTCGAGGCGCCGCTCAACTACGCGCGGAACCACCTCGCCGACCTGCTCCCGCGCTGCGTGCCGCGCGCGATATACCTCGACTCCGACGTGCTCGCCGTCGACGACGTGCGCAGGCTCTGGGAGACGCGCCTGCCCGCCGCCGCGGTCGTCGCCGCGCCAGAGTACTGCCACGCCAACTTCTCCCGCTACTTCACCGAGGCCTTCTGGAACGACCCCGTCCTCGGCGCGCGGGTCTTCGCCGGCCGCCGCCGCGCGCCCTGCTACTTCAACACCGGGGTCATGGTCATCGACCTCCGGAGATGGCGCGTCGGCAACTACCGCCAGCGCATCGAGCGCTGGATGGAGATGCAGAAGGAGAAGAGAATCTACGAGCTTGGCTCCTTGCCCCCATTCTTGCTCGTATTCGCCGGCGAGATTGAGGCCGTCGACCACCGCTGGAACCAGCACGGCTTGGGCGGCGACAACGTGTTCGGCAGCTGCCGACCCCTCCACAACGGCCCCGTGAGCCTCATGCACTGGTCCGGGAAGGGCAAGCCATGGGACCGCCTCGACGCCGGCAAGCCTTGCCCGCTCGACCACACCTGGAAGTCGTATGACCTGTACATTGGAGAGAACGATTCATCAGCATCATGGCAGTCCCGGTCCTCCTTGTCATCATCGGCGGCATTGCCTGCTGGGGTGTTTTCTTGGTAGAAGAAGCTCAAGACATACACAATAATTCATTGGTTTGAGGGTGCCGTGGTTCTTGGCTGGTAATGGAATTGCCTTGCAATGCATTGCCACTGGCCACCACCACGGCTGCTGCTGCTGCAAGCGAGCTGCCGCCTTCGGCTGTACAGGACAGTGAGGGGAGGGGCGGTATACACATTGCGGCGGCAAGGGGATGAAGACAGTGAATAGAGGGAGAGCAAATTCTTGTTCATTTGCACTACGATTCAGATTGATTCGTTAGGCTGTGATTGGTGGTGACTATCAGGGGTGGGAAGGAATTACTTGATTGGTGGTGTACAATTCTTGGATAGGATAAACGTTTCAGTTTTTCTTTGGTCAGTTAGTTCAGAATTGTTTCATTTACATGTCTATTCAGTACACGCGTATAATATGGATTAAATTGATTTGAATCAAATTGAGTGGATCCTGTTCTTGTGCCTGTGCCGAGATCCTGTTATATTTGAGACATAGCCCATCATCCGAGAATGGCCTAATCTCCTGCTGTTACTATTTTCCTCGCTATATGTTGATCTAGGATTGGATGGTATAATAGCTGTTCCTTTTTTGCTTCTTATGCTCATCGAGGATGTGCCTAACCCATTGATGTGCTTGTCTTCCTTCCTTCATCAAGAATGGGCAAACATGTGACAGGTTCTGTAGTTTTGGTATTTGTTAGTAGTTTTACATTCTATTTGCTTCTTCAACCTCTTCACCTAATTGCAAGCATGTTTTCCTTGCCCATCTGTTTTGCTGTTGAGCTCCAAATGTTGCTTTCCTGTGTTCTGGAAGTCCCTGTTACTCTGGTGATTACTTGTTTGTTCTGGCTCGTGAGCTGGGGCCAATAGTGTTTCTTCAGTATTACACATTACCTGGAGCATCTGGAGTTCCGAGCATTAGGCTACGCGAGATCTTTACAGATGGATGTGCACCTAGAGGGCTGCAAACAATGGAGGAAAAGAACAACAATATTTCGGTTAGTTAGGATGAACTTTTTTATATCAGAAAGTGGAGGCGTAAGACGGGGACTTCTCAACAGACTCGTAATACAGTGCTAATGCTACTTGTAATCCCCCAACTAACGCCACCTAAATCTCCACAAAACCAGTGAGGCTGATAACCTCTCATTAAATTATCAGTCACGGGCCTCGGAATCTTTGAAAAACAGATATCTGGAGTGCATGCAGTAGGAAAGGAAACCATGCCCATTTGAAACCTGACGTAAAACATCAGTTCACAACGCTGAAGGCTCAATTATGTTCTGTGTCGATTGGGGAGGCTGAAAATGCAGCAGCTTACTGCTGAACAGGCATCTTCCATGTGCAAGGGCATCTCTCATGATAGCTTCCTGACCAGCTGTAGACTTTTGCAGCTGGACTGAACATATTGCTTTCAGTACAGACTACAGAACAATAAACTGTGATATCTAGTAGGATTCTGAAAAAAGCAAAACAAATCGCTCTCCTAAATATCATACTAGTCCCATGAACCGATGATATTCAGGGACAAACTCAGACCGCGGGGGCCCTGATCGGACGGCTCTGGAGCACGGTATCTGTTCCCCACATCGGTTGGCTACTAGACTACGCACAGCCGCCCAGGCTGGACGCCGGCGATGACCAGCTGGAGAGACGGAAACGCGAGGCAAGTGCAACTAATGATTGCCTGTATTCACATTTTTCTCTCTCTCTCAAAATCCATCACCTCCCTCTTGTGATTTGTGAAGTTGTGTGAGTGCGATGAACTCCATCCACCCACACCCGCTGCCGGTCATCAACCACCCTACGCCATCGTATTCAATTCCTTTCACATGCTTCATGCCCGTACGCCCTCCCATCCGGACAAGCGCACGAGTTCTTTTAGGCCGGCGCCATCGCCAATGATGGGCACGGCCCAACGACATCGGCCTGCGATCCTCAGAAGATCGCCGCCGTGGTTCATGCACATATCATTAGGCGAGGAGAGGCAGGCCACACCCTCCCTCCTGGAAGCTACCGGCTTCCCGCCACCATTATTGGCAGGGCAGGTCCGGTTGGTGCCGCCGCTGTGTCGGCTGGGCGGCCGGCCACCGATCCCTCACAGCCCGTGTCAACGAGGGCGCAACACCGAACGCGTTGGAAGCTTCGGAGCGGCGGGTCACGGTCATGGGTTGAGAAGACCGTGATGTGATCCGCCGGTGCGAGTTCTTTCAGGTTCACGGCGTGATGTGTTGGCCACTGTTAGGAATGGATCAATGGGAGATGGCATTTGGTGCTCGTTTGGAGAGTAGCATTTGTGCCGAACGGAAAAGTGTTTAGGCTACCCCAGGATTTTGTTAAGGAGATGATTGATCGTCGTTCATGTAGAGGGAGATGGATGGCAGCAGCAAATGGCGCCAAAGTATAGGGGGACAAGTAGCTTGAACTTTTCCCTTCGATGAAAAGTAGAGGACAGCACTTGGAAGCAAGTAATGATAGGAGCCAGCATAACAAACTCGATCAGGCACCTAAAAACCAACCACCGCGAGGCATCGATCGCGCAGCCGTGGCCACCGAAGCCCCCACTCGTTGTTATTCTAATGCCGAGGTCGACTTCAAGCAAGAACACCGTAACGGCAAGCATCGGCGACATTGACATCGAGTCCTGCTGACCAAGCCTTAGGCTCCTTCTCCTTGTCGAGTACAATGCTGATTGCCGAACGTCGAAATTTTTGATTAATTTTTATAAACAGTTTGAATCCCGCGTAAATTGGGGGGAAATTCCTGCATGGCGTACAATGGTTAATGGATTAAAGCATGGTGCATTCGTGCTTGTAACAGGCTAACAGCTCCCAACGACTTCTTCCCGTTCGTTGTCAATGTGACGATTAAGTAGCGCAAGAACAACGGATGGTGGGGCTATCTGTCCAACAATCCGAGTGTGAAAACCGTGGAATGTCTCTCAATGATTTGAGTTTGTCACTTGTGTTTTTGTTTGTGAGCTGGTTTGTTAAGCAACGAACAGGAATCTGACAGCGGGGTAGGTCACCTAAATGCGTGCAGGTAAGCTTACTCCCAGGGACGAAAGGAATATCACAGGCCCGGGTTAGTAGTACAGCACAGCCGCCGGCTGCCGGCCGTCCTCTGCTCGCATTCGGTGCACACCAACAGGCCTACTCCAAAGGAGACTGGGAGTGCAGGTTACTTGTCGTCAGTCTTCCATGGCACAGCGTGGATTTGGTGAGGTAGGTAGCGGCTGGTGTCATTGACACCTCGCTCGTTCTTGTCAAAACTCGGCGTGAGAAAGTTACTGTCCAAATTGCCTAGTTCATTAGCATTTCCTTGTCATCAGCATGGGCAAGGAAAGGAAAAATTACATAACATTCAAGAAAGTTCAGTTTGTCCAACAGATAACAGTTTGAATCGAGAGTGGAAATTTTTCCCAAGAGGGTACTGAAATGTGAAACTACCGGTGCCGGTTCATTGCTGCTGCTGCATCATGCTGCCGAAAATCCTGCAGGTGAGATCACAGAGAAGACAACGAGTAAATGGCAGAGCCCGAGCAAAGTATAGAGTCTAGTGAAGTAGTCTACTCCAAGGTATCAGATACTTGGGTAGAGGCCGGGGCACCCTTTGCTTGTCTCCTAAGCTTGTGGAACAGGCTCAGATGCAAAGCCTCGTTCCAAGACTGGTGCTTCTCCTCCACAACACACCAAACCCAAACTATTCGGGGAATAAATTCAGAGATAAGCACCACGCTAGGCACAATGGATCAGAAAGGATCGAGGCTTGGGAGGGTGAAACCCAGATGGAAAGGAAGCTAGCAAGCATCCCTCGATAACATGATAGAGCAGCAGATCCGAGACCAGCTGCACAGGCGTCGTTGTCGAAAAGAAAAGGGCGTTCTTTGCCTGCACGGCAAAAAGCACAGCCAGCATGGACAGAAATGCGAAAGGGATTCGGCGGGGGAGGGCCATCAGCGGGGGGCTTCGTTAGCATATGAATGATTTTTTTGGTCATTTGGAAAAGCTGCATGTCTTTTCCAGCTCTATCCAGTGGTCTCCACTCTCCAGTATCCAGTGAGCAAAATGTCCCATTTTATTTTTTTCATCCGGCCCATAGTCAGAAGATCAATCGTTACTTCAAACAGAACTGTGGCCCAGTTAGGCCACAGATGAATTGGGCTGGAGGACTGGACTTGCTGCGGTGAAAACTTTCAATAGCGATATGTGATTGGGATATGGATAATCATTTCGACTTTTTCTTGAAATTAGTAGTTTCTCTTTTTTTTTGAGATTTTGAAATTAGTAGTTTCTTAGTTTGTTGGCACGATCTGCTATGGATAAATACAGGGAGCGAAGGGAGTATTGACTAAATCGTGATCACGGTCTCGCTCGCAAAGCACTCCAATTATTAATGACTATTGACCTAATTTGCAAAGGCAAAAGAAAATAAAAAATGACAGGGTCAAGGACTCAAGGTCAAAAAGGTTGCTGGTTAAAGTAGTGACGGCTGACGGTAGTGTTGGAAAAACAAGCACCGTGTTGAAATATACGAGAATTTGATCCAATTTCTCACACTTAGTCCAGGTCAACAAAATGCTTGGAAAAAAAATGCGAAAGGAAGGTACCAGCCAGATAATTTGAGGTCCCATGGACAAAGGGCGCAGTATTCTTGTTTTCCAGTCCCTAGGAAAACCGTCCTTTAGTAGTTTATGACGAATTAAGTCATCAATATTTTTTGAAATAAAATAAGTCATCAATGTTCAACAACCAGCTACTAGTACGTAGTACTAGGCAACTGCTTCACCGGATTGTCCAAGGAAGCCAAGGCAACGAACTAGTCATGGGCCATCGACGAGCTGCTAGTACCATTTTCTGCTGACGAGTGCGTGCACGCGTGTGGAGTAATCGAAGAAACAGTCTTTTGCTCGCGTCGTTGCGTCGGGCTTTTTTTTCATTTTTATATTTTAAAAAACAAAATTTCAAAAATATATCGAATAGGAAAAATTTTAAAAATGGGTGCCTGTCGCCCCCCTAATGGGCGACCGGGTGACTGTCGCCCATCCAGTTGGCGACATGATTTAAATGTAAAAAAGTTTACATATTTACATTTAGGTCCTGACGCCCAGGGCGTATTAAACAGTAAGTTTATAAAATTGATATAAAATTGTAAAAAAATCAGAAAAATACAAACTCAACTGTTATGGATTCTATGAAATAAGATCTACAATTTTTGTTCATAAAGTTTTTCATTTGATCAATGTATCTAAATCAAGAAAAATAGTTCTTGTACCTAGAAAAATCTGAAATAATTCATTTGGTTTAGTTGTGCTTATCTAAAATTTACCAAACTTTTTTTTATAGCTCTTAGGAAATAAAATAATAGTAATGTAAAAGTTATGGCTTCTAATACTCAGTATAGCAGCATGGATAAATAACACATTTAAACTAGACATATTGTAAGATCTAATTTAAAAACTTATTCTAGAAATGTTTTCTGGGCCTACCAATTTTGTACAAGCCTATGCTCACCATATGCAACACTCTGGACAAAGATGACATGCATCCAAAGAATGGATATTGAGATTTAAATAAAAGTGCATTAAATTGGTATTTAAAATAGAGCAAGATACATTAATCAAATGAAAAACTTTATGTAACAAAAGTTGTAGATATTGTTTCATAGAATCCATAACATTTGAGTTTGTATTTTTTTGATTTTTCTACGATTTTATATCGATTTTAAAAATTCACTATTTAATGCGCCCTGGGCGCCAGGACCTAAATGTAATTTTTTTTTACATTTAGGTTCTGTCGCCACCTGAATGGGCGACAGGCACCCATTAGGGGGGAAACAGGCACCCATTTTTGAAAATTTCCCTATTCGGCATATATTTTTGAAATTTTGTTTTTTTATATAAAAATAAAAAAACGCCGTCGCATCTGCAAGATAATACGGCCCATTTATTTCTGGTCGTGGCCCAAATTCAGTAAGTGAAATGTTCCCTTCAGCGCAGGGCTTGGGCCGGTTCTGATCTGGGCTCCTAAATTGCTAATCCAGCAACTAACTACGGTTTTCTGCTTCCACTGACCACTGCCGCATCTTCTGAAGACTGAAACATGACTGCATGAGCTTCGAGAAGACCCCATGTTTGGGCGCTATGGCTATTCCACACGCGGTTCCCCGGCGCAGGAAAGTTCTATACGTGCTTTCAGACTACCTGGCACTGGTACTTTGACAATAGAAATTTCGAAAATTGATATGCGATTCGTGAGAGATGGTCAGGATATCAAATCTCGAAAGGTTTACGAACCGGACGACATAAATTCTATGGTCTAAGGGGGTGTTTGGATCCAGTTGATATTTAGAAGTATTAAACGTAGATTACTGGTAAAATCCATTCTATAACCCCTAGGCTATTTTGCGACACGAATCTAATGAGTCTAATTAATCCATAATTTGTTACAGTGATACTACAGTAATCATTCACTAATTATAGATTACTATACCTCGCTAGATTCATCTCGCAAAATAGCATATGGATTATGGAAGTAGTTTTGTACATAAATTTTATTAAATACTTCTAAATAGTAAGATTCTCTAAGGCTATTTTTTTTAGCTCTTTGGATTCAAATGAGCTCTAAAGTCTAACTGCTCTGCACTTTGGTGGTGGAAACGAAAGGCTTCCCAGTTCCCACAAAAATGTCAGGTAGGACTGTCACCATTGTATTACAACTTACAAGCATGTGACTAAAGCCCAACCCAGCGGTCCATGCGTCACTCACAAATCGCTCTGATTGTTAAAGACTATTGGCCTAAATTCCAACGGCAAAAGAAAGCATCGAAAAAAAAAGGGCCAGTGTCAAAACGACGCTGCTGGCTAATGTTGGCAAGCAAACACCCATTTGGGCATTTCGCCAGGACCAGAGCGTATGCATGAGAATATTTCTCGCACACCGTCCAGGTCAACAAAGTCAACAAAGTGCTTGGGAAAATTGCTTCTGCAGGATAGGCAGATGGAATGACACGAACGCGGCTATTGTTGTTATACGAGACACGAGTGTTCTTTACTTCTTTTCTTCTTCATTTATTTATTTGTTTTTTTTTCAGGTGCTCAGGTAGCCAGGTCTAATTGGTTCGGTTTTCTGTCACTTTCGAAGGAACGGTAGCCTTTCCCATGAATGAGCATCCACATGGCATGATAAATTAGAAAGGACAAAATCTAGTCTAAGGCACGTCCTAGTGGCAACGAAAATTCGCGATCTGAAACTTCCATTTTTTTAATTGACAAAAAGAATTAAATTGAAGCAGGCTGATAATATGACGAGTAATTCAATGGGATTATTTGTGAACACAGTTTGCGGAGAACCATGTTGGTGAATATTACTAAATACTCGTCATAGCAAACTGGAAGTATGTTTTTTTTTTCATTTCGAAAAATAAATTAAGCATGGAAGAAAAATGGGCGCCAGAAATGGTTGACGAAAAATAAATAAATAAAAGAAAATATTTCTTTTTCAAGTCAACTCTAATGATGAGGAACATGATGAGCTTCGTCCTTCGTACGTATAGAACTAGAGAAGGTCTCCGCCTGTCTAAACTTACGATGTCCCTACATTATCTAAAATAAATTACGCATGTAATAAGAAAAAAGGGCGCCAGAAATGGTTTGACAAAAAATAAATAAAAGGCATCTTCCTAAATCCTAATCCAGGTCAACTCTAATTGAGTACATATACTAAGGGGCCAAGAACCGGCGCAACGCCGTGAATTCTGGCCCCACGTGGGCCCCGCAGAGCACTATTCACAGCGGGCCACATATGCACTGTTCACAAGTGGGACAAACATGCACTGTTTAGAACTGTTCACAAGTGAGCCGACACTGTTGAGTACTGTTTGTGAGGGGTTTTTTTTACCCATTCCGGTATAAGTCTGCCTTCTGTTTTTTTAAAGAAAAAACTTCCCAATATTTGCTTTCTAATATTTAAAACACCAGTTATCTAATATACACTTGAGACTTCCTAATATTTATAGCACCAGTTATCTAATATACACTTGAGACTAAAGTTCTAACAACATTTATTTATATGAACGATCCAGCATATAAAGGGGTAGCCTATGTGTTAATCATCAACTGAGAATTTTAGATCGTTAAAAATATTTACCATCTAACTAATTGATTGTACTAAACCAAACTTAAAAAAATATATCATAGCATCTTATCTGTACTATACGATCTCATAAGTCCATGATGTCCATAAAAGACAATAATAACTATCGTTACACACTACAAGTCTATTGTAAAATAAAAAAATATACATTTTTATACAAAAAAAATAATTTCGTATTTCACAGTAATATATTTTTTTATATAATTTAAAACATCGTATGATCCTCTTTCGAAAACATTAAAAAAATATTACTTTGAGTTAGCAATTTCCTATACGGGCGCGCATAGCGCGCCTACCAAACTAGTAATATGAAACATGAAGGAGTTTCGTATGCAACTAGAAGGTCTACTGTGTAGGAAAAAGTACGATGCCCCTACATTATCTATAATACATTTTAAAAAAGTACCATCTTCTTATGTGAAAGAATGGAAGACGATCAGGATCAAAAATTGAACTGTTAATAATGTTTCCGATCCATTATATTGAGTCAAGTTCTCTCCAAAGTTACCCAGTTATCACCTACTCCTACACCGCAATAGTACGTGCGTTTTCCAATGGTTCGATCAAATCCTACGCCGTATCTCGACGATACCATAGCTTTTCTTCCTGTCCTCAACGATTTACAGTCAATTCAACAACAAAAAAAGCCATGCATCACCTATGCACACTTAATACTTGGGAATTTGGGATTATTTGCATGGTGAGTACTGCAAGTGTAAGACTAGTTTGGTATAGTGTTGTGCCCACCTGTGGATGCCATAATTGTTCCAGTTAAAACCTGCAATTGCTATGAAGAACCGAGGCTTACGATAACGGATGGTCGAGTGCACGACTCATTTAAGAAATAAGTAGAGTTACTGCACGAAATTAAAGAAAGGAAAACAAAACTGTTTTCATGTGCGTCATCTGAGTTGAGGCTGGTCAGCGGCACTCACCAGTTAGCAACCCCCTTAGAAATAAACGCAGGAGATCGGGTAGTTGTCTTCTTGACGAAACAAATCGTCTGCTTAGGAAAACATTTGTCTCGTCAGATCGCGAACCAGTCATGCGTGCGCGATGGAGCCAGTATCCTCCTCCTCTCTCTCTCTCTCTCTCTCTCTCTCTCGATGAGAGTGAGGTAATCGAGGATGCGGTCTTTGGCTACGACGACCCTCTCCGACGGAGTGGTAGAAGGAGTCCTCGCACGCAGCCAAGCACCTACAGGCCGCAGCTACAAAATGTACGCGATCGTTTTGGTCGCGACACGAGATGGTACGGTACGCACGCACGCGGGCTGGGCAGGCAAGGCGCAGCACGTTACGACGTCAGCACACGAGCAACTCGCCGAGCTACTGAACGCGAGCGACGCCAAAGGACGTCGGGCCAATTGGTTCGGCCAGTCCGGCGGCACTCCGGAGGTCGTGGGTTCGATCTCTGGAAGGGGCGAATTTCCGACTCCGGTTAAAAAAACTCCTCACCTGCCTCATGTCCAAAGCACTGTGGAGCCCGGCCTAACTCACAAGGCGACAGGCCCCCGTGTATGGGTGGGGCAGGGGTTCGGGGGTTTTCTTGACCTGCTATGAGAAAATCATTCTACCTCTCAAAACAATGCCGTGCGGCGGTCTACAGCTAAGTGTTTACTGAACGCGAGCGACAGCCATCAGCTCTCCGGCGTGACGACCACCTAATCCACTGACCTCTGCCTGCGTCGATGATCCTCATGTCAGTGGAATGGAAGTTAACGCCGGTGGCAGCATGCACCAGACCAGCTGCAGCCGCCGTGGCGTTTTGGACGCGGCGAGCGCTCCCGGGCCGGCAGGCGATCGAGCACCAGCTCATTGGTGCTGGCGGCCGAATCCAACGACGCGGCCTGGGGACTCCCGCCCCGCCGGCGCCGTCCACCGGCCATGTGCGCCCGAACCAAATCCACTGGCAGTTCAGTTCATCAGGAAATGGAATTGCTGCAGCCAGCACTCACTCGATCCACACATCATCAGCAATGAAAAAGCGCCGTTGGGCGAACGCGCAATCTGCCGCTCCCGACCAAAAACTAATCCCGGCAACTTTCTTTTTTTTTTAAAATATTTTTTAACAATTATCATCCCATCAACTTTTGAGAAGTGAGAAGAAAGCGCCGTGCGCTGAGTGGTGTCGGCTGTCGCTGTACAGATCGGAGCCTTTCACGTTTCACTTTCACCCCCGTGCCGGGCGGAAGCAGTGCCACTACCACACGACTTGCCGGATTTTTCACTCGGAACGCGACGCTTTGGAGCCGTCAGCCGTGACTCGGACTTCCACATCCGGAGACGCCGTAGAGGATTTCCCGTTCAAATTCCAGAACTAGGAATCACCTTTCTGACCACCCGATCTGAAACCGACGCCCCGGATGGCATGGATCCCACCGTGTCAACCCCGCGTCCCAGCAGCCAACACCGAGCGCCCCGGCGGACCGCATGCAACGGCTCGGCAGCGACGCGGACGCGCGGCGGCGGCGGCCGGCCGGCCGCGTGGTTTCCGCCCTGGCTCCTTCCTCCTGGCCTCCCTCCGCAGCAGCTCATTCCTCCTCCTCTGCCAGTGCCAGGGACCAAGGCCGCGAGCCCGCGACGCGTCTTGGCTTCGGCTTTCCACGCCGACCCACCCACGAACTTGCCTCGCCACGCCATCGTCCCGTCTCGTGTCGTCCCGCTCTCGTGCCGGCTCGGCCGGACCGAGTAAAAACAAGCACAAAACCCCCCACCCCACCCCCGAACCCGACCAAGTCAACACACGCCGCACGCAACCCGACCCGACCCAACCCAACCCAACAGCAACGTAGCCGGCGGCAGCAAGTCAATAACGCCCACCTCGTTCTCACATCCCGCCCCCGTCAAATTTCCATTCCCCCTCCCCCCACACCCTACCTCCACCTCATCGCGGCGATGGCTCCGCGTCCGCGCCCGCTCCTCCTCCACCTCCTCCTCCTCCTCGCCGCCCTCGCCCCGTTGGCCGCCGCTCAGACGCAGCGGAACATCCTGACGACCTTCCCCTCCGTCCGCACGCCGGCCTTCGCCACCCCGCCGCCGGCGATCGTACCCCCGTCCGCGCCCCCCACGACCGCGCCGCCCTCCGTCCCGGGGTCGTCGCCGCCGGCGGCTTCGTCGTCCGTGAAGCGCAGCGACATCGCGGTGGCGGTGGTGAGCACGGCGCTGAGCAGCTTCGCGGTCTCGGGGGTCGCCTTCTTCCTCTTCCTCCGCCACGGGAGGAAGAAGGAGCTGACGCCCGCGGGCGGGAATGGGTACCCCGACGGGCGGCAGGAGGGCGCCTTCGCGGGGAAGCGCCCGGAGAGGGAGCCGCGGCGGCCGCCGCGGGGCGGGGGAGGGGGAGGGGCCGGCTTCGGCATGGTGGACGAGAACGGGCTCGACGCGATATACTGGAGGGAGTTCGAGAAGGACGGGGATGGCAGGGGCAGGAAGAGCTGGCGGCCGCCGCCCCGGCAGCAGCAGCAGCGGGTGGAGATGTGGCCGGAGCCCCAGCAGACGTCGTCGCCGCCGTCCCCGCCGCGCCGGTCCAGGAGGAACAAGATAGATCAGGAGCCGCTCATCCCGGTCGGCTCCCTGGACTCCGCGTCCGACGTGTCGCTGCGCCCGCCTAGCGCTGGCTCCAGCTCATCCTTCTCCGTGGCCGCCGCCGGGTCGTACGCCGTCAGCTCCGTGCCCCGCCCGTCTCCGCCGCCAGCCCACGCCGGCCCACCAAGCGCATCGCCGGGGCTGCCACCGCCGCCTGGAAGAGCAAGCCCGCCACCTGCTCCATCCATCGCTGCTGCCTCAGCCGCGTCGCCTCCCCCGCCACCGCCAAAACCAGCAGCCGCGTCGCCACCCCCGCCTCCGCCACCTAGGGGCCCATCTCCACCCCCACCCCCGCCGCCCAAGGGTGGCCCACCGCCGCCACCTCCGAAGGGCGGCCCGCCTCCACCACCACCGCCCAAAGGCCCATCCCCGCCGCCGCCGCCGCCGCCAGGAGGGAAGAAAGGAGGACCGCCTCCGCCACCTCCGAAGGGAGGCGCATCGGCGTCCTCCTCGAGGCCGCCGACAGCGCCGGGCATGCCCTCCGGGGCCGGGGAGCAGCAGGCGAAGCTGAAACCGCTGCATTGGGACAAGGTCAATGTGCAGGCCACCGACCACTCCATGGTGTGGGACAAGATCACCGCCGGCTCATTCAAGTAAGTCCCAGTCCCTCCTGAATTTTAACACCGGTTCTCATTTCAATTGCTATCTAGCATAGTACGGGCATTATACGATCGAAATAGGCATGATAATTCCGGAATTCGGTGCTTCATGAGCCACTGGGATCAGGAGGAACAGAGTACTGACTACTGAGGCATAGGAATGGTCGAATGGAGAGTACAAAGTACGCAGAGTGCAGTCAGGACCTGAATTTCTAGAGTTCAGGTGTGGGTATGGTTACCATGCGAGGCACTGCGAATTTTGGAAACGCATAAACCAAAGTTTCGTCAGCAGCATTTAGCGTTATGTTTTTCAATAGTACTATTGAAATCACAGACCCATCAAAGTTGCAGAGTAGTTTAGAGAAGTCACAGACCCATCAAAGTTGCATGAAAAAGAATCGTCCCAGAATATACAAAGAGAGAGGCAAAGAGTAAATTAGTGAAAGGCCTCTTCGCTAGCATTTTAGTGGGAGCACTGCACATTCCTCGATGGGATCGCAAACCCAAACCCTGGATGTCGCTTTTTCGGTGGACTGACGTCGCAGCATCCTTGATCGGATGCCCAAATCCAGGCTCTCTGGTGCCTTTTTGTGCGCGTATGTTCTAGTATCTGGAGTACTTTATATGCAAGCTGCGACAAAGACAGGTGGCGAGATTTGCTTTTTATATCAAGCGCGTTCTCTGTCGAACATGAGCTTGCTCATTAAGAAATGAGTAGTAGAATTGGTATAGGGGATTTCGTGGAACAAGTATGCGAGTTGGTGTAGTATGCATTTCATTGAACAAGTATGATCTTTTTAGTTGACATAATCAACTATTGCATAAATTCGCACACTAGCAGTACTATTCTCGCCTTCTATGATGTGTCTTTTAGGTACGAATTTATTTATTAAGATCAAGACTTTGTGGTCAAAATCATGGCCCGTGATTGGAAATGGGTCCCCTATATTAGGGGTGCAAATGGATGGCCCTTAGTGCACAATGGATGGAATCTCACTTTGAAATAGTACAAAATTTTGAACTAAGAAGGGTTGGAGATGCAACTAAAAATCACCTATTTGCACTCCAACGCTATATTGCTCCCCTAGTCCCATGAACTTAGTAGTCAGAATCATTGCTTCGACGAACTTACAAGGGATGTGCCCTAGTGGCCCAGTTAGAAAGCAATCATGGATTCATGGGAACCTAAAAAAGAGTGTGTGAACGCCTGTCCCGCTCCACCTTTGGCTTGAACTCGGTCAAGGTGGGCACCGAGTTTTGTCTCTGTCAGCTTGTCACCACAATACCGCATCCCTTTGCATGATTGGAGAATTCCACCTGGTGTCGCTATTAGTTACTGCAATTTTAACACGAGCAATTTCACATGGATTTGCTAGTATTATCTAGTGATCAGAAAAGTCATGCTTTTCCCAACATTCCCTTGTGATGGATCGAGGCCATTTCAAGTTTCTAACGGTGTTAATACTGGTGTGTTTTCAGCTTGGACGAAGGCATCATCGAGGCTCTGTTCGGCACTGCAGCTGCAAACCGCAAGCCGAAATCTGCAGATTCCAAGGACTCCGCTGAATCCTCGGCTGGCCTTGGGCGCTCAAACACGCCGGAACAAATATTCCTGCTCGAGCCCCGCAAATCGCACAACATTTCCATCATCCTGAAGTCCCTCACTGGGGGGCGGGATGAAATCATCGACGCCCTCCGCGATGGGCACGCAGAACTCAGCACTGAGGTCCTGGAGAAGCTATCTCGGCTCAACATCTCCAAGGAAGAAGAATCCACCATTCTGAAGTTCTCTGGGAATCCCGAGAGGCTCGCCCCAGCTGAGTTCTTCCTTCTGCGCCTCCTCCTTGACGTGCCCAACCCATTTGCTCGTGTCAATGCACTGCTTTTCAAGGTGAACTATGGCGCTGAGATTGCACAGCTCAAGCACTCGCTTCGGACCTTGGAATTAGCAAGCCAGGAGCTGAGGAACAAGGGTCTGTTCTTTAAGCTGCTCGAGGCTGTGCTCAAGGCAGGAAACAGGATGAATGCTGGAACAGCACGTGGCAACGCGCAGGCCTTCAACCTTACGGCGCTCCGCAAGCTCTCCGACGTGAAGAGCACTGATGGGAGCACCACGTTGCTGCACTTCGTCGTTGAGGAGGTCGTTCGCTCCGAGGGAAAGCGGCTTGCCATCAACCGCAACTACAGTCTCCGCCGCTCTGGCAGCCTCGCCAGGTCTGGCCACGAGGGCGGCAGTTCAGCAGCAGGCCAGGGCCCATCAAGGGAGGAGAGGCAAAATGAATACATGAACCTGGGGCTGCCAATTGTTGGAGGTCTCAGTACAGAGTTTGCCAACGTGAAGAGGGCGGCAATGGTGGACTACGATGCGGTTGTCAGCGAGTGCTCAATTTTGGGCAGCCGACTCACAGACATCAAGAAGCTTCTGGAGACCTGCACCGATGATGGATTCGCAAGAGGGTTGCGAGGATTTGTGAAGGCTGCAGAACAGGAGCTGAAGACACTGAGAGGAGAGCAAGAAAGAGTGCTTGAGCTGGTCCAGAAGACAACAGAGTACTACCATGCAGGCGCCACCAAGGACAGGAACGCGCATCCACTTCAGCTGTTCGTTGTGGTGAGGGATTTCTTGGGTATGGTTGATCAGGCATGTGTGGACATCAAGAGGAAATTGCAGCAGCAGAAGAAACCACCACCAACGACATCACAATCAATTACAGCTGCTGTGCCCGCGGCGGCATCGTCGACGGTAGCAGCGGTGACAAAGGAAGCAACCCATGCTAAATCAGAACCAGCTCAGAAACCACCGGAAGAGGAAGACAGCAAAAGGAAGAGGGTCATGCCAAGATTTCCAAACCTGCCAGCGCACTTCATGAAGGATAGTACAGATTCTGATTCAAGTAGCGACGAGGAATAGAATGGATAGGGAAGGTGTAAATGATGATTGTTTGCGTTGTTTTGAATTGGTTATTGTGGAGGTATAGGTTAGCTGCAGACTGTACATAAAGCAAAATTTTCATTAGTTATTTTGTCCATTTCTTTATACAAGATCCATATCGAGAGGAGTGTACAAAAATTGATGTGAAGATATCAATCGCTTGGAAAAATGATATCTTTGTTAATATCAGGTAATAACTCGCCATAGTACAACAAAGAATTTCCTACATATAACAAATGTAGAATAAGAGGGCAGAGAAGGGAACTCTGCGTTTGTAGGACTTACATGCTTCAGGCTTTCAACCGGCAAGCTCACTAATGGGTACTCGGTCCATGACGCTGCAAGCAATTTGTGCATTCTTTTGGAGAACTGGATCAATGTCTGGTAATTTCGGAATCTGGAAGATTAAGCAAAAGAGATATTGTTAATGGAAATGCTTATCATTAGAGTCTTGTGCTGGAAAAAATAAGCTGCTGTAAGTCTTGTTTTCCCCTATAAAAGGATCTGCACTCATAATATACCTGAGCTAGTAAGTCGATTGTGCGCCTGAGCAGACGGGCTAAATCTCCGTCATCCATTGCAGAGTCCATCATTATCTCCCTCCAGGTCAACCCTGAAGCCCAGGCTTCAACCATCCCAGCAAACTGGGCATCTATTTCGCAGGGTATCTATATTCAAAGGAACAAACAAATGAGAACAGTAGAAAGCCAAGGACAACAATTGGTTGAACAGCACTGGAAAATAGGGACATGATATGCCAGACCTTAACATTATGTCTATCCTGGAGATCGATGAGCGAGTTTCTCTGCTCTTCTAAATAGCTTATAACACCGGTGACAACAGAAGAAGGTTCGTATACATAACTACAAACAGTCATGAGTTAGCAGGACATCATTAGAAAGAGACCAAAAGGAGTTTTTACCAAAAAATAAATTCAACCATATGCAGCTAAAAATGCACTAAAGCCTACAGGAATTCCTTTCAATAAAGAGGAAAAACACGCTTATCTTTAATATTTTGACATCAAATTTCTCATATGGCAAGTTGTGTTTTGGAAATTGTTCTAAATCTTTCCGTATCTTCTCACGAGGAATAGATTTGCAAACAAAAGCTTGTAAAGACGTTGGCATGGGCATGTATATCACTTCTTTTTTTAGGGCCAGCGTAAATCACTACTTATTGGGGCTTGGTGGTGTATGGCAACTTTGAATAGACATGTCTAATTAGTAAAACAGCATGGTCGAGATGTCAATATCTTTGTTAGTGAAGTATTTCAATTGTTACAGTGGAAAGCATATATGACAGACAATGTGCTGGTCCACATTTTTAGAACACCTCGTGGGACAGACACCATTGATCTGTGTAGGAGAGAATAATTGTTGTATTCCTCCAAACCCTAGAAGGGTGGGATATATAGATCCTATAGATAGGCCTCTAGATGGGCCTCTATACATGGGCTCATATATACACCAGCACCCCCCCGCAGTCTGAATTACCGGAGCAGCGGTGTTCAAGACTGGACAACAAGAAAGCCAACACCCCCCCCGCAGTCTGAACTACCGGCGTAACGGTGTTCAAGACTGGACAAGAAGAGAGTACAAAGGGCAAATACCCCAGGAAGACGGCGTAGCCGGAAGTGGAGTGGCGAGTGTCCGGGCAGCCAGCCCAGTCAGCGTCGGTGTAGACCACCAGCTCAGAGGTGGGAGAGCGGTGAAGAACCAAGCCGAAGCCAACAATACCACGGATGTAGCGGAGGAGACGCTTCAGTGCAGCTAGGTGAGACTCCCGGAGATCATGCATGTGAAGACAGATCTGCTGAACGGCATAGGTGAGATCCGGCCGGGTGAAGTTCAGGTACTGCAAGGCACCGGCAAGGCTCCGGTAGGCAGTAGGATCAGCCACGAGATCACCCAGATCAGCAGACAGCTTCGCCTGAGTATCGACAGGAGTGGAGCATGGCTTGCAATCAGTCATCCCAGCCCGCTCTAGAATGTCGAGTGCATACTGCCGCTGGTGAAGGAACAGGTCAGACGGGCGAGTCTCAACAGTAACGCCTAAGAAGTGGTGGAGCTGACCAAGATCCTTCATAGCAAACTCCTGCTGCAGATAGGAGATGACGCGCTCAAGCAACTGCTGACTGGAGGCTGTGAGCATAATATCATCAACATAGAGCAGCAGGTAGGTTGTAAAGAGGGGTAAAGGTAGACCTAAACTGACGTAGGATGAGTCGGTTAAGAGACCTTGAGGATTGGAATATCTCTAAAGAGATAGCTTTGGATAGGAGCGCTTGGAGACTAGCTATCAATGTGCCTGAACCTTGAACTTATTTCTTTCGGGTTTCATCTCTAGCCTACCCCAACTTGCTTGGGAAAAAAGGCTATGTTGTTGTTGTTGTTGTTGTTGTAGAGCAGCAGGTAAGCAGTCTCATCTCCACGGCGGTAGATGAACAGAGAAGTGTCAGCCTTGGCCTCGGTGAATCCCAAAGTCAGCAAGAACGTGGCGAACCAAGAGTACCAAGCCCGAGGAGCCTGCTTCAGACCATAGAGGGACTTGTTGAGCCGGCAGACCATATCCGGACGACTCGAGTCCACAAATCCCGCTGGCTGAGAGCAGTACACTGTCTCTGACAGAGTGCCGTGAAGAAAGACATTCTTCACATCCAGCTGGTGCACAGGCCAGGAGCGAGAGAGCGCAAGCGAGAGGACCGTGCGCACCGTAGCGGGCTTCACCACTGGACTGAAGATCTAATCATAGTCCACACCAGGCCACTGAGTGAAACCCTGGAGAACCCAGCGAGCCTTGTAGCGCTCCAGTGTGCCGTCAGCCCGACGCTTATGCGTCCAGATCCACTTGCCGGTGACCACATTGCAACCAGACGGACGCGGTACGAGGTCCCACGTCTGGTTGGCAAGGAGAACCGCGTACTCCTTGTTGGTGGAGAGTCTCCGGAACGGACGGACACTACAACAGTAATGAGCAAGCACACAATTCAAATAGTGAATATTCTCTCTATTCAATGTCAGCACCGAGGAAGTAGCTGCACCTCGTCGGGTGGGAATTTGCTGTATGGGGCATGCCTCTGGCAATTTGGACATGTGCGAACCACATCGTGAGCGTCCGCCACCGCCGAGGGACAATAAAATCCTTCACGAAAAGCTTTGCCGACCAGGGCCCTCGTTGCGATGTGCGAAGAACACATCCCTGCATGTATCTCTTCAAGCAGCTGTTTGCCTTCTTCTCGTGAGATGCACTTTAGGAGTGGTGCGCAGACTCCCCCTCCGTCCGTTCCGGAGACACTCTCCACCAATACTCCTCTTCCATCGCGCGACGCCAGTGAGGATCCGCCAGGGCGTCGCGGACAGAGGAGGGTACCGGAGAGACCCGCGGCTCGCCCTCGGTGGCGGAGAGGGTCGCGGCCTGAGACGTCATCCGCTGAGTCACCATGGGATGGATATGCCGAGGATCCCGATGGCCCTCGGTGGCGGAGAGGGTCGCGGCCTGAGACGTCATCCGCTGAGTCACCATGGGATGGATATGCCGAGGATCCCGATGGATGACTGACGGGTGGTCCACCTCCGGCTCGACTCGAGAGCAAGTCGGCGGAGCCGGCGGCGGAGGAGCCTCCGGAGCCAGAGTCGGCGCCAGTGCCGGCGCCGAACGACGCCGGTACATCTGCACCGGCTCAGCATACCGCGGCGGCGCCGGTGTCGGCGCCGAGCGACGCTGGTACACCTGCACCGGCTGAGCGTACCGCGCAGGCGCAGGGGAAGGCACCGGGGCCGCGCGTGGCGCAGGAGGAGACACCGGGGCCGCGCGCGGTACGATCAGAGGTCCAGGGGCCGCGCTCGGCGCAGCAGGGATCACTGGGAACGGTGCCGGTGTACCGGGAAAACCTGCAGGGAAAGAGCAGACAGGAAAAGGTGGCTGAACCACTGGGTCAGTCGGAAACAGAGACTCCAGCTCGGGGTCAGGAGAAGGTGTGGAGGAGGTGGAGTAGGGGAAATCCGACTCGTCAAAGACGACGTGTCGGGAGATCAGGACGCGGCAAGAGGTGATGTCAAAGCATCGGTACCCCTTGTGGTCAGGGGAGTAACCAAGGAACACACAACGAGTCGAGCGGGGCGCCAGCTTGTGAGGAGCAGTGGCGGAGGTGTTAGGGTAACACGCACACCCGAAGATCCGCAGGTGGTCGTAGCGAGGAGGGGTACCGAAAAGAGCGTGGTGTGGAGTGGGAGCAGAAGCAGTGGACGGAAGACGGTTGAGGAAGTAGGTGGCGGTGTGGAGGCTCTCAGCCCAGAAGCGCGGGGGCAGAGAGGCCTGGATCAGAAGGGTGCGCACGACGTCGTTCGTCGTGCGAATCATCCGCTCAGCCTTGCCATTCTAAGGAGAGGTATACGGACAAGACATACGCAGCTGAACACCCCGAGAGAGGAAGAAAGAACGGGAGGTGGAGTTGTCGAACTCCCGCCCGTTGTCACACTGGACGGCCTTAACGGTGAGGCTGAACTGAGTGGACACCCAGGCAAAGAAGTGGAGGAGGGTGGGGAAGGTCTCAGACTAGGCGCGCAAAGGAAACGTCCAAGAGTAGTGCGAGAAGTCATCGACCACCACCAGATAGTACTTATAACCAGAAAGGCTAAGTACAGGAGAGGTCCACAGGTCACAGTGAACAAGATCAAATGCATGCGTCACACGCAAAGAATAAGAAGAAAAAGAGAGCCGAACATGACGACCGAGCTGGCACGCATGGCAGAGGGGCTCAGCAGGAGCCCTAATACCAGGAACATCGGCACTACGACTAAGCTGAGCCAGAACGTCGCGGCCAGAGTGACCAAGACGGCGGTGCCAGGTGGTGGAAGACGGCGTCGCGGCAAAAGCGGCAGACCAAGACGGCCAGGGCGAAGAAGAAGGCGAGAGTGGTGCAGCGGAAGAAGAAAGGCGCAGGGTGTAAAGGGGCCTCGTACTGTCACACCGGAGTAGCGGACGCTGGGAGGCCGAATCCTTTACAGTGAGGCCAGAAGAATCAAATTCGATGGAACAAGAATTGTCAGCTGTAAACTGACGAATGGAAATAAGGTTATGAACCATCGGATGAGTAACAAGGACATTGGGAAGACGAAAGGAGCTAGGAGCAGAACCCACGGCGGTGACAGGAAGGCAAGACCCGTCACCAACCATGATGGAAGGACAAGAGGGGTGTGGGGGTCGGACAGAAGAGAGGATACCGGCATGTGGGGTGGTGTGGAAGAAGGCACCCGAGTCGGCGATCCACTCGGTGCTAACCGGCGGCGTCCGCCCCATGGCGCTGAAGGACTGCGCGAACAGAGGAGCAGCAGCGGCAAGCATGGCTGCCGGTTGGGGCTGAGGACGAGGGGCCCCCCTGACCCTGAAACGGCCACATCGGGATGCGCCCTGGCCATGGGGCGCTGAAGGATGGCCAGGGCGTACCTCCAGGACCAGGAGCAGGAGTGGGAGCCGGAGTCGGGGTCAGAGTGCCCCGACGGCCTCCACCAGTACCACCAAAGGTAGCGCCGCCAGCACCACCACCACGTCCGCCCCGACGACGACGCCCGCGACCTCCCCACTCCCGGTCTGGCCGGTGAGAGGAGCACCAAGGAGGGGGTCGGTCCGGGATCCAGATCCAGAGGGCGGAGACTGGTGGGTCTTGACGGCAAGAAGGACCGCGGCGAGAGCAGCTTCGGCAGTAGCAGCGCCGGCGGCGATCGGCTGCCCGCTGAAGGCGGTGGCGGCGAACGGCGCGGCCGCGGGGGGCATCCCGAACGCATGCCACGCGGCGGCGAGGGAGGCAGCGGCCCGCGCTGGGTCCCTGGGCGCGACGGCGTGCACGGCGGCGAGGGAGGCGGCGGCCCGCGCGGCCTGCGCGACGTGCGCGGCGGCGGCCTGCGAGGCTGGGGCGGCGCCGGCGCCCTGGGGCGGCCATGCGCATGCGCCGGGGGCGCCCGTGCCAGTCGCGGCGGCGGCAGCGGCCTGGAAGGGCCACGCGCGCGAAGAGGCCGGGGCCAGAGGAGGGAGGGCCCCGCCAGCCGCGCCCGCGTGGGCAGCGGCGGCAGCAGTAGTGGTTGCGCCGGCCGTGGGAGCAGCAAAGGAGGCGGCGGCAGCCCCCTGGGGCCACGCCCCAGCGGCAGCAGAGGAGGGCGCGGCTGCCGCGCCCGTGGCAGGGGGCAGCCGCGTGGCAAGCAGCAGGCAGGCAGTAGCAGGGGGCGGTGGCAGCTGGGCCGGCCCAGGGGGCGGCGCGTGCGGCCCAGCCCCTTCCGCGCCCCCGGGCTCGTCCGCAGCGGCGACCCCTGCGGCCCCGCCCGCACCCCCGACCACGGCGCGCGGCAGCCGCGACAGCTGCGGCACCCGGGTCTGGCAGGGGAGCGAGGGCAGCGACAGGAGACCAGGTGAGGGCCGGAGCAGGGGAGGCGGCGGCGGCAGGGTCCGGGACCCCTTCGCCCGCTGCGCCCCCCGCGCGCGCGCCAGGAGCGGCGGCGGCAGGGCCAGGCAGGGGCCCGAGGGCGGCCGCGCCCCGACGGCCCCCGACGGCGGCAAGAGCAGCGGCTGCGGAGCCGGCGTCGGCGGCGGCGGATCGGAACAGAGAGGTCGCGGATCCAGCGTCGTGATGCCAGGCGCGCGAAGCAGAGGAAAGGGCGCCGCCGGCAGCAGAGGAAGGTGCGCCGCCTGCAGCAGAGGAGAGTGGAGGGAAGGAGGAGAGGGGAGGTGGCGCCGGCGGCCGGCCAGCCATGGCGGCGGCGGCGGCGGCGGCTGCTCGAGAGAGGAGAGAGGAAGAGAAAGGCTAAGCTGATACCATGTAGGAGAGAATAATGGTTGTATTCCTCCAAACCCTAAAAGGGTGAGATATATAGATCCTATACATGGACCTCTATACATGGGCTCACATATACACCAACAATCTGTATTATTAAATGCAAGCACATTTGAACCAGCTGGCTATAAAAAGGATATGAACTCAAGTGTGTAGATGTCAACATGATATATAACAGGAGGGTAAGCAAGCGAATAGAAGTGGTAAACAAAAGAGAAAAAAACACTGACCAGTTTTTTACCTGCTATTTTTCCAAGGACGAAGTTTGATCCCTTCGGACACTAAACTTCCACAAACTGCTGCCAATTGAGATGGCTTTAGATCCAAGAGGACCTTGTTCCTAAGAACCATAGCAAGCCATAGCTCGTTTTCTCCTCGTATAGCTGCTGCCGTCTCACCCAAAGGATAGATTACCTGAGTGTTGATATCTAATGCTCTAGCCTCTTGTATAACTTTGCTAATCTGGTAAATATTCATATAGAGAACCACAAATTAATATTCATAATGATGGCAAACATAAGGATATACCTAGCAAGATGAAAACCGTATATTAGTTATCTAAAACTATGAACACCCTAAGTGACCTGAGTATGTATGTGGAGATATGGTAGGAGCCATCAAATCTTAAGAATTATCAAGTGCCAGTTCTGTTGTGAGGATGTAAGTGAGCAAAGGCACCATTGGATGGGACCCAAATTTGGAATGATTGGTAGAAGGGGGAGGGAGGGGATTGGGGACACGTTCACCGGCAACAGCAGCTCATATGCCTAAAATTGTAGAGAGATATGATTAGGGTAAACACCACACACCCTAATGGGGGGGGGGGGAGGTTGACCTCATACATATATATAGCGAATATGGCTTGGAGTACAAGCAATACAATCATGTATGTATGGAAACTATACATGCTAGGCTATACATATCTAATACCCACCCGCATTAACAATATCAGGAAAAGACATGATAAGGAACTTGATGCATGGAAAAGGTAAAGGGCCAATTAGCTCAGCATTATAATATTCTACTACTACATCAAACAATTTGAAAATAACACTGAGTCAACTAAGAGATTCATGGGGAAAAAATATGAATATAGAAAAGATGTATGGTAACCTGGAGAAATTCTTTCCAACCAGTTGGTTCAATTTGTTTTATCCGTCGAGTCAAGCGTCTGGATCTAGCTTCCAAGCGCTCAATCTTTTCTTTTGTAAAGTTTCTCATGTCAATGATCTTTTGGAATTCTTTGAAGCCCTTAGTACTCTTGATTGTTTTCTTCAAGTGTGAAACCTTCCTCCTCTGTTGCTTGTAGCATTCTACTGCATCTTGATGTTCCAGGGAGAATCGTTCTACCTGTGAATGTTAATCAAAAGAAGTTAACGATTAAAAAAAGCTACTAAATTTGAAAGGACCTCCTAACTTCAGACATGATTATTTGAGTAATATTAACCAACATATACGGAGGAAACAGGATTGAGTCCAGATGAAACTCTCACAGAAAATTGCCATTATTCTGCAGATGACGAAATGGCATGTGGAAGCAGGAAATCATTCTTACCGAACTAATTTAAGTATGTCTACTGCGGAATGGGGACTGGTAAGTTGGAGACTAATAGAACATGGCTTATTTGATACTATTGATTGGTTTTTATATTACCAATAGATATAGGACTGCCAATGGTAAGGTACACTAGTCGTATGCTCCTATCCAAGGATCTACCATTACAATTTATTGCTAACCAACCTATAATAAGAAAGATGAAAACGGAAGACTTTTGCAGAAATCTTTTTACATAACAGGAAGTTAAACGTGGTGAAATTTCAAGAAAAATATGTATTGTTTCTTCTAGAAGGTACATGATGAAAATAAACATATTGGATCATCAACTCAGTGTATGTTTAGTCAAGTACTCTGCAACAATTTCCCAGAATAGTCAAGGAGCAAATGATAACCTCATCGTCTTCCGAAAGGCTATTAAGCACTGGAACATTGAGACTCCACGACCAAGTGTCTAGAGAACCATCTGTGCTTAACAAAGAACCATATTCTGATTTCGCAAGTTTATCCCACATCATCTCTTCACGCAAAAGGAGCTGCTTCAGGATTTCTCGAGGGAGCGTGCCCCCTTCAACAGAAGGGACAGCAGGAAGACCTGTCTTGTAGACAGTTTTTATCCATTTCTCTGTGAACAGATACCATGAATTATCTGAACTTAAAGCTACGTAGTAAGATGGCCAATAAAGTTGTTCCCCACTGTCAACTTTATGCTTGCCTATACCAAGTGAATCTTCTTCTTCCACCTGCAGTAAGTATATTTAGGTTCTCCTTCTGCAGTGCCTACACCAAAGTTTAAAAAGAATTTCCATACAAAGTTTTTTTAAAACAGTAGCTTACCATGTTCGCAATCTTTTGATCAGCAAATAATTTGAGGTTTCCAATAAATACAGCAGGGATAGTGTGCTGAATTGAATCCTTGTCCTTATACTGCAGACACATGAAAGGAAGATGGCCACTTTCAAATTCTTCCAGCCGATTTTTCCATGCAGCCATTCTCTCCAGTTCCATCCTTTTTTTCAGTTCATTTCTGATCTGCTTCTCTTCCTGAGGAACAGGGGTGTGTAGACCATTGGATGGATCAGTATATCATTAAGTTTGATAGATCAAAACAAATAAGCAACCAATATTACCTTTAGTCTCTTTTGTAAAAGGGAAATCTCAGCATAATCTTCCTCTGATAATTCTTCCCTGCATTTTCGGTCAATAGATTCATCGGTAATTTCTGAAGAGAGGTATTGTATTTCTTCCTGTATTCTTTCAATCTCTTCTTTGGCAGCAACCATTACATTGCTCCCAACATAATTCCCAAAGCTTTGCTCCACTAGCTTTCGAGCTTCTTCTAAAGTTCTTCCAGAGCGCTTGACCTTAAGATCATCTGATTCTTTCTGATTATGAGTAACTTTGGAACCCTGAACAACATATTCCAACCCCATTAGGTAAAGATCTGGAGAAAGCAGGAACATATGCATAAATATATACAAAAAAGGAAAGGAAAAATCATACAGCAAGGAGGTTCAAAACCATCCCATATGATGCAGTGAATTGTGAGACAAGTGGCTCAAGTCCAGCAAATATAATGTCACAACACTCTTCAGGTCCTTCATATGGAGTCTGAACAAGAACAGTATGCCCAATCGTATCAATCCCTCTCCTTCCAGCACGGCCTGCCATCTGGAATAGTTCATTTGGGGTTAAGAGCTGACGCCCGGCATCTATTCTTTTGCTGAGAGAAGAAATCACAGCTGTCCTCGCAGGCATGTTAATCCCTGCTGCAAGGGTTTCCGTTGCAAAAACTACTTTAACAAGGCCACGCTGAAATAATTCTTCAATGAATGATTTCCACAGTGGCAAGCAACCAGCATGATGGCCAGCAACTCCTCGCAAGAGTCCTTTTACAGCACTTTCTCGGACAGCATCAGGATATTGCATCTTGAATCTCCTGAGTTCCAGTTCAACTTCACTAGCCTCAGTGTCATGCAACAATCTGCAATCCTCAAGATACTCAACAGCTGCATCACACCCTCTTCTACTAAAAATAAACCAAATAGCTGGAAGCATGTCATTTTCCCAAAGTTGTGATAAAGTGTCGCGTATTAGTGGAACCTGCATTGCAAGGTACCAAGAAAATGGCATCAGTTAGGTATGCCACATTTTGGGTTGCACATCATCTAGAAAATAAATAGCAGTTCAATATGTGAGGAGCAAGTAACTGAAGATTAAGGGGATTTTAGTCCATACTTGGGAGCGGCGCATATTGCTGAGTTCATGCTTTGACAACCGAACCTGTTTTGATATGTCCAAAGGGCTTCTATTACCTTGCTCATTTTTATTTGTCCTAAGTCTCCTCTTTCCTTTCACATAATAGAACTCACTCTTTGGGGATGCCAAGTTTTGAAAGTTAGACATCCACAGTTTCCTGTATGGGTAGAATAAGAAAACACAGCTTAAAGTGTCCCCCCTTTTCAAATATGAATTTCACTAAGAAAGTTGTTGTATTGTATAGTACCAGAAAGGAAAAGAAATGCACCTGATATAATTCATATGCATTATTGTAAGAGAGAGGATAGGAGAGAATAGTGGCTTGTATTCCTCCAAACCCTAGAAGGGTGGGATTTATAGTTCCTATACATGGGCCTCTATACATGGGCTCAATATACTCCAACACCCCCCCCCCCCCCGCAGTTTGAACTACCGGCGCAGCGGTGTTCAAGACTGGACAACAAGAAAGCTAACACCCCCCGCAGTCTGAACTACCGACGCAGCGGTGTTCAAGACTGGACAAGAAGAGAGTACAAATAGAGTACAAAGGGCAAATACCCCCCCCCCCCCCGCAGCCACAACTAGCCACCGGCTACGTTGAGGCTGGATCGAAACTCCGAGAAGGTCGACGAGGGCAACCCCTTGGTGAAGATGTCAGCAAACTGGGAGGAAGTCGGGACATAGAGTACCCGAACATCGCCGATGGCAACTCTGTCGCGGACAAAGTGTAGGTTGATCTCCACGTGCTTCGTCCGCTGATGCTGGACGGGGTTGGTGGAGAGGTACACAGCGCTGACGTTGTCGCAGTAGACGAGCGTGCTCTTGGCTAGCGAGCTGTGAAGCTCCGCCAAGAGCTGTCGTAGCCAGGACGCCTCCGCCACGCCGTTAGCGACAGCCCGGTACTCCGCCTCGGCACTGGAGCGAGAGACAACCGGCTGCCGCTTGGACGACCATGAGACCAGATTCCCGCTCAGGAAGACGGCATAGCCAGAAGTGGAGCGACGAGTGTCCGGGCAGCCAGCCCAGTCAGCGTCGGTGTAGACCACCAGCTCAGCAGAGGACGAGCGGTGAAGTACCAGGCCGAGGTCCACAGTGCCATGGACGTACCGGAGGAGACGCTTCAGCGCAGCAAGGTGTGACTTCCGGGGATCATGCATATGGAGACAGACCTGCTGAACAGCGTAGGTGAGATCTGGCCTGGTGAAGGTGAGGTACTGCAAAGCGCCGGCCAGACTCCGGTAGGCAGTAGGATCATCCACCGGAGCACCCAGATCAGCAGACAGCTTCGCCTGAGTGTCGACTGGAGTGGAGCAGGGCTTGCAATCAGTCATCCCAGCCCGCTCCAGAATGTCGAGGGCGTACTGCCGTTGGTGAAGGAGAAGACCAGACGGGCAAGGCTCAACAGTGACGCCCAAGAAGTGGTGGAGCTGACCGAGATCCTTCATAGCGAACTCCCGCTGCAGAGAGGAGATGACACTCTGAAGCAGCTGCTGACTGGAAGCTGTGAGCACAATGTCGTCGACATATAGCAGCAGATAGGCAATCTCATCCCCACGGCGGTAGACGAAGAGAGACGTGTCAGACTTAGCCTCAGTGAACCCCAGTGTCAGCAAGAATATGACGAACCGAGAGTACCAAGCCCGAGGAGCCTGCTTCAGACCATAAAGAGACTTGTTCAGCCGGCAGACCATATCTGGACGACTGGAGTCCACAAATCCCGCTGGCTGAGAGCAGTAGACAGTCTCTGACAGAGTGCCGTGAAGAAACGCATTCTTCACGTCCAGCTGGTGCACAGGCCAAGAGCGCGATAGCGCAAGCGAGAGAACCGTGCGCACTGTAGCGGGCTTCACAACTGGACTGAAGGTCTCATCATAGTCCACACCAGGCCGCTGAGTGAACCCCCGGAGAATCCAACGAGCCTTGTAGCGCTCCAGTGTGCCGTCAGCCCGACGCTTATGCGTCCAGATCCACTTGCCAGTCACCACATTGCAACCAGACGGACGCGGCACGAGGTCCCACGTCTGGTTGGCAAGAAGAGTCGTGTACTCCTCTTCCATCGCGCGACGCCAGTGAGGATCCGCCAAGGCGTCGCGGACAGAGGAGGGTACCGGAGAGACCCGCGGCTCTCCCTCGGTGGCGGAGAGAGTCGCGGCCTGGGACGCCATCCGCCGAGTCACCATGGGATGGATATGCCGAGGATCCCGATAGATGACCGGCGGGTGGTACACCTCCGGCTCGGCTCGAGAGGGAGCCGGAGGTGGCGGCGGCGGTGACGGCTCCGGTGTCGGCGTCGCAGAAGCCTCCGAAGCAGGAGGCGGCGCCAGTGTCGACACCGAACGACGCCGGTACACCTGCACCGGCTCAGCGTACCGCTGCGGTGTCGGGGTCGGCGCCGAGCGACGCCGGTACACATGCACCGGCTGAGCGTATCACGCAGGTGCAGGTGAAGGCACCGGTGCCGCGCGTGGCGCAGCGGGTGACACCGGGTCCTTGCGCGGCACGACCGGAGGTCCAGGGACCGCGTGTGGCGCGACCGCGGGCACCGGGGCCGCGCTCGGCGCAGCAGAGATCACCGGAAACGATGCCGGCGTGCCGGGAAAACCTGCAGGAAAAGGACAGACAGGTAACGGTGGCTGAACCACCGGGTCAGTCGGAAACAGAGACTCCAGCTCGGGGTCAGGAGAAGGTGTAGAGGAGGTAGAGTAGGGGAAATCCGACTCGTCAAAGACGACGTGTCGGGAGATCAGGACGCGGCGAGAGGTGAGGTCAAAGCATCGGTACCCCTTGTGGTCAGGGGAGTAACCAAGGAACACACAACGTGTCGAGCGGGGCGCGAGCTTGTGAGGAGCAGTGGCGGCGGTGTTAGGGTAACAGGCACACCCGAAAACCCGAAGGTGGTCGTAGCGAGGAGGGGTACCGAAAAGAGCGTGGTGTGGAGTGGGAGCAGGAGAAGCAGTGGACGGAAGACGGTTGAGCAAGTAGGTGGCGGTGTGGAGGCTCTCAGCCCAGAAGTGCGGGGGCAGAGAAGACTGGATCAGAAGAGTGCGCACGACGTCGTTCGTCGTGCGAATCATCCGCTCAGCCTTGCCGTTCTGAGGAGAGGTATACGGACAAGACATACGCAGCTGAACACCCCGAGAGAGGAAGAAAGAACGGGAGATGGAGTTGTCGAACTCCCGCCCGTTGTCACACTAGACGGCCTTAACGGTGAGGCCGAACTGAGTGGACACCCAGGCAAAGAAGTGGAGGAGGGTGGAGAAGGTCTCAGACTTGGCGCGCAAAGGAAACGTCCAAGAGTAGTGCGAGAAGTCATCGACCACCACCAGATAGTACTTATAACCAGAAAGGCTAAGTACAGGAGAGGTCCACAGGTCACAGTGAACAAGGTCAAATGCATGCATCGCATGCGAAGAAGAAGGAAAAGGGAGTCGAACATGACGACCGAGCTGGCACGCATGGCAGAGGGGCTCAGCAGGAGCCCTAGTACCACGGACATCGGTGCTACGACTGAGCTGAGCTAGAACGTCGCGGCCAGGGTGACCAAGACGGCGGTGCCAGGTGGTGGAAGACGGCGTCGCGGCAAAAGCGGCAGACCAAGACGGCCAGGGCGAGGAAGAAGGCGAGAGTGGTGCAGCGGAAGGAGGAAATCGAAGGGTGTAAAGGGGCCACATGCTGTCACACCGGAGTAGCGGACGCCGGGAGGTCAAATTCTTTACAGTGAGGCCAGAAGAGTCAAACTCGATGGAACAAAAATTGTCAGCTGTAAACTGACGAATGAAAAAAAGGTTATGAACTATCTGAGGAGCAACAAGGACATTGGGAAGATGAAAGGAGCCAGGAGCAGAACCCACGGCAGTGACAGGAAGGCAAGACCCGTCACCAACCATGATATAAGAAGGACAAGAAGGGTGTGGGGGTCGGACAGAAGAGAGGATACCGACATGTGGGGTGGTGTGGAAGGAGGCACCCGAGTCGGCGATCCACTCGGTGCTGACCGGCGGCATCCGCCCCATGGCGCTGAAAGACTGCGCCAGTGCGGCCTGATCCCACCCCCCAGGCCAGGGCGGCTGCTGGCTGGGTGGAGCGGGCGGGGTCCAGAACGGCGCGAACAGGGGTGCAGCAGCGGCGAGCATGGCCGCGGCGTGCGCGGCGGGCACAATGGCCCGCGCGGCGGCGAGGGAGGCGGCGGCCCGCACAGCCTGCGCGGCGGGCGCGACGGCGGCCACAAAGGCGGCGGCGGCTGCCAGGTCTGCGGGCGCGACGGCCTTGGCCTGCGCGGCGGCGAGGGAGGCGGCAGCTGCGGTGGTGTGGCCCGCGCCCTGGAGCAGAGGAGGGGTGCCCGCGCCGTGCTGACCGGCGGCGGGCGGGGCACGCCAGGAGCTGGCGGCGGGCAGGGCACACCAGGTGCCGGCGGCCGGAGCAAATCCGGCGGGCAGGGCAGCGGCCGCAGCAAGGCCAGAAGCAGTAGCAGTTGCTGGCAGCGGGCCGGGAGGAGGTGGAGGTAGCCTGCCCGCGCTGGGCCCCGCGGCTGCAGCGGCATAGGGCAACACAGCCAGCCAGCCAGCGGCAGCAGTGGTGGCTGGCCCACCCGACGGGCGGCTGCAGGGGAGGGGCCGCCCCAACAGGCGGCTGCAGGGGAGGGGAGGAGGCGCCTGTGCCAGCCAGGGCGGCACTGGCAGCGCCCAGCAGGGGGGCCTGCAGCAGGGCCTGCTGGGCGGCGGGATTTGCTCCTGCGCCCGCGGCCTCCGCACCCCCTCCAGTCGTGGCGACGGCAGTAGCCAGGATGGCGGCCGGCAGGGGCCCCTGCAGCGGCGGCAGGCCCTGCCCGGGCGGCTGCAGTAGCTGGGTGCCCGCGGCGGCGCACCAGGCTGCAGCGGCGCCAGCAGAGGACGGCGCAGGCCATGGCGCAGGGGCTGAGGCTGCAGGCGCGGCGACCTGCTGTAACACCCCGGTGTTAATTTCGATGCTAATCGGGTGCTTAAACCGCTAATTACGGACTTAAGCTCATCGTTAGCGTTAATCGAGTTCGTGCGGTAAATATCATTTTAGCAGTATTCGATCGAGTTTTTGTCTCTGATCCGAGCTTCAAATCAAGTTGTGCCCAAAAACAAAGTTGTAGATCATCTTGTCCTCTACAACTTCTATTTTGGTCAAATTTCGGGTTTCAATGTGAAAATTTGAGTTTTGGGCGGTCAAACTTTGATCAATTTCAATTCAAACGAATTAAACCCGGTTACTGTGCTCTCCAGTGAACCGTACGCGCGCCCATGCCGTGAACCGCGTCGTCGCCGGCGACGCCACGCGTCGGCCGTCGACGATCCTCGCTCTCCGCGCGGGCGCATTCTATCCCTTCTCGAGGCCACGTTGCCCTTATCCAGTCCCGGTTCCGTCTCCGTTTTCCCCACCCCATCGTCTTCTTCCTTGGGCTCACGCCGAGCAAGCCGAGCAGAGCTCGCTGCCGGAGCTGCCCCGGCCAGACCTCACTGCCCCGCCTCGTTTCCTTGCGCTCAGTGCCGCGCGAGCTCGCCCCGAACCTCCTCCATCCATCCACGAGCGCGGCCGTGCCGTATCCCGACCGAATCGAGCCCGCGACCGCCGGCCACCATTGACAACCCCGTCGAGCTCCGCCCCCTCTCGTCGAGTTCCACTTTCCGGCCTCCCTTCGCTCAAATCGAGTCGCCGGTGAGCTTCTCCGCGCGCCCCTCTCCCTTCCCAACCCTATCCCCGCTCGATTCCGCGGCCGCCGGCGCTGGACCACCGCCGCGCCACCGTGGTCGCCATGGCGCCGCCGCTGCGCCCGCTGCGGGCTGCCTCCGCGCGGGTCCCAGCCGCGCGGCCGTGCGCCCCCGCTCCGCCGGACCCTACTGGCCGCGACGCGCCCCGCCCCTTCGCCGGTCAGCGCCGCCACCGGCGAGAACGCCGCCGCCGCAGCAAGCCGCCGCCGCCCCGCGTGCTTCCCGCCCCGCCTCGCATGCGCCCTTGCCGCCCCCCCCTCTCTCGCGCCCTGCTCGGCCGCGGGCCCCGCGCTGGCTCCGCGCGCGAGCCGCTGCGCTGCCCCGCTAGCCGGCCCATGGCCGCCGCGCGCGCGCAGCCGCGCCGCCGGCGTGAGCGGCCGGGCAAAACAGAGGAGCCGCCCGTCCCCTCTCTCTGTTCCACCGCCAAGTGGGGCCCACGGCTCCAGATTTGTTTTTCTTTTTGTTGTTTTCAGCTGAAAAGTTTGATAATTTCTACAAAAATGCAGAAAAATCCTAAAAATACAAACTAAAGTTTGTTAGGTTTCTAAAATCAAGGTCTTCAGATGAAAAATATTTGTGCAGGTGAAATGTCACCTTTGCCCCTGCTTAAATTGTGTTTTGTGTTTAAACTAGTTTATTTGCTATCGGTTGTTTTGTTTGTCTAAAAATCATGAAATTTATGCAGTGGCCTAATATTTGTATGTGTAATCCTCTATAAAAATTTCAGGTGTGGGTGCTGTGCACTTTTGTGTAAGTTTAATTGTGTTTAGTTTAACTGGCTAGGGTTAAAGTAAATGCTTCCCATCGTCGATAAATGTTGGAGATTTTATGTGGCATGCTTTACCAAAATCATTGTTATTCTGATAATCCTTGTGGCTTGATCATACCTGCAGGTTAGTCTTGCTTTTAATTTGATCCTAGCTAGGCTCTTTTCTTTATAGTTGTTGTATTTAATTCTTTCATGCATGCATGTGTTTTGCAACAAAACAAATCCCTAGTTAAGTTGATCCATGTTGTTCTAGGGTGGTATTTAAATCTTTCGAAGCGAGTTTAGTAACTTTTGCTTGATAGGAAACACTTCAGGCTAAAAGACATTTGAACCAGGAACCCGTCTCAGCGCTGAACCATCTCTTTTGAACCATAGTTAGGGCTGTGTTTTATCCATGCTTTCTTGTATGTTTACTGCATTGCGTTGCATCATTTCATGAGTTTCATGCATGGCATATTTTATTCGTGTAGACGCTGAAACCGACGTCGTCTACAAGCTGGTTGCCGGGCCGGTCCAGGAGCCTTTCGCAGGAAAACCGCAGCCAGGAGAAGTCGTTAATCAAGCTCCCGGAGAAACCACTAACCCTGCTGACCTGCAAGGCAAGCCCCGGAGCATAACCATAATTTAAAGTATTCAATGTTTATTTAAGTATTGTGCATTTATGTTCTAGGAGTTGAATGGAACCATAGTATGCATATTCCCTAGGTACCGTGGGCCTATACTAGTATGCAGGTGTCGATAGAAATGCTTTGCTAAATAGGATTTCGGTAGAAGTCGAGTGATTACTGTCACTCGCGAGTTTAGGATCTTGATCCCTTAGCTTTGGCTTGAAATGAATTGTTGAGTAAAGATAAATGGAGACCGGGCGGAAATGAGTTGGTTTTGGTATGGAATGGATGGAAAGTAAGCTCCGCCTGTGTCGATTGAGGACCGTACCGTTGTTGGCCCTGATGACCGAGTTTGAACAGTACTAACCACATACCGGAAGTAGGAGGTAGTCGAAACCGGTAAGCTGTGTACCACATTACAGCGGTGATTTGAATTCCGCCATGCTACGCTGGGCGTGGGAGTTGGCGGGTGTTGGATAGGATGCCGCCTCCGGGTTCTCCGGGAGTTCACCGCGAGGGGCCCATCACCTGGGTTTTAGCAGGCGTAGTTCAGATGCCGTGGTAATGTGGGAACAGTTGACGCGCATGGCCCGACGGGGCTTACATGTGTCGTGTGAGTTAGGTCCACCTTGCAAGGTTAAATCGGATCGATTCGCCGTCTCTCTCGGTTAAGAGAACCTTGGTCACTGCGTCACATCGTAGTAAGAAGTGAAATAAGTATTGGAAGGTAGCGAGGGAATGCTTTACCTGTTGTTCTGAAGATTAATATAATCTACCATGTGTGCTCTAGATGATACGGCGAACTTAGTTAATACTTGATTTACTAATCGGAGCTAAAATATTGAAAGTAAGGATTCAATCCTAGCAGCAACTCAGCAAAAGAACTCCAGAGCCAAAAAGCCTTGCATGTCTAGGTAATGGGCTAAGTATACCCAGAGTCGGGTAAGCCTTGCTGAGTATTAGTATACTCAGGGTTGTTGTTGTAACCCCTCTGAGCAGGTTGTGTCCCGGCGGACTTCGAGGAGATCTGTGCGTCCTGGATTGGACAGCCGCTTCCTCCTGGGTGGACCGTCGAGTGGGCCCCGTCTTCCCCGTGAAGAGTGGGCAGGTTAGCGTCACATCGGTGGGCAGGATGTGGAGCTCACCTTTTATCGTCGTCGTAGCTATCGTATTGTATTTCGAACTCAGTTTTGAACTTCCGCTGTGCGTTTGAACTCTGTTGTTTGTATTTAAGACTTTTATGTAAAATCTGTGTTGTAAATTAATTTGAAGATTTCTGTATGCTGGTAACACCTGTGCTCGTCTTCGTACGGGTCTAAGTGCAATTGTGATCCTGGAGTACAGTAGTTTAATCGGGATTTTACCCGACAGCCTGTCAAGTTACACCGTTTTAAGTGCACAGTAACTGGATTAAGTATTAAGATGATGGTTAGTGCATTTAAGCCGGTTTAATTGGACGGTGCTGCTACAGCTGGCATCAGAGCTCTAAATTGCACTGGGGTGATTACCTTGCAACGATTTTGGGTTTTTCGAAAAGTTGACGCTAGATGCGCTAAGGAATAGAATAGATAGTTCGTATGCCCTAATTATGTTTTATAAGTTAGGTGGCAACTAAGTATCTATTTTATTCCAGCACTTCCAGCTTTTACTTTTTGTTAAACCTTATTTCGGTAACGACGCACCTACGCTGAGGTAAGCAAGGTAAGCATTCTGGTAGTCCTTAGAATAGCCCACGTGTTTCATACGTGCGCGGGTCCCGTATGTTGAGCATACGAGGAGGTGATAAGACTCGATTCAAACGAGCCTGTCGCTATCTGCCGCCTGATATGGAGTGCGGATTTCATGTCGTGTGATTATGATCACGGCCATTTCGTAAGGCAATGTTACGAGATGTAAACCTGTTATGCGGTTGGCCATGACCGTGACCCTTGGGACACGTCTACCCTTGGATGTCCCGTAAGGCGAGTGTACGGGAAGTGAATACGTTGTTATGACGTATGCAGCGCTGCCCATTCAGCGTCGAACGTCTGGGTGCCATCTCTATAGTGGACGGTAATGTATGGGTGAATATGTGGGAAACTGCATATGCGTTACCCATGTGGCGTAGGACACATGGGGGCCGTTCGTGTGTGCTGGCACGAAGGGTCCAGAAATGGATAATTATATCTCTCCTGTTGTCTTGGTTTGTCTGCAGGAACACTAACTTCGTTAAACGCGTTATGAAATCCTTGATCGTAGGAACGACTAGTATATATAGGGAGAGTACGTAATTGTGCCACCGATTGTTCTCGTATACCATATTTTGGTACTTGCTTGGGTGAGAAATGATAGAACGTGCATGCATCTTGGCATAATCTTGAGTTTGATTGATTGTCATGCCTGTCGCGTCGTTTGCTAAAATGTGATGCTTTTACCTAAACGTTCACCTAGAATTTGTGTTGTTAGTAGTGAGACCTATACAATCTGCTAGTCTGACCCTGGTTGAGAAGATCTTTCTCAGCGGCTTTGGATCATGTGAGAACCTTTCCAGTAGATCTTAGCTTGTCATTCAAGTCAACCTCTTGATTCATGTCTTGGACCAATTCCAACAAAACCACTATTACTTTTCATGGCAAAGCCTTGAATTTGCCAACAACGTCTTTCAATCCATCGTTCAATGATCGGCCTATCATTGATTTCGTAATCTATATTGTTGGCTATTTTGATTCTAACACCGGAACTTTGTACATTCCATTCTTGCTCAGTAGTTTTGGATAAATTAAAAAAAAAAGTTTATGACAAAATAACTTTTTGAATACAGTCATTGCAACAATCATGCATCACGTCATTGGTCAGTGCATGGTGTTGCATCATCGTCGAGAATCCATAGATTGACTAACGGGAATGCATTCGAGTGTAACATCGTGGGTTGTCTTGGATTCCCTCTAACCTATCTTGACTCTTTTGGCCTGTTGGGTTGCTACTCTTGTTTTCTCTTGTGGTGGTGTTTAGTTGCATGACCCTGATGCCGCGACGGAACCTAGGGCCTCATGTGTGTTGCAGCCACCTGATGGAGCCACTAGGAGCGCGCTGGTGTCTCGGTATATGTGACATACCTCACCTCAATCCATTCTTATGCAACCCTTACTAGTGTCCTAACTTCTAATACTTACTCAAGGGTATGGGGTTAACGCGAGTTTAGTCACGAGGGAACAGTCATAAGACGCGTGTTGCATTGTGTGCATCGCAAACTCACGTGTGTATGCATCATATTTTATGCATCTCATACATGCATACATCAAGAGCATCATCATTTTTGCATCATGGTGTATGCATCATTGGGCCAGCATCATGGCAAATGCATCGTGTCATATGCACCATTTCATCCATCTTTTTATTGCACTGGCATTGCAATCATCCATCTCTAGGGTGCATCATTATCATGGCTATCGAGCATTTGCACTCTGAGTTGGAATATATTTTGTCATTATTCCTTGATTGCATCGGCATAAATGGGCATGTTTTGCAACTAGTATCGTGCAACTCAATCAAATAATACAATTCTGAGCAAGGATGTTCCGAAATTTCCATTTAAACCCATCTTCCGTGCTATCCTCACTTGTTCTCCCAAGCCTTGTGCTGAATCTCACCGACATCCGCTTTCTTCATGTCATGATCTCAGCATTGTGAGAACTGACCATCTTGTCTCATCATCATTCCTTGTTCGGTTTAACTTTTCTTTTAAGATCTGAAAACCTTATTTTGACTCAGTTATCCTATCTAGCTGAAGAACCGTGTACGAAACGAGTTTGATGCTTTCTTAAAAACGATCATCGTCATCAGGAGGCGTCCCTGGCTGCATGCAAGGAGGAAGTTCCTTTCGCTTTAGTGGCAAAATCCTAGAGCTGGAATGCGTTCGTAATCTTTGGAGTTCCATAAATGACCCTGATCAAGGTTTGGAGCTAGAAATCTTAAACGCAGTGCTAGTTACGGTTGTTTGTGTTGTAAAAATCCAGGATCTAAGCGTCCTGTAGACATTTTCGTTGACACGCTTACCCTGGCCAAGTTTCACCAAGTGCTTGTCTATGTCTGTGGTCTGCTCATGTGCCTGATGGTCAAAAGCCATACCTACAATCATGGTGGAACCTCTCTGTCGCTTATTCTAAAGATGATCTTATGCAATGCTAATCTCCTTTTCTCCTTTAGCGTCAAAATCGTTCCGTTGTAAATCACGTCATTGCTTTATCAGGTAAGTCTCTGGAAGGTACATCAGTTCTGTTCCAGGTGTCTGCTAGTTTCGTTTACAGATCCCGTAGGTTCCTGAATGGTTAGCGGACTTGATCTCATGTTACTGTCCAACCGGACCGAATCCCCTGTTGATCGGTAATCAGGTAATCTCATCGGTAGACGGAAGCTGTATGTGAAGCTTAAGCAAGAATCTTATTTCCAGCAATCTGTGGCAGCTAATCCCTGTTGCTCTCATGTTATGCCCCGTTTTTGGATCGCCTCCTTGCTATCCCTCCGTCTCGTAATGCTTATACATGCACGATCTATATGTGCTACAAGAGATTCTCGTTGGAAGTATGCCTGACGGCGCCGCAATGAAACCAAGAGCCTACTCTGAGCAATCAACACATGCTTGTACTACTCGACACACGCTGGTGCGGAGATTGCTGATTATGATCCCTTATACCACTGTGTCGATGTGATATCTCCTCATGGGCATTTTCCGCATCTATCGTTCGCCGTTTTGCCTAGAAATCTCTATACCGGACCTAAATTTAGTGAGTCTTTCTTCCGAAGTTACCAAGGGGATTGATCTTTCAAAGAACTGCTAATGGACGAAAATGCTAGAAGACTACAAGATGTGGTAGACAAAGGACCTTGGTTAATTTACCAAGATGATCAACTAGCTGGAGCTAAGGTATTCTCAAAAATAGATCTACGATCTGGTTATCATGAAATCAAAATCGGACCGGTGGATATACCAAAAACAGCATTCTCCACTCGTTATGGTCTTTATGAGTATTTGGTCGTGTCCTTTGGATTAACCAATCCTCCAGCCTACTTCATGTATCTCATGAATTCGGTGTTCATGTCAAAGCTGGATAAATTCGTCGTGGTATTCATTGATGATATCTTAATCCATTCCAAGACAGAAGAAGAACATGATCAGCATCTTCATATAGTACTCCAGCGTCTTAGGGAACATCAGCTATATGCTGAACTCAGCAAAGTGCGAATTTTGGCTAGAGGAAATTTCTTTCACCATAGTAGGAAATTCTGGTTTTGGACTGCATGTGTAATCTTGAGTTCCCTAAATGACCTTGCTTAGTTTGGGCTAGAAACTTGCGTATGCCTTGTTGTGTATAGCTATTTATGTGTATGAGGGTTGTGTGGGTCCTCCCGAAATAGAAGTTGTCCTACTGCTAAAGATGTCTCCACTTCATTCTGTTTCTCAGGTGAATAATGGAGTATACAGTGGGAAGTAGTAGAAAGGAACCTGGTCAGGGGCACATCAACCTTCTACCTTCCGACGTCGTGATAACTAAAGCACCAATGAGGCAATTTGAGCCTTGCCACTGTTGCAAGATGTACGACCGCCCTTGTCTACGAAGCAGCTCCACAGAAAAGAAAAGTGAGCATAGCGAAGTACTTGAAGAATATACTAACCCCAGACCGGAAATAAGTTGGAAGCAAGAAAAGACGCAGAATGTTTATTCGGACTCCTTAATGCCACCATCGCAATTTCCGATGGGATTTAAAGATCACCAGGTAGATTGTCGGACTCCCAAGCTCGGTGCAGGAAGCATAGACTTGAGTGGATGGGAAATTACATGCACAGAATTCCGTCCACGTGGTAGGAGGCAAGCTAGCCGTACCACTGATGTCGACCCAGCCATAAGAGCAAGAACTCGTTCACCTGTTCGGAGATCAATGAGGTCAAAGAAGAAATGTCGTTGCACCGGGTGTCAACCTTGTTTCAAGTGTGGCGAATACGGCCATTTTATCAGAGATTGCCGTTCATCTACTTGGAAAGATCCACCGAATTCGGCTAGTACCTCTAATAATCTAAACTGGACAAGGATACTATCCGATGTTCGTAGGTCGGGAGGTGACTCAAGACATCTACTTCGGATGTTAGCTGCACAGTACGAACCACCTACCCAAGGTCAGAGGTCAAATAAGCAATGCGATAGAAACAAGTCCGGCACTTGGTACCATCGGGAAGAGATAGTTCATGCTGAATGCGCTACCCCAAGAAAGTTTCCGAAGGTAAGACAGTTGAGGAAGGTAATTTTTGGATAGTGCTAATATTCTGAGTTAACGAACATCTTCTCTCCTTATCGGTCACTTACGCGTGTGAATCTCGGGACGAGATTCCTTTAAGGGGGGAAGGCTGTAACACCCCGGTGTTAATTTCGATGCTAATCGGGTGCTTAAACCGCTAATTACGGACTTAAGCTCATCGTTAGCGTTAATCGAGTTCGTGCGGTAAATATCATTTTAGCAGTATTCGATCGAGTTTTTGTCTCTGATCCGAGCTTCAAATCAAGTTGTGCCCAAAAACAAAGTTGTAGATCATCTTGTCCTCTACAACTTCTATTTTGGTCAAATTTCGGGTTTCAATGTGAAAATTTGAGTTTTGGGCGGTCAAACTTTGATCAATTTCAATTCAAACGAATTAAACCCGGTTACTGTGCTCTCCAGTGAACCGTACGCGCGCCCATGCCGTGAACCGCGTCGTCGCCGGCGACGCCACGCGTCGGCCGTCGACGATCCTCGCTCTCCGCGCGGGCGCATTCTATCCCTTCTCGAGGCCACGTTGCCCTTATCCAGTCCCGGTTCCGTCTCCGTTTTCCCCACCCCATCGTCTTCTTCCTTGGGCTCACGCCGAGCAAGCCGAGCAGAGCTCGCTGCCGGAGCTGCCCCGGCCAGACCTCACTGCCCCGCCTCGTTTCCTTGCGCTCAGTGCCGCGCGAGCTCGCCCCGAACCTCCTCCATCCATCCACGAGCGCGGCCGTGCCGTATCCCGACCGAATCGAGCCCGCGACCGCCGGCCACCATTGACAACCCCGTCGAGCTCCGCCCCCTCTCGTCGAGTTCCACTTTCCGGCCTCCCTTCGCTCAAATCGAGTCGCCGGTGAGCTTCTCCGCGCGCCCCTCTCCCTTCCCAACCCTATCCCCGCTCGATTCCGCGGCCGCCGGCGCTGGACCACCGCCGCGCCACCGTGGTCGCCATGGCGCCGCCGCTGCGCCCGCTGCGGGCTGCCTCCGCGCGGGTCCCAGCCGCGCGGCCGTGCGCCCCCGCTCCGCCGGACCCTACTGGCCGCGACGCGCCCCGCCCCTTCGCCGGTCAGCGCCGCCACCGGCGAGAACGCCGCCGCCGCAGCAAGCCGCCGCCGCCCCGCGTGCTTCCCGCCCCGCCTCGCATGCGCCCTTGCCGCCCCCCCCTCTCTCGCGCCCTGCTCGGCCGCGGGCCCCGCGCTGGCTCCGCGCGCGAGCCGCTGCGCTGCCCCGCTAGCCGGCCCATGGCCGCCGCGCGCGCGCAGCCGCGCCGCCGGCGTGAGCGGCCGGGCAAAACAGAGGAGCCGCCCGTCCCCTCTCTCTGTTCCACCGCCAAGTGGGGCCCACGGCTCCAGATTTGTTTTTCTTTTTGTTGTTTTCAGCTGAAAAGTTTGATAATTTCTACAAAAATGCAGAAAAATCCTAAAAATACAAACTAAAGTTTGTTAGGTTTCTAAAATCAAGGTCTTCAGATGAAAAATATTTGTGCAGGTGAAATGTCACCTTTGCCCCTGCTTAAATTGTGTTTTGTGTTTAAACTAGTTTATTTGCTATCGGTTGTTTTGTTTGTCTAAAAATCATGAAATTTATGCAGTGGCCTAATATTTGTATGTGTAATCCTCTATAAAAATTTCAGGTGTGGGTGCTGTGCACTTTTGTGTAAGTTTAATTGTGTTTAGTTTAACTGGCTAGGGTTAAAGTAAATGCTTCCCATCGTCGATAAATGTTGGAGATTTTATGTGGCATGCTTTACCAAAATCATTGTTATTCTGATAATCCTTGTGGCTTGATCATACCTGCAGGTTAGTCTTGCTTTTAATTTGATCCTAGCTAGGCTCTTTTCTTTATAGTTGTTGTATTTAATTCTTTCATGCATGCATGTGTTTTGCAACAAAACAAATCCCTAGTTAAGTTGATCCATGTTGTTCTAGGGTGGTATTTAAATCTTTCGAAGCGAGTTTAGTAACTTTTGCTTGATAGGAAACACTTCAGGCTAAAAGACATTTGAACCAGGAACCCGTCTCAGCGCTGAACCATCTCTTTTGAACCATAGTTAGGGCTGTGTTTTATCCATGCTTTCTTGTATGTTTACTGCATTGCGTTGCATCATTTCATGAGTTTCATGCATGGCATATTTTATTCGTGTAGACGCTGAAACCGACGTCGTCTACAAGCTGGTTGCCGGGCCGGTCCAGGAGCCTTTCGCAGGAAAACCGCAGCCAGGAGAAGTCGTTAATCAAGCTCCCGGAGAAACCACTAACCCTGCTGACCTGCAAGGCAAGCCCCGGAGCATAACCATAATTTAAAGTATTCAATGTTTATTTAAGTATTGTGCATTTATGTTCTAGGAGTTGAATGGAACCATAGTATGCATATTCCCTAGGTACCGTGGGCCTATACTAGTATGCAGGTGTCGATAGAAATGCTTTGCTAAATAGGATTTCGGTAGAAGTCGAGTGATTACTGTCACTCGCGAGTTTAGGATCTTGATCCCTTAGCTTTGGCTTGAAATGAATTGTTGAGTAAAGATAAATGGAGACCGGGCGGAAATGAGTTGGTTTTGGTATGGAATGGATGGAAAGTAAGCTCCGCCTGTGTCGATTGAGGACCGTACCGTTGTTGGCCCTGATGACCGAGTTTGAACAGTACTAACCACATACCGGAAGTAGGAGGTAGTCGAAACCGGTAAGCTGTGTACCACATTACAGCGGTGATTTGAATTCCGCCATGCTACGCTGGGCGTGGGAGTTGGCGGGTGTTGGATAGGATGCCGCCTCCGGGTTCTCCGGGAGTTCACCGCGAGGGGCCCATCACCTGGGTTTTAGCAGGCGTAGTTCAGATGCCGTGGTAATGTGGGAACAGTTGACGCGCATGGCCCGACGGGGCTTACATGTGTCGTGTGAGTTAGGTCCACCTTGCAAGGTTAAATCGGATCGATTCGCCGTCTCTCTCGGTTAAGAGAACCTTGGTCACTGCGTCACATCGTAGTAAGAAGTGAAATAAGTATTGGAAGGTAGCGAGGGAATGCTTTACCTGTTGTTCTGAAGATTAATATAATCTACCATGTGTGCTCTAGATGATACGGCGAACTTAGTTAATACTTGATTTACTAATCGGAGCTAAAATATTGAAAGTAAGGATTCAATCCTAGCAGCAACTCAGCAAAAGAACTCCAGAGCCAAAAAGCCTTGCATGTCTAGGTAATGGGCTAAGTATACCCAGAGTCGGGTAAGCCTTGCTGAGTATTAGTATACTCAGGGTTGTTGTTGTAACCCCTCTGAGCAGGTTGTGTCCCGGCGGACTTCGAGGAGATCTGTGCGTCCTGGATTGGACAGCCGCTTCCTCCTGGGTGGACCGTCGAGTGGGCCCCGTCTTCCCCGTGAAGAGTGGGCAGGTTAGCGTCACATCGGTGGGCAGGATGTGGAGCTCACCTTTTATCGTCGTCGTAGCTATCGTATTGTATTTCGAACTCAGTTTTGAACTTCCGCTGTGCGTTTGAACTCTGTTGTTTGTATTTAAGACTTTTATGTAAAATCTGTGTTGTAAATTAATTTGAAGATTTCTGTATGCTGGTAACACCTGTGCTCGTCTTCGTACGGGTCTAAGTGCAATTGTGATCCTGGAGTACAGTAGTTTAATCGGGATTTTACCCGACAGCCTGTCAAGTTACACCGTTTTAAGTGCACAGTAACTGGATTAAGTATTAAGATGATGGTTAGTGCATTTAAGCCGGTTTAATTGGACGGTGCTGCTACACCTGCGCGATGGGACGACGGGAAGGAGGCCACGGCGCAGGGGTGGCGACTGCAGAGGAGGTGGAGAGAAGGGGAGGGACCACGGCCTGGCCCGGATCTGAGCAGGGGAGGACGACGCCCGGAGTAGAGGAAGCCCAGGCGCCGGGAAAGGAAGAGGGGGGTGGCGCCGGTGGCTCCGGCGGCCGGCCGGCCATGGAGGCGGCGGCGGCGGCAGCCATAAGCTAGCCTGATACCATGTAAGAGAGAGGATAGGAGAGAATAGTGGCTTGTATTCCTCCAAACCCTAGAAGGGTGGGATTTATAGTTCCTATACATGGGCCTCTATACATGGGCTCAATATACTCCAACAATTATGAGTTTTTTTTTTTGGTTCTTACATCAAGGAAAAAACAATAGATATTAAAGCTTTGCATGTCTCACATTACCAATAATGCATTTTTGCAAATGGTACGCAGGAACTCATGGGCACCGAAACTGCATTCCTTATCTTTTAAAATAGTCTAGCATGTGTGATACCTATTCATTTTCTTCCCCTTTCCATCAAGAAGTGGTTGTAGGGCGTATTTCTTTGAGAAGTGCCACGTAAGTGGAACCGGACGTTTGTTTGATGTTACTAGCTCCGTCTTACCATGAATCTACAAAGAAAGAGACATAAGAATGTTTCCATACTTCAGAAAATGGAACAATGTTTTGCAATGCTGAGCAAATAAATGTTAACTAAGAAACCCCCACTGTGGTGTATTATAGTTTATTCTAAAAATCCTAGGCCTATGATAACGAAAAGGTGTGCCTAACTTATAAGTAGGAAGCAATGGTAACATTGGTGCATAAACATCACTGTAAAGAAAACAGTTCAAAAATAATCAATCATGAAATATGCAATTACCTGACTTATCCAGCCCGCTAGTTCATCAGGATTTGCAACAGTAGCTGACAAGCATATAAGCTGGACTTCCTTTGGACAATATATGACCTAAGATATGATGAAAGTAGCTAAATAAAAGAATAACATGAACACACATGATTAACACGAGTAATACAATAGCATACAGTTTCTTCCCAAACAGTGCCACGTGAGATATCACTCAAATAATGAACTTCATCCAAAACAATGACATCAACTTGAAATAATCTACCTTCAGATGCTGTCATGCCAACACTGCAGTACAAACAGAGGATGTCAAGAGTTATCTCAGAGATAGGAGAGGCAACATCAGTTAGAACTTACAACCTAGAACTACCCACCTGCAAAAGATGAATCTCCCAAAGAAATTACCTTAAAAATATCTAGAAAAGAAACAGTGCATATTGTAAAGTGGGTGTGTACAATTTGGAAAAAAAAAACTGCCAAGTTTTAACTAAAGTCAAATCTATATCTACTGTAAGCGGATCACCTCATAGAATGCTTCTGCAATATTTAGTATGACGCAGAGTGAATATTTGTAGCAATCCATACCAATTATAAGAAAACACTCGTAAAATACCTTTGGTACAGCATGTTACGCAAAATCTCTGTCGTCATAATTAGGATCTGAGCATCTTTGTTGATAGCAGAATCTCCTGTAAGAAGACCAACATTATGATCACCAAAGGTATTCCTGAAATAATTGTACAACAAATTGTGTCAAAATGAATTTACTAGATAAACTAATGGGTGTTTCTGTTTCATAAGATATTGTTCACTCTTTTGCTTTTTATTCCAAACAAGCTATTGGGGTTACAATTTCATATGTTTATTTCAGTTTCTGCCTCAAAATAAAAAAAAATAGAGGTTTAGAAGGTTTGACATCAGTTATTTTGCCAGATTTAGTCATAAACATACAAAAATCAGGAGAATAATGAAATAACATTTTACCGGAAATCACGAAACTTCTGATTTGACAAGGCCTTTAATGGAGTTGTGTAGAAGAGACGCCTTCCTCTAGCAACTGTTGCAACAGCTGCAGCTTCTGCTATTAATGTCTTTCCACTACTTGTAGGTGCAGAAACTACAACAGATGAACCTCTCAAAAATGCTTGTATTGCCAAGCGCTGTAAGAAGATAGGAAACAGGGTAAGAAAAACGGAATATAATATCTTGCGGACCTTGGGATAATGCTCTGAATGCTCAATAATTATGGAAAGCACAACTCAATGATTAGATATGCATGCAGCTTAAAAATGCATCCACCTTCCAGATGTTTTATTGCGGAAAGAGGGGGATGGGATTGCATATATTATCCTTCCAATGCCAGCACCCAATGACTTCAGTTGGAATTCACAAATCACAGTTTCAGTTCCAATTAACTCGAAAACCGTTACACCAATTCGATTTCGGACATTAGTAAAATATTTTTTTTATCAAGGAACGAGAGTGTTTTTGTTGCCTGCTTAGCTAATATAGGAAACATCCCAAGAGTAGCTCGTCCCAAACAATGCCATCAGAAGTTTGTAGTGACAGTTTTTCACTCGAAAAAGGTGATAGAAATTGTAATATTTACAGTGAATGAGACGACCATGGTCCGAACACAAAAAAAAAAACCCACACACAAAATCTTACCATCTAACAAGACCCAGAATTTAAATGTGTTTTCTGAACTCAAATTTGAATGCTTCAGTTAGAAAGTGTGGCAGCACACACGATAGAAGAACTTCTGTACCTGACACATTACAAGTTAGTTCGCGAAAAGGTTTGGATTTTGGTACTGCAGCACATTTCGTTGTTACTTGACAAACAATATCCAATTATGGACTAATTAGGCTTAAAAGATTCATCTCGTGCTAATCAGTTAGACTGTGTAATTAGTTATTTTTTGAACTACATTTAATGCTTCATGCATATGTCTAATGATTCGATGTGACGGGCACTGTAGGAAATTTTTTAGGAACTAAACAAGTGTGAGGAATGCTCCAATCCCCATAACAATTCAAAACTGTATTTAACTTTACCGGCCCAGCATCGGAGTAGCACCACTGCTACTACCCCCGAACCCATGAGAGATCACCAACACACACCGATAGTTCAACGAATTGAAGCAAGGCTAAACACATTCGCATCAGAGACCAAAACGATACCTGAAACTTGTCGATGGGAAAGTCGTAGATCCCGGCGAGCTCATTGTAGTCGATGATGTCCTCCCCGAACTCCCGCACCTCAGCGACCAGCTTCGCCACCCGGCGCGACTTGTACTCCTCCGACTCCCGCCTCCGCGCCGAGGTATCCTCCCGCTCGTCGTCCTCGTCTTCCGCCTCTTCCTCGTCCTCGCCGCCGATGTCCTCGTCCACCGCCTCCTCATCGACCTCATCCCCGTCCTCGTACTCGTCGTCCGCGTCGCGGATGCCTATCTCGTCGTCGTCGTCGTCGTCGTCCACGTCGACCTCCTCCTCATCCTCGTCGTCGTCGGAGACGGAGGCGGCGGCGCGGGACGGCGAGCGCGCCGAGGCGAGGTGGAGCCGAGCGGCGCGGGAGGGGAGTCGTAGAGGAAGGGGTGGGGTTTGGGTTTGAGGGAGCGCGTGGCGCAAGGCGGTGGGTAATGGGAGGAGGAGGAAATGGGGGGCGAGGCAGTGCATGGCGGGAGGGGTGAGGATGCGGTGGTTCGGGGCGCGGCGGGAGAGGCGCGAGGAAGACGGAGATAATGCTCGGATTTTGTTTCGAGATTTTAGCACGGACACGGTGACAGACAGACAATACGCCAACGTATAGTGGGGTTATACGTCAATAGGAAAGCGCCATCTAAAAGTTATAGCAAAACTTTAAGATTAAATTACACCCACCATACAATACTTGTCAGGTGAGTGCGAATTGGTCCAACAATTTGTAAAATGCTCAATTTAGTGCAATAACTTAACAGGTGGGTGCAGATCGGTCCAACAACTTGTAAAATGTCCAACTTAATATAATAACTTGGCAAATAGGTGCATTCACAGTCCAAACATTACATGACAATGTAAGTAACGCAAAGTCTCGATAAAGAGTATATTCATGTCAGGACAAATTATTAAGTATTATTTGACCATTGATTTTTGTGTTGCGCCTTCGTGGTAATGTATTTGGCCAGGATAAAAAACCCTCACTGTTTAGAAGAAATTAATGTTATATCTTTACATTATTTTTTGTATAATGATTTAATTTTAATTAAAACTATTTAATTTGCTATTCAATATTGAAAAATCCACCCTCACTATTTATAATATGTTTGATTATATTCACTATTAAACTAAAAAAGCCAATCCGTTGATACAAACTATTGGGACCTTTTAGAAGCTTGGTACATATATTTTTAAAGCCCCATATATTCGTTAGAAAGGAAAAATGAGCTAAATAATCAGAAACAAATATGAGCATTGTTGAATACACGAGCAGAAGCGCAGAAGAAAACTAAGGTTTCAGGGTCTCTCTTATCGACTTAAGTGTTTGAGTGATGCTAATGGTGTAATTCTAAAAATTATTTGCATTTGAACTAATAAAAAATTATACATAGTTGAAAAACAACAACTGGATCACCATCAATAATTTCCATTTATAAAATTTAAGAATTATTGATGTTCATCTACTTTACTTAATATGTTGCTATTGTAATAGTGGTTAAATAATATAATATTTTAATAGAATCATAATTAATTTACTCTGAGAATAAAATTATTGGTGTCTATTGTGACACAAGAATCTACGGTCAAATAATACGTTCCGATGTGAATATATTATCGTGTAATGTTTGGACTGTGAATGCACCAATTTACCAAGTTATTGCACTAAATTAAGTATTTTTTAAGTTGTTGGATCAATCTGTACCCAGCTATCAAGTTATTGTACTAAATTGAGCAATTTACAAGTTGTTGGACCAATTTACACCCACATGTCAAGTTGTTGTTTGATGGGTGCAATTTACTCAAACTTTAATTGTAGTAAGTAGAAGGGATTCAACAAAAGATAGAAACGCATCCACCATTGGTTTTATGTCAAGCAATAGATATCCTGCGGATCTCTGACTAGGCTTGAGCACGAGTGCACGCTCCTCTAAAGTGAGGTTGAACCTTTGGCACGTTAGCATGAGCCATACATACCACGAAAAATCAGAGCATGACACACATCAAATTCAACTAGAGCAATAAATCTGTAACATCCACTGTTACAGATTATTTTAGCCAAAAACATTTTAGATAGAGATTGGCATTTCCATGAATAGCTGGTAGACTAACCATAACCTAACCATGGCAAAGAAAAAGGACCATCAGCAAAACCTCTTATTAACAGTTTCTCAATATCCTCCGATATGATAAGGGGTTAGTAGGTTCATTGATGCTGCCTTTTGTATCCAATAGTGGTAAGAATGCATCTTCAATTCGTCGAAGACTTATGCTGTGTATTCTACATTACGGATTTATTGAAGAATTATGTTGTGTATTCTACATTACGGATTTATAACACGGAATTATGTTGTGATCCGCTCTATTTTAGCAACAATTTTACATCATCACACTAGTAACAATTTTACACTAACTCTACTTTAGTGTCCGGCAAATTTTGCATAGTCGTTGACACGTATAATCACACACAAACGTGTTTGATATGTGATTTTTTATACTTTATTTAGAAGTAGTTTTTGAGAGGATTTTGGACTATTTTGAAGGATGGACCTCCGCAAAAGCAAATGCCCAATTCGCATATAGCCCAAGGCCCCAGGTCCTTCCCCCTCAAAAAAAAAAGAAAGAAAACACAGGTCGTCCTTTTTCAGTTTTTCGTCTAAAATCCGCCTCTTGGAGGGAGCCCCACTTCGTTAGACTGTCTCCAGCGGTCGCCTGGAAATGGCCCGGTATCGGCTTTTAGGGGGCGCCATGGACCGCCACCCGCTCCAGCGGTGGACTGGAAAGGAGCCGGTAAATTTAGGGGGAGGAGAGAGAATCGCCAAACCTGGGGGGTGTACGGTCGTCCTCCACCCTACGCTCGTGGGCCCGACGAGACCCGCCCGATCAACTGTTGTGAGAGAGGGGTGCGGACGAATGGTCGTTGGATAATGTTGAGGAAAAAATAAATATATCATTGAAATGGTGGGATATATGGGGTGTGGTCCAGGATTTTTTTACCGACCGTTCCGTTCGAACCGCCGGCGCCCGGTTCCGGCTAACCGGTCCGGTTTGACCGGTTACCGGTAAAAACCGGTCAAACTCAAATTTGAATTCAAAACCCGCAGTTATACCGGTTTCGAACGGCTAACCGTCCGGTTAGACCGGTTTACCGGTCCGATTTGACCGGTTACCGGTCGGTTTAACCGGTAACCGGTCGGTTTAAATTAATTTTTTTTCTTTTTTAGTTTAAATTCAAATGCCCGCAAAGTATACTAAATGAATATTTGTATAATATGTTTTAGCCTAAATGAACCCTCCAACCCTCTTTTGTACTATTTTTACATTGTATTTGTATACTTTTGTATGCACGTTTTTTTGTTTAACTTCAAATGCTCGCAAAGTATACTAAATGAACGAATATTTGAAAAAAATTAACACCATTAGATTCGTCGCAATTTAAAGTATTTTAAAGAATTTTTTGGGATTTTTCCATTTTTTGAAATTCAAATTTAAAATTTGAATTTGGCCCGGTTTGAAACCGGCCGGAACCGGAACCGGTCCGGGCCGGTTAGACCGGTAACCGCGGTAACCGGACCGGTTCCGGCCGGTTTTTTTAACCCTGGGTGTGGTATGGAGTGCATTGTTGGAGAGAATTTTGATATAGAATGTAGAATCTGTTTAGAGGGAGGAGAATATTCTTTTTAGAGGTGAGTTTTAGAGGAGACCTATGGAGACAGTCTTACCAACTCATCGGCTGATCGGCTCGCCGAGCCAGATCTGAGCCACACGCCCACACCCGACGTGCCCGAACAAACGAACCGCGCGCCCCGCCCCGCACCGCACCGCACCGGTGAGTCGCTGGGGTCCCGACACTTGAAAAGCAGTCAGGCAACAACTGCCCGTCTCGGCTCTCAAATTAACCCCGGCTCAGCGTCGCGGATTCCACGAGTCCGCTTCCAATTTCTCCGCACCCGCTCCGCACCGCACCTCCCCAATCCCCAAGCCAACCACCCCCGAGATCTCCCAGACCGTCCTCGAGATCCCTGCGGCCATGTCGTCGGCGGCAGCCATGGAGGCCATCGACGAGCTCGTCCAGCTCTCCGAGTCCATGCGGCAGGCCGCCTCCCTCCTCGCCGACGATGACCCATCCGACGAGACCGCCTCGCGCCGCCCATCCACCTTCCTCAACGCCGTCGCGCTCGGCAACGTCGTAAGTGCCCCGCCACGCGAGCTTGAAACCCCTCGCTGTTGCCGCCACCCGATCTGACTCGTTCCTATTTGCTCGGTTTCCGTGCAGGGCGCTGGCAAGTCCGCCGTGCTCAACAGCCTCATCGGCCACCCCGTGCTGGTGAGTACGACACGCTTAACTCGTTCCCTTCTTCTGTGAGCATGAGCATTCGCTTATGTGATACTCCGGTGGTGGTTGCTGTTGCGTTGCAGCCCACAGGGGAGAACGGGGCGACGCGGGCGCCGATAGTGGTCGACCTGGAGAGGGATCCGGGGCTCAGCAGCAAGTCCATCGTCCTGCAGATCGACAGCAAGTCACAGCAGGTGTCGGCAAGTGAGTGAGATCTCGCCTCGCGTTGCCAGATCTAGCAATGGGCGCTGTTGGTCGTTTTGCTGAGTCTGGTGGCGGTTTTTGGTTTGTGGTGCGACCTGCAGGTGCACTACGGCATTCGCTGCAGGATAGGCTTAGCAAAGGGGCATCCGGTGGATCTGGGAGAGGCCGAAGTGATGAAATTTACCTTAAGCTGCGGACAAGTACAGGTTGGTTGTTGGATTGTACCTTTTCTTTAGTAGCTGGCCAATGTTGCCAATCCAGTAACAAGCTGAATAATCGGGAATGGGTTGGGCACAATGTAGCTAAGGATTGAGAATGTTCCCAAACTGTTATTCTGTCTGTAGAGCACTGGAGTCTTCTGCGCTGTATGTTTCATATAATGCTAGAATGGTACAGCCGCCATATTTTAGAGAGACACATCAACGAGGGTCTTCTGATGTCCTATTACTCGTTGGCCATGCTTTAGGGGAGTGTTTCTATGGATTGAGAAAGTTTCCAAATTCTTCTTCTAGTCGTAGAACATACACGCCTTCTGCATTGTATTGTATGTTCCGTCTAATGCTGGAATGGTATGACCATAATGTTTCAAAGGAGGGACGTGATCAGCTAGGCTCTTCTGATCGGTTATTACTTAGTAAGGATAGTGCAATGGTCTACTGGATTGTAACCCTACACTGAATGATCTCATTATCTGATAATGTTGATAATTAGAATACATGGTGTGCATTAGGCTTCACTTTACGCTATTTTGTTTTCTCTGGGCTCTTACTAACGATTTTACATTGCATTATCCCTGGTTTTCTGCTCTTCCAGCTCCTCCCCTGAAATTGATTGATTTACCTGGCATAGACCAACGTGTTATGGATGATTCAACGGTGAGTACTTGCAATGTGTTTTTTTGTCATTCTTTGTCAACTACTTGGGAAGGTTTAGACGATAGCTAGAATAATTGTTGGTCTAATTATGCATAAATGTGAATTGGAATATTATTGAATTCATGGAATGTCGGCGCTGGTGGATACAGAGAATAGTAGCTGTGGGACCAACCCATCAAAATTAGAGAGACTAGTATGTAACCACAGGAAAACCAATGCCTTTTTCCAAGAAACTTTTAGCTTGTTTGACGCCGCGTATATAGCCTTTGGGAAAAGTATTGAACATTAGGTTGGAACACAGCTTACACATCAAGCTCGTCACCTCTTATGCAATTCATACTCTTTTAAGTGCTGCTGCTTTGGGCCAATAATATTTGTTTCCCCAGTTAGGAGTCTTTTGTTGTTTGAACCTCACAGAAACATGTTTACACGTGCACCACACAAGAAGACTATTAGTTTACTTGTTACATTTATTGTATTATCTCAGTTAAGTTTCATAATGGCGACTACTTTCTCATTTCAGATCAGTGAATATGCTGGACACAATGATGCAATACTGATTGTTGTGATACCTGCAATGCAAGCTGCTGATGTTGCATCTTCTCGAGTTCTTAGACTAGCGAAAGATATTGATCCAGATGGTCTGTCATTCTAATTAGATCGTATCCTCCACAGTAGTGTAGCCACTCTCTCAATATCAATTGATGTTTCTTCTTGTTTAACTGTTGTAGGAACTAGAACAATAGGTGTCTTAAGCAAAGTCGATCAAGCCGCTGCAGATGCAAAAACTGTTTCTTGTGTTCAGGCCATTTTGTCCAACAAGGGTGCCCCACGAGCAGCAGCTGATATTGAGTGGGTTGCTCTAATAGGACAGTCTGTCTCAATTGCATCTGCTCAATCAGGATCAGTTGGGTCTGAGAATTCACTGGAAACAGCTTGGCGAGCAGAGGCTGAAACACTTAAATCCATTCTAACTGGCGCACCTCAGAGTAAGCTGGGGAGAATTGCTCTCGTGGACACCATTGCTAAGCAAATACGTAAACGGATGAAAATTCGGCTGCCTAACATGCTGAGCAGGTATGCATCCTATGCTGATCATGCTGTGTTTTACTTCTAAAAGCATTTTAACGCTGCCCTCTGCCCAATTAAACCATGCTTGTAATAAAACCATCGATATCTATATAGATGTGAACACATGTGAAATTGAGGGCACATCCTCCTCTTTGATGTCTAGACATTTCCATGTTGGCCCTTTAGAAAGAATTCCAGATATCCTTTATTTATTGATACAAAAGGATATACCACTTGTTTTATTGGCGGATTATGCTGATGATAATTAATCATGTGTGTTTTTATATTATTGCAATGATGTCGACGGATTTGCTAGTTTTAGATGAATGCCTAGCTACCATTTAGGTTAGATTCTCAAGGTTTTTTCTTCCGCCAGTCAACAAAAAGCTTGAGGATCTAGGTATTTCTCATCTGACATCATTCATGATTCTTTCATTGCAAATGTTCTTGTCTCTGCTGACCTTCTGGTTAAACCCACATAACATCTACATGCGGCACCTAGGTGATCCAGCCACAACTTTTGCATCTGTAGTTACATACTGACATTCATCTGCTAAGAGGAATTCCATGTGAAAAAAGAGATACATAGACAGCCTTCACTTGACTACTAAGTTGATGATCACCTTGAAAGCACCTTTCAAATTCTGTTAGTCACTGAACTAATGAACTCTGCAACTTTTACTAATCATCCATTGTACCAGTTGAGTTTATATTAGGTCATAATTGTTGAATTGCATACACCCTGCTCCAATTCCAGACTTCAGGGTAAATCCCAGATAGTGCAAGATGAGCTTGCAAGGCTAGGAGAATCGATGGTACAAAGTGCTGAAGGAACCAGAGCAGTTGCTCTGGAGCTGTGTCGAGAATTTGAAGATAAATTTCTTGCTCATATTACTTCTGGTGAGGTTAGTGACGATCCCCATTAGCATTTTTCTGGTTATATCTTAGATTGTCGCCACATGGAGTAACTGATTAAAAGAGTGGTGTACTGTTTCCACTCTAAGGGGTCTGGTTGGAAAATTGTTGCAAGTTTTGAGGGCAAGTTTCCAGATAGGATCAAACAGCTTCCACTGGACAGGCATTTTGATTTGAACAATGTGAAGAGGGTAAATTCAAAAGCTGCTCTATATTTAATTATAGACTGGGCATTTTCTTTTTGGCCTATGATGACTAAAATTCTCTTCATATTATAGATTGTCTTGGAAGCGGATGGTTATCAACCTTATTTGATATCTCCCGAGAAAGGTTTAAGATCCTTAATAAAAGGAGTTCTGGAAATGGCCAAGGAGCCATCACGACTCTGTGTTGAAGAGGTATGTCTAGATCTGACTTTCCTTTGTCTTTGGGCAGTTCTGATATATTTTGCATCTTTAGACTATCATATTTCCACAATTATTTAAACTGACTTTGTAGCTTCTGATATGCTAACTAATTATTATGTCTATCAACACACTAGGTACACCGTGTTTTGTTAGATATAGTAAATGCTGCTGCAAACGCTACACCAGGGCTAGGAAGATACCCTCCATTCAAGCGTGAGGTATCACATTGCTCTTTTGCTGTAACCAGCTTTCCCTTTTTTTCTACTTGCATTTATGGTTCATATTAAGGCTAATTTCTGAACATAATAATCCTATGTCAAGGTCATTGCAATTGCATCTAGCGCATTAGATGCTTTCAAAAGTGACGCAAAAAAGATGGTGGTTGCACTTGTTGATATGGAGCGAGCTTTTGTTCCTCCAAAACACTTCATCCGATTAGTACAGAGAAGGTCAATCACTGCTTTATTTTATTCCATCTACTTTAATGCAAGTCTTAAGCAAATAATCTGTTCTGTCTGATTTATGTCATTCTGTACAGTGTAGATTGATTAGAGCAATCCTTCTCTTTTGTATTCTTGATTTATTTTCTGTCAGAAAATCTTGACAAAACCAAATAGCACCATCAACCTAAATTTTAATTACCAGAAGACTGAAGCATTTCAATCCACCCGCCTCCTCTCAAAAATACAAAAAAGTTCCATTCGTGTGTTTCTCACTTAATTAATGCCTAATCACCTGGTTGGAAACTTGGAATGAATAAATGATTTTGTCAACTGGCGCCTTTACATAATTTTATGACCATATGAATGTCATGTGGTATACATCTTTGTCTTCACATGGTATTTGCAGAATGGAAAGACAGCGTCGTGAGGATGAGTTGAAAAATAGCAGGTCGTCTAAGAAAGGGCAAGACACAGATCAATCCAAGATGAACAGGGTATGACTTCTGCCTCTTTTTCAGGATGCACAAATCTATGTACTTAAGACCTTCTAGGCTCTTGGTATCAGTTTTGTCTTGCCTGTTGACATTCTCTCTCTCACTCATATTAGGCTTCAAGTCCCCAAACAGGATCGGACGAAACTGGTGGTAACCTGAAATCAATGAAGGATAAATCTAATCAGCAAGATAAGGATACAAAAGAAGGACCAAATTTGCAGGTTGCTGGGCCTGGTGGCGAAATAACTGCAGGTATGACAATGTGTTATAGGGTGGAATAAAATCATGTTTTCTCATAGCAATTTGGCAGTGCATTTTTTTCCATGCAACTATACTTGGGAACACTTCAGATTTTTCTAAAATGCTGTTCCATCATTAATTTTGGTTTTCATTAGAACGGAAAAACCATTTTCATAAGAATTCAATCTGTTTGGCAAATTGTTAACTTGTTCAGAACTCTTATGTAACATTTTGCTACTTGTATACAATGCATTCATGTGTAATGGGTGTAACTAGCCAAAAATTCAACTATTTATTTTCCAATTGTATGCTGTCATACTCCGATTTGGTGACATATTTCTTCTTTTCTCACCAGGTTACCTTTTGAAGAAAAGTGCAAAAGATAATAAATGGAGCAGAAGGTGGTTTGTTCTAAATGAGAAGAGTGGGAAGGTTAATAAATCTCCTTTGCAATTCCCTTCAATCCTGATTATTCTGAATGCTAACTTTTGATGATTCCCTTAACATTCTTTGCTGATATTTAGCACCTTCTTTAATTTGAGATGGCTTACATGATTTGCTTTAACCCTTTTCCGCTCCAGCTTGGATACACTAAGAAGCAAGAGGAGAGACATTTTCGAGGTGTCATTGTCCTGGAGGTGTGCTCAGATGTCAATCCTACTTATACTCCGAATAGTACAATCACTGTTTGATAGAATTCAAACCTTTCACCATCACTTTGTACCGAATATAGTTTCTGAAATAGTTTTATGGCAAAAAGCACTGTAGTTTCTACAACCAATCTTAATACTTTTTGTGTATATTAGCAGCAAAAGTTAAAATGTTTATTGCACACACCTTAAAATTACATATATTTTAAAAGGAGGCAGTATACTTTTGCATCCACACTTTAAACGGTTAATTCTTCAATTGCAAGGAAAGTTGGAATTCATATCTGAACTGAGAGACAACATGTAGCCGCCTATGGAAAGTGTGATACGATCTGTTTATAATAAAATGATCTGCTGTCTGATTTAGGAATGTAACCTGGAAGAGATAGAGGAGGGAGAGATTTCTAAGAGTTCTAAGGACTCAAAGAAGGCAAATGGGCAAGAAAAAGGACCAAGTCTTGTTTTTAAGATTACTAACAGGGTAGCCTACAAAACTGTCTTAAAAGGTTTGTACACATAAATGTTACAGCTTGTCTTAAAGGTACTTTTTTAGTCTTAATGGTTTAAATGTTTATTTCATGTTTGCAGCTCACAGTGCCGTTATATTGAAGGCTGAGAGTATGGCCGACAAAGTTGAATGGATCAAGAAGATAAAAGGTGTTATTCAAAGCAAAGGGGGCTCTGTTAAGGGTCCAAATACTCCTGAGGATGGTTCTATGAGACAAAGCCGCTCTGATGGATCCCTTGTAAGCTCCTGAAGCCCAACCTGTTTCCTTGTACATGTTTTTTTTTTGTGAAGTTCCTTTTAGTTTTAGCATTCATTATTATAGTATTAAAGACAAGACAGGACAAAATGGAAAAACATAGAACTGAAACCTTGGCCAATGCAAAGGTTGTTCCTACCATCTAGCCTGTGTGAAATGGTGCAACCACAGTTGAATCAGACAGCTTTCGACTGAACCGACAGCAAACCTGTCAAGTTGGACTGACTAGAGTTGGGAGGCTAAAAAAAATTAATTGCACACATGAGCATCAATTCAAGGTGTGGTCAAGGAAGGCTGAGGCACTTCTGGACCATCTACCAGCTGGATAATGCTCATTTTTTGTTCTCGAAATTACATTTATTGTTTAAACCTTTGGTCTCAGCTTTACCTAAAGCTATCGCCTTATTATGTTACTCATTTAAATTTCTCAAACACAAGATCACTTCATTTTGCTGCTTTGTTTGATGACCACTATGACACCTTGTCACTCTTTTTTGTTTAAGGATACAATGGCTCGGAGGCCTGCTGATCCTGAAGAAGAACTTCGGTGGATGTCTCAAGAAGTTCGTGGTTATGTTGAGGCTGTTTTGAACAGTTTGGCAGCAAATGTTCCAAAGGTTAATACTTGTAGCTTCAGGTGATTCTTTGAACCGTATGATTTGTGGAGTAATGTTCATTGTCTTTTGCATTATCAGGCTATCGTACTTTGCCAAGTGGAGAAATCAAAAGAGGATATGCTAAACCAGTTGTACAGCTCAATAAGGTTAGGCACTTCTTCTGATATACTATGTTGAAAATATAAGACGTATTGGATGAACACAAAAATTTAGACTAGACTGCCATGAAACGAAGAGAAAGAGAAGAGATGATAACCATGCCATCCGTTTTTACCTTGAAACATGACGGAGAATAGCTAGTCTATTTGTCAGATATTCACCAGGATAGCAGGTGAGGGAATATACAATAAACAAGGGCAAAACCTGGAAAAGTTCAATAAATTCACATGGATGCCTTATACTTTAAAAAAAAATGAAAACTATATGCCATATAAAGAGAAACAGAAGATGTACCATCTAGATGGAATTGCAACAAACTAAAAGTTCTTTATGGTTCTGTCCATGCAAATGTCTAGTAATTATCCTTTCAGTTAGTGTTTGGCATACTACATTCAAAGAAATGAGGAAAGTGATTGAAGTAGTGCCTTTACCCATCCTTGAGTTTTGCAAACTGATACACTCTTAATTGCTTGTCACACTCCTGATGGCCAGTGTTACATGGACACGGGTGCGGGTGTCGGTGTCCGACTCGGGTGCGGGTGTCCGATTCGTTAGAATTTTCGGGGACACGGCAAATAACACTTGGAATCCGACACAGGTGTCGGAATCCGAAACGGGTGCGGGGTATCTGACTCGGCAAAAAAATTAAGACACGGGTGTCCGGGTAACACAGCTGATGGGTGAATGCAGGTGTTACTGGTATTTTAATGTGCTTAGAAGAAAATATTATTGTTCCATAGTCATTGTAATTTTTTAATAGTTTCTTGCTGAGTCTGCTGCATTTTTCTCACTTCTAGTGCACAAAGCAATGCAAAGATCGAAGAACTACTCCAAGAGGACCAAAATGCTAAACGTAGGCGTGAAAAGTACCAAAAACAATCATCCCTCTTGTCAAAGCTTACTCGGCAGCTCAGCATCCATGATAACAGAGCAGATTCGTATGGGAACGATAGTTCTGGAGCTGGTAAGCTGGCTATACTTCAAATTCAGCATTATGCTTGCAAATGTATATAAATCTATTCGTGAACTTTCTTAATTTAAACAGGGAATATGGTGTATATCTTTTGAACTAAAGTCTTTCTTTTTTTTCAAAATTAAGTTAATAGGTCGCTCATTCTAGCAAAGCCCTTCTAAAAAACTCGGCCGGGTGGGGAAAGACCGCCCCACCGGTATTAAGCTAAGAAGAAGCCTCGGCTTCCCCGACCGAGAAAATCTCCGAACTCTAGCCCCGCCCTGACACTGGGAACCGTAACCCATGGGAATTGCTTGGGCCATACACGGTCCTCAGGCCGACCTGGGCCGGCTCTAAACCAGTGCTTTGGCACACGGGACCGGTGAGAGGATTTTTTTAACCACAGTCTGAAATTTGCTCCCACGGGGATTTGAACTCAGGACCTGTGGAGTGCCGCTCGAGTGTCTTAACCGCTAGGCTAAGCACCCTTTGGCTAGCAAAGCCCTTCTGGATTGTTTGCACATTGGTTTACCTGCTTAAGCGTATATGTTTTTAATAAAACCTAAAAGTACAACATTATGAAAATGTCTTTATAGTTTATATAGTTGATCCACATATGATGGGTAAAAGTGGGTACAAACCGTAATCGTTTGACTGCATTAAGGGATACCTATTTTTACTGAGCCTGGAATGACTATTCTCGTTTATTTAGTGAACTTGCTTGCATTAGCATAACTAAAGCTAATGGAATCCCTTTTGGTAGCCTGGAAAATCGGCATTGCTTGGCATAAATATGTGGACCATTTTGCTATGCTTTCTATTCTCTCTGGTTTTGCCTTTTGGTTGCAAATTCAGTAACCTAACCTTGAGCGGACATAAATTTACTTGCAGAGAGCCCGCGGTCCCCTGGCCAATCTGGTGAGGACTGGAAATCTGCCTTCAATTCTGCAGCAAATGGCTCTGTTGACAGATCCAGTTCACAGCATGAGACAAGGTCAAGAAGTGCTGACAGTCGTGGCCGGCGCTATGAAAATGGGGATGCCAATTCTGGCAGCCGGCGCACACCTAACCGGTTGCCACCAGCACCACCGAGTGGGGGGAGATATTAAGTACGTTGATTGATCTATCTGTGTGCCAATGAACATCATACGTTCTTGCCAGGCTCTCATCCCCTTGTGATATTGGCGGAAGAACACGTCTGGGATCAAAAGAATAGAGAGCTTGCCGGAGACATTTGGATGGACGGTGTGTATCAAGAGGACCTCAGTTGTTTATAGAAAATTAGAAATATATAGGTTATTGATGATTGCCATTTCTTGACCATTTTGGAGTATTGATCTGTTGGATGCTCAAATCCTGTGGATTTTGTTGCCACGGATCGGGTGATCTTGGTTTTGTACCATTCTGTTGTAAGTCATCCCATCGAACTGGCAATGTATAATTCCTTCCCATTCTTTTTAACTACCAAAGGCTCATTCGCTATTTGTGGTGCTAATATACTTTGCGATTCTTTGATATATGCCCAGGCTCCTCTATACTGTGACTGCAGTTTAATATATCCCTTGACCCTTGGCTGGCCTCGAATGGGTTCGCCGTAGTTCCCGTTAAAAAAAGAAAAGGCGTGCCAAGACTGTTGGTTTATGCTGCCGCCTTAAAAAAAAATGAAGGTTCAGTTGCAATCATGTGAAGCAGCATTCTTTCCACTCCATTCTCATGAGTTCTGGTCATGTGTTTCTGCCTCTGTTTCATGTCCTGCAGCTGATGTAGTGATCGTACGGCCCGCCAAGTTGGCATTGAAAACTGTATCGCGTCACGTTGGCGACCGAAGATGACCTGCTCGTTGCTGAACTGGAGCGCACGAACGAAGGATCACCCGACGGAAGGTACAGACAAGCACCACCAATAAATTAAGCGTGTCATTTCCTTTTCCTCGTATGTACTGGTAGCGAATTTACATTTGCATGTCAATGCCTCCACCTTTCTCTTTTTCTTTTTCTGTATACGTACAACCATCTCCGATCTGTGTAAAATGGAATCCAAAGCCCAAAAGAATTGAACCAAAGAATGGGGAAAATTGTACAGGCCCCCCTCTACGTCCTATCTATTTACACCGCCGCCGCCGCCGGCGGCGTCGGGCCCTGCTCCCGCTCCTGCCGCGCCATCCGGTGCAGCTTGGCGAACATGCCGACCATGGGCGCCGTGTTATAGGTGCACGCCTCCGTCTGCATGTAGTTCTCCCGGTTGTCCCTGAACCTGTCCCGGCGGTCGGGCCCGCCGACGATGGCGCCGACGAGCACGTTGGGGTTGGAGCTCCGGCGGCCGAACCAGTGGTCGAACCCCTGCGTGCAGCCGATGAACTCCTTGCTGTGCTTGTACGGCACGATGGAGGCGGCGCGGTGGTGCACCCGGTTGGGGTACTTGGGGCCGTACCCGACCAGGTAGCTGACCCCCCTGGGGTTGGTGCCCAGCACGTAGTCCACCTGCGCCCTGGCGAGCGCGAACACCTCCGACGCCGCCGCCAAAGCGCCGCCCTCCCCGCACGACACGGCCCCGACGCCGGCCTCGGCCAGGTAGTCGGAGTAGGCCGAGAGCAGGAACGCCGCGCTGGTCACGTACTGCATGTTGTTCCACTGCCGGATGTAGAGCATCCCGCCGGGGCTGCGCTCCACGTTCCGTCCGCCGTCCGCGTTCCGGCCCAGGCACGCGCACACGTAGCGCTCCGCCTTGGCCCTATACCGCTCCAGCGTGCTCCGGTGGCGCGCCGCGTGCTCCCCTCTCAGCAGCAGCTGATGAAACAAATAAAATGAAGCACACAAGTGTCAGCCCTGCTTGCAACTCTTTATTATCTTTGCTGGCATCATGACTAGCCAGGACTAGCTGCTCCACACTGTTGAGTTCCACTTAGGCATGCACTTACCCTTGTGGCTAGGATCTGGACGCCGGCGTACTTGACGTCCCAGCTGAACTCGTTGATGGCCCAGCCGGTGCCGCCGAAGGAGTCGGCGTTGTCGACGACGTAGTCGAGGTACTCGGCCCGGCCGGTGGCGCGGTGGAGCCAGAGGGCGGCCCACAGGAGCTCGTCCTTGTACCCGCTCACCGACGCGTAGTAGCTCTTCACCTCCGCGATGCTGCTGTCGTATTTGCCCCTGTACTTGTCGGCGAACTCGAACAGCTGCACAAGGATACGTACAGGAATGATTTTAGCTAACGTGCACTACTCTTATTCAACCAGCACACTTGTCTAATAATTGACACTGGAAAAATTAAAGTAACATTTGGCAGCAGGTGGTGCTAACATGGACTAGCTAGTTCTGTTTTTTATTTCCTTTTAATATAACATAATAAAAAGAAAACGAAAAAGAAAAGGAAAGAAAAGTATTGGTTGAATTAGCAGCTGGGCACATGATGACGTTTACATTCCTTAGTTTCTAAGCAGTTTATGCGATTGAACTGGCGACCTAATCATGGAAACGCGAGGCAAATGGAAAGCTATAGCTCCGATCCCGTCCACCAAACCAAATGGCAGCTCCCCCTTTTGGCCATGAGCATTCTTTTTCTCTGCGTTAGGTTGCGTGCCGTCTCCCTGGCCCCACATGGCATCTCCTACGAACCGACAGGAACCCCTCATCTGAAAGCCGTCGTGTTCACAACTTGGCACAGGCATGTGCCGCACAAGACACCAGGAAGAAAGAACGAACACACCCCTGCCTGCCAAGATGGCGCATCTTGACTCTTGAGAGAGAGAGAGAGAGAGAGCACATAGCAGCCTGCAGGGTGCTCGCAACAGCCCAAAGTTCGGTAGGCGCACTGTACGCGTACTAACCCTAGTCCACCACTTTTCCAATTCATGTTTTGTTTTCGAAGTTTTTCACGCGCGGCAAACGTAGCAAAAATGTCCAACGAACTTGCTGCAGGTTACGACGAAGTACCTGCTGGGCGTGGTGCAGGAGAAGGTGCGCGTAGTGCGGGTTGGCGTCGCGGAAGACGATGGAGGCGGCGGCCATGGCCGCCGCGGTCTCGCCGGCGACGTCGGAGCCCGGGTGGTCGCGGTCGACCTTGTACGCCTGCCGCGACGTCGTCATGTCCTCCGGCCGCTGCCAGCAGTAGTGATCCGTGTCGCCGTCGCCCACCTGCGCGCACGAAACCGTCAACACCCGGGATCGAGCACCTTTGAACAACTAACCCCTGCCATGTGGAACTTGCATAAACTAAATGCTACTGTGTTCGTACGTTCAATGAGCGGCCACCAAACCTGGCTGTTGCTATTCACCAGAAACAAATATAAAAAAAAAATCTTTGTGTGTAGCCAAACCAAATATAATTGCAATTGGGGTCGTTTGGAATGTTTGGAAAAGGTAGGGGAGAAAATGAAACTAGCAGTGACTAAAATACAGGTGATAATTGACTTGGCCTCTAGCTCTAGCTAGCTTGCTCCACGTTGGTGGTGTCGTGTGTAACAGCTAGCTTCCGCACGAGGCCAAGTCACGGCGTGCGAACTGGTCTCGCCATGGCCAGGTGCATGCCCAGGTGATGGGTCGATCGATCGAGAGCCGGCGATGGAGCAGTGGTGTTATTACCTCGGCCCAGAGCTCGTCGGGCTGGGTGTGCGCCTTGATGAAGTAGTCGGTGCCCCACTTGACGGCCTCGAGCGCGTGGCCGAGCTCGCCGGCCGCCGCGACGTCGCCGCCGTACTCGATCAGGCTCCACGACAGCATCGTCACCGTGAACGCCATGGGCAGGCCGAACTTGACATGGTCCCCGGCGTCGTAGTAGCCGCCCACCAGATCCACCTGCGATGATCATCACGCGGGCGCCCATGTTAGCGGACCGCGGCGATCGGGTTTTCGCGGCGCCGCCACGGCCGGCCAGCCGGCGCGGCCATTGGCTCGCCGATCGCATGCACTATACACGTACCCCTTGCTCGAGGCCGTCGGTGAGGCCGGAGTGGTGGCGCCAGGTGACGCGCTGGCTGTGCGGGAGCCGCCCCGACCGCTGCGCCTCGAAGTAGAGCAGGCTCTTCTGCAGCGCGTCCCCGTAGTTGTGCGCCTTCCCCTCGGCTCCGCCGAGACCACCCGCGAGGACAACCAGCACCAGCAGAAGCGCGCCCCCGAGCTGCCGCCGCCGGCACGATGGCGCGGTGCCCGCGCCGCTCATTGCAAGAGTAGAGCCCCCGCCCGGCGCCGTCGCATGCGGCTGCTGCCTCCGCGCCGCCCTTGCTCTGCCGCGCGCCGCGTTCCTCTGCCGCCGCCTCTGTGTGTGGGCGCGCGCGCGATCGAGCGAGAGAGATCGACTGGTCTGGCTTGGCCTCCCCCGTCCTCCGTGACAAGCAGCTCGCGCGGGCTTATATCCGCGGCGCGACCCCGCCCGACACGGGACGCGCGCGCGCGCGCACCGTGTTGAATTGGTTCGACTCCTCCCCGGGGGGAACGGAATAGAATACTCGGGAGCGCGGAGGAGTTGGGGGCCGGGCGCGGCGGCAAAGCTAGCTAATAGGCGAGGCGGGGCGAGGCGAGCGGGGGGCGCGTCGCGTTCGGGTGCCGTGGCGTGGGGTTGGAGTTGGAGGCGGGGGTGGACTTGTTCGGGTTTGGTTTGGTGGCGAGGTAATGGTTGGGGTAGGGTGGGTTTGGCCTTGCTTTGCTGCTGCCCTTGGCGACGCAAGCAAGCAAGGGCCGGGGCAGATTTTGACCGGGCGCCGGCCGGAGAGGTTTGGGAGCTCGGTTGGATTGGTTTGGGCATCGGTTGGGGCCAGACACGCACTGCTCGGCTCCGCTCGCCGCGCGGTGAAGAAGCACGAGTACGACCACGGCAAAAGGAGCCGGGTCATCGCGCGGCCGGTGGCACATCAGCAGCAGCACATGCTCCAGGCTTACACATGGTGACGGCCGGCTCGGCGACCAGTTTCACTGCCCTGTAGTTAGTAGCAGGTAGGCTATCGACAACGCAATCCAAGTTTACCGAGTCGTCATCGCATTCGCACGGGCCGGGTCTTCACACAGCTGCAGGTTCTCCAATCTCCATGCATGCGTCCGAGAGTATGAAACAGAACCAGGATTGTGCTGGCCGGTGACCAGTTTTTACTGCCCAGTCTTAACAGGTAAGCGATCTGCCTACCTGCTGTCCAGTTCATCAGATGATTAGTCCAAGGGTGTGACTTTTATGTGCAGGCTTTTTTTTTTGATTGCGGGAAGACTTTCATGTGCAGTTAGTTTATTTATAGATAGAGGAATATGCATTGGCACATGACAGTACGGTAGAGTAATATTGTACAGTAGGCAAGGCGTAGGTTGGGCTCTTCCGTTCAGCTATTGGCGAGCCCTGTCGTTCCGAGATGATTCCGGCAGATTTTGTCGGTAACCAGCATGTCTCGCCAGGATTAGTTGGCTACACGCCCTGCCTCTGCTCTGCCCCTTTTGGTCAATCCTCAGACTTTCTGGGGGACAATAATACGCGTACATGCATCTAGCGCCAGATCGCTGGTTATTATCATCATTAGGCCGCCGTGTCGGTCATCAGCAAAAAAAAAAAAAGACACGCCACGGACTACCTAGCTGCAATTGCTGTACCAACCAATTTTAGCTCATTCTGCTTCAAGAACCGGATACAGAAACTGGAGGATCACAAATTCACAATCACATGACACTCCTCTTGGCCTCTTTGTCTGATGGTAACTTGAAACCCCACGTCTTTCTCGATTAGCTAGCTTTGCCTTGTGTACCTGCACGGCTACCTCTTTTTGTGCGTGCGTGTCCATGAAACTACTCTAGCTGCTGATCCTTTCTCCCTGGTCTGGGACAGTGACTCCCCGGCGGTAACGATTTGGACGCCCTGATCCCGTCCTGGCCTCCCCTTTCCTCCGTCGCTTTCCCCATCCGCCGCTCCATCCATTGGCACTGTACAACACGTACGTTATTCACCTCCCTCTCCCTCTCCCTCTCCCTCTCCCTCTCCGTGGGCGCGCATTTGGTGAGCAGGTAGGTAGGCCAGGCCAGGCCAGGCTGGACCAGATGCTCATTTCTCCTATATATTTGTACAAATCTATTATCTTATTATTTGGCCAATAAATGGAGTCTCCACGCTCTCAAGTCCTAGAAATTCTCACGTTAATCAGAGAAAAATAGAAAAAATAAAAATTACCCACCACTGCCATTACGATAAAAATTAGCTTAAAATAACCATATGCCTAATTAAAAATCACCCACCAATGTCATTATGAAAAATTAAATATAAAATATCATTTAGCTATGTATCAGTTACAAATATATACTATTAATAAAAACTAAAGCTAACAACAATCAATCAAAATAAAATGAAAATAAAAATAATTATCTGCATAATATTATTAAAGCTCAACAAATCAAATTGTTATTATAGGTAGATCATAGTTGAATTGTTTTAATCAACAATAAGACATAATTTACGATAATTAATAGGATGATGTATGGTAAAAAAATAATATAACCTTTAAGAAATGATACAATGACATGTAAATTTTCGAATTTTCAATATTAGCCGGGCAAATGCGCGGGCTATACGCCTAGTTTATCATATTTAACATCTTCCCCTGGAACTTGGAAAACTTCTAGATCATTGCCCCTTGCACTGGCCAATTAAGCCACATTTTGACCGTGCTTTGCTACTACTAATCGAGTATGAAACTTTCCTCCTAACTAGCTAGAGTCTCTCCGTCCCTCTTTATTCTTCTTGTTATTATTAGTGTATCATGTGTTGTTAGCACGATGATTCATAGTTTAACGCGAACCACCAGGCGTTTCATGGCTCGTCTTTTTTCTCCCGTGCTGTTGTTGGCACGTCCTCCCTTTCTGCGTAAACTGTTTTGTGAAGCGGGGGGGGGGGGGGGGGGGGGTGATTAAATGGGAGCGCCACCTCACCTCACCTCCACTGCACATGCCATTTTGTGTACGTGACCAAATCACTTATCAACTAATAACCAGTGATTTCTTTTGCTAATGATCGCCGTTGATTGATATGCACCACCGATGTTTTTCTCACCTTGTGTTGCTAGGTAGCTAGTCAATTAGTCATGGAGATTTTTGAAACGACCCAGGTTTCCGTAAGAAGAATCTGAATCCCTGTATCGTCGTGATAGTTCCTGAATCAGTAGCTATCACATACAGAACTCATTTCAGACAGTAAATCAGTTCATACTCACTTAAAAGAGGTTCAAGCATGGATTTAATTATTACAACATCCAGAGGATTTGCAGTACGAATTTATTACAAGCCCCTTGGGCTAAACTGGAACAAACAGAAAACGATAGCGGTAACTGGTCTTTAGGCCATCCTTCATCTCGAACTTCAACTCCACAGACAGCACTTGAGCGTAGCACGGGCTTCTAAGCTTCAGTCGTACCATCCGTCGTTGTTGGCGTCGAACTCCTGCTCGGATCCTGCATCTTACCAAACTATCCCCAAGGACGGGATAGGTTCACGTCACCATCCATATGCAAGCTTTAAATGGATGCAAAGGTATAAAAACAGTCAAATGATAGGCTAAGGTTTTCTAAGCAAGCATATACATATAAATCCATAATCATGTCTCTCACCCACCCCAGGTCGGTGCAGGAAACTCCCTTTCCCTGCACCTCATCTGACTCCACAGGGGAAGTGGACTAGAGGGAGGTAGAGATTCTAGGGTTCACTACTCTATGAAAGTGCAGCCAGATCAAGAGTTGTACATGACCGAGTACGCGGCTATACGTACAGTTTTCACCCTACAGGGGTTGTACACCTGTACCCACTCGGGCTGCAAAGACGGCCGTCGCCGTCTTGAGACACAACCCACAACCATGACTCCCTAACCATGACAGTACCATCCTGCATTCCCGGAGTGGGATACATTCACCGCAACGAATGTTCCGGGGGCTATGGATCTCTAACCTGGTCATTGGCTTCGAGAATCTCGGAGACTAGGGTCGAAGAACTCAACCGGGCCCACGCACCCCGAATTGGGCGTGCGCGGTCTACCCTCTCCTGGAGACAAGGGTCGAAACACTCAACCGGGCCCGACGCACCCCGAATTCCCATGGGCGTGCTCGGCCTACCCTCTCCTTAAACACAGCCACAGTCTGGTACCACACAGCTAGGAATGGATGGAACCCCTGCCCATACGGGGGTAAGTGGTGTGCACGTTTGACATAGTTCCGTCACCAGGGGCACTATCTCAATCTATATTGCCGGGGCAAGCATCTTCTCGCGCAGTCCTCCGCAAAGGTCCGCCAAAGGCACCCATAACAGGTATCGCCTCTCCTTGGGCAACCACACTGGTACACCCCTCCTCGTACCACACCCGCCACAGGTGCTTCTTAGGATGTGCCCACCACACATCCTCGGCCAGTCGCTTGCCCCCGCTAAAAAGTCCTATCACTGGCTCCTCACATAGTGGATCTCATGCATGCCAAGACTATCATATCATGGAATCCCATACCCATCACTCTCATAGTAGCCAAAGCATCCAAGAATCAATCAAGGTATAGGGATGCAAGGAATACGGTATAAGTAGGCCATGCAGGCTTATCTCACACACACAAGTAATGCGATAGCAATTCTAGCAAGCAATATCTAATAAGAATTCAAGTCATAGATGGGCGTGAACCTGGCAGCTCTTCGTAGTCATCCGGGACGTCCTCCTGGGTCTTCTGGGCGTCCGGGGCGTCGATCTTCTCTTCAGCAGCAGGACCTATCCGTAATTACGAATCACTACAGGGGCCAAAGTGCAAGAATGCACAAAACTATACAAATAAGATCCAACTCACAACAAAACCTATTCTAACGCATAGATCATGATTTTAGAAGAATTATGAAACTAATTTCATAATTTTTGGAGCTCCGGTTGATTTATTATGAATTTCTGGAGCTTAAAATAATTTTTGGAGTTAAGTAAAGGTTTTCAGAAAAAGAAAAACACACAGGCTGACATGTGGCAGCACCAGGGAGTGCCACGTGTCCTGCTGACGTCAGCACGGGGTCTTTGATGAATAGTACAATGCATCTTGATACACATACGCAAAACATGCATTATTCAAGAAAAAAAGGATTTTTGACCCACCTCTAACATTAGACAGCAATTATTGTGATATTCCACACAGCACAAATAGTTAGAAAATAGTACTTTCTCGGTCCACAAAAGAATGCAACAATAGGATCCGTGCCGATCAAATTTGACCAAATTTATATTAAATAGTATTAGTGCTTATGTCTCCAAATAAATTTATTATGAAAATATAATCTGTAACTAATCTTATAGTACTTATTTTGCATCATGAATGTTATTATTTTTTTCTATAACTATAGTCAAATTTCAGACTGTTTGATTCATCGAAAAGCGAGAATTGCATTCTTTTGTGTATGGAGGGAGTACATGTGTTTTACATAGATGTTGTGAGAATTATTGTGATATTCCACAGAGCATAAGTAGTTAGTAGAAAATAGTACATGTTTTACATAGCTGTTGCGAGCTCTCAGAACAAGTGACAAGACACGCGAAGATAAAACAGAAACTGAGAAAGGATAACGCTCCTGATGCGTACGTCTCCATCCTCCAGCAGTCCAGCTCCAGCTCCTCCAGGCGGTGGCGTCCACCCGTTGTCCTGGCTGGCCGAGGCAACGTAGACGGATGGACGCACGCGTGCCATACGGACCCCCATGCTCTCTCCCGTCCCATACGTGTGTGAAAGGAGCACTCCCTTGTCCGTTCAAAGCGCGTTAGCACAAGGGGTTGGGGGAAAAAAATGACGCGTTGGAGCGGCGGCGGCGCGACGTGACATTTTTATTCGATTCTGCTGTTACGTTGGGCTGATGCGAACCCGATCGGTCTCTTGGCTCGGCACGGCTCCCTCCGTCGGCGGCACCGGTGGCGTCCGGCCGCCTCTCGCGGTAGCCTGACGCTCTGACCACGCCGCCGGCCGCCGGCGATGCGGAATTGCTTATGCTCTTGGCCACATTGTCAACGTGTGTGTCGGGCGGCGGCCGGTGGCGGTCGATGCGGATGCGCGCCGGCCGGCCGGCCGGGTGTCCGGGACGACGTGCACGGAATATTTGTCTTTTTTTTGGGGGTGGGGAGGGGGGGGTGGGGGGGGGGGGGTTGACGCATGGCACGGATGGCACTAGCTAGCTGGGAAGCTAGCGGAATAGTTCGTCAGGTTATGCATTCTCAACAGCGACCCTGACTGTGTTTAATTGCAAAAAGGATGTGAAAAGTGTTTGCGAAAAGTACTGTAGCACTTTTCATTTATATGTGGTAAATATTATTCTATCATAGACTAACTAGGCTCAAAAAATTCGTCTCGCAACGTACATCAAAACTATGCAATTAGTTTTTTTATTTACCTACATTTATTACTCCATGCATGGGTCATTTGCTATATTTAATATTTCGATGTGATAGAAAGTTTGGAAAATATGGAGGAGTTGGGGAACTAAACACAGCCCGTGAGAGGGTTGACACAGCTCCAGAAGATTCAGACGTCCTGTTTTTGCTCGACTGGAAGTCTTCTCCTTTTCTATTAGTGGCCGAATGCTCCCCAGGCTTCGATTTCCTTTTCTTTTGGAAAGAGGAGACTCAACGGACGCGTTGGCGTTGGATACTAGCTACAGGATTTGTCAATCGTTGCCCCCAAAAAAATCTTACCTACACATTGTTCCTGACTGATTTAGATGCCGCGGTTTTAATTTGCCGCTTTTTTCCCCCCAACATGTGATTATCATCCATTTTAAGGCGTGCTTAAGAGTAGAAATGGAGAACTAACAGCACTACCATGTCGGTCTAAATGGACATGATAGTATTTTCTTCTACACATTAATGAGGGGGCCAGAGGGGCTGTGAGTCAAGCAACACTACCTAACTTTGCCGAATCAATCCAAGTCAGACTGTAGCAAATGTGCCAACCATATCTTGGTCTCTGCTTCATAAACGCCACTTATCAATCACAAACAGGAGTTTCATTACCAAATAATAATGAATGCTCCAATTTAAAATAAAAAATATGCAATCGTAGGGCAACCGCTCAATCAAGAAACGAATACAATACAATGGGCATGTTTGGATACAAGGGCTAGAGCTATTTCTAGTCTAAAATAGCTCAAAATAGCCCAAAATTTTCAAACATGCGGGCTAGTTCTTGGCTATTTGCAAATAGCCTACCTCAAAAAACTATCACACCCAAAGGGTGATTATTTGTGTTATTTCAGGTGGAGTTCACCATAGCAAGAGAGGTAATAGAGCTCCAATGATTGAAAAAAGATTATTTAAAAACTAAATAGCTCTTGGATCCAAACATGTCAAGGGTTATTTTATTGGAGGGCTGTTTGATTGAGCTAATTAGTTCTAACTCAAATAGCTCTAGCCCTTGGATCCAAACACGGCCAATGTATGGTGATGTCACACGAAACGCCACCATGGCCGCCCGTTTTCTCACCCGATACATACGCACGAAATCCTCCCGTTTCCCGCTGCCGTTCAGCTAACCGTGTACTACTACTTGATCGTATACCATGCACCTTCTTCGAGAGAATCATCATGGTCGTCTTGTGTTTCAGTGCATTCAGCACGCATCATACAACACCGGCCAATGAGGCAGTGACACGTTCGCCACCCCCTACCAATGGTATGAGAGGGTTGACTGATATAGCAGTTGTTCACAACACAGGCATAGGCCGGCAATGATATTGTAGAGAAGCTAGTGTACGTTTTTCAAAAAATTAAGAAAAGAAAAAGAAAAGCTAGTGTACGATTCTGTTGAATGTATAGCGTTGCAGTTTGGATGTACTAGTAGCGACCAAAGCAAAGGTCCACTGGCAACGAGGCCCACCATGTCAGCTCCAACTGTCCCTGTCTGTCTGCCCCCGGGCCACCCACCCACCGCATCCATCATCCATGTCACCACTCACCACCATGTGCGGCAGTGCGGGCTGCGGAGACCACGCCGCGGTCAGCCACTCAGCCTGGAGATGCTGGCTAGGCTGACGTCCCGCTGACCGCAGCCTGACACGCCACCCGACGCCGTGGGCTCCACCCCGCAGCGAGCATCTCTCGCCTGTCTCTCCTGGCGGCTCCATGCCCCTTCATGCCATGCCCATGAATTGGAGACCAGAAATCTTGCAGAAAACCCAGCAGCCGGCCGTAGGAATCACTCGCAGAGGCAGAGAAGAAATGATCTGGTGGTCGAGCTGAGCAGAAAACGAAGCACGCGGCGCGATCCCCGGTTGCCTAGCTTGCAGGGATGCGCAGGCGATGATCGGCGTCACGCCGTCACCGTACCGCGGAAAAGTGGCTGGGGGCGGTCGACGGTAACCTGATGGCGACGGTCCTTAATGACGAGGAGGAAAGCTGGGGTTACGAAAGGCGAGTCCGATCTAACAAAGCGCCCAACGTGCGTGCGTCCAATAGCGACCAGACCGTGTAGCTACTAGCGAGTAGCTAGCGACTACTAAAGTGGTCGATGGTGAGGATGTCCTGTGGCTACGCAGTTGACATGTAACCTTGTGCCGTACCGGTGACCTCAATCTAGGCCATAACGCGGTTGACATGTAGCCAAGTTTTGAACTGAAGCTCAATGCACTGCTGCTGCCTAGCCTAGTAGCCTTACACTTCCAAAAAAAAATTTGCGGCCTCACCTGAACATGGGAAAAGTGAGAACTTCTTTCAAGGATGTCGATATAACAAGTCCGAACCCAATGTCTGAAGTCTGAACACATCTTCAGCTAGCAGAGGCCCAACCGCATCTCCGCGATCGATACGATCTCTGAAGAATTTCCCACAGCAGCACGCACCAAAAAAAACGCAGGCAAACAGCATCACCAATGTAAATGAAACCCTATTCCATCTACCCCAGGCCGGGGCCCCTCGAATATTTCTCGTCCTGGCGCCGCTCGTCTCGTTTCGTACCCATATGGCACGGCGCATCTCAGCATCTGCGTGGAGGCTAAGGTAGAGGAAAAAGCAGTGCGCGCGGGGGTCCGGCAGGTTCTGCGCCGGCGTCGCCGTCGCACCTGCTCGTTTCGTTTCGTTTCGTCCTCGCGCGGCTCGCCGGCACGCCGCGCCCGGCCGGCCTCCTTGGCGTGGGGCGCACGACTGCCGTGAGGTGAGTCGCCGCCATCCGCCACCAAACCGTCGTCGCGTCGGATGCGCGCGCGCGCACGTTGCCTTTTTGCCTTTTCCTCCTCTCGCGCCTCGTCCTTGGTTAGCGTCGTCTTGATGCGAGCAATTAAGCTCGCCAGCTACTTGTTGCGATCCGCATGCTAGTTGATCTGCAGTTCTAGTCATGGGCTTCTTTATTGCTGTTGGCTTGTTGCGATTGCAAAGGACACGGTCTCTCCTGCATTATTGCTCACCGGCTGATTGGTGCTCCGTGTGGAGTCTTAAAGCGTTGCTGGTGCCCGACGAGCCGAGGACGACGGACAGACCAACTGTTCTCAAGTCTGAAAACTGACCAGAATGCGTACTGCCGTGGGAGCCTTCGTTTACTGAAACTTTTGTTGGCGAAACAGTGCCGGTGTGCTCTGAGCCTGTACAAGGATTAATTACAAAGGAACTTGTGGTTTATGTTTTGGTGTGGTTGGAAGGCACTGTACGTACTTGCCACATGTTGGAGCTTCTGGGGAAATATCCTGGCCCCAGGGAGCATGAATAGTGAAATGTGTGGAAGAGCTACAAGATGGGTGCATCAGTATTCCACAAGACTGTTGTTGACGCGGGCTTCACCGAAAACAACGGTTTCTTCTTCTTAGTTTAACCAACCAAGACTAGGAGAGAGGAGAACCATATATACGAGCAGAGAGTGAAAGTGACCACGCCCAAAATAACAAACTTTTCGGTACCACGATCCCTTGACTTTTCCGAGGCCTCCTCTTCCAAGGAAAGGGGGAGCTGAGAGGAGCCTGCACACAACCGGCGTCTCGGAGTCGATTGCTACGGTCAAGTTATTCCTAGCTAGCTCGCTCTGGTTGAACGTTGGACTTCTAGAAACGCCAACCTGTACTGAACGGAAGAACTTGCTGCCGTGCTGCCACACTTTGCCATGGATAGAACTGGTTCTGAAACTCGAAAGCAGTGGTGTGGCACAGTGAAGTCCGAGCGTCCCAGCAGCGGGCTGCTACAAGCCTAAAACTAACGGACACCCATTGGTAGTCAGTTCTGCTTACCGTGTGGCCATGGGTAGAGTAGCCCTCTGTATGATTCCTACCATGCCGCAAATGCGTCGCCTCTCGAAATTTTGCACCGACAGGAGACTGGAGAGGCGGCGGCTGCTAATCAGCGAGCGCGCGCCAGGAGCGCTCGTGGCGCGCGATCTCTGACAGCAGGTCTCGATCCTTTTTAGGAAAGTTTTTTTTTTCTTCACAAACTTTCCTTTTATGAAAATGAGAACTTGTAAACACAACTTTTACGTATAACATTTTATACACCTTTGAAGTCAACATAACTTTTACGTAACATATAAATTTTATGTATAAGTTTTCCCTAACAACTGTTGAAGAATATTTTTTTAGCACAACTTTTATGATGCATACATAGTTTTTTTCAAATAATTTGTGGAGGATAATATTTTAGCACAACTTATATAAAAGTTGTTATTTTTATCAGAAAGATTTCTCGCATAATTTTTTTCCGTATAAGTTTGTCATACAACTTCTAAGTACAAGTAGTGGTATGTTTTTTAGTACGTTTTTTATAAATAAAGTTGTCAAGAGAACTTCAAACATAACTATAAAGTAAAAGGCAGCGTTTCAGGTGCAAACCAACCTCTCCGTGCAAATTATATAAACTTCAATCTGAGTCATTGGATCAACATCCAAGGGGTATGGGAGATTGGATAATTTTACAATCTGGACCCCCCTTGGATTGGGTAAACACACTTTTGCAAATCCCCCATCCCACCTCTCTGTGCATCTTACCTTGGATGTTGATCTGATGACCTAGATTAAAGTTTCTATAGTTTGCACGGAGAGATTGGTTTGCACCTGATATGTTTCCAAAGTAAAAACGAAAATCTGAAAAGAAAAAGAAATAATACCACATGCTATTACGCGACGTAATGGGTAAAAATAGAAATAAAAAAGAAAATAAATGCGTACTTGAGTCGTTACGAGTGGGGGAGACACTCCCTCACAGCTGTAAGGCCAATTTCAGTGAGAGTGTCATCGACACAGTTATCTAGACTGATGTCGGTGCCCTGACCCGGGGTCCGGATCCCAACTAGTAAATGTTGTGTGTTTACTCGTCCCAGATGTTGATGCAAGAGGCAACACAATAACGCGTGGGTTTATCCTGGTTCCGGCCACGGGGCCGTACGTCCAGTAAGGGGGTGTGCGAGGGCACTGTATTATCTTGCATCGGAGGTGCCAGTAGTAGGGGGTACATGCAAGGCGAGAGAGGGAGGGAAGCTCCCAGGTCTCTGTTAGAGGAGAAGTCGATCGAGGCGAGTGCCAATATCGGGTGCTGAGCGTGGTGCTTGTGTCAGGATGATCGCGACCAACGTCCCCCTTTAAGGGAGCCCGTCTCCTCCTTTTATAGTCACAAGAAGGGACGGTGTACATGAGCAGGGGATCGTGGAAGTCGTCGTTTTCCCCCGAATCGCGGGGTGCAGTGGCCGAATACTGTAGGAAGTACACTGTGGGGCATGGCGTCGGGCGTGGCAGTCGTCCTGGATATCGTCCTTGGTCTTGCGGAGATCGCGCCGGCATCCTGCCAGCCCCAGCAGACGGCGCGGTCATCGCTGTAGGGTGTACAGTCCTCCAGATGTGGCGTGGTGACGTTCTGTGGGCCATGCAGGTCAGGGTCTTGCATATATACGTGCACCAGCGGCGATGAGGCGCGTGGCGGTCCCGGACCCCGTGTACGGAGTGCTGGCGTGTGCACTAAGGAGGTCCGGGAGTCACGTGGAGGTCCCGGACCCCTCGAGGGGGGAGGTCCGGGCCTCCAGCTGCTAGCGCTGGGCATACATCTTCGGGGGGCACGTGGCGACAACGGACACCTTCCCAAGCAAGAGGCGGGCCCGGGGCCTTACGCGTGGTGAGGTCGAGTCCGGACAGCCGGAGTTGGCAGAATAGTGACGGGAGCTGTGCCGAGCACGTCTCGTCCCGCGTCGCAGGTCCCGCAGTGTTGCCACAGCATCCCGGATGGCGGAGCAGTGACCGGAGTTGGCGGACGGGACTCCGGTCACAGTCACTGTGGGGAATGGCGGCCTGACGCCGTCTGTCCTAGGCACTGTGGAGGAGTGGTTGTGTGACGGCCCAGGTTTTTAAATAGCCAATTTAGGATAATTAAGAACCAAATCATGCATCATTAAATAGGAAACATTGAATTAATGCATGTGTATGCATGAATGGTTATGTGTATGTGTGTTTATGTGTATATGAAAATTTGCTCATAAAATAACAAGTCAAATGAACCAAAGTATTCGAGGTTTTAAACAATCTTTCAAATTTTAAACAAATATGCTTTCAAAATAATTTCTAAATTATAGCTCAAATGAATTTTTGTCCAAAACCAAAGTTTTAGGTTTTCAAAAGATGAACAAATTTTGTGTTTAAAGTTTTTCGAGTTATCACACAAAAATGGGAGAAAATTTTGAATTTCGAAGTACATAGTATCTTTTCAAATGTACTCAAGTTTCAAATTTTTATCTTTTAAACAAAGCTTCAAATGAACTTTTTCCTAAAATAAAAGTTGTAGATCTCGAAATTTTGAACAACTTTGGTATTCAAAAGTTTTTCGTTTGAGGCCATGAAGAAGGATAAAAGCTGAGTTTACGAACTGGATGTTGGAACTTCGAGTTATTTACAGCTTTGCCATCACCACCATCTCTCCTCCCTCTCTGTTTCTCGCTGTGACGGCGTTCGTCGCCGTCGCCTCGCCGTCATCGCTCTCGACGTTAGTGCCACACGCGTCGCCTTGTCTAGCATCTCGCCACCGCTCAAGCCGTCCCTATCCGATCGCAAGCAACTCCGATTTCGTTTCTTCTCTTTCTCGCCCCCTCCCCGAATCGAGCTCTGCTCGCGCGCCAACGCCGGCCGAGCGCCGCTCCACCCCGCGCCATCTCCCCTCAAACCCCAGGCTCCCTTGCTTCGAGCCCAGGAGCTCACTTCTCCTTCCTCGTCCCCTCCTCACGCCCAGAAGGGTCCTAAGCCAAGCTTCTCTGCTCCAGAACGGCCGACCGCCGCCTGCCATGCCGCCGGCTGTCCTTGCTCCGTCGAGCTCCCACTTCCACCCTCCCTCGCCTTCAATCGACATCGGAAATGGTTTCATCTCGTTCCAGTGGAGCTCCCAGGCCCGGCCGCCCCTCCATATCGTTGCCGACGAGCCGCCGCCGCGGACAGAGTCGACGCCGGCCGTCTGCTTCCGCGGAGGGCCCTCCTCCGGCCTTCCCCAAGCCAAATGGACCCTGCAACGACCTTCTCCAGGGCACCGTGGAGCTCTCCGACTTGCTCCCCACCGCCCACGGCCGCCGGAGCACCACCGTCGCCGCGCGAGTTCGCCGCCGGCCGCTCTACTCCGTCAAGCCGCCCCCTCCGTCCGCGTCCGCGAGCCCCAAGACCCTCCTGAGGTAGCCCGTGAGCCCCTCTCTCTTTTCCCCCTCGGGCCCCCCACCTCCGGCGACCCTGCTCCCCGGAAACGGCGCCGCCGGCCCTGCTCTGTTCTAGGTGTATTCTGAATATTTGAATTGTTCCGAGTAAATGACTGCATGAAATAGTATGATTTTTGCAGGATAGATTACTCTGTTTACCTTCTGTTTAATGAAATGTTTGCTGAATTTACTATTGTATGTGTGCTGAGTTGTTATTTATTTAGCAAACCATGATTGACTTGCTTTCGGAAACAACTACCACTTGTTTATGAAGTTAGTGAGCTTCTTTTGTGCCGTTGATCATGATACCTTGTGTAGTTAGAAATATTAGATACTACTCTATAAACGATTGCCCAGGAAATGTTAATTAAGAAGTTCACATCCAAACTCACATCATGTTGGACTACAACTTTATTGTGAAGGAAAAATAGTAACATCCACATTGTTGAGCAACTCGAAACTGTGCATTCATACATATGCATTGTTGCATTTCATTTAGGTACGATAGATGAATCACGTGAAGGACGCGACGTTGGAGTCGAGCCAGAAGACGGTGAATGGTGGACACATCCAAAAGGTGGACGGATGGATCCCGATGTGCACGACCGAAGGAAGATGTTCGTCGAGCAAGTATTCTCTAACTAACACTGACCTAGTGTTAATTCCAGGCAAGCCCCGGAGCATATCCTATCTATTTTAAATTTATGCAACTTATTATTATTCCTATCTACTTGCGCATTTAAGTTTATAGGAGTTGCTTGGAACTTTAGTTGCATGATCTTAGGTACCTATGCTTGAACACTAGTATGTGTAGGTCGCTAGTTGGCTAGGCTAATGGTTCGGTAGAAGTCGAGTGATTTCCTGTCACTCGCGAGAATTATAGGAGTTGAATGTCTACTATATACTGCAACTATAAGGCTCACGGGCGGGGTTGTGGTACTTGTGATACCCCGTCTGTTTAGTGAAAATGGATAAGGCCGCAGTGTGTGGTAGTGGTGGTTAAGTTTTTGAACGTACTAACCACATGCCGAGAAATATGGTAATCGGTAAGCTTAAGTACTGGATTGCACCGAAACCGGAACATACTCCCCACCGTCTTTGAACGTTGTTCTCATGCGGCCACATGCGAGTGCAAGAAGGCTCACGACCCGGCGCCGTACCGTGGCGTGGATTCTTGTAGTCGAGGGCGGTGGGCCTGTTCCGTGCAGCGGGAATTGAAGGGAAAAGTCGTGTGGGCGAAGCGAGATATCGATCCCCATGCGTGTGTGTTAGATCTGCCTGGCCAGGTTAACAAATTTGATTCGAATCGTCCGCTTCTCACGGTTTGGGACTGCTTAACTCTTTTGCCACATAGAGTAAGAAGTGAAAGATGATGATGAAGAATATGGTTGGTTGGATGATGAAAGATAATTGTTTCCCACCATGTATGCTATTGGATAGATGCTCACCTAGAATGGTTAATTGAACTAGAATTTGGAAGCTAAAACCTGAAATTAAGGATCTACTCTTTATTGCTTTTCGGCAAACAAACCCCTCAAGCCAAAAGCCTTGCATGTCTAGATAAAGGGTTAAGTATACCCTTAGTCGGGTAAGTCTTGCTGAGTATTAGTATACTCAGTCTTGTTTGTGGCTTTGTTTTTCAGGTGGTACATCTGAGGATGTGATTGATGTCATGTACGGCCTTCATCATGACGTCTTCTATCGTCGCTAGACTATCGTGTATTTTTTCTGCTGCACTTGAACTTTGTTGTCTTTTTTATAAATTCAAACTTGGTTTGTAATATTAATTCAATTTCATACTCTGTGCTGTAAAATTTGTGGAATGCTGCATTCTCTGGACTGCTTTGTCGATCCTGTTCAAGTGGTTTAATCGGGATTTTACCCGACAGCACTGCCGGATTACTCCGTTTTAAGTGCGTGTTAACCCTGATTGTCGTTTTGATGATGGTTAGCGCACTTAAGCCGGATTAATTTAGGCGGGACTGCCACATGTTGGCATTCAATGCCTCCGTACGACGGGCGGGTGAGCGGTAGGGCCGTTTGTCCTTTACGCCGAGGGGTGGCCTCGAGCGAGGCGGAGATGAGTTACCTGCTCGAGGGTAGGTTCGCTACCCTCGAGCGAGGCGGAGATGCGCGGCGCAGTCGAGGGTTTTGATGGGAGCCCTCGAGCGAGGCGGAGATCGCCCCGCGGGTCCGAGGGGGGTGCGAATGGGCCGTATGCTGGGCTTCTTTGAGTCCTTTCCTTTCTTCCGGATTGGAAGGAGGCCGTGGGCTTTCGTGGGCTCAGCTGCCTAACATGTGTTTGCATTTTTTAGGGTGATCTTAGTACCCCGATTAGAATGTCCCTAATCGTGGTACCCGACAACTGAAATATTAAGAACTGTGCCAGTGGAGTGTCACCACCATGACACTCCTCTCATATTTCATGACACTTCTCTCTTCTCTCTCCTCGTACTATTGGTACATGTTAGTGAATTTAATATCATAACACTCTTATGACACTCCCAGTGAAATTGGACCTAACGTCGCCCACCAGGAAGCGATGTAGCACGCGAGTGCCGAATTGTATTCCGCGTGGAGAGGCTCCTCTGAGTCACGGCCTGATGGTTTCATCCCAATGCATTGACCTGCACGCTCTCCAACATGTCAGGCCGTGCTCCGCGCTATCATGACTCCGTGAGCAGTGGGCACACACGCCGGCAACGCCGCTGCCGGGAGTAATTTTACAATTAAGTGCTTGCTCTTGGATTAGATAATCACATTTTTGTAAATTCTCCCTCCCACTCTTCCTGCGCCCTTCCCTTAGATATTGATCCGGTGGCCCAGATTGAAGTTTGCATAGTTTCCACGAAAAAATTGTTTTGCACCTAATACATTCCCAAATAATTTATACTTTTTTAGATGCACTAACCTTTTCCTTTAGATTGATGCACTATCCTTTTTTAGAACTGCAGCCTATAGTTTTTTTTGGGGTGGGGGTGGGGCTGCTGGGGTCACACACGGATGACCCCTAACAGACTTGTCACCCACTATAAATTTTATGTTGTTGGGTTTAAATTGGTACAACAAACTGGTCCATAGTCTAATTTATTCTAGAACAGATTTATTTTGTTCTGAAATAATTTTTTAATTGTTCTAGCAATACAAAAAATTTGTTCGGTAATAAATTTTTTTGTTTCGGAACAAAAAATAGTTATTAGCCCTTGTGCGATGGTTTGACTGCCAGTAACCCGAGCAACTCCTAACATTTGCCAGTTTCGAGAGTATAAGGGACGAATAACTACTACTCATTTGGGCCTGGGCTAGTGATACAGCCGGGCCCAAATGGGCCGCATCCTTCAAAGGAATGGCCTCCGTCATATCAGCCCATCTCTGTCTACGAATAAGCCCTAATCCGCGGCCGAGACGCGCCCTATTTAACCCCCACGCACTAGGGTTTCGCTCTCTTTCCCTTTGACACCGAACCAGAGCGGCGTCGCGGGCGGACTAGGAGGAGGCAGAGCAGCAGCAGCCGGGCCAACCCACCGCCGCCACCATGGGTGAGCGCCCGCCGGTCTTCCCTTCTCGTTCTGCTTGTGCTGCCGTGGTGTCTGGAGGTTGTCCGGTTTGAGCGATGCTAATGATTGCGGCGGCGGTTGCTTTGGATGTGTCCATGCAGGTATCTCGCGTGACTCGATGCACAAGCGCCGGGCCACCGGTGGGAAGCAGAAGGCCTGGAGGAAGAAGCGAAAGTAACGACTCTTTTCCTCTCCTGTTCTTTCATTTGGATTTGCGTGGTTGTGCAAAGGTTTGTAGCCTAGTCAAGTAGTTGATAAGATCAATTGTATAAGGGTTTGGTAGCTTTACATTTCGATATTTCGGTGGATCTGGTGGTGTTTTCGATTATAGGAGCTGATCTGAGTTGTATCGTGTTTAGCTTTGTTCTCGAGGCGACTTTTTGAACTCTATAGATTTTACGCGGTTGGTACCCCCTAATTATGCGGGGGGGGGGGGGGGGGCTTTTAGTTCCAGCGTAGTGAGTTATCTGTGAGTGTTAAATACATTATCATAATGCTTTTGATGAAACTCCGGACTCTTGCCATTAAATGAAGCAGTGGTATCATGTCGTTTCTATGTTTAGTTTTCAATTTTCAGAAGGCAAAATAATTTTGAATTCCTGGGAATTATTTGGAGAACCTGTGATGGAAGTGCTCACCTTTATAATTGTGTTATATGATTTGGAAGCTTTATTTTTATTGATACTAACTGAATCCTAAAGCTTTATTTGCATTTGGTTACAAGTAATCTATGCAGTTGAATTCATATGATTTGTCAGTTGTCTGGATCATGTTTGTAAATCAGATGTAATACTGGTTTTTTGATGATGGGAATTGATGTCAGCAGCTCATTCTAGAAGTATTAGATCAAAACAACTGTATATTTTGTGCAAAGACTTATTCAGTTTCTCATTTGTCTTGAAAGTACGAGCTCGGCCGCCAGCCAGCCAACACCAAGTTGTCAAGCAACAAGACGGTGAGGAGGGAAACATACCTCAGCAGCATCCTTCTTGGCAGCAGGTGCCTTCTTCCTACCGATATCCACTCCATAGTGTGTTAGGTACCATTGCTTGAATGGGGCAGCATCAACTTGCACAATGGCGCTCTTCACAAGGGTATGAGTCCTCACGAGCTCATTGTTTGACGCGTTGTAGACCACATCAAGGATACGGGTCTTGCAGGTAACAGCCTCACTTCCCCATGAGTAGTTACCAGTATCCAGGCGGAGAGCCCTCCACTTCACATTACCTCCTCTGACACGGACCCTCCTCACCGTCTTGTTGCTTGACAACTTGGTAAGGCATCTTCTGTAAGGAATTGGCTTCACTGTTCACACACTTTGTAGATTACAAATAGCAGCTCGTCGTGTTATGTTTTGAGGGTTCTAAAAGTAGTTCATGTAGATACCGCTTATTCCTAAACAGACACTTCACCTGTCTTACAGATTTTTTTTATAGAACTCTTCCTCTATCCACCTGTTGTATGTGAATAGTTTGTTTCTCCATTTCTTTGCATGTTTTTAGGTTTCTATATTCTATATGAATGATATTAGAGTTGATTATTTCAAGGAATGTATTTTGGTAATCTATGTTACAAAACTAACAGTGATAGTTTTAGTTAAATTCCTTTTCCTTTACTCAAGAGGCTGTGATGGTTCCCTCAGCGGATCATTTATTTTTTGAGGTGAATTAATGTAGGGACAAGGTGAGGCTGCAGCTGAGGAAGCAAAGAAGAGCAACCACGTCCAGAGGAAGCTTGAGAAGCGTCAGCAGGGACGCACACTTGACCCCCACATTGAAGAGCAATTTGGCAGTGGAAGTCTGTTGGCGTGCATTTCTTCCCGCCCTGGGCAGTGTGGCAGAGTTGACGGGTATGGAATATCAGCATTCTGTTTTTCTTTCTTAAAACTTTTATCTGTCTGTTTAGGAAGTTGGCCCATGCCCAGCTTCAATTCATCCCCGCAGAAACCATCCATCCCAAAGACTCGATAGCCCACCGTCCTAAAAAAACAAAACCCCATCCAATCATCCAAACACTGCCTCCTCGGTTGGCATGACGGCAGCAGCGATGCGACCGCTGATGGGCGCAGTCGCCTCTGCCCTGCCGTCCGGCTGCTACGGACCACGGTATGCTATGTTTAGATCCGTAAAAATAGTAGTAAAAAGTATTACATCGGATACTATGGTATATTATATCATTTTTTGTTTGTTTGTGATAATTATTATTCTACCATAACCTAACTAGGCTCAAAAGATTCGTCTTGTCGTGTACATCAAAACTATGTAATTAATTTTTTTTATTTATCTACATTTAATGCTCCATACATGAGGTAAAATATTTGATGTGATAGATGAATAGTGAAGTTTGGAGAGAGAAATTTTGGAAGTAAACACAGCCATAGTACTCCCTCCGTCTCTAAATAATTTAATTGTCGCTTTCGCTTTCCGAGAAACAATTTTAATCAAATATATATAAAAATATATTAATATTTATTATACAAATTAAATATCATTAGATAGATATTTGAATCTAGTTTTTTATAAAATTTATTTAGAGATTTAAATGTTGCACGTAGTTTTTATAAATCTAATCAAATTTGTGGTACGAAAACCAAAAACAACTCTTATTTAAAGACAGAGGGAGTACTTCACAGGCGTCAATGCCCGCCCGCAGCCTGCACCCTGCACTCCGTCCCGCCACTGCCCGAGTGCCCGACCGGGTAATCTGCCGCACTGGCCGCGCCGAGCGCCGGCGCGATGCCACGCCACAGCGCCACCACCGTAACGCGAGGCCGGCCGGCCGGGTGCGTGTTCGTAGCATACTCGCGCACAGCGCCGCCGTACTGGACGCGCTGCCGGGGGCGGGGGCGGGGGCGGGGGTGGTGTCCGTTTGTGATAAATGTTGCGGCTCTCTCTCGACTCGCGCATGTGTTCCCCCGAGCGGCAGCGACGCGCGCGGGCGCTGTAGACGAGGGCGCGAGGTCCAAGTAACGTCGTCGCACCCCAGCCAACTACGCGGGGGTTGTAGAAGAGTTGTTCTTCAAATAAAGGTTCAGTTTTCGTCCACTAACCGGATAAAAATACAAATTTCCGAGACAAAAATAGGAATTTCATCTGCCTGCAGGACGAAATACCATGGGCCCTCTACGATAGTATAAATTCCATCAGCCCATAAGGCGAAATTAGCTATTTTCGTCCACCTAGCAGACGAATATATATTTTTATTTCCCAAGATAACAATATTATTCCATAATTGCAGTAAAATTTTATATTAAAAAATTCATTAAAGTAAGTGCTTATCATCGGCAGGTTAACATGACCTTGAGCGAGTCTTGCTTCTACGCTTCCTTAATTAATGAAACTACCAAGATGCCACATTGATGCATCACCCTCGGCGGCTGTCACCTGACGGTACCAGTGGTGGTACCACCGTACCGTGATGGACGCGATGTGGCCTGTGCGAGCCGGTACATGCGCGAGATCTTCCCTACACAAGTACACCGCGTGTGGGTCTCGGGCAAATGGCGACATGTGCCGTAGCAGAAGCATCACGACCGCCGCCCCCCGTCCTTCCTCTCGCTCCCCTTGCGATCAGCTCCTTCATCGCTCAGCTTAAGGCTATCTCCGATCATTCCTCCCATCCAACTCCTCCAAACGTACTATTTATTATATTTTATTACTTTCCTCCAAAAGATTCATCCCCTATAACTCCTTCTCTCCAACCATTCCTCTAATATCTATTCCCTCTATATACTATCACTCATTAACTAACTATTTATTTATCGTTTTTGAATTTAAAAAAATCATACAATATTTGTACTGTCATAATACACATTATCATTATGTTATGTGACTCAAACGAAATTAATATCATGAAGAAACGGTGTGATTAGAGATATACGGGGAGTTAGAACTCACCTTATATATAGGGGGAGTTTCAACGTGGGGTGGGGGGACGTATAAGGGGCTCCGTTGGAGCAAGCCTAAGGTCAATGCAAAATGCGTACCGAGCGAGTGCTGGCCGCTGCGTGCAGTACAGCAAACCCTACTGGTAGCAGCAGAAGCTCAGAAGCAGCATGGCAGGAAGGGAAACGGGGAGGTTAGTATATTTGCATCACATGGGTCCTGTTTGGTTTTGTGTAACAGAAAGTACTAGGAAACTTTGAAGACTAATTACAGGATTAAATAAAATCAATTTATAAAACCAACTCTAAAACCCTTGTGCTAGGAACCCTGAAGAATCTAATAAGACCTTTGACTCATGATTTGTGGACGGTTACTGTAGCATCAATGTAGCCAATCATCAATTAATTACCGCTATTAGATCCGTCACGAAAAATTATACTCATTCCTTAAAAAAATTTTGCAAATAAATTTAATTTAGCACTCTATAAATACAAGATTGTTTTTTCCACTTGCGTGCACTAAGAAACTCTAGTGGGAACCAAAGGGCCATGAAAGGCCATGTTTGGTTACATGTCCCATCAAAATTTCACAAAAAGACAAATGTCCGCATGGAGTACTAAATGAAGTCTATTTGCAAAACCTTTTCAGAGATGAGTGTAACTTTTCGAGATGAATCTAATGAGCCAAGTTTCATCATGGTTGGCTACAGTGATGCTACAGTGACCGCGCTCAATCATCCCCCAAACGTGCGGTCAAAGGCCTCATTAGTTAGAGCAACTGCTACAGTACCATAGTTGTGGAGGTAATTTTGTAATTAGACTTTATTTAATACTCTTAATTAGTGGTCAAACATCAAAAAGTTTTCCTCAAAACTTTTTCACAAAGTAACCAAACACGGCCAAAGCCTAGCGTTTCTCTGGCCATGTTTGGTTGAGATGTGAAAAATGTTTTGATGAGAGAGAAACGATGCTTTGACCACTAATTAGGGGTATTAAATAAAGTCTAATTACAAAATTACCTCCACAACTATGGTACTGTAGCAGTTGCTCTATCTAATGAGGCCTTTGACCGCACGTTTAGAGGATAATTGAGTGCGGTTACTGTAACATCACTGTAGCCAATCATGATGAAACTTGACTCATTAGATTCGTCTCGAAAATTTACACCCATTACTGAAAAGGTTTTACAAATAGACTTCATTTAGTACTCCATGCAGATGTTCGTCTTTTTGTGCAATCTTGATTTGATGGGTAACCAAACATGGCCTCTGATGGGCCAGCCAGCCTTAGCAGACGGCAGCAGCAGAGCATCGTACCACAGTGGTGGCTGAGCTGACCTGAGCTAGTGAGCTGCCACGCTACAGCCTACAGTGGCCTGCCCTCGCCGCTCGCGCTGGCTGGCTGGCTTCTTGCTTCCACGGTTCCACCGGGGGACGGGGGCTCCAGTACAAAAATGGAGGGGGGGGGGGGGGCGTGACCTGAACCGGGAGGAGCTTTTGCGCCGGTGGCGAAACAGGCTCGCCTCGCTCTGGGTCATACCCATATGCAGTCATGGATGCATGCGCAGGGGCCTTTTTTTAATCACGACCCCCGCTGCTGCTCCGTGTCTCCATCCCTGTGCTGTGCATCTTTATCAGGTCACTGCTCGCGTCCAAGGCGGGAAAGCAGGTCGCCCGCCCCTGTCCGGCGGCAGGTGCTTACCATGGGAGAAACTGAAATCAAATGGAGGCCACCGAAAGAAAGAAAGAAAGCAACAAAAGGGTAGCTAGCTATCTGCCGCTGGACAAAAGGCTGTTGGGGGAGAAAGAGATGGATGGAGATTCTATCTAGGGCCGTGTTTGGTTAGTGAGCAAATTTTTTGCGCACGTTTTTCGAGAAGAGAATCTTGTACGCATGGAGTACTAAATGAAGTCTATTTACAAAACCTTTTCAGGGATGGGTGTAACTTTTCGAGACAAATCTAATGGCGGTAATTAATTGATGATTTACTACAGTGATGCTACAGTAACCATCCTCTAATCGCGCGGTCAAAGACCTCATTAGATTCGTCTCGTGATTTACACGGGGGTTGTGGAGGTGGTTTTGTAATTAGACTTCGTTTGCTACTCTAAATTTTTGGTCAAAAGTGCTACAGTAAAACGTGAAATGTAACCAGAGTAATTTGGAGTATAGTACTGGAGTACTACATGGTGTTAACACTTTGCTAGGAATAGGATTGTAGGAAATTTAAAAACTGGGTTGGCAGCGGGGCAGGGCCGGCAGCGTGTCGTCAGGCCTCGGCAGTCGGCACCCACCCCTTCGGTCAGGGCCATGATTGGTTCACACCCTAAAATTTTTTTCACAAAAAACAAATGTACGTATAGAGTACTAAACGAAATTTATTTGCGAAATTTTTTCACGAATAGGTATAATTTTTCGAAACGAATCTAATGAGTCAAATTCCACCATGATTGGCTACAGTAATGATACAGTAACCGCCTCTAATAATCTTCCAATCATGACGTCAAAGACCATATTAGCTATAGCACATGCTACAGTACCATAATTATGAAAATTATTTTATAATTAGACTTTATTTAATACATCTAATTAGTAGTCAAAGAGACAAAAATTTCATGAAAACTTGTCACCCCCTAACCAAACAAGGCCCAGATGGTGAGAGAGAGAGAGTGGAAGCAGTGGCGGATCCCAAGGGGGGCTGGGGGCTCCAGCCCCCCTACGAGCTGCAACCTCTATTGGAACAAGGGAATCAAGGGAAGCTAGAGGAGGAGAAAGTGAAGAGAGAAGTGACCTGGATCCGCCACTGAGTGGAAGAGGAAGAGAACCCGAGGATCGTGTTACCTGAATTGTTTATCATACCACAGCTTATTTAACTTGTGCTGCTTCATGCTCCGGTTTTAATGAGTTCCAATTCAATGTGTGTTTAGCTCCGCCGCTGTGCAACCTGCTTCCAACCTCCCAGCGAGCGAGTTATCCTAGTACGTACAGCTCCAGCACCATCAGCCTGCGCGTGCCGTACGTACTCCCAGGTATGGGCAAGATTGGAAAACCCTAGCCGCACTGAAATTTCCAACCATCTCCAGCGATCCAAGCACCAACTTTCACCGTAAGCAAACGCAGAGGTAATGCTAATCAGCCGCATAATCAGCTCCGTGCCGCCGTCACCACTAAAACCCACTGATGGCCGAGGCACCGAGCAGAGCAGCAGCATATATGCAAGGGGCCATGAGCTCACGCGCGTGGACTAGGAGAGGCGCGGCGTGCTGAGAGCAGCACGCGGTTGACTCCCGGAGCCATTTGGGTCGGGGAGGCGTACGTGCCCCGGTCACTGAAGCACAGTACCACACCACGGGTGTGTTTAGATGTGTAAAAAGAGTGTAAAAAGTGGATGCGAAAAGTCACATCAGTCACTGTAGCGCACTGTAGCACGTTTTGTTTGTTTGTGGCAAATATTGTCCTATCATGACCTAACTAGGCTCAAAAGATTCGTCTCGCAACGTACATCAAAACTATGTAATTAGTTTTTTTATTTAACTACATTTAGTACTTCATGCATGAGTCATTTGCTATATTTAATGTTTTGATGTGATGGAGATGTGATGGAAAATTTGGAGTTTGGGGGGGAGTTTTTTGAAACTAAACACAGCCCACGATGATGAGAGCTGCCACAGCTCCAGCTCCCCGTCTCCAACAGTGGCGGCGAGGAGTAGGAGCGAAGCCGCGGCGGGAGAAGTTATTGCGTGCTTGGCCTCCGGCCAGAGGCGTCAACAGAGCCCTGCCGGCTGCCGTGGGTAGCCATGCCATGCGCCATTGCTGCTGCAGCCCAGCTGGAGGGAGGGCGTACCGGGCGCATGAAATCCAGGATCGCGTCCGTCCTGGAGCGAGGCGCCAGCGAGTCCAGTACTGCGGCGCGCTCTCTGCAATTGCTACTGCTCCGTTCCGTCCGCGTTGGTGATGAGATGTGCCGCTGTTCCCGCGTGTTGGGAGCTGCCGTTCGCTGCGATAATATTTTTCTCTTATACCAAATCAACACCAGTCAGCAGCCACCAACTAGCTAGCAGTATTGTTCTTTCATAATAAATCAGCACCAGTCACCAGCCACAAAACAATGAACATTGTGTGTACTTGTGTTACGGCTGGTTGGGTTCATTCTCCATTTATTTTTCTCAGAAAACAACATTCCAGAGATTTCTCCATGCCGGAATTTAACTTACTGCTTCTGCTTGTACTACAAAAGAATTTAGAGTAGAGTTTATTGTTTCGGCCGAATTTCTGGGTGCCCATCAGACTGGCATCCCGGCTCGTGCAGTCCTGCCTGCTAAGATAAAAAAAATAACGGTGGTTGCTACAGGGCTACGTGCTCGACTAATACTACTAGACTGATAGGCGTGGGCCGGGCCTAATTCCGCGCAGGAGAGAAGCGACGACGGGGGTTTGAGAGTTTGACCGGGAGGCTTCTCTTCAACGGCTGACTTGGACTCTGCCTGCTGCGCTGGCGGGCCACGGGCATTCCGTGGACGCGGAGCCGCCGGGCCCATGCGCCGGGTCCACGGAATGCACCCCCCCGCGCGCACTCGTGCTGCGGCCTCTACTCCCAGAACTGGGAATGAGATCCTCTGCAGTCGGGGGACACTGACAGGACTCTGCAGTCATGCCCATCCACCCGTCCTTCCGTGATCCGACGATGGCTCGTGCGCGCGGCTCTCCTATCTTCCCGACGCTGGCTTGGCTCGCTCGCGAGTCGCGGACTCGCGGCTCATTCCCCATGCCGACGGCTCGCTTCCCCTTCGCTTGCCTTTGGCTGGTTTGACCACGACGCCGCCAAGCAGTAGCAGTGCGCGGCGGCCACGGAGACAAGCCCAGGCGAAGCTGACCCGATGGCCACGGCACAGAGGCGGCGGCGATGCGGCTCAGGCTCAGGAGTCAGGAGCCTGGCGGCCGCGGGAAGCGCCGACGCCGAGGCCTTCGACAGGGCGCGACCGAAGCTGCCGGCGCCGACGAGGTTCCTGTCCTTAAACCCCTTGGTGGCGTAGAACAGTTCCCTGTACGCGAACCGGTGTGTCCCGATCTTGATCGCCGATTCGCCGCACGAGAAGGACCACGGCGGCGAGGACCAGCGCCGCGCTCGCGAGCGGCAGGGCGATCTCCACGATCTCGGACCGAGGGTCGGACGGCGACCGCTGCAGTTGCGGCAGACGAGGCAGCCAGGTGACGTTGAAGCCAGGCGCCAATTCGTGCTAAAGCTACAGCCGAGGACATAGTGCCGGGGGTTCCCGGCCCCGTCGTCGAGAGGTTGCAGGGGTAGGAGAGTAGCAGCGTTCTGGATTTCGGTGCCGACGCTATGCGGATGATGTCGAGCTCGACGGCGAGCAGGTGGTTGATGGCGGCGTTGCCATCGTCGTCATGGGCGTTGGTGAGGCCCGGCCAACCAGGTACTTGTCCGTGAGCACGGCCGACAGGCTGGCCGTGGTCAGCGCCACGGCGATGGCCATCCTGTGTGTGCTAAAGCCGGTGTAGTTGGAGACGATGTCGAGGACGAAGGCTGCCGAGAAGGACTGGATGGCGGTGCTGCCATTCGCGAAGTGGATCAGCCACGAGCGAGCCGAACAAGCGTCAGACAAGCAGAAGAGCCACGCGCTTGAGCCATCGTGAAGCCATCGTCGGATCACAGAAGGACGGGCGGATGGGCATGACTGCAGAGTCCAGTCAGTGCCCCCGATTGCAGAGGATCTCATTCCCAGAACTGCCCCTCCGATGCGCTCCGCTTCCCCCGCGCCGCGCGGCAGGAAAGAAAACAAAAGGGAAACCCGGCGCGCGGGGGGTAGAAGCGGCAATTCCCCGCCCGGCACGCACATGGCTTTAAACGCCGTCGCCTATGGCTTCATCCCCCTTCTCCCCTTCCTCCCCGTCTGCCACCGCCACGGTCGCCGCCGCGCCCGAGCTCGACCAGTACCGCCGCCGTCGAGCTAGGCCCAGGCACCCCCCCCCCCCGCGATTAGCCGCGCGCCCGCCCGCCCGCGTTGGTTAGCTCGCCGTGATTAGTTCGGCTCCACTGTTGCGGGAGGCGCCTTAATTGCGGGCGCGCCACGCTCGGCTGTCCCGAATATCTGCTGCAAAAAGCGGCCGGGATTCCTCCCTCCCTCCGTCCGACGGCCGCGCGCCCTTTGTTGATTAGCGCGAGCTCGCGCAGCGCAGTGGATCGACGTGCTGCGGCGGCCGCGGAGTGGAGGCAATAAAGGGAAAGCTGGGCGGAGGGGGTGCTCGGGTACCGTGGCCGGATTAGTTAATGCCCGCGAGCAGCTAGTCGTAGGCGTAATTATTTTAAGGCAGCTGTCGCCGCTGGGAACTCGCGAAAGCTTCGCCTCTTTTGAGAAGCTCCACCACCACGCCTCGCCTAGCCCCCGCGCCCCAGCTTGCTCCAGCCTTCTAGTCCCCCGCGCCGCGCTTGCTCGCCTGCTGCTTGGTGTTGGTGCTTCTAGGGGGAGGAGGGTCCGGGTGGCTCGCGCGGCGCGATTCGGCGAGCATATGGTGCGCATTGGGCGGGGGAAGGAGGAGGAAGAGGACGAGCGGGAGCGGCAGTAGATTCGGGAGGGGAGGCTCCTAGGGATGGAGGGGAAGTACGGCGGGGCGAGGAAGAAGAGGGGGTGGAGGGGGCTGGCGGCGGCGGCGTGGCTGCTGCTGGCGGTGGCGTGCTCGGCGGCGATGCACTGGCACCTGCGGCGGGAGAGCATGGACCGCGCCGAGGAGCGGCTCATCAGCATGTGCGAGGAGAGGGCCAGGATGCTGCAGGAGCAGTTCGGGGTCACCGTCAACCACGTCCACGCGCTCGCCATTCTCATCTCCACATTCAACTACGAGAAGCAACCCTCCGCCATCGACCAGGTTCGTGAGCATTTTGCCCTTCCTCTCCACCATTGCTTGCCTATGCTGCTGCATCAAATCGTTTAGCAGCGGCGGGCCCCTGAGATCCTGGAAACTGTTCTTCCTGTCTCTCCTTTTTTTTTTCTTCAAGGGCGAAAAGAAAAATAAGATGCCTCGTGGTTTGTTGACGCTTACAGTGGTTGCGGCACTAGTCGTTTAGCGCGGCATGATTGCTGTGGTTGGCCGTGACAGCTGCTGTTCACCATCTCCGAAAAAAATTGTCCATTCCTGCGGCGGTTGGGGGTTTTTTTTATGCTTAGAAACCTCGCTGAACTGAACTATTAGGTTGGTGGCCCATTGTTTGTTAGTAATAGAGTGGTTAGTGCGTTCGTTAGAAATCCATCTGGGCGCTCTTTTGACAACGATTTGTTTGCTTTTTTCTACAATCTTTTGATCCCTTAGTTTATGCTTAGAGAGGTCACTGTCGCACAGATGAATTGTGATATGCATTGCGATCTGCCTTTTCTTTTCCTGATTGGATCATTGATACTTAAAGGCGACTCTTCATTTTTGCAGTTCGTTCCTTCCCCCCTTTTGTTGGTCTGCCTATGGTTTAGTTTGCACCGTGCCATGGTATTTGAACACATGTTTTGGTACGAAAGTAATGACCTATCTGATTCGTGGTCACAGCTGCATTTCTTGTTCATTGATGACTTAAAAACACTGTAGCCTTTGTGAAAACCATACCGATTAATGGCCCCTTTTACTTTAGTTGCAGGCGCCTCAGTCTTATGCTGTTCGTTCTTGCAATATATGGGGCATTACTGTTGATTCTTACAGAATTTGTGTTTTATTTTGGCTCCCTGTATTGTGCGCGCTACAGGAAACTTTTGCAAAATACACGGGGAGGACATCATTTGAGCGGCCACTGCTGAATGGCGTGGCCTACGCTCAGCGTGTCTTCCATCATGAGAGGGAAATGTTTGAAAGCCAGCAGGGATGGATTATGAATACGATGAAGCGGGAGCTTGCACCACCCCAAAATGAATATGCCCCCGTGATTTTCTCCCAGGATACGGTTTCCTACCTTGCACGCATCGACATGATGTCTGGGGAGGTGAGATTACTTCTACATGAAGGTCTTCCTATTCATTGGGGTATTTATTCCATTTTTATGTCCCTACAGTGATGGTAATCCATTTATTTCCAATGTAGGAGGACCGAGAAAACATTTTGCGAGCAAGGACTACTGGCAAAGCAGTGTTAACAAATCCATTTCGTTTGCTGGGATCAAACCACTTGGGAGTAGTTCTCACTTTTGCTGTGTATCGCCCTGATCTTCCTGCTGATGCATCAGTTGAACAACGTGTGGAAGCAACTATTGGGTGAGATGATCTAAATTGTATCTTTCAAGTACCATCAACTATAGGTTTGTGTAGCACCCATTCTTTAGTAAAATGCGAGAATGAAATAGGCAAATATACTGAATAAAATGACGTGCGGGGACATTACACCATGCAATATATTGTCTTCGTGTTGTTTGCAGCACTTATGTTATTGCCCATCACTAAATTCCTGTTGACTATGATAACCTTGACATGTCTAGTACCAGGCTATTGCCTATAATAGGAATAACATGTTTCTTTTAACAAAATAGGATAGTGTGTCAATGACGCAAACAAATTTAGTGATATAAGATTATGAAGTTATATAATTTTCGCAACTTGCCTCTATTAAATTAAAGTTATGTATTAAGCCCTAATTTTAAAGAAAATAATTAGCAGTGGGCTGTCGATAATTATGAATCTATTTGGTTATTGTGGTCAAATCTAATCGAATTACGTACTAATAGATATCTTGGTGGAGCCTTTGATGTGGAGTCACTTGTGGAGAATTTGCTAAGCAAACTTGCTGGCAATCAGGATATTGTGGTAAATGTCTACGATGTCACAAATGCTTCGGATGCTATGGTTTTGTATGGACCTCCAAGTTTGGATGATCAAGTGCCGCTCTTACATGTTAGCATGCTGGATTTTGGAGATCCATTTAGGAAGCATGAAATGAGGTGCAGGTTGGTACCTTCTATCTGTAACTCTTGACTTTGTCTGCTTTGGTGCTCTATTAATGTTGTTAGCATGTGCAGGTATAGAGAAAAGCCTCCTATGCCATGGTCGGCCATCACTAATCCTTTGGGAACATTTGTCATATGGATGCTTCTGGGGTATATCATTTGTGCTGCATGGTCTCGATATGACAAAGTTTCAGAAGATTGTAGAAAGATGGAAGAACTCAAAACTCAGGCAGAAGCTGCTGATGTTGCAAAGTCTCAGGTTTAACATATACTTTAGCACTCTCTTTTACTAGGAATTCTTGGTTTTGGATCATGTATGCCTTACATATTGACATGTTTATATCTTTACTTGCAGTTCCTGGCAACTGTATCACATGAGATCAGAACACCTATGAATGGCGTCCTTGGTACTTACACATTTGTTGTAATACCTACACCATAATCTCCGTCTTGATGGGCTTGGGAATCTAAAAATTCTTCCTTCTAATGTAGGAATGCTGGATATGCTTCTGGGAACAGATCTGACCATGACTCAGAAGGATTATGCTCAGACTGCTCAGATGTGTGGCAGAGCATTGATAACACTGATAAATGATGTCCTTGATCGAGCAAAGATAGAAGCTGGAAAGTTGGAGCTTGAAGCTGTGCCTTTTGATCTGCGTTCTCTCATGGATGATGTCATTTCCTTGTTTTCTTCAAAGTCACGGGAAAAGTGCATCGAGGTATCCTACTGTTGATGCTTAAAGTAGGAAATGGTTTTTCCTGTTCCCTCAATTGCAATTGAAATAGATTGCTTCTAAGCCTAGTTTGTTGCTGAGCAACTAGCAAATAATGCAGTTCTGTCCAAACCAAGCAGCCCTGTTAATTTCTTTCAAATAGTATATTCTTTTCCTAATCTTCTCCTTGCCATAGCTTGCAGTCTTTGTATGCGATGATGTTCCAAGGGTTGTTCTGGGGGACCCTTGGAGGTTTCGCCAGATACTGACAAATTTGGTGGGTAATGCAGTCAAAGTAAGCAGCCAATTTTGAATCCTTCAAATAATGTTTCTTAAAGTCTTATGTAATTCTCTCATCAAATATGTTCAGAAAATGTACTGATACATGTGTTATCTGTTCCAGTTCACAGAACGGGGTCATATATTTGTCCGGGTCTGTTTGGCTGAGAACTCAAATGTGGAAGCTAATCAGGTCATACATGGAACCATGAATGGGAAAGATGGTAAAGTTGAGTCAACAGCTAATGGTGCCTTCAATACATTGAGTGGGTTTGAAGCGGCAGACAGACGAAATAATTGGCAATATTTTAAGCTGCTGCTCTCAGATAAGGAGTCACTTTTGGATGATTTTGATGGTGAAAATTCTAATCAAAATGATTCTGATCGCGTCACATTGGCAATAAGCATCGAGGACACGGGTGTTGGGATACCATTGCATGCACAAGATCGTGTTTTTACACCTTTTATGCAGGCTGATAGTTCAACTTCAAGGAACTATGGTGGTACTGGCATTGGTCTAAGCATAAGCAAGTGTCTAGCTGAGCTTATGGGCGGGCAGATAAGTTTCACCAGCCGCCCTTTTGTTGGAAGTACGTTCACATTCTCAGCTACGCTGAAACGCTCATTCAAAGATGCTTCAGCTGATTCAAGTAGGAGCTTGTCTGAGGCACTTCCAACTGCCTTTAAGGGAATGAAGGCCATCTTGGTTGATGGGAGACCTGTACGTAGTGCTGTCACAAGGTATCACCTTAAGAGGTTGGGAATCATTGTTCAAGTTGTGAAAAATATGAGTGCAGGACTCAAAGCTTTTTCTGGACAAAATGGAGCAACCATTTCAAGGTGAGTCTCCTCTTTACTGAAAAGCACAAAACCTAAAGGACCCTGGCTGTACTGTTATCGCTAATTGTTTTCAAACAAAACATAAAACATTCTTAAAGCTGTAGATTCTGCACTTTATATTCTTTTGCATTACCTGTGAATTGACCATCTTTATTTTTTATAGGGAAAAGGCAGCCATGCTTTTTATTGAGAGTGACTTCTGGAGGCCTGAGACAGATGTTCAGTTATTGAATAGTCTACGTGAGCACAAGAATGGTCTGTTGTCTGATGTGCCTAAGGTAGTTGTTTTGGTCACCTCTGAAGCTGACAAGGACAAATATGGATCCATATTTGATATTGTCATGTGTAAGCCTTTAAGAGCAAGCACAATTGCTTCATGTATTCAGCAGCTGCTCAAAGTAGAGATGCCTGAAAGAAAAGATAATCAAAATCGGCCATCATTTCTTCGTAGCTTGCTGGTTGGGAAGAACATATTGGTTGTAGATGATAATAAGGTCAATCTCCTAGTTGCTGCAGCAGCACTAAAAAAGTATGGTGCCAAGGTTCATTGTGTTGAAAGTGGCAAGGATGCTATCAATCTTCTTCAACCTCCACATTGTTTCGACGCATGTTTTATGGATGTTCAGATGCCAGAGATGGATGGGTATGAATTAAATAAACTCACTCATTGGTTACCATTCCACCCTGCTTACATATTAAAAAATGCTTTTGTTTCAAAATTAACTTGAAGGAGATTTATATTCCATTTATCCAGGCTTGTATGTTAAGTATTGTCTGATCATTGAAATTATAATTTTCCTACTGACCATCAAATTTCAATGATTACTTTCTGTAGGTTTGAGGCAACCAGACAAATAAGGCAAATGGAGATGAAAGCTAATGAGGAAAGAAAGAACAAGCTGGCTTCGATTGAAGGCTCAACATTTGTTGAGTGCCATTTGCCTGTTCTGGCTATGACAGCCGATGTTATCCAGGCAACTTATGAAGAGTGTATAAAATCAGGAATGGATGGATATGTGTCAAAACCCTTCGACGAGGAGCAGCTATACCAAGTAATCTCCAGATTAGTAGTGGGAACAACGGATTCGGCTGTTTAATATTGAGATGAACATAATGGATACGTTGAAGTGAAACATCACCATCTTGCTTCTGTCCAGCTGACACTAACTCTAACAATCATCTGTCATGGCCTCACAACACTAGATGAAAAAAGATGAAAGTGCCGTGAGTTAGCTATGCATCACAGATGAGAGGCAGTCCAGGGGAATATAGGTAGATCATCTTGTAATTCTCTTCTTTGATGTTTATAGGCTGTTGTACGTTCTGACAGTTCATTGCAAATACCACATCTTGTTGCAAACCCCTAGTTTCAGAGTACCCTGGAAACTTAAAAGGTGATGGCCATACCTGTTGTCTCCTTCTCATGTTCCATGAAGCTGTTTGCATTCGTTCAGTGTGAAGGAAAAGTGCACCTGGAGTTGGTCTGTTCATCGGTTAGATACAATGAAAAGCTTTTTTGTTCTGTACTGGTAACCTGTGTTCTTGTTAGCACGATCGGCCTGTGGTCCCTTCTTTCTGCTTCAGTATTGTACTCCTATGGTGCTGTTCCGGATGTAAAACGTGGCTGACGGGGCAGTGAATTTGATGCTCCGTCACTCCGTGCAATGACGGTATTAGCGAGATGTGAGTGTCAGAATGAGTGATGTGTCTACGTGTGGGCTGGTGGCTGCTATGAATAGTACCCGCTGGTATTCACTGTTCGTGCTGGTGAGGAAGGAAGGTTGAAGACGAGCATCTTATCCCCCAATCATTCGGCTCCACCTGGCCTGCCGAACGGCTGGCTGCCCAGCACAGCGATTCCCAGCCCAGCCAGCGCTTTTCCTCATCCGAACGGGGCCATGGCTGGGCACTGTGTATACGTGTGCAGTTTCATGAACTGTATAAGATACCATGTAAACTGCTCTGGCACTTACATGACTACACTACAATGTTCTTGGCCTCGAGCCCTGGACTAAAGATCGAGCCTGTTCGGCTGACTGCATGAATAGTGTTGGGCTGGTAGAATGAATAGTATTTTGTGAGAGGAAATAAGCCGAGACAAGCCGAAACAAGTCAAGCCTAGATAAGCCGAACAACCTCATATTAAACATGTTTCTGTATCAAGCTAGGTTCCCTTAAGCAGGTTACTTGCCAATTTGCCCCAAATTTGTGGTGCCAGCACAATAGCAGATTGTCACTCTGTTCGCTGTACTGGTGCTGGTGGCTGGTGCTGGAGTGGTGTGAGAGAAAAATACTGTTGGTTAGCTGGTGGCTGGAGGCTGGTGCTGGAGCTATGTGAGAGGAAAATACTGTTGGCTGGCTGGAGAAACCAAACAGCGAACAGAGTGTGTGTTACAGGTTTTGATGGCCCTATAATTGTCCTCGCATCATACTGGTACTGTTGGAATTATGGGCTTGGCCCATTTATTCTAATCAATGCAATAAAAAAATTTAAAACCCACCATTAAATGCTAGAGAATCAATTGCTTAATTCCGTACCGGAATTTGAGGAGGATCTCAACCGACTTAAAGAATGGACCTCGTGTACACCACTTGTAAAGCCGGTAAGAGGAGGTCGGTGAACCACACGCACGCGAGCGCTCGCTCGCCGGGCCGGGCCGAGGCCGTGGGCGCGGACGGACGGACGGACGGTGCGTGTGCGTGTGAGATGAGAGAATGTTTTGCTGTTGAAAGCATTAAAACAGAGACAATAAAACGTTGGCATTAACAGGTGAATGATGACACAGAATAAAACCTTTGCGGTTAATGAGATTCCTGTGACTCAATTACACCAGTAATTGCTGCTCATCAAAGTCCATTATGACGTCCAGGTTCGTTGAATAAAACGTTGGCATTAACAGGTGAATGATGACACAGAATAAAACCTTTGTGGTTAATGAGATTCCTGTGACTCAATTGCACCAGTAATTGCTGCTCATCAAAGTCCATTATGACGTCCAGATTCGTTGAATCTGAGACACCTCCTGCTTAGGAGACCTCTCCCTTCTCCCTCTGCTGCTTTCTGCATTCCCATCGCTAGCGCTGCGCGCACAGCTCTAGCGAGAGCAGGCCTCCGGAACCTCTGCTCGCTGAAGGTCCTGCACGGGACGCAGGCAATCAGGTTTTTGGGGAGCGTCTTGACGCGACTGCTCGCTCCCTGAACGACTACTTCGTCTACATCCCGGCATGAACGAACGACTACTTCGTCTACTTCCTAGTAACCATTCGTGGGACTGCACTGCGAACCTCTTCCTGTATCGACGTCGTTCGGCTACTTCAGGCAAGGCCAGTCGAATAGAATGTCTATTCCAGCTGGTAACGGCGCAACCGGTGCCTCCTACACTGGTCCCGCCTTGGGGTACACTCTAAACCTATTCTGGTTTAAAATTTTGTTCATGCTTATTAGTAAGAATAACATGAACACAAGTACATTCTTTGTTCACACATTATCACTTTTTTATGCCATGAAATTGCTAGTAATATTTGAAATTAAAATATACCGAAAATTGTCTAGTTATCTAACAATCCAAAAACCTGATCTTGTTAATAGGCTTTCGGTATCTAGCTTTGCTGCAACAATCAAACCACCACTTTTTGATGGTTCAAATTACAAACGTTGGCAAGAGTGTCTTATACTATGGTTGACAGTGCTGAGAGTGATGCATGTAAAAGAGAGTAAACCTGAACAGTTCACTCCAGAGGAAGGGAGTGCGTTTGATGAGGCTGATACCCTCTTTCGAGGCTGCGTTATTAGTGTTCTCGCTGAAAATCTGGTGGACTCTTATGTCCTACTGCCAACTGGCAAAGAATTGTGGGATGCTCTTGAGGCTCAATATGGAGTGTCTGATACCGGCAGTGAGTTGTATACAATGGAGCAGTTCCTTGACTATAGAATGGTCGAAGACCGTTCTGTAGTGGAACAGACTCATGAAATACATACTCTGGCAAAAGATCTCAAAAATTACAGCAAAGAGTCCCCATGTGTGTTACCCGATAAGTTTGTGGCCGGAGGTATTATCTCTAAGCTGCCACCTTCTTGGAGGGACTTTGCTACTTCTCTAAAACACAAGAGACAGGAGTTCACCATAGATGGACTCATTGGGACTCTTGATGTCGAGGAGAAGGCGAGAGCAAAGGACATACGTGGGAAAGGAGTTGTTGGTGCTTCTAGCTCCAATCTTATTCAGAAGAACAACTCCCACAAGTACAATAAAAAGCCACCACAGAGCCAACCAAAGACTAAGCAGACAACCACCTTCAAGAAGAAGAAGGGAGCTTGTTATGTGTGCGCTAGTACGGAACACTTTGCTGCAAAGTGTCCGAACCGCAAAATCAACGACTCCGCCAATATGGTCATTAGCGAGCCTGGAGGAACATCGGGGTACGGTAATTTATTACCTACAGTTCTTTCAGTTTGTTGTTCACCCGAGTGGTGGGTTGATACTGGTGCTAATATTCATGTTTGTGCTGATGCTTCTTTGTTTTTTTTCTTACCAGGACGGTGGGACTTCCTCCTTGCTGATGGGGAACGGATCGCATACGCGTGTTCTTGGTGCTGATACAGTAAATCTGAAGTTTACTTCGGAGAAGACCGTGCAGCTGAAGAACGTGCAGCATGTCCCCACCATCAAGAAGAATCTAGTCAGCGGTTCTCTACTGTGTAGAGATGGTTTTAAATTAGTCTTTGAGTTCAATAAATATATCTTGTCTAAATTTGGTACTTTTGTTGGAAAAGATTATGAAAGCGGAGGCTTGTTCCATCTTTCTTTGACAGATGTTTGTAATAAAGTTGCTTACAATATTATTAACGTTGATGAAATAAATATTTGGCATTCGAGGCTTTGTCACGTTAATTTTGGTTGTATGATGCGCTTAGCTAATTTGAGTTTAATTCTAAAGTTTACTTTTGTCAAAAATTCTAAGTGAAATGTATGTGTTGAATCAAAACAAACTCGCAAGCCTCATAAGGCCGCTGAGGCGAGGAGCTTGGCACCCTTAGAATTAATTCATTCCGATCTGTGCGAAATGAATAGAGTGTTGACAAAAGGTGGTAAAAGATATTTCATGACTTTGATCAATGACTGCACTAGATTTTGTTACATCTATTTGTTGAAGTCAAAAGATGAAGCTTTACACTACTTTAAAATCTATAAAGCTGAAGTAGAAAACCAACTTTAGGGAAAGATCAAAAGAGTTAGGTCAGATCGTGGTGGCGAGTACTTCTCAAATTTATTCACTTTATTCTGCGAGGAACATGGTATTATTCATGAGAGGACGCCTCTCTATTCACCTCAGTCAAATGGGGTTGCCGAAAGAAAGAACCGCACTCTAACGGATTTGGTTAACGCCATGTTAGATACAGCGGGACTTTCCAAGGAATGGTGGGGTGAGGCTATATTGACTGCATGTCATGTTCTAAATCGTGTCCCTACAAAGAATAAAGAGATAACACCATTCGAGGAATGGGAGAAAAAAATGCCAACACTTTCATACTTACGTACATGGGGTTGTTTGACAAAAATAAGTGTGCCAATAACCAAGAATCGTAAGTTTGAACCTAAAACTGTGGATTGTGTCTTTTTAGATTATGCTATTCACAGCGTTGGGTATAGATTTTTAATAGTGAAATCTGGAGTACCTGACATGCATGTTGGTACTATAATGGAGTCCAGAGATGCTACATTTTTTGAAAATATTTTTCCCATGAGAGATGGAACAAGTTTATCTAGGCAAGAGTTCATCGAGGATGATAGCTCTGCTGAGTCGATAGAACACAATGAACCTACACTTGTGGAAAATTCTGAGGAGGATAACAATGATGCTCCTAGAAAGAGCAAAAGACAAAGGACTGTAAAGTCTTTTGGTGATGATTTCATTGTATACCTCATGGATGATACACCCAGAACCATTGAAGAGGCATATTCATCTCCTGATGCTGACTATTGGAAGGAAGCAGTGAGGAGTGAGATGGATTCTATTATGTCTAATGGAACCTGGAAGGTCGTTGAACGTCCTTATGGATGTAAACCTGTTGGATGCAAGTGGGTGTTCAAGAAAAAAACTTAGGCCAGATGGTACTATTGAAAAGTACAAGGCCAGGCTTGTGGCCAAGAGTTATACCCAAAAAGAAGGAGAAGATTTCTTTGACACTTATTCACTAGTTGCCCGATTGACAACAATTCGAGTGTTACTTTCCTTGGCAGCCTCTTATGGTCTTCTCATTCATCAGATGGACGTTAAGACGGCTTTCCTCAATGGAGAGTTAGAAGAGGAGATCTATATGGATCAGCCGGATGGGTTTGTATCAAAGAATCAAGAAGGAATGGTTTGTAAATTGTTGAAATCTTTATATGGTCTCAAGCAAGCGCCTAAGCAGTGGCATGAAAAGTTCGACAGAACTTTGACGTCTGCTGGCTTTGTTGTGAACGAAGCTGACAAATGTGTGTACTATCGCTATGGTGGGGCTGAAGGAGTGATTTTGTGCTTGTATGTGGATGATATACTGATTTTTGGCACTAGCCTTAATGTGATTAAGGAAGTCAAAGAGTTTTTATCTCAAAGTTTTGAGATGAAGGATCTGGGAGAAGCTGATGTTATCCTTAATATAAACCTGATAAAAGAGAGCAATGGTGGGGTGATTCTCACACAGTCTCACTATGTGGAGAAGGTATTAATTGCTTTGGTTATAGCGACTATAAACCTGTCTCAACACCATATGATGTCAGTTTAATTCTTAGGAAGAACAAAAGGATAATGCGAGATCAACTGAGATATTCTCAGATCATTGGTTCATTGATGTATTTAGCTAGTACTATAAGACCTGACATCTCATTTGCTGTAAGCAAACTGAGCCGGTTTGTTTCAAACCCGGGAGATGATCATTGGAAGACTCTTGAAAGAGTAATGCGCTATCTAAAGGGGTAACTATGGAATTCACTACACCGGGTACCCAAGGGTACTATAAGGGTATAGTGATTCAAACTGGATTTCTGATGCTGATGAGATAAAGGCCACAAGTGGATATGTGTTTACACTTGGTGATGGAGCTGTTTTCTGGAAGTCTTGCAAGCAGACCATCTTAACGAGGTCAACTATTGCAGCAGAACTCACAGCATTAGATACCGCCACTGTTGAGGCTGAGTGGCATCGTGAGCTCCTTATGGACTTGCCGATAGTTGAAAAACCGATACCGGTAATTCTAATGAACTGTGACAATCAAACGATGATTGTCATGGTAAACAGTTCAAAGGATAACATGAAGTCATCTAGACATGTGAAAAGGCAGTTGAAATCTGTCAGCAAATTGAGAAACTCCGGAGTTATAGCCTTCGACTATGTTCAGACGGCTAAAAATCTGGCAGATCAGTTTACAAAGGGTATTTCACGGAATGTGATAGACAATGCATCTATGGAATTGGGTTTGAGACCCACGTGAGTCATTCTATAGTGGAAACCTGTCCTATGTGATCGGAGATCCCGTGAAGTAGGATGGTGAAACAAACTAAAGTCTGACTGAGAGAAGAGTACCTTTGTGAAAAAGGCTCATTCCATGTATAAGGTGTATTTCTCTTCTAATTTGTATGGCAGGTTGGTCTATACCTTAATGTGTTCCAGGTGGTTTCTTTAAAACAAATGAGTTGTTTTCTTGAAACAAAGATGTTGTCCTACAGAACATCTGAAGAAACACAACTATATGAGTCTGACTATTAGTCATGGTCTATGAGAATAGGGTATTCTCTAGAAACTCATGAAGGGCCTGGAGTATGACTTATAAGTTCCAAACTGCGGGGATGCTTATGCATTCTAGTACCAGTGTAGGGCTCTGGTCAAACTTGTTTGCACAAAACTGGCAATTCAAGGCATAGTACATTGTACAGTTGTGAATAAGTGTAGTCTTTGTCCTAGATGGAAGTTCAACATAACAGTCTCTATTAAATACTAGTATATCAATGAGGGAATGAGAGCATTTTTAGTGTGGCTTGAATTTCTTGGTGGGGATTGTTGGAATTATGGGATTGGCCCATTTATTCTAATCAATGTAATAAAAGAATTTAAACCCCACCATTAAATGCTAGGGAATCAATTGCTTAATTCCGTACCGGGGTTTGAGGAGGATCTCAACTGACTTAAAGGGTGGACCTCGTGTATACCACTTGTGAAGCCGGTAAGAGTAGGTCGGTGAACCACACCCGCGCGCGCTCGCTTGCCTCGCCGAGCCGGACCGAAGGCGTGGGCGTGGGCGTGGGCGTGGGCGTGGCGAGGCGCGGTACGGCCGGACGTGACGTGCAGGTGCGGTGCGGTGCGGTGCGACGTGCTGAGATGAGAGAACATTTTACTGTTGAAAGCATTAAAACAGAGACAATAAAACGTTGGCATTAACAGGTGAATGGTGACACAGAATAAAACCTTTGCGGTTAATGAGATTTCTGTGACTCAATTGCACCAGTAATTGCTGCTCATCAAAGCCCATTATGACGTCCAGTTTCGTTGAATCTGAAACATCTCCACGCCTATATAAACCAGGCCCTCCACTCATCCACACAAGCACTCTTGCTTCAGGTACTCCTGCTTAGGAGACCTCTCCCTTCTCCATATGCTGCTTTCTGCATTCCCATCGCTAGCACTGCGCGCACAGCTCTAGCGAGAGTAGGCCTCCGGAACCTCTGCTCACTGAAGGTCCTGCACGGGACGCGGGCAATCAGGTTTTTGGGGAGCGTCTTGACGCGACTGCTCTGCGACTACTTCGTCTACTTCCTGGTGACCGTTCGTGGGACTGCACTGCGAACCTCTTCCTGCATCGACGTCGTTCGGCTACTTCAGGCAAGGCCAGTCGAATAAAATGTTTATTCCAGCTGGTAACGGCGCAACCGGTGCCTCCGGCACTGGTCCCGCCTTGGGGTACACTCTAAATCTATTCTAGTTTAACATTTTGTTCATACTTATTAGTAAGAATAATATGAACACAAACACATTTTTTGTTCACACATTATCACTCTTTTATGCCATGAAATTGCTAGTAATATTTGGAATTAAAATATATCGAAAATTGACTAGTTATCTAATATGTACCTGTCGGTGCACCAAACAAGGACCAGATGCAAGGCCACTGACGTTTAGCATTACAATAACCTGCTTATCACCAAAAGAAAATTTAAAAAAAGGTCAACTGCGCTTGTTTACTCCCTGTTTGCCTATGGCTGCTTAGATCGGGGGGGGGGGGGGGGGGCGATAACAATAGCTTTGTGGGCGTGTGGTGTCATTGTCGCTGGTCGGCGAACTAGGTACCAACCACATGCATGATGCATGGCCAGAATGATTAGGGTTCTTTAGCTCCCTGACTAAGCAACTCATTCTTTCCTCAAATCATCCATCATGTGGACTATCCTGGAAACAATCATTACCCCCCTGAACGAGGTTCATGTGCATCGACATGCCACGACTGTACAAACTGGCTACTTCACGGGCAACTGAAATTCGCACGCTACTACTTCTCTCTGGATCCAGATCTGCTAACTTAGTATAGAATACGGCAGCGGTACAGCAAACCGTCTACAACCATCCATTAGCCATCCCACGGCTCACAGCTCATATGCATAAATATACATCAGAAGGCCCATAAAGAAGCCCAGTTTGCACGCTAAACAGCCTAGGCCCGGCTACAGTAACAGCCGAGATGGGAATTCCTCGAGCTGCAGCCGCCAGCCAGCCTGTTCCTCGAACAGAAAGGAAGAGCCGCTGCGCCGCTGCCCACCCCGCACCGGAGACGAAGGAGATCCGACTCTGAAGATAAAGGAGCCGCCCACCGCAGCCGGTTCTGGTTCATCTGTGGCGACGAGGGAGCTCCGATGCTGAAGAAAAAGGAGCCGCCATCATGCCACCCCACGAGTTCTAGCTCTTCGACGGTGGCACGGGAGTTCGTACGACGAGTGGCCTGGCCACGGATGCACCAGCATAGGGAGAGCAGTGGCGCTGCCAGCCTGCACCACCATAGGAGGAAAGGCAGCCACCATACACCACTCGATATCCTGAACAATGTCAAATAATATTCAGGCAGGGAGACAAGCTAGTTCAAAATTTAGAGTAGCAACTGGCAGTATTGTGAAAGAATGTTAAATTGAGTCAAATTGACTTGTAGATTGATATAAAGTGAGATGGAGACTCAATATCTTGAGTTCCTTAATGATGGTTTTGGAATGCTGGAATAAGAAATTAAAATGATGCATGTTTAGAGAAACAAAATAATGTTCTCAATGCAGGTAGAATTACCTTGGCATGGATTGGAACTTCAACCAAAATGCAGACTTACAAAATATGGCAAAAGAAAGATGGATTTCTTTTTCCATGCTCTTAGGATGCTTGATTGCAAAATGCAAAATGTTGTCTTAGTCTCCAACTCTACGGACTTGTACCAGAACTAGAGTTGCTAAAATAAATTTGTAGCAAAGAGATCTTCACCGATTGGTCCAGTCAACAGCTGAGTGAAGCTTAGATTGAGTGGACCGCCAACTTGACGACTAGCCAACTCATGTGCAGCTTTTGGACCAAGTCCCGCATCATCTGCTGTTTCAATTTCAAAAACTTGTAAATCTGAAATTTTCCTTTGTGACACCAGTAAGTGTAAGGTTTCTGACAAGTGTAGTGCATGATTGTGTTCCGAAACCAGCTCATTCACTTTCATTTTTCCATTTTGTCGGTCCATTTTAAGACTCATGTGGACTTGACAATCAGTTCTAGTTTCAGCTCGGGGGCACTTTATTATACGATCTCTTTTGTCTTTCAATCGATGACCCTCATTTGCACAAACAAATCTACATGACGTAACCTTGCCATCGGATGGTCTCTTGTTAGTATACCTTTTTCTGACCTCAAACCCCCTTTGCCCAGCGTAGCTAAGCCAAAACGCCCAAGCCACTTCTGGATTTTTGAATTCCATGCCAACATGAAGTACCAAGCTCGGAAGGCCATCACTGTAATATGAAATAACATGAGCAGTAGGGTGATTTTTCAATAGCAGTACTTGAGGATATAAAAATATAATCTTGTATTAAAACAATATGACGTCAAATATAAAATGACAGAGCAAGATTACAATACTCACACATTAGAATCAGGATGCACTGAGTTAGCCTCTTTCCTATTAGCCTCTTCATCCATCTCAATAAAACATATTACGATTGCAGCGTGCTGTTTGTTTAATGAAAAAAAAAGATAAAATTTGATCAAGCTCAATGCAACTGAAAAATGTACAAGTGATTATTGCAAAAGTCAGCAGGTTCAAGCATTTTTGAAGATGAAAAACTAACAGGGTGGAATCTGCAGCATGTTCGATGGAAAAAAAAAAGCTTGAGCCATCCATGCAAAGAGGCTAGGAAATTATCTTACTATTGGGGTTACTTACAGCAAGATTGAAGAGCAGAGCTAGCAGCACGAGCAGCACTGCCCCTCCGTCGTCGCCCTGCGCTCCGTCGTCGCCCAAGAGGAGAAGGTCCCCGGCGATCAGCCTTTCCCGCCCGTTTACGCCGTCTCCCGCTCTTTTGCTTTTCTCCGGCCGTTTTCCCTCTCTGTACACAACGTCTCAGATCATTTAGATGTCCCGCTGCCATAACTGCTACAACGTCAGCCGATCTGGATCCCTTCGCTCTGCCATTTCAAAATTTTGGATTCACGGGGACGACGCGAGCGTGCACGGGAGCCAAAATCCAAGCCAAGAGCATAGAATCTAGCAGCTAGCAGGCACGGCGCAGCGCGTCTGCTGTGCAGGCTGCGAGTCAGCCTGCACGATGTGCCACCCTGCCAGCGCCAGATCAGGGCCGTCTCGAGCAGCACGTCGCACATGGAGGACTCAGGACGAGCAGGCCCTTGTGAGTTGCGTCAGCCGCCTGTTCTTTTTCTTAGGGAAAAAAAATCACAAGAGCTTTTGTTGATCATGACTATGAGCAGGATTACAGTTGCAGCTGGTCAGTGGTTACCTCCTCTAGGCCCTAGCCAACTTGGAGTACAACATGAACAGTTCCTGGTGGACACTCTTGAGCAGGATTACAGTTCCTGGTGGTTAACTTATGGGCTTAGGGCCGCTGGGATCCAAGTCACGGGGGAGGGAGGGAGGAGAGAGGGAGAGGGAGAGGGAGAGGGAGAGGAAGAGAACTGGAGAAGAGAAGGGTTTCTTCTGGTTTGGCCCAGGAGCTCGATTGTTTGGGCCACGCTCCAATCTTATGCTAACCAGGCCCAGGTTGTTCTTCAGCCATATAATTTCGTCTTGTGTCAATCAAGCCCAAGATGGACGGGATGGCCAATCAGGCCCAGGTTTCCCTTGTAATGATCCTTAACCTGCAGTGCCCGGTCAGATACGAACTGTACAACCAAGATCACAGCACACATGGCAATGTCCAGTCCCATCAGTAAAGATTGTAGAGATCACCAGCAGCGGCCCTGGTGGTTGAGTCAACGAGTCTATTGGTTCCCATGTACTATATGGCAGGCAAGGAACCAATCCCACCGTTCATGTTGCTCGGAATCCTGCAAGATAAGATAAGACTAGGGCTTAATCTGTGGCGTAGATTTGTTCAGACCAACGGAATGGGGACATGGAAGAAATGACGTCGTTCCATCCTACCACCCAAAGTAGTGTTGGCGAAAATGGACGTCACTGACTGAACTCTGTACAACACAAATCAAAGATGTGGATGTTCAACCTTATGATCTCGACTGTTCGATTTGCTGTTGGCAGCTCTATCCATCTAACCTGCAGCTTATTAAGCTTTCAATGATATTCAGATGAAACAGTTAGCAAACTAAACTGATCATTCAGTACATGCATCTATAAGATCTTAGCATTTAGAATAGGGTTCAGAAGTTTTAGAGCCCGCAACTGCCCGGTAAAGCAACTAGTACATCATAAAATTTGGACACCCTCAGCATACATCTATGTATAGCTAGTTCGACGTGGTCAGATTACGTGTAGTGCCCTGGTGGTTGAGTGTTGATGCTGACTGATGGAGGCATGCACATTACATGGCTGCCGCTACTGAATCTTCTTGCAAAACAATCATACACCCAATCTCGTCTCCTGTCTATCCGCTCCACCCTATAGCAATTGCAGTGCTACACATACTAGATATAGTACTAGTTAATTACATACACGTACGTCTTGGAGAAAATCTGAAGAGGTAGCAGGATGCTATCGTCAGCTCCCAGCCGAGACCTGTTCCTTGATTTGTTGCTGCAACAAATCCATTCACGGCGAAACGAAGGCTCGACCCGTGAGTCCCTAAGCCAAGTCTCGCCAAGCGGACAAACCACGGCGCCGTGCCTATTTAATTTCGTGCTGGCAACCAACCCTAACATGGCGTGTCTCGCGAGGTCCAAAAGTCCACTAAAAAATCTTTAGAAAACGAGGTGGAAGATTAGGAAATTCTCGTGGTGACAAGCGAGTGGTTTGATCTGCTGCTAGGCTGACAGTGTTCCGGTTCGTGATGAATGAATTTTTGTTGGAATGCTCTCTAGCTTCTGCTTGGCTGCTTAGCTGTGGGCTCACGACTTGCCCGGTGAGGAGAAGGCCTCGTCGTTCGATAGCCCAATCTGGCAGTACTGTCACTCAACCGACCGACCGACGGGTGGACCCGGGCGTCAAAGTCGCCGGTCGCCGATCGGCACACACACGCTAGCCGTAAAACGACTAGACTTTTGCTAGCACAGCACCGTACCCCACGCCAGAGTGTTCGATTTGGATGTGTCCTTCAATGAACCCGTCTGAACCAGGTTGGTTGAAAGCGTTCCACAAACTTTGATGAGATTACATTTCACACCCCGGCCACCTATTTCAAGGATTATATTTTCAGCGTCAAACCCAACATACAATTTATTTACTTAAGCTCACACAGTCACGCTAGCTGCTGCATTGTCTGCATATGCTGGGTTCTCCAATTTTTCTAATTTCCACCCTTACATTTATTATATTATATATTAGAGCCCGACCATATGCCTCGCTTCATTTCATTTTTGTGGTTTTCGAGCGATCTCAATGTTTCTGAAGATTTGAAAGTAAAACCAATGATAGCTATGTCATTAGTAGAGAAATGAGTAGAGAAGTAAAAAAACTCAAAAGTTGTGGTTGTGAAGCCGATGATCATCCAGATTGTATCTCATATCCGAGTGCTACATTAGGTGAAGGACCGAAGCCGGCGACCAGAGAGGGGGTGAATGAGAGCCAATCCAAATTTCTTCGAAATTTGAACCGTTGGCCTATATCCCGAAAAATCACCCAAGCCATCAAGCATTCTGGCCAAAGTTTGGAATAGCTATGGAAAAGCTAAACCAACACAAAAGGCCTCGAACGAGCGAGCGAAACCACGAAGCGAATTCGAAAACTGCAGAACTGACCGGTTGAGTCTGTTCAAAATCCAGCAGACCGGTCTGACCGGTCTTGCCTACCGGTCTGACCGGTGGCACCCAGAAAACCCCGAAAAACTTAGATTCAAACGGTGAATCTCGACCAAACGACCATGAAAATCGATGAAACTTGGGGGATAGCTTCGCCCTACCCCGTGAACATATCCCCAAAAGATCTCGTCCCAAAGATCAACGAATCTTGAGAATTATGGGGGAGATCAAAAGAGATTGGGGTTTTCTCAAACACTCAAGAACTTCAATTCAAAAAGCTCGTGATTCCAGAGGGTTTAGGACAGGGTTAGAAGCACGGGAATCACAGCAAAGAACTCGTAACCTCCTAGCAATCAAGTTCGCCAAAAACGAAGTCGAAAATCCGTTGATTCAAAAAGCCCAGAGGGCACTAGGAGGTTAGGGGCTCCTTTCCCAATCAAATCCACACAAGGTTTCACAAATCCATCAACCAAATCTATTCTAAAGAGAAGAACAGAGGGAGAGGAACACAGGGGCGGCGGCCTGGAGAACAGAACAATTCACGGACACAATAAAAAAGCCACCCTTAACCTAACACAAGTGAAGGGGTATTTATACCCGCGGGACCGGTCAGACCGGTACGCTGGACCGGTCAGACCGGTTGGTTAGACCGGTCAGACCGGTGCCAGGGACCGGTCAGACCGGTTGGCATGCAGCACCCCCTGTACACGATCTCATCCGACGGCCGAGGTTCTTTCTTCGAAACGAAGTCTTCTCCGCGATGCCGCCGTCTTGATGAAGATCCAGTCCGCGGTTTTGGAGGGTCCGCGAAACCCGGGTAGGTGGCCGGTTTTGAGAAAACCGCCAAAACCTCACGCGCGGGAAGATTCCCGCCTCCACGTCGTGGCCCTAGACACCGTTCCCGCCTCGGCCTTCTGACGGCCCTAGACGCCGCCCGACGCCCGTCACCTCCTCGCCCGCAGCGAGGCCCTAGACGCCGTCGACGCCCGTCGCCTCCGTCGGTCCCGAGACCGACGCCCGTGCCTCCACGACTTGGCGTCTTCAACCGCCGTCCGCCTCCTTGGTTTTGTGGCGCAAACCAAGAAACCCGCCTTCCGTCGCCGCTTGCGCTCTCGATCCAGGAGTTGATGCCATAGCTACCGCCCGGTCCGAGCTCCGGTCCCGGCTGCCCTTCACCGCCGTCCACCGCACGGTCCGTCGGCCACAGCACCTCCACGGCAGCTCCCCGTCAACACTCGACGCCCGTGTACCTGCAATCCAAAGACCAAGCGCACGATCACACCGCACGGTTGATAATTCACTCATCACAAGCAGGATAGAGTACTCAACATTCCTCAATCTCCCCCTTGATGAGTGCATTGTCAACACACCACAATCGAACCAAGAGAAGTGATAAAAGAAGCAGAAGTGAAGAACTCAAGCAAGTGACAAAAAGCTCAGAAAGGCAGAAACAGTCACTTACTCAAGCAGAGATCGATCCCCTAAGACAAGGGCAAAAGCTCGACCCAATCGATCAAAAGCCAAAACATGACTCCTCAAAGACAGAGGTAACGCTCGACGCAGTCATGCAAGAAGCAGAGGGAAAACGAGGAAACCAGGAGCCAAAACTAAAGCAGAAACTCCACAAGCAAAGTTTTTCCCTCTCACATGTGCAACTCTCCCAAAATGATGCACTCTCAAAGCCCTCTGTGCACAACAAGTTTTTCAAAAAAAAAATCAAACAAGTCTCCCCCTTGTTCGATCACTTCTCTCAAAATTCTCCCCCTTGTTGGCACATGCACACATCAAGCCTAAAAAGACCTAAATCTCCCCCTGAAACTGAGACTCCCCCGGAACAAATGCTATGCAGTGAATGCGATGCAGGAGGTGTAAGTGAAAGCATTCAGGGATACGAAGATATGAGCAACATCTAGTCTCAAGCACGTGTGCATCCATAAACTAGACCTGCATCTAGTTCAACAGGGTATATCAAATCAATCTAGAGCTAGGCAAGTTCAATTTAGGAGAAATAAAAGCATCACCCATGATCTAGCACTAACAAGTAGGAAATGGAAAGCAGTGCTACTCAAACTCATACAGGTGAGCCAAACCAGCCAACACAAGTTGCCAACATTCATTTTTCAATCAAATTTATCTCAATCAATTCTAAATGCCAGGGGTTGAAAGCTTGTCATGCTTTACTTAGCAACGAGACCAAACCTATGCCAAAAGACAATCAGAAGCTTAAAGCACTCGTTTCAGTCATGCACAGCCTTGCCCGGGTTCTCACAAGTGCAAAGTGAGCCGTCCCGAAAGCTCGATCAGTGCGACAAGCAATCCCACCTGGATCTTTTCAATCCATTTTAAGAACAGTTCAAGCAATTTTATCATATTTAGATCATTTTTAGTATGAATTGCTGAACAAAAGGCTATACTAGCATGAATAAGATAGCAAAGCATATCAACACGCCCTAACATGCTAGTAGCCAAGACAGGGTGATCATGTTTTCAGATTTTCAAATCAAAATAGCTTAACTCAGATGATGTCATATACACAGTGGAGCAAGCTATACATGATCAAGTTTATCAACTCACACTAGTAGGCACTAGAAGATCATAACAATGTATACAAGAATGCTAGTGCAAGTGAGACAGTGCAAAATGCAAACATGTACAATGCATATGCACAACACAACTACCAAAACTAGAAGACCAAGAGAAGCAAAAACAAGGACCTACAACGCTAACCAAACAAAAGTCAGCGATCAAAAGGGGTAACAAACCACAAGCTCCCCTCGCAAGCGAGCAAAAGTGTCCTGCTCAAGCGGCTTGGTGAGAATATCTGCGGTTTGCCTCTCTGAAGGGACATGGATCAGGTCTATGTGTCCTCTCTCATGGTTATCTCGCAGGAAATGGAATCGGATGTCTATGTGTTTGGTTCTGGAGTGTAGGACATGGTTCTTTGCAATGCTAATGGCTGACATGTTGTCTACAAAGATGGGAACCCTACCAAAACTCCAGCCATAATCCTGCAAGGTTTGTTTCATCCAAAGTATCTGGGAGCAGCAGCTAGTAGCGGCAACATACTCAGCTTCTGTGGAAGAAAGCGCTACACTAGCCTGCTTGCGAGAGGACCAAGACACCAAAGATGTACCGAGAAATTGACAAGTGTCGGATGTTGACTTGCGATCCAACCGACACCCACCGAAATCGGCATCAGAAAAACCCACCAAAACCAGAGAAGAATCCGCAGAATACCAAAGACCAAAAATCAGGGGTGAATTTCAAATACCTGAAGATGCGTTTCACCACCTGCCTGTGGGAGGTGCGCGGCGAAGCCTGATACCGCGCACAGAGGCAGACGCCGAACTGGATGTCCGGTCGCGTCGCTGTCAGGTACAGGAGAGAGCCGATCATGCTCCTGTACTCCTTCTGGTCCACCGCCTCGCCGTCCAAGTCCTCATCAAGCGCTGTCGATGTGCTGATCGGAGTCGGCTGAGGAGACAGGTTGCTCATGTCGAACTTCCGTAGCAAGTCTCTAGTGTACTTGGCTTGATGGACAAAAGTGCCCTGAGGAGTTTGCTTGATCTGCAGCCTGAGGAAGAACTGCAACTCACCCATCATGCTCATCTCGAACTCCCTGGACATCTGCTCAGAAAACTTGGAGACAAGAGCGTGAGAAGAGCCACCAAAGATAATATCATCCACGTATATCTGAACTAAAAGGAAATCAGTGCCAGATCGCATGAGAAACAAAGTTTTATCCACACATCCCATTTTAAAACCCTGAGCCAACAAAAATGTCTTCAGTCTATCATACCAAGCTCTAGGTGCCTGTTTCAAACCATAAAGTGCTTTTTGAAGTTTATAAACACGGTTTGGAAACTTGGGATTTTCGAAACCAGGGGGTTACTTTACATAAACCTCTTCTTCGATAAAACCATTCAAGAAGGCAGATTTAACATCCATTTGGAAAACTTTAAAACCCTTAGAAGCAGCAAATGCAATAAAGATTCGAATAGCTTACAAACGAGCAACAGGGGCAAAAGTCTCCTCAAAATCAATACCCTCTTTTTGGCAAAACCCTTGGGCAACAAGACGAGCCTTGTTTCGAACAACCAAACCATCCTCACCCTGCTTGTTTTTGAAAGGGAAAATTCGATTCATGCCACCACAACTCCGTGAATTTGAGTTTCACGTTGAAAATCATGCCACTCAATGGCATGGATTTCAACATGAAATCCAACTTCAAGAAGTTGTAGTGGCATGGATCCAACTAACCCTTTTTGAAAACCCACTTCGTTCCGATGGGATTACAAGCAGGTGGAGGCTCGACCAAAATCCAAACTTGGTTTCTTTCAAAATTTTCAAGTTCCTCATGCACGGCATTGACCCAATTAGAATAAGAAAGAGCGTGTCCAATATCTTTGGGCTCAAAAGAGGCAACAAACGCTGAATGAGCAAAGCCAGCGATACTTGTTACCTTGGACTTGGTGACTCGCTCGTTGAGATCACCTAGCATCTGTTGAAGAGGGTGGCGGCGCTGAATGTGTTTGCGGTGCTTCCCGTGTCGAAGTCGCCTCCACCTCAACCACAGCTGGTGCCTCCTCAGGTGTAGCTGGTGAAGCCTGAGTCACCTCCTCGAACAGACCCGTGAAGTAGACGTAGTCGGATCGGGGCCGTCATCATCATCCGAGCTCGTGGCAGAGATAGCTGGGTCCACAGCACGCGTGGTAGCCTCAGCGTCACCATCTGCAGCTTCCTCCTCCTCATCTTCAAAGATGGAGGTGCCGAGCTCATCATCTCCTGCAACTTCAAAGACAGAAGAATTGCACAGTGCAGTCTCGTCGAAAGTGACTTCACAAGTCTCTGTGACAGTGTTAGTATCAATAATCAGCACACGGTACGCTCTAGAGTGAGAAGCATAACCGAGAAAAATACCGTCAGACGAGCGAGACTCAAACTTATCAAGATTTCCATCTTTCAGCACAAAACACCGGCAACCGAAAACTCTGAGATGGTCAACACGGGGCTGGCGTCCAAACTGCAACTCATAAGAAGTCCTGTACATGAAGGCACGCAAGAAAATGCGGTTGGACACGTAACAAGCGGTGTTAACTGCCTCAGCCCAGTATTTGCGAGGAGTCCTATGCTCATCGAGCATCGTCCTCGCCATCTCAACCAGCGTCCGATTCTTCCGCTCTACAACTCCATTCTGTTGTGGAGTGTAGGGAGAAGAATACTGGTGTTCAAGCCCTTGATCACTGCAAAAGGCGTCAAAACGAGCGTTTTTAATTCTGTGTCATTGTCACTGTGGATCACTCTCATGGCCTGGGGTAACTCGTTTTTCAACATCAAGATCAAGTCTCGAACAACTCGAAAGCCTCATCCTTGGTTCTCATGAAAAAGACCCAAGAATAGCGAGAAAAGTCGTCCACAATCACAAGCACGTACCACCTCCCACCAACAGACATCACCCTAGAAGGACCAACTGTGTCCATGTGTAACAACTCTCCAGGGTGAGCGGTCATCACCTGATTAACAGGTGGATGAGAAGCGGCAATCATCTTCCCGTGGCGACACGGATGGCAAACAAGGTCCTTTTCAAACTTCAATTTGGGCAATCCTTGGATCGGGCCAAGTGAGCTCAGTCTCGACAACAAATCAAAGCTCAAATGTCTAAGTCTCCTATGCCACTTCCACAGATCAGAAGAAGGACTGGCCATCAAGTAATGAGAAGGGCCAAAAGGAGTTCCAGAGAAGTCAACCAAGAAAACTCGATCGCGAGGTGTAATCCGGCAAACCAAATCTCCCCTGGAATCCAAAACACGCGAACAACCCTCCTTAAAACGAACCTCAAACCCCTCATCAAGAAGTTGCGAAACAGAGAGCAAATTAAATCCAAGATTTGAAACCAAAGCAACCTCTCTCAGGGTAAAGCGATCAGAAACACGAGCAGCGCCAAGTCCACGTACCTTTCCTATTCCATTATCCCCGAACACAATATACTCCTTTGAGCGCATCGGGGTGAGGCTGGAGAACCATTTGTCATTTCCGGTCGTGTGGCGCGAACAACCGGAGTCCATGATCCACCTGTTCTCCAAGCCTCCGACCTGCACATCAGTAGTGAGACAAAGGGTGAGCAAATGTCTCAACATTGGGGTTAGCAAAGTGAGAAGCAAACCTATGTCGAGCCATTTGCTCTACAGAAGGGTTAGCAAAACCAGACAAAGCGTATCCCCCGTCCCGTCTACCGTGTGACTGACGAACACCACCGCGAGGAAAGCGTGGAGCCTCAAAACCTCCTCCAAAGCCTCGGTCCCGTGGTCCATAGCCGTACTGAAAACGACCAGGAGCGCGACCGGCAAAGCGACCACTCGCTGGAGCACGGTAACCACCACCGTCTCCCTGACCTCCACCTACACGGCGCGCCCTAGCATCTAGCCTACCCCCACGCCAAGAAGGACCATGCACCCGAGCAGAGTACATGTCCGCGTTCCGTCTCTCCTGCTCTCGCCTCACAGCCCGCTTCCTCCTGAAGCAAAACTCCTCCAGGTGACCTTCCCTTTCACAGAACTCGCAGTGGTACCTCACCTCACGCTTGGGAGGTGGAGGCCTAGCCTGCGGACGGGGAGGAGCAGTCCTCTTCTTCTGGGCACCCTGGGCTGTGGCAGCAGGGAGCGTGTCGAGGGGATTCCTCAGCTCATTGGGCTTTGGAACCCAAACCTGCTTCTGCGGAGGTGCTTTCGGTGGTTCTTTAAGCACACCATCCGCGGGGTCAACAAGCGAAGGCTGCGTGCTCGTGCTAGCAGTGTTTCCAGCAGCCTTGCCAATCTTACCATACAACCTGTCAAAGTCTGACTTCGTGTATGTATAACCGACCCCAAATCCATCACCACGCTTAAACTGCTTAATCATCATGCCCAACTGCGGCTCACTGCTAGAAACCCAACTCAGAATCACCCTAAGATAGGTATTCTCATTCTCCAGGTTGGCTTTCTCTACCGCAAGATTATCCAAATCAGAGATCAAACTAGGGCAAACAGAGCAGTCAATAGGTGGGCTAGACTCTACGATCTTAGTCTTACCAAAAGACTTGATCAAAGCGTTCTTCTCCTCTAGCTCCGACCTAAGCATGGGACAAAGCTTACAAGCGCCAAGCAAAGCAGGCCTAGATCTAAGCTTCTCTATTTCACAAACAATAGTCGCAAACTTGGACTGCAAAGAAGCTAGATCAGACTTGAAGATAGGACACTCATCACATTCAAGCACATCACAAACAATGGGAGCGTCCTTGACAATGGGAGCCGCCAAGCAAAGGCTGATGAAGCCGGTGGCTTCCTTGTCCCGCTTCTTCTTCTTCTTGTCGTCGTCGTCGGAGGTCGGTGAAGAAGAGCGGTCGGTGTCGGAGCTCTTGTCAAGGTCGCTGAGCTGCGCCAGGAAGGACTTCTCCCGCTTCTTGGCCTTGTACTGGAAGCTCTTCTTGAGCGACTCCTTGTCGAAGCGTCCTCCCCGGTCACGACTGCGGTGCTTGTGGCGCCGACGCTCCTTGTTGGACCCTCCCTCGTCGCGGTGGCGGTGGCGGTAGTAGTCGAGGGAGTTGATCTGGCCACCGCCGGACTTCTTGGGGCAATCGGCGATGAAGTGGTTCAGATCGCCGCAGTTGTAGCACCCGGGGTTCTTCTTCCTCTGCCTGTTGTGGCAGACGCGCTGGAACTTGCTGATGAGAAGGCACAAGTCGTCGTCGCCCAACGTCTCCAGCTGCTCATCTGAAATAGAAGGCAGAGAGGCAAGAGAAAAGCCAAGAGGAGAGTTAGTGTTAGAGCTCGATCCACCTGGGCCAGTCACAAGAGCGACGCTCTTGGAAGGAGGGGCACCATTGAGCTTGGCTCGTGTCTGGTTATCCACCTCCGTGGCCTTGAGCTTGCTGAAAAGCTCGTTCACGGTCAGAGTCTCATAGCCTGCAGACTCAATGATCATGTTCACCTTGAGATCCCACACAGAGCGGTCAAGTGCGTAGAGCAACTTTAGAGCCTTCTCGTGCTCTGTGTACTCAAGGGCACCAGCAGATCTGTTCGCATTGACCTTGTTCACAATCGACTGAAAACGACTGAACATCAGGTCAATGCTCTCACCCGGCTCCTGTGTGAAGTTCTCGTACTCACGCCGGTGAGTCTCGAACAATCTGGCCTTCACCTGAGGTGTACCCTCGTGGTAGTTCTCAAGGCACGTCCAAATCTTGTGGGCTTCCTGAAAACCCTGGACGCGTGAGAACTCCGCACGAGAAACGCTAGCGAACAAGACATTGACAGCCTTGGCGTTAGCCTCGTGCTGGGTCACCTGAAGAGGCGTGGTCCGAACAGCCAGCACCTCGTAAAGCTGGTTCGTGGTAATCTCCCAGACATCGGCTCCCATGCTCTGCAGGAAGGCTCTCATGCGAACCTTCCAGTAGGCATAATCGTCGCCGGAAAACACCGGGATCTTACCAAGACTCGCCATGGTCGCCAAGTGGTTTTCGAACCGGTTAAGGTATTGAAAACCTCAACCAAGCTCTGATACCAATTGAAGGACCGAAGCCGGCAACCAGAGGGGGGGGGGTGAATGGGAGCCAATCAAAATTTCTTCGAAATTTGAACCGTTGGCCTATATCCCGAAAAATCACCCAAGCCCTCAAGCGTTCTGGCCAAAGTTTAGAATAGCTATGGAAAAGCTAAACCAACACAAAAGGCCTCGAACGAGCGAGTGAAACCACGAAGCAAATTCGGAAGCGAATTCGAAAACTGCAGAACTGATCTGCCTGGATCGGTCTGACCGGTGTACTGGACCGGTCTGACCGGTCGAGTCTGTTCAAAATCCAGCAGACCGGTCTGACCGGTCTTGCCTACCGGTCTGACCGGTGGCACCCAGAAAACCCCGAAAAACTTAGATTCAAACGGTGAATCTCGACCAAATGACCATGAAAATCGATGAAACTTGGGGGATAGCTTCGCCCCTACCCCGTGAACATATCCCCAAAAGATCCCGTCCCAAAGATCAACAAATCTTGAGAATCATGGGGGAGATCAAAAGGGATTGGGGTTTTCTCAAACACTCAAGAACTTCAATTCAAAAAGCTCGTGATTCCAGAGGGTTTAGGACAGGGTTAGAAGCACGGGAATCACAGCAAAGAACTCGTAACCTCCTAGCAATCAAGTTCACCAAAAACGAAGTCGAAAATCCATTACACAAGGCACAAAAACCAGGAGATGGGATTGATTCAAAAAGCCCAGAGGGCACTAGGAGGTTAGGGCCTCCTTTCCCAATCAAATCCACACAAGGTTTCACAAATCCATCAACCAAATCTATTCTAAAGAGAAGAACAGAGGGAGAGGAACACATGGGCGGCGGCCTGGAGAACAGAACAATTCACGGACACAATACAAAAGCCACCCTTAACCTAACACAAGTGAATGGGTATTTATACCCGCGGGACCGGTTAGACCTGTACGCTGGACCGGTCAGACCGGTTGGTTAGACCGGTCAGACCGGTGCCAGGGACCGGTCAGACCGGTTGGCCTGTAGCACCCCCTGTACACGATCTCATCCGACGGCCGAGGTTCTTTCTTCGAAACGAAGTCTTCTCTGCGATGCTGCCGTCTTGATGAAGATCCAGTCCGCGGTTTTGGAGGGTCCGCGAAACCCGGGTAGATGGCCGGTTTTGAGAAAACCGCCAAAACCTCACGCGCGGGAAGATTCCCGCCTCCACGCCGTGGCCCTAGACGTCGTTCCCACCTCGGCCTTCTGACGGCCCTAGACGCCGCCCGACGCCCATCACCTCCTCGCCCGCAGCGAGGCCCTAGACGCCGTCGACGCCCGTCGCCTCCGTCAGTCCCGAGACCGACGCCCGTGCCTCCACGACTTGGCGTCTTCAACCGCCGTCCGCCTCCTTGGTTTTGTGGCGCAAACCAAGAAACCCGCCTTCCGTCGCCGCTTGCGCCCTCGATCCAGGAGTGGACGCCACAGCTGCCGCCCGGTCCGAGCTCCGGTCCCGGCTGCTCTTCACCGCCGTCCACCGCACGGTCCATCGGCCACAGCACCTCCACGGCAGCTCCCCGTCGACACTCGACGCCCGTGTACCTGCAATCCAAAGACCAAACGCATGATCACACCGCACGGTTGACAATTCACTCATCACAAGCAGGATAGAGTACTCAACATTCCTCATTATGAAGTAATCGTACGCAACAGTGGTACTTGGGCACACACATCAGTAACTATTCTTAAAAGTTACAAGAAGGCTGTCGAGTTCACAATTTACTATCAAGAGCTGAAAAACAAGGAGCTGGTAAAGTTCGAAGCAGAGGCTCAGACAATACTTTAGGAAAGCCATTGTAGGGGGCACACCCCCATTCACAAAAGGTCTTACATGCACCAATTATTATTATGAAAAAAAATAACAAAAACCACCCTACAAGTCCAAAATGCAGTAATCAAATTGTTATGTGGTTTTTTTTTGAAATATCTAGACTTGTCAGGTGTTTTTTTAAAAGCCCCTATCTCCTGGGGTGGTTTTTGCCATTGGTCTACTAGATTACCGAGTGATGATTGATAGTATGCCCAGATTGACCGAAGTAGATCACACATTCATACTACACACAACGGATTTGAATGGGGGAGTGAGTTGCGCATTTACAATATATTTGAGAGATTAAAAATAACCATACTGCCTTGCATACTAATATTAACTCTAGTAAAATTTAAATGTTTTAAATAACAATTGGAAATGATAATTTATCTCTTTGCATAAAATTAAAAATATTAACTCTAGAAAACATTTAAGAAATATCAGCCAAATACTCAAATCAAAATTAGTGGTGTTATAGGTCCTGTACTCAAACATAACCAAATAACTGAAAATAAGAAATGCAAGCTAACTACTTCCACTCTTTCTGCCGGCAACCAGCAATATTGTTTTTCTCTCATCCCAAATCAGCACCAGCCACTAGACAGCTAGCAGTACTTTTTTCTCTCACAGCAAATCAGTACCGGTCATCAGCCACAGCTAGCCGAAAAAAGTGGTTTATCCATACTCATCCGAACCAATTATTACTTCCTAAAACTAGTGGAAATCCAAAGTGGGATGACTAAATTAAAGTTCCACTCCACCCAAATCAAACTCAAGGGCCGAAAATTCAGAGGGTGTGTTTAGATCCGCGAAAAGCTGGTGAAAAGGGTCACATCGGACACTGTAGGATACTGTAGCACTTTTCATTTGTTTGTGGTAAATATTGTTCTACCATAGGCTAACTAGACTCAAAAGATTCGTCTCTCAACGTACATCAAAACTATGTAATTAGTTTTTTTATTTACCTACATTTAATACTCCATGCATGAGTCATTTGTTATATTTAATATTTCGATGTGATTTCGATGTGATGGAAAGTTTGGAAAATTTGATGGAAGTGAACACAGCCAGAGACGCAATCTTCAACCAAAAGTGAAGTACAGGACAGAAGCAGCCATCCTTCTCAGCCGAAAAAGAAAACAGCATTGGCTATTCTCCCCCCGTGGCCGTGACCCGTGTACAATTCAAACCTGCGTTCAACGGTCAACATTCAAACTCCGATCCCAACGAACCAACACCTTCCCGTCCCCGCCCGCACCGCACCACCCTTCAAACCGCGCGGGCCCACAAAGGCACGCCCCCTCTCGCTTCCGTTCAACGTTCCCGCCCGCAACCTATATATCGCCGTGTCTTCACCACGCCGACCACCGCGACACCCCCGTCAGCCGGCAGCCGCACAGCAAGACGGTCACGTAGTCTTCAGTTCCACCGGGAGCGAGGATGGTCACGCCGGTGTCCCGCTCTCGCCACCGCCAGCGCGCGGCGCGGGTGGCGGTGGCCGAGATCCCGCTCGCCACGAGGCGGGCGACGGCGCCGGCGGCCGCGGAGGCGGCGGTGCCGGGCCACTTCCTGTGCCCGATCTCGCTGGAGATGATGCGGGACCCCGTGGCGGCGCCGACGGGGATCACGTACGACCGCGACAGCGTGGAGGGGTGGCTGGCGCGGGGCCACGCCACGTGCCCCGTCACCGGCCGCCCGCTCCGGCCGGAGGACCTCGTCCCGAACCACGCCACGCGGAGGATGATCCAGGAGTGGTGCGTTGCCAACCGCGCCCTTGGCGTGGAGCGCGTGCCCACGCCCCGCGTCCCCGTCTCCGCCTTCGACGCCGCCGAGCTCTTGGCGGCGGTGTCCGCGGCCGCGAGGCGTGGGGACGGGCCGGCGTGCCGGCAGCTGGCGGCCAGAGCCAGGGCGCTGGGGAAGGAGAGCGATCGCAACCGCCGGTGCCTCGTCGCAGCCGGAGCCGCCCGGGCGCTCTCCTCGGCGTTCGCTCAGCTCGTTGACCGGCGGCCTCCGGCGGCGTTGACCGCGGCCGGCGCGCTGGAGGAGATCCTGGCCGCCTTGGTCGTGTTCTTCCCGCTCGATGACGAGTCCAGGCGCCACATTGCCTCACCGGCGTCGCTGGACGTCGTCGTCTCGATCCTGTCCCACGGCGAGATCACCGCGCGGGCCAGCGCCGCCGTCGTGCTCCGCGAGGTCGCCTCGTCCTCCGACGCCCAATGCCTCGAGGCGATGTCCGTGACCAGCGGGATCCACGACGCGCTCGTCAGGCTCCTGGAGAGGCCCGTGTCGGCGCAGGCGACCAAGGCCGCCCTGGTCACCGCCTACTACCTCGTCCAGAGCACCGACCGCGCGGCGGCGTCCCGCCTGGTCGACCTCGGCATGGTTCAGCTCCTCGTCGAGCTGCTGGTCGACTCCGACAAGGGCACGACGGAGAAGGCTCTCGCGGTGCTGGACAGCCTTCTCCTCACGGAGGAAGGGCGCGGCGAGGCGTACGCGCACGCACTGGCCGTGCCGGTGCTGGTGAAGAAGATGCAGCACGTGTCGGAGATGGCGACCGAGTTCGCCGTGTCGGCGCTGTGGCGGCTGTGCAAGAACTTGTCCGGCGAGGGGCCGTGCAAGGCCGAGGCGCTGCAGGTGGGCGCGTTCCAGAAGCTGCTCCTGCTCCTGCAGGTCGGCTGCATGGGCGTGACCAAGGAGAGGGCCAGCGAGCTGCTCAGGCTCCTCAACGGATCCAGAGGCGGCGTCGAGTGCATCGAGTCGGTGGATTTCAAGGGGCTCAAGAGACCCTTCTTATGAGTGTGCAGAGACGACTAGGACGGTAAGAAAATTAAGATGTGGATACAAGCAACATACACAGACAGACATAGTTAGGCTAATTTAGGAACTTTTCTCATCCTTATTTTCTTCTTGGGAGGGAGGAATCACACCTTTTCCCCCCTCATCTTGTTCATCATGTCCATTATTTGCAGTGGTGATGTAGTGTATGACGATCATACACATACAACCAGAAACAAAAGCTCCAAGTTTCTGACAATTTGCTTGCTGGCGTTTCTGGTACGGAAGAGATGCCATGTCCCTTCGGCCGTCTGCTATGCCGCTTAAAATTCAAAGCTGAGGACACAAATTTTGACTGGACAGGAGGAAAGACTACTACTGTAGTACTATAGCAAGGGCAGACAGTACATACAGAAGCAGGTGTGAAGTAGTTGAGGGTTGTAATTTTGTTTTAAAAGGAAAGGAAATAGAGCACTACACATTTGAAAACTGAAGAGCAGCGTCACAGAAGCAAGAACAAGACAATGGCAAGAGACACGAGCAGCTGGATAGCCCATCTAAAAGTAATGCGGCACAATATACCAAGAGTAAAAGATGGACTAGGTTGTGACCGCGTTACTATAGAGGAGGGATAAAAAATGAAGCCTCGGATCAACGTTAAGTTGGCTATTTTTTCCATCTTGAATTTTCGTGCCATCTTATCTCCATTGCTGCGATCGATGCCGTTCTTCAGTCCGCGCCGTTCGGTTGGCTGGAAAAGACGCGGCTGGGGCTGCGGCTGGGGCTGCGGCTGGCACTGTACTCGCTGGAAACAACGCCGCTGCGGCTGGGCCCAGCAGCTCCAACCCAGCCTCCAGCCCAGCCAAAACCGCGCATCCGAACAGGCGGGATGACGACCTGTGTATAGGGTGTGGTCTTTGCCGCATGCATATGGCTCAAGCTGTGATTCATGCATCTCCGTTCAGAAATGAATAGAGCACAAACCCAACTTTGGTATGGACATCGGCCGCCGTCGATCACACACCTTTGTTTGTATTGACGGTCGACTGTCTGTTTTGGTTCCCAGGAACAAACGTTATCCAGGTGCACTCCATATATATTCCATTGTTCACACACGCCGAAAAGAAAATTCCCTTTGCTTGCAGAGCTAGTTTGGACCTTCCTTTTTTGCTTTAACGTGCTTTAATTTCTTTCGGCCGAACACACAAACGCTTTCTTTTTGCGTCAACCTATGCATGTTGCAGGATCCCATTGATCGAGTACGTCACAAAAGGTTCAGGAAGGCACCCAAAGGAAGATCACGTAACATGCACAATGGATACGTGATTCCCATGAGCATTGAGCAAGATGTAGCAGATACTAGTTTGGACCTCTCGCACGTTCTCTTTTTTTTTAAGAAAAAAATTATTTGCACATATTAAGGATGAATTTGAAAGTGGTAGGAAATGATAGGAAGTGATATATTTGTGAAACAATCCCCATTTGCTCAGGTATTTTCTATATTTTTTAACCAACATCATCATCAGGGAAGCCCCCAGCCTTTTTTTTATATAATTTTATTTCAAATCCGTTTAATTCGCTCCCACGGAAGTTGAAGCCAGGCCTGCTGCATGCTACTAGCTAGGTGATCTAACTCTATGCTAGAGAGACCCTTCGCGATATTTTCTATATTTGTGAACAACCTTCAGCGGTATATGTTGCTTACATATTTGAGTTGTGTCATTTGTTGTTGGTGCAGTATGTCACCCCTAGTTGTATAGTTTTTGTGCCTCTTTTTTTTTCTTATAGGGCTGAATTTCCTACTTCTAATAAATTTATGAAAAAAAGATTTGGCATCCTTTCAAAAAAAAAAAACCCTGCTAGCTAGTAATTGTTGCAATAAGGTGCAGAAAGAAAATAGAAAAATCCAAAGATTATATAACGGTCATCATATATCACTTTTACAGAAAATGAGCCTGGCGCCGGCGTGGTAAACGGGAATTTCCCTTTTTCACTTTCATGTTTCATCCCTACTTGCACGTACTTGACCCGCAAGCCCCAGTCACTTTCACCTAATGAGCGCCTAATTTTCACCGTCAAAGTTTCACGCAGCACAAGTTATCGATGCTAGCTAAAAAGACTCATCGATCAGCAACAAAGACTGGCCAACTATCCCTATTTTCTTTCTGTCAGTACAAGTGTACAATGACATTTTGGTTTCCCTAGACGTTGGGTAAACTGGATCTCCATCTTGCTCTCCTCGGCAAGCACGAAGATAATCTTAAATGGATCCCGGGGGAGAAGGATTTGTCATGCAAGGGGACTTCGGCAGGGCGATCCTCTATCGCCTCTGTTATTTGTGCTAGTCATGGAGGTGTTGAACACCTTGCTGCATTTAGCTGATGAGCAAGAGCTGCTGGGCAAACTACACCCGAAGATCTGCGAGAGAATTTTCCTATATGCAGATGATGTGGTCATCTTCTCATCTACAGAGCAGCAAGACCTAACACTTATTAGGATCATCCTAGAGATTTTTGGATGTGCCTCAGGCCTCACAATAAATCCTAACAAGTGTCACATCTCTCCGATACAGTGTGATTTACAAGCCACGGTCAATTTGGTCGCAAACTTTCCAGACAAATTTGATCCTTTTCCCATCAAATATTTGGGCATCCCACTTGGGATTCTTAAGCTTAGCAAGTCGGATTTACAGCCCCTTGTAGACAAAGTTGCCAATCATCTGCCCAGTTGGAAGGCGGGAATGATGACAAGGGCTGGCCGCACGGTTCTGATTAAGAGTACTCTCTCGGCCATTCCCACACACACAGCTTTTGTTCTCAAGCTCTCGCCATGGGTGATCAGCCGCATTGACAGTTATAGACGCAGTTTTCTGTGGCGAGGGGCAGAGGAAGCTAAAGGTGGTCATTGCTTACTAGCTTGGTCGAGAGTTTGTCGCCCTCCGGACCTAGGAGGCTTGGGTATTATTGACCTTCACCTTTTTGGTTGCGCCCTACTGAGGAATGTTGAGTACTCTATCATGCTTGTGATGAGTGAATTATCAACCGTGCAGTGTGATCGTGCGCTTGGTCTTTGGATTGCAGGTACACGGGCGTCAAGTGTCGACAGAGAGCTGTCGTGGAGGTACTGTGTCCGATGGACCGTGCGGTGGACGGCGGTGAAGGGCAGCCGGGACCGGAGCTAGTGCCGGGCGGTAGCTGTGGCGTCCACTCTTGGATCGAGAGCGCAAGCGGCGACGGAAGGCGGGTTTCTTGGTTTTCGCCACAAAACCAAGGAGGCGGACGGCGGTTGAAGACGCCAAGTCGTGGAGGCACGGGCGTCGGTCTCGGGACTGACGGAGGCGACGGGCATCGACGGCGTCTAGGGCCTCGCTGCGGGCGAGGAGGTGACGAGCGTCGGGCGGCGTCTAGGGCCGTCAGAATGTCGAGGCGGGAACGGCGTCTAGGGCCACGGCGTGGAGGCGGGAATCTTCCCACGCGTTGAGTTTTGGCGGTTTTCTCAAAACCGGCCACCTACCCGGGTTTTGCGGACCCCCCAAAACCGTGAACCGGATCTTCATCGACATGGCGGTATCGCGGAGAAGGCTTCGAGTCGAAGAAAGAAACTCCGCCGTCGGATGAGATCGTGTACATATTTCCGGTTTTGCCCCTACGGGCGTTTTAGTGTCTAGTTTGAGTCAAGGGTATTTTGGACCCCTGCGTGGGCAGCTTAAATACCCCCTCACCCTCTCCTCTCTCTCGGCGTGCCAGACAAACCAGTACCAAGCCGTCACACCCTTCTCCCTGGCGCCCCCCTCTCCTCCTCTCTGTTCCTCCTCCCTCTCGTCTCTAGAGTAGGTTTTGGAACCATGGAGTTTTGAGTTTTTGTACAGAGATTGATCGGGAAAGGAGGCCCAATCCTCCTTGTGCCCTCCAGGGTTTTGAATTCAATTCAATCTCGTACGATTTGTGCTTTGTTTTGGATGAATTCGATTTGTGCTTTGTTTTGGATGAATTCGATTTTCCTTCGATGAATCTTGAGCACAAGATGACGAGTGGTTTTCTGATGATCGAGTGACTCCTTGTAGTGATTCTAATACATCTAACCTAGTGCTAATCCCCCTGGAGTCACGAGTTCACTCGAATCGAAGTTCTTGGCATTCTAAAGAAAACCCCCGTTTTTGCTCGGAATTCTTCGATTCCTCCCAAACCATGGAGTGATTCGTCGATTCCTTCCGTGGACATATTCACAAGTCCTTTGTGATCATGCCTGCAAAATTTGAGCTCCTTTGGACTTGATTTGACCCTCCAATCATCAAAGATTCCAAAGGTCGCGGGCTGAAAAGCGTTTCTGGACTCTGTTCTTCTTAGCACCGGATGAACCGACGCTTTGAAGTTGTACACGTCGGTTCAACCGGTGAGTAGGATTCTCATGCGTTAGGTTTTTGTTGTTGAGCCGTTGCACCGACGAGTTCCTTTTGTCGCTCATCGGTTTAATCGGTGATTGGTTCTGTGTTTTGTGCAACTCTGCGCGTCGGTTAAACCGACGATGTGCTCTCTATGCACGTCGGTTTAACCGGTGACCTCTAAGTCATTTTGCAGTCCCTCTGGACAACTGCACTGGCGATTGGATTTGATTTTGCCGGATCATCTGGTGTGTGCTAACATCGGTTGAACCGACGCCGTGTCAATCTCCACGTCGGATCAACCGGTGCTCGCTTCTCTCTGCTGCCAGCTTTGCTCATCGGTTGAACCGACGCTGTTCAAATCTGTGCGTCGGATCGACTGGTGAGTTATACCGTGCTGTGTCTTTGCGCTGTTTCTTCGCGTATGCTTCCGCACTTGTTCACGCTTTGTTCCTAGGGGTGTTTAGTGTTGGTGTATCTCCTCCATAGCTACTCCACACGTCACCTAGGACTCGAGGGTTTGGGTGTACACTTGGGACTCGATCAAATCGTTTCCGGTGGTGAACTTTTTATTTGGCTCCCATTCACCCCCCCTCTGGTCGCCTTTTCGGTCCCTCACCTACGTATGAAATGGCTGTGGCAAAGACGTTCTGAGGATGCACGCCCTTGGCATGACCTCCCTGATGAGAAAGACAAGATTGTAGAGGCAATGTTCGAGGCTTCAATTTGTGTTGAGATTGGTAACGGTCGCAAAGCGCGCTTCTGGATAGATCGCTGGTTGCATGGGCGCTCCATCTTGTGCATTGCGCCGTGCCTTTCTAAGGCTGTTGGCAGCAGGGCGAAGAAAGAGTGTTCGGTCGCCGAAGCGCTGACTAATAATCAATGGACCATGGACATTTCGGGTGCCTTGACGGTGCAAGTAATCCTAGAATATCTACTGATTTGGGACATCTTGAGAGATGTGCACCTTAATGACAGCTTGGAGGACCGAGTGTGTTGGGTTTGGACCCCGGACAAAACTTTCTCTACTTCCTCGGCCTACAGAGCTTTCTATGTTGGGCAATATCAGGTCAATGGCGCTAAAGTCCTCCACAAAACGCGGGCACCAGGGAAATGCAAGTTCTTGGTTTGGCTGGCTTTACATGATCGCTGTTGGACGGCGGAACGCCGGAAGCGCCACGGTCTTCAAGACGACGATGCTTGCATTCTTTGCAATCAGGAGCCAGAGTCCATCGACCATTTATTGCTGCTCTGTCCCTTTTCTCGTGAAATTTGGTTTAGAGTTTTGAGTTGGTTCAGTTGGGGTGAGGTCGCGCCTGACAGTCAAGCTTTTAATCTTGCGGTTTGGTGGACTGCAGCAAGGAAGCGCATTCCCAGAGACACTAGCAAGGGATTTGACTCTCTTGTGGTCCTAGTATCTTGGCTCCTCTGGAAAGAACGAAACAACAGGACCTTTGATCGACGGGCACGAACAGCTCAGGAGATGCAAGTTGCAGTGATTGACGAAATTGTCATGTGGATTCAGGCAGGTTATAATGGCTTAGAGGTGGCAGCGGTTGCTGCAAATAGGTTCTCAGGTCGCCTAGTGGTCTCCTTTCAAAAATGAGTGTATTATAAGGGGTTGGTTCCCTTCTCTGTAACCGACCCAGAGGTCGTTGTAAACTTTTTCTTCCCTCTTAATAAAAAACGTGCTCAGACACGGTCGCGAAAAAAAAGTGTACAATGACATCAAGTAGTGTAGACTAGACGATCAGAGACTCAGAGTCCGAGTCATGTATGTGACACCTATGCATATAGTACTATCATTCAACCATTATCAGCAATGACTTCACTGCTTGTCCTATTAATTGTTCGTCACCGATTAGAACAAGAAGAAGAAATCGAAGGAGAAGTGTGAGCTAGAAATAAAGAAAAAGGGAAAATGAACGCACGTACACACGACCAACCTTGGAGTCCCCGGCCGGACAGATGAACCGTCACGGCACCGACGGATCCGATGGACGCAGTCGCCGCCGGCCCGGCCGTGTCCTGCTCGCCGTCGACTTGTCGCCTGAATTGTAGTTACCGCCACCTCGGTCGGTCCGGTCCGGCCGGTCGTAAGCAGGTAGCAGGCAGAAATCAGAGCACAGTTACACACAGGAGAGAACTTAACAAAGAAAAGTTTCCGGCACTTCACTTGCTCCAACGGCGGCGAGCGGCAGAATTCTACTTCTACGCCGTCCAACAGCTAATCCAGTGAACTGTGCCTGTCTGGGCTCATCGATCGGACAGCTACACGGTCTCCGGTCGATCCATGGCGTTTTTTTTTGTTTGAAGTAACATCCATGGCGCTATCGAGGAGGACCGAGACGGAGACGGTGGACCCGGTCGATCCGCCTGCTGCCGGTCACATCGCATTCTATTTAGGAGCAAGGGCATCTATCGTCTTCACTGCAAGCGGTCTTGTACGCTTGCTTGTACATCGCATTCATTGGCATGCCGTTTTCATCTATCCGTTTTGATTTAATTTGCCCCGGTCTCTCGAGGCAATTCGCCAATTCGGATGGTGATTGATGCTGGGATTGGCACACTAGCTAGCTTAGAGATGTGCGGCGACGTCGCCGGAGCCTAGTGGAACGAGCAATATTCGTTACTGTGACTACTGACGACCTGGAGTTGACTCTGGAAATTCGAGTTCCAGGTGCTTCATTTTGTGATGATTATCGGATCTGGGAATTCAGCAGGATAGCATATTTTGGATTTGCTGTCTCTAAATGGTAGGAAGAAAGGCACCATGCCAGTATTTCTGGGTCGAGGGAAGACCTCGGGTAAACTAAAGTTTATCATATAGTATATGCTGGAAAAAAGTTAGTACAAAAGTGATTAAGCATGCGTAGTGAATCCATAATCCATATACAAGAAAAAGGGTAAGGTCTAGAATGATTGGCCACTAACATGCTGGCTTCATGGATAACTGTATCTTTCTTTCTTTTCCTTCTTTTTTTTCTTTTTAAAAAAGAGGGAGAATAAGAAGATAAACCAGACAAGAAGACGACAGGATTCACAAACAATCAAGTAGTGTACAGCAAAATTCCAAGTTCAGTTTGCTTGGTCCTCCGCTCTAGCTCGAGTGCGTGCAGACGCAAATGGCAAACTCTTCCATACGTGGCCATCTGGCACCTATTGACTTGTCATTTTTATACAGTTGCGCCACACTGACTTGGACTACGCCAAGTCAGTCCACCAAGTCAGTCAGCCTCTCAGTCAGGCAACGGTGGACATACCTGTTGTCTGTTCAGGCCTTTGATTAACTGGGCTATGCTTTCTCTGTTCCATATTGGGCTTGAGGCAGAGCTTATATAGGCCCAGTATGAAGCCCGTTAGCTGCAGTCGTGCTACTACAGTGACGTGCCGTTTGAGCCAACCATCCATCGTGCATGTTGGCTGCTGGTCAGCGCTTTTTCCCCCGGTCTTGAGAATGAATTTTCTGTTCAGCACTTAAGTAGTCAACACATGTGTTGTCGATGTCAGCGGACGGATGATGGAGAACCAATGGCAATTTGTGCTCCTGGTACTGGTATGGATTGACTCTGGCAAGTGGCAAAGCATGACAACTTAACACAATTGGTTCTCCGATGGGAGGAGCGCTAACTAAAGAAATACACAGCAAAAGTTCTAGGGATAACAACGACACCGGTGACACTACAAGCACGAAAGATGTTACCGGAGATGTGGCTGCAATCATCATATCCACACAACACAACCACATTGGGCACAAATTGATTTGGAGTAATCGAAGGCAAACATCTCCGAAAAGAGTGCGTTGCCGGCCATGGCGCACAAAGCAAACCATCCTCCAGTCATGGAGCATCATGATTTGATTTGGCTCTCTTTCTCTAACAACATACAGAAAGCAGGGCACAACGTTTTGCACGGAGAGCATGATACGCGTGCAGCATGCTGATGGAGAAGCATGGATGATGCCGGCAATACCTAAACTCTTGTACGGGAGATAGACTAAGTAAGGATAAGCATAACCTCCAGAGTCCAGATGAGCGGCCAACGCACCTGCTTCACTGAAGATTGGGATTAGTTTAACTAGCTAGACAAGAAAAGGTTACTGAAGACGACCAGAGGATGGAACAGGACGAAAGGCAGGGAAAGTTGGATTCGAATTCTCAGACCAAACTTTGAAGTCAGTGCACATGCAAAACGCCAAACGACAAAAAACTATTTAGGATCTGTTGACTGGTACAGCTGCTGAGCAAGCAGGACGACGCGTATAACTGTTGACTACTTGGAGGCCAAGTCAAAGTCAGGGGTCAACCCACTATATTTTCGCAAACGGGCCGGTCCCCAAATTTCGGCCCAATAGAGACTTTTGGTAACGGACCAGCCATGGTCAATCAAGTTGCCGTGTAGTCTTTTCCCTCCAAATTTTTTTTTTGCCGTGTAGTCTTTCCCTCAAAAAATAAAATAAAATTGCCGTGTAGTCACTCAAAAAAAAAATGCCGTGCAGTAGGTAGGTATGAAGGCCGTGAGGGTACACATGTTTTTTTCTCTCGCATGTGATTCATGTTTCAAAATGTAGGTCGTTTTGACTTTTCTAGATTCATATATTTTGCTATGTATCTAGACATATATCTAAAAAGCCAAAACGACTGACATTTTGGAAAGGAGAGAGTACACTACTATTCCTGCAATCTGGCACATATTAATTGTATTAGTATTGTTTAACAGAGCTAGCTAGTAATATAGAGTTGGAGGAGACAGAGGAGTCTATGCATTCTTAAGATTTACTCCCTCCGTTCTAAAATGTAGGTCGTTTTGACTTTTCTAGATTCATATATTTTACTATGTACCTAGACATATGTTATATCTAGATGCATAACAAACATTATGAATCTAGAAAAGCAAAAATGACCTATATTTTGGAATGGAGGGAGTACAAAATTGTTGCAACCATATTTTTAGATAATAGAAACTTGGCGATTATATATTGCATACATGAAACTACACCCCCAACACAAGGTGAAGCGCTTGTTAAAAAAATAAAGAAATTTTTGCCAAGACATTAAAGGTCCACATCAGACACCATTAATATCACAAGAACTAAAAGTAAATACATATATACACGTTGGTCTTTACAAACTCCGACGTTAGCGAGAAAGTCTCCTCAATCATTGCCGATGAGATATTCTTGTGAGTTTGAAAGCACCCATGTGTAAGTTTTTTTTGTCTGAAAAAGATTAAGTAATTCATTTGTCCATTTTGAGTAAATTATTAGTTTGTGTCTTTATTTTGGACATGTCGATTGTGAGAGGCTATACTGTCTCATTAAGTCGCATAATGTTTTCTTGGCACACGTACGAAATAGCCAAGGAGTGTTTGTATATAATAAGTAGCCCAGTCAAAATCCCATTTCAAGTCAAAATCTAACGGTCAGTTTACAAACAAAAGAAAAAGGTCAACATCAGTCAAACGTTCACAATCACAAAGATGGACTAGACGACGCGTGATGGTCTCCCTCGGTCTCTCCTGCTTTGCTCCCAGACAGCGAGAACCATTTATCGTGGAATTCTAATTAAATATAAAATTAAAACTATTTTATTTTAAATCAGAAACATATGAAACTACTACTAATTTTTTTCTTCTAAAAATATAGCCTATCTATTATTGCTCTACTTGAATCTTAGTTATTTAAAAATAATAGACATAACCACAAGCAGAAAAATATTATGAATATAAAAATTAGATCTGAATAACTAACAAGTATTATGTGCCAATAGATAGATTACATTTTTTGTAAACTTTGGGTACTCATTCCATATATTTTGATACAAAATGAATTACTTATGATTTTTTTGGTTAATATGTTAAATTCTCACAGAATAAAAAACCACATAAAGGGCAAAATTTGCCCGGTTTCAACAGTTGGATGACCTTTGTTATCCTGTTTCATAGTTAAGGCTGAAAATTGGACTTTTGTGATAATTAGAAAGTGTAAACCATACTTTTTCCTTCAAGATTCAACAAACCATCCGCTCACATGACAGATTAGCTAACATATATGTGCAACCAACACTGACAGAACTACTATCCCTAAATTTATTCAGAAAAGAAGATACTAGTATTCAACAACAAGAAATGAAACGGAGACTTTCCACATCGTGGTTGGCTAATTTTACTATCACAGAAAAAAGTATACATCGCATGCATGCATGAAAGGCCGGCCCATACATACAACACTTGTCCATCATCTCATCTGGTGGTCAATTTGGCGTGTGGCTGCTGGTGCCTACCGTGTCTGATCATTACGGAGGGGAAGGGCATGCCGGGGCGCTGTTTGGGTTGCCGGTCACGTCGTGCGGACATGTCCCTGACAGTTGCTGCAGGTACAACCGCTTGAGGAACTGTATGATAGGATGGCCGCCAACGACACCGGAAGCGGCCTCGTCGACGGACCACCTGTCGCCGTCCAACCGGCGAGCCGCCCCTGACACCACCAGCAGCATCAGCACCGCCGCCAGCAACGGCAAAACGAGGACTTCCTCGCCATTGCCATCCTTCCAATAATTAATTCTGCTGCTATTTAGTACAGTAGCTAGCTTGTGCAGTGTACTACGTGCTATACCTTCTCTGAGCTCGCTCACTGTACTGTGTGGCTAGTGCTATATGCGCGGGTATATATAAGTTTATTTCAAAGAAGCTCTGGGAAAGTTCGTTCCATGCTACACCGACTACCTTCTTACGGCGTGTGCGACTCGACAGTGCGGTAGACTCGAGATCTACTGCGAGCTGCGGAACTGTATCTTCAGTCTTCACGCGTGTTCTTCCAGCTCTACTCGTGGGTTTTCTTCAGAGAGGAAAACTGCAGTCACCAAACTCGCTGTCAGTGTCGCCGGCAGCGGACCGCGCGTGTATGAGTGGTAATGGACCATGATCTTAATTTTTTTTTACGGTCCAACATAACTTTTAAATTTTTTAGCTCAAAATTATATATAATTATTTTTCAGAAAAAAATATATGATTAGAGCCCTGATTCTTTTAAAACCCGCTCTTATATTCTCTAGATCAAATTCTAGAACCCTTGAGCACCCTTATATGCACGTCATCACGCGCCCGGTGGCGGGACCGGCGAGGTGTGTGTGTGGATCAAAGTAGCGCGTGGTCGTTCTTGCGTGTCAGGTGTCGTACGTGTGCTGGGGCACCGGCAGCGCACGGCGTTAGCCAAGCCTGGATGATGATGACGAGATAAATTACAAATGGCGTCAAACAGGAAGAAATCCACTCGCCGGTAAGGTTCCACGCAATAAGCCATCCCAGTTCGAACCTTTGACTCGTCATGAATTTTCGTAACTTTTTGAATTTATTTAAGAATTAACCAGCTCTATTATTTTAGTGGTATATGATCTCGGTAGGTGGAGGAATACCGACCCATTTTGTTTTCATGAAGAAGGAGCTCAATCTTCTATCACGAGAGTCCAATATCCACCGTTGAAGTACAAAATTGGATATATATATATATATATATATATATATATATATATATATATATATATATATATATATATATATATATATATATATATATATATATAGAGCACCATCCAAATATTGAGATCGGATTAATTTGGTCGGCTAGCTGGTTTCAGAATGAACTTTTATTTTCTATAAATAAATAGATACTATTTAATCTAAAAATCATGTTCAATTCATTTTAAATCTGAAAATTATTAAACTGGTATATTTTTTCTAAAAATGTAACACATCTATTGATTTTAATGGTAGTCGACGTTCCCGTCGATTGGAGGTGCCCTGTGGCGATTTCGTCAATCTCAATGATTTGCCGACTCAATCTTCGAAGATGTTTAGGGGTAGGGTTTGCGTTCCTAAGTTCATAAAGGCGAGTGTACGTGCGTTGTGAGTGTTTGAGTTGTACTGTGTAATCGCAAAAAAAATATAAATCTTGTTTGTTCCAATTGGTCGATTTTCTTCATAATAAATTGGGTCACATCTTTTTTTCCCCATAGAATTTTGCGGGATCCTACCTTGGAATGTTCTTCGAAAAGATTGTTTAAATGATGAAAATATCCACTCAGAGTGAAAATGATATAAATAAGGATACATATTTATTATTCAAGCAATTATACCCACCAGCTTACAAAGTTTTGAACAGGTAGCTCTGTACATAGGTTATTGTACCTATATATGCAAGTACTAGCTAGGACTATATAGCAATTAAACAGAACTAGGAAATATACATGAAAAAAATCTCGAATTAGAGCTAAGAATTAAATAAGCGTTACCAGCGGATGTTGCCTATAATACTATTAGTAGGTAGGTAGGGAGTTCTGCATCGTACGTCCATCTAGTTTATATCTCGTAAATAATCCTTTACGTACTCTCTCCGTTTTAAAATGTAGGTCGTTTTGTTTTTTCTAAATTTATAGTGTTTGCTATGCATTTAGATATTAGATACATAACAAAATATATGAATCTAAAAAAATCAAAACGATCTATATTTTGGAACAGAGAAGGGAATATATATATTGCTCCCATGCAAGACCTACGGACATGATGGTGGGCAATTTTTATCAGAAGATCCACCGGGGGAACGGCCTGCTCCCGGCCTGTTCTCCTCCACCAGTAGCAGGAGCCTGTGCAGGCCTCGCCCGTGCTCCGACGACGGCGGCGGCGGCGCATTGTTGGTGGAGTCGCCTGCGGAGTTCGGCGGCTGTTCTCCCGGCAACGCCCGCGCAGCGGCACGGGTGGCCGAGCCAGACGTGACGACCATGAGAGCCAACAGCATGGTGGCCACCACTGCGGCCTTCCTCATCATGGACTCGGAGGAGCTACTCCTACTTCTCTTTCCCGAGCTATACGTGTTGGATTTTTCTTTTGGAAGTGATTCGATCGCAGCTACCAAATCACACGACTTGGACAGCACTAGGTTGCTATAAGCATCAGAGTACTTGAGGTCACCCTGTACTTATAAGGGAAACCGAAGCTCTTCCGGCATTGTCAATGTCGAGATTACCCTGAAAGTTCCATGGTTTTACGTTAATCAATCTGACTAATTCGCAAAAGCAACGGAACGCAACATAAACAAATCAAATCTACGCGGTTTCCCTTGCTCTCTGCGAAACCTTTTCAAATTAATAAACTAGTAAGTCGGTCGGGCAAACCCTACGACGCCCATATGACCAACGTAGCTTTCGGCAGTGCCGTCTTTTGCCGTGGACATTGTGCCGGTAGCTATAGCAGTAGCTAGCATCGCAAGATCGGCACGGAATACAGAGTGAAAGTTTCAGGAACACTAGTGCGTTGTTCCAAGCAAATGAAGAGAAGAAGCTGAGCAGAGAAATTCAGCCGATGGTTTGGGTCCACTAGCTAATTGCCTGGTGATCGAGCACGGCGTGCGACAACTAATGACGCCGCAGATCGATTTGATGTTCATGAACGTTCAAAAGGAGAAATTTCCGAGAAGCGCTCACGTACAAAACACAGATAGTACGTATGAAAATCTCTTGACGTGGGAGAAAGACTTTGCAAATGCGGCGCTTGAGACACCAGAAGGAGCACTTTTCAGCTGAAGTATGGAAGTTCAGGAGAAGTAGGGCCACCTTTTTTCATTTTTTATAGAAAATAAATAGTTGGTTAAATATGCATTTTTTCTGTAAGAAGGAGAAGGAGGTCTGCCCAAATTTGGTGGCCCGACCGATCTGCTTTGATCTAGTGATTGGAGGCTCAAACGTGTTTGGATTTATGCCAAACTTAGTGAGCACGTTCTACACTTAGAGCACTTCGATCTGGTCAGTTGGTTTGAGGATTGGTTAAGCAGAGCATCAGATTTGAGAGGAGTTTTGTCAGTTCGGGTGACTGTAGTTTCAGTATTGAGCAGTTTCGGTAGATGATAAGTTTGGATAGTAAAATGGTGTCCGATTGAGCTGAAACTTTGTCAATAGTTAGGGAACTCGTGGATCTACTAGCCTTCCAAAATTTGTGCACATTGGACCTATGGTTTGAGAGATACGAACTGATTACCGAAGGGGACAAGATCTGTTACTTCTTTGTTTGACAACAGTCATACCTCTTGTTAGATAGTTGTGGTTGTTGTTGTTGATGCCAAGTTTGCATCATGGTGAATATGTTGCTGCTGGTGTAATCCTCTAGAGGTCCTAGAGAAGACTCCTTGTACCATTTGCTGATTATAGTGGAAGCTTGGAGTAGATCGGTTGGTCCCGTGGGTTTTTACTCCTCACCTTGAGTAGGTTTTCCCATGTTCATGTGATTGTTATTATTCCGCTGCATATCTGATGGCCCAATGCTGAAGGTGGCCTCGCCGCCGGCCCACCTACCGCCTTTGTCCAGTCCGCGCGCCGCCCTGACACGACAAGCAGCATCAGCACCGTCATCAGCAACGACAAAACAAATTACTTCCTCGCCATGGCCATACTTCCAAGCTGTTGCAATTTTAGTAGCTACAATGGCTACCTTCTATAAGCTCGCTCACTATGGCTAGTGCTATGCGTCGACGGTCATCATTGCCGACCGTCTATACAACCATTTGTGCCGGCAGTTGACATAAGCAATCGCCGGCACAAATCAATTTATACTGGCAGGGTATTTGTGTTGACAGTCGCTTATGTTGACCGCTATAGTACATATCATTTCTTTTAAAAGAATTAAATAATAATTTTATATGAAATTGGATGAAGACAAATTTTATACGAAAGTTATAGTGCTTGACGAGATCTACAATTTTGTTGTTGATAATTTTTTCGTTCAGGACCGTTTACTAAGCCAAATATTTGTCAACATTTTAGAAATCAAATCTTAAACCTTATATCTAAGTTATACACAACCTAAGATGAAAACAAACCTTATATCCAAGTTATAGACTTCGACGAGATCTAATAAAATTTTGTAGTTGATACATTTTTTTTATTAAAAGTCGTTTACTAGGTCATAAATTTGTTACCATTTCTGAAATCTAATTTTTAAAATAAAAAAATTGATTTTGAATTTTGAAATAACCACAGATGAAGATGAACTTTATACCAAAGTTGCAGTGCTTGACTAGATCTAAAAATTTGTAGTTCATAAGTTTTAATTTAAGATCATTTAAAGTGTCAAACACACAATATAATATTCGGAAAAGAGATATCCAAAGAATAGCATATCTTGGAAAGATAAGATGTAATGCGTAGGTGAGATGGTAAGGAAAGAACGCGCAGCGGGCACAGCTAGAAAATTGCACACTAGTACCGGGCAGGAACTCCCGGTTAGTACCGGTCTCCTGCCCGGAACCAGTCCGTCGGTACTAAATGCGCCAGCATTTAGTACCGGTCGGAGCAACCCGTACTAAATAGAGTATTTAGTACCGGTCGGTACTAAACTACTCACCACGTCACGCGTATCCTTTTTTTGTTTTCTTTTTCATTTCTCACTTTCTTTCCTTTTCTTTTTGACACAGCAACTGCCGCCACTGCATTCTCAATCACATCGCGTTCTCACATGAATCACAAAAAATTCACAATCACATGAACCACAAAAAATTCACAATCAGATCAACTAGTTACAAATTTCACATGAACTAGTTACAAATTCCACGAGAATACACGAACTACAATCACAAATTTCAAGAACAAGTCAACAATAAAAAAATTGAGTTGGTGGCGTCGGCGGCCTAGTCCCCTTGGTGGCCGGCGGTGCCCCTCCGCGCCACCCGCGCGCGCCCTTGGTGGCCGGCGGCCTCTGCGCCGCCCGCGCGCCGGCAGTGCCACGCCCTGGCCAACTGCCTCCACGCCACCCGTGCGCCGGAGGTGGCCCTCGCGCCGGCGATGGCCGCAGTGCCGCGCCCTTGGGGGCGAGCCGCCTCCACCCACCCGTGCGCCGGCGGTGGCCGGCGGCCTCCGCGCCTCCCGCGGGCGCCGGCGAAATCCTCTGCGCCGCCAGCTACCCCTTTCGCCGCCCATGTGGCCGAATCGAGGCCTCTTCGGTGGTGAAAGAAGGGAGGGAAGAGAGATGAGGGTGGAGGGGAAGGAGTGGGAGTGGGAGAGGAGGAGATAATGGCGCTGGTGGGAGAGGACGAGATAAAAGCTATGCGGTCTGTCGGTGGCAGTCATGTTAGTACCGGGTTGTTTCTCCGTCCGGTACTAATGTGAGAATTTATGTACCGGCTGGTGGCTCCAGCCGGTACTAAATTACATCTATGCAATTTAGTACCGGTTGGAGCCATCAACCGGTACTAAATTGTCTTCTGGGAGTTGTAGGATCTGTGTTTCATATTTTTAGCCGGTACTAAATGCTACATGGGGTACTGTTTTATACGACCGGTACTAAAATCACATGATAGTACCGGCTGAAAATACAACCGGTACAAACGCTAGGGACGAATGACTCTTTTTCCAGTAGTGGGGAGATATCGGGTTCAAACCACGTTACACAGCATATGCTAAAAGAATGTGGAACTTGTGTCAAATGATGGACAACTAGGTGTAAATGCCTTATACTAAAATGTGAAAATAAATTTTATTTTATTTTATTTTTATTTTAAATTTTTAAAATGATCGGAATTGATTTGTGCTGGTAGACGCTTAAGACAACCGCCAGCACAAATGCATTTATGTCTGCAGTCGTGCATCTGCAAGCACAAATGTTGTGCTAGCACAAGACTGCTGGTAGGTGTCAAATCCACCAGCACAAATATGTTTTGACCGTTAGTATAAAGGGTCAGTTGGATCCATGCCACTACAATTTCACGAAGTTGGATTTCATGTTGAAATCCATGCCATTGAGTGGCATGATTTTCAACGTGAAACCCAATTTCACGGAGTTGTGGTGGCATGAATCGAATTTTCCCTAGTATAAAAGCTTTCTGTAGTAGTGTGCGAAATTCTACCTCGGAACATTCTTCTAAAATATTGTTTAAATAAAAACATCCACTGGATACCAGCGAAAATGATATAAATAAAGCTACATGTTTATTATTCAAGTATATATATACTCACCAGCTTATTACAAAGGTTTGAACAGGTATAGTAGATCTGTACATAGGTTCTTGTAGTACCTATATATGAAACTTTTTTGTTTGGATCACGACCTATATATGCAACTATCTAGGACTATATAGCAATTAAACAGAACTAGAAAATAAATATAAAAAATCTCGAATCAGAGCTAAGAATTAAAAAACCGTTACAGGCGGATATTACCTATAATACTATTAGGTAAAGTAGGGACTTGTGCATCTTCTCTCTAGTTTATATCCCGCAAATAAATAATCCTGTACGACATATACAAGCCCTAGGTTGCTCCCATGCAAGACCTACAGACATGATGGTGGGCAATTTTTATCAGAAGTTCCACCGGAATGGCCTGCTCCTGACTTGTTCTCCTCCACTGGCAGCAGGAGCCTGTGCAGGCCGCGCCCGTGCTCCGACGATGACCTTGTTGGCGGCGGTGGCGACAGCGCATTGTTGGTGGAGCCGCCTGCGGTGGCCGGCGGCTGTTCTCCCGGCAACGCCCGCGCAGCGGCTCGGGTGGCCGAGCCAGACGTGACCATGAGAGCCAACAGCATCAGCATGGCTACCACTGCGGCCTTCCTCATCAGGGAGGATCGGAGCTACGTTGGATTTTTCTTTTGGAAGTGATTCGATCGGAGCTACCAAATCACACGAATTGGACAGCAGTAGCCAGTAGCTAGGTTGCTATAAGCATCAGAGTACTTGAGGTCACCCGGTACTTATAAGGGAATCCGACGCTCTTCGTCAAATGTCGAGTTTACACTGAAAGTTCCATGGTTTTACGTTAATCGATCTGACTAATCGCAAAAGGAACGGAATGCCACGTAAACAAATTCAATCTACGCGGTTTCCCTGGCTCTGCCAAACTTTTTCAAATCAAACTGGTATAAGTCGGTCGGGCAAACCGTACGACGCCCTGTGATCAACGTAGCTTTCGGTGGTGCTGTGTTTGCCGTGAACATTGTGCTGGTAGCTAGAGCAGGAGCAACGGCGTTCGGCGTCGCAAGATCGGCATGCATGGAAGACGGAGTGAAAATTACAGGAATAGCAGTGCGTTGATCCAAGCGAAACTGACCAGAGAAATTCAGCCGATGGTTTGGGTTCACTAGCTAATTGCCTGGTGAACACGGCGTGGGAACTAATGACGCTGCAGAAGTGCAGATCGATTTGACGTTAGTTCATGAATGTTCAAAAGGAGAAATTTCCGAGAAGCGCTCACAAAACACAGATAGTACGTATGAAAATCGCCTGATTTATGGGCGAAAGACCTTGCAAATGCGGCGCTTGAGACCACAGAATTAGCACTTTTCAGCTCAAGTATTGAAGTTAGGAGAAGTACCCCCCCCTTCATTTTTGATAAAAAAGAATATAGTTGGTTAAATATGTTTTTTTACTATAAGAAGATTTATGTAAGAAGGTACGATATATAAAAAACTATCGTAGCTTCTTAGCGATGATGATCTAGGAGTATACATAAATCTGCACCTCTCTTTTTGTTTTTTTTTGTTATATATGTGAGGGACCGAAAGGGCGACCAGAGGGGGGTGAATGGGAGCCAATTGAAAATTCTTGCAAATAGAAGCTTCGGCTTTGTCCCAAGAATACTCACAACCCTAGAGTCCTAGGCACAGCGTGGAGTAGCTATGGAGAAGCTACACCAATGCAAAACACTCCTAGGAACAAGCGAGAACAAGTGCGAAGGAAAACACAAGGAATCAGCGCACGAACCATCACGGTATATGAGCACCGGTTAAACCGACGCGTGAAGAAAGTCTTCACCGGTTTAACCGATCTCACAGAGCCGGCAGCTGAGAAGAGGCACACACCGGTTGAACCGGTGCAGTCAAAATTGTACCCGTCAGTTGATCCGGCAAGCACCGGTTAAACTGACGAAATCACAACCAAAATGCCGGTGCAATTCACCCGAGAGAACACCACAACAGAAAGCCGCGCACCGGTTAAACCGACGGTAGTGCATCGGTGCAAATGGAGAAGCACCGGTGTAGTTGTCCAGAGAGGTGGCAGAACGGCCTGGGCAAGAACACTTGACACCGGTTAAACCGACGCTCAACAATTTCTAAGCGTCGGTGTAACGAGCCAAACGCCAAAAACCCTAACACAGAACATCCCACGCACCGGTTGATCCGACACTTACAATTTCAAAGCGCCGGTTCATCCGGTGCTAGGAAGAACATAGTCCAGAACCTTTTTCCAGCCCGCGCCTTGTCAAAAACTTGAAGTTCGAGGGATCAAATCAAGTCCAAACGTTACCAAATTTTGTAGGCATGATCACAAAGGACTTGTGAACATGTCCACGGAAGGAATCGACGAATCACTCTATGATTTGGGAGGAATCGAAGAATTCCCGAGCAAAAACGGGGTTTTCTCTAGAACGTGAAAGGCACAAGAACTTCGATCCTAAAGAGCTCGTGATTCCTGGGGGTTTTGCACTAGGCAAGAGGGATTAGAATCACTTCAAAAAGCTTGAATAACCATCACGATCTCGTGCTCAAGAATCGACCTAGGAAAAACGAAATTCGTCCAAAACAAGGCACAAATCATACGAGATTGAGATGAATTCAAAATCCCGGAGGGTACAAGGAGGATTGGGCCTCCTTTCCCACACAATCTCAGTACAAAATCTCAACTATCCATACCTCTAATCCTAGAGAAGAGAGGAGAGGAAAGGGAGAACACAGAGAGAGGGAGGCGCCAGAGAGCTGGGCGGCGTGCTCTGTCCAGGCTGAAAAAAGGAGAGAGAGAGGGAGGGGTTGAGGGGGGTTTTTAACCCCAACAACTCTCACCCAAAAAGACTACACTACCCCTGGCCTCAATTAAACACTAGAAGGCCGGTAGGGGCAAAACCGGAACAAGATACAAGGACTTATCCGACGGTCGAGGTTCTTTCTTCGAGTCGAAGTCTTCTCCACGATGTCGCCGTGTGGATGAAGATCCGGTTCGCGATTTTGGGGGGGTCCGCGAAACCCGGGTAGATGGCCGGTTTTGAGAAAACTGCCAAAACTCCACGCGCGGGAAGATTCCCGCCTCCACGCCGTGGCCCTAGACGCCGTTCCCGCCTCGGCCCTCTGACGGCCCTAGACGCCGTCGACGCCCGTCGCCTTCGTCAGTCCCAAGACCGACGCCCGTGCCTCCACGATTTGACGTCTTCAACCGCCGTCAGCTTCCTTGGATTTGTGGCGCAAACCAAGAAACCCGTCTTCCGTCGCCGCTTGCGCCCTCGATCCAGGAGTGGACGCCACAGCTGCCGCCCGGCCTGAGCTCCTCCACGGCAACTCTCCGTCGACACTCGACGCCCGTGTACCTGCAACAAAAAACCAAGCACACGATCACACCGCACGGTTGACAATTCACTCATCACAAGCAGAATAGAGTACTCCACATTCCTCAATATGACATCATCAGCCACCGGTTGTGACTTGGGAGTCTATGGAACGTGTTGCACGTAGCCAGTCAGTCCATAGAAGCCGTGTAAAGTCCAATGCTAATGGTCAGTGTTCCAAGGAGAAAGTTCTCGGTTACAATATTCACACATTCAGAGTCTACTAGTCACATCGACAGACTCCGTTAGATAGTGGGACCAGCTTGGTGCTCATGCTCCCAAACAGCAGACAGTGCCTACTAGTTTAAGCTGATGCCCCATGCACGCCAAGCACCGTGGACCGAGTTGGCCTGCCCAGAAATATAATGCTCATACTTATCGTTTTGTTTCCTCAGTCATATTTTGGATGCTGAATTTTCCGCAACTATATATTGATATTTTTATATAAACTTTTCCCTGTTAACAAGAAGAAAATTATTAAAGTGTCAGGAAGCAAAACAAAATGACAAGTTTTTGCCAAGGAAAAACGATGTACTAATGTGGAAAGGCAATTTTAATAAGGAAATGCAATAGTAATTTCGATGGAAAGTAGCATTTTATATGAACTACTATATATTTATATTATATCAGTATGTATTTGCCCCCAGTTTGTCGAAAATATTACGTCAGCATTGGTTGATTATCTGTCATTTTCTTTTGGCCTGCCAACAAGGTCGTCTGATGAAATCACCGAATGATTTCCTGGCATACAAAGTAGCCACGGCCGGAGTTTTGGTACTGCAAGCAGGCCAGTCAAAATTATTTCCTTTATTTATTTATAAATAATTCCCTGTTCAAGTCAAAGTCTTGCGTCAGTCTTCGAACTGAAAGTAAAAATCTGAGACGCACATTTCCGATCAGATAAACATGGAATCTATATGTCGATCAGCTTAAGAGGACGCTCCATGCATGCAGCCACTCGATCGCAATCATCAAGAACCCTTGGATCTTCCACGGAAGGAGCTGTGTGGAATTTTTTTTCAGATTAAGTAGCTGTGGGAATGGGACGTTAGGATGAAAAACATGTTAGAGGGTTAGCTGGTTTGATCTCCATCGCACGCGGCAAGATCACAGGACCAAATACTAGGCTAGCTATCGTGGCACACGTTCAGTTCAGACCAAAGACTCGCAGACCTACCGTGTCTGTGTCTCATGGATTATCTGATATTAGTGTCGCGAATCAGTTAATGCGGGCTATTTCTAGCTGCAATTTTCTTTTGTCCATTGGGAAGGGAAGTCTTTTCCTAAACTCAAATCTTATCTTCATCCATGTGTATAGGCAAATTTAGGCAACCCATATAAGCTCTAGCTGCACACCCACAACACTAGGCCAGCTTCTCATTTTTTTTCCATTCGCTCCATTCAGTTCTTCCATTCATCTAGCTGCACACCCACAACACTAGGCAGCAAGAGGAACATGAATGTACAAACACTTTGTTTCACAATTACACCTGTACTTCCATTCATCGATACCCATTCGTTCACATGACACATGTATGCAAAAAACGTTGAACGCTTGAGCAGGATGTATATATACGCAGTTCTTAGAAACTTACAAAGAAGCCTATATCATCACTTTATTCATACAAGCACATTCACCGACTTAACAATAAACTAATCAAATGCAAACTTAGACCCAATCAAATTGTCGTTCTATCTGAGTTTTAATATCATCACTACTATGACAGTGAGAAATACAATATTGCCATGTTTGGTGTGTAACATCCTGATGATATTTTCAGTGACCATGATGGCATGCTGGGTTTTTTGGGTCGTTGGTCATGCAGGAGGAACCTGGGCCTGATGAAAGTTGCTGCAGGTACAGGCCTTTGAGGAACTGTAAGACAGGAAGGCCGACGCCGAACACGGCGGCGGCCTCGCCGCCGGTCGGGCGATCGGCTTCCAACCGCCGCGCCGACCCTGACACCGCCAACGACAGCACCAGCACAGCCATCAGCAGCGGCAGAGCGAAAAATGGCTTGCTGATCGACATGGCCGTCTCCCTAATGCTAAATACAACAAAGCTGGTGGTATTTTTTCTTTTATCTATCTTGAGGATTCTGCACGATGAATAATCATACAGGCCGAGTGATCTGCGCTGGTTTATATAGGTGGAGACTGGAGAGCTTCAGGGCTTTGCGAAATTTCCGTGCTGCTTACCTTCTTAATAAGTTCCACGCGACGTGCGCGACTGGACACTGCGGCAGACTGCTCACGCGGGTTTCTCAAGTTACACTTACGGTGGTCTTCGGAACGGAAAACTGCATGCAACTACAGAGACTGCTCAGCAGCGCTTGCCATCTGATCTCACACACACACACACACACACACACACACACACACACACACACACACACACACACAGAGGTGCACGGCGTAGCAAAAGTGTAGCCAAATAAAGTATCTATACTATACACTCGTCGAGCTAGATCTAATTAATCACAGTATTTTTTTCCGTACATTCCATCATAGCAAAGATCAGTTTTGTTCAACGCTGATGAAAAGTATATTCATAGTACTTAAGTTGGACCATATTATCTTACTATTACTAATTGGATGCTCATTTTAATCCTCCACATGAAGCCACCTAGGATCTTACATGGACACTCTAAAAAAATAGAGAAATTCTAAAAACTCTAAAAAATCAGAAACATCCGGCCATCAATCCAACAACTCTAATTCATAATAGTCATTGGACATGTTGTCTTTCCTTATAAATTACTCTGCTCTACCAATATAAAAATAGACTAAAGTAACCCCTAAATATGTATCTAAATTACCCACCTCCCCAGCCATTAAAAAATCTAAAGCAACCCTTAATCATCTTGTAAATTACCCACAGATGCCATTGTTAAAATAATGCAAATAACCCCTAATTTTGCATATAAATTATTCAATTGTATCACTATTAAAAGTTAGAGTAACCCATGAATCTGAATATATAACAAAATATTAAAATGCACGAATATAAAAGTGTAAATTGCTATTTTGATCATTATTAATATATTATTTATGTTATTATTTATATAAAAATACTAACCACGATATGTGTCACCAAGATTCATGTATATGTATTCATGTATGATGGAAGATATAAGAATACTAATTCAGAAACAAATGATTCAATTAAATATATATATCAAACACACATGGAGTTGTGATGCAAAATGAAATCTACAACTAGATAATAATAAATATATATTTTAGAGTATGTGTTAGAACATTTAATAGATGAAAGAGAGTGTGAGATAGATAATTATAATTATTAGCTATAATCTTTATGTTTACATTTATTTTAATTAGCCAGTGCAGGAGCACAAGTTGATAGGCTAGTGCGACGTAGTCAGGCTTAATCGTCAAGTCAACCATTGCTTCCTCACGATTGCTTTTAGTTCCTTTCTCTTTTCTGGTGAAAATTGAAGCAACCATGCATGTAACATTCGCTTTTATACAATATATAGAGAGAGAGGACCATGCAATCTAGCCCTGGGCATAATTTTTTCTAACCCGATACTTGAACATGAACCCGAAATACCCAAACACTATTTGGTAGGACTTCCAAAAACCTGATTTATTTCGAGTAATTCGGGTATACACCCCCTCTATACCCCAATTACCCGAAATACATGAAATATAAGAGAGCCCAGCAACAAGGCGTCGAGGCCCAGTAAGCCCACAAGGCCACAACTAAACAACTAACCCTAAATCGATCCCCATCCCCTCTGCCTCATAGTCTCCCAGACCCACCCAACGCCACTACCAGCCTCCAGCCGACCGACCTCCCGATCCCAATTCCAGCCAGGTTGCCCCTGCACTTGGCTGCATGGGCCGCCGGCCAACGACCGCCCCCTCGTGCAGGAGGGGCCAAGTGCAAAGTTCAATATATCTACTCCCTTCACTATACGCCCTTCGTCGGTGGCGTAAAAAACAAAGTTCAATATATAATTTTGATTCTCCAATTTATCTACTCCCCCTCCATTTCACTATATTTGTCTGTGGACTTGGGAGAAAAATATTCTATATTAAATCTATTGCGGGTATAATCAATGTTGCTAATGCAATATGGACAAATAGTAATTGTGATATTTGTAAGAGTATGAATGGTGGTTTCATATTAATTTTTTTAGTAATAAAAATAGTAATTCCTGGGTCTGTATGCATGTTATGCCATGAACAAATATAGTGTAATGGATTATTGATATAGGTCAAATAGGCATGACATACGGACACTACTTTATGCACTGTAAGCCTATGGGGATGATCGTACCAAGATGGTTTCTAATTAGGATGCTATGCAATAAAAATAATAATGCGGTGTAGAGTTAATGATGAGGGACAAGGAAAGTATTTGTCATGGAAGAAACCACCCCGGTGCGAGAATATAATCAGATGGGGTCGGAGGAAAGGAGAGAAACAGAGAGAGGATTATATGATAATTTACTTTGAAGAAACCCCACTAAAAATAGTTTCTACATGAAGTGTCCATGCAACAAGTCAAGCATTATTGAAATAATTCGATAGTAATTAAGAAAAGAAGCTTAGCCACTAATAAGCATTAGGTTATAATAATAATAATAATAATAATAATAATAATAATCGCTAAAAACTAAACAACCGCTGCATTGCATGTTCTCTCTAAGTACTTTGCATCACTGCAAATCCACTCCCAAGCAAGACCTATAGAATTCAGACCTATACGTAGTACGTACGTGTACGACATATACACACTAATAACACACAACAAAATATAATAGGGCAATTCCCCCGACAGTTCCGCATGCCTTCTCTACGGACAGTGGATGTTTTTACTACTACTTCCACACGAATGGCCTGCTCCTGACTTCTCCTCCAATGGCAGCAGCAGCCTGTATAGGCGTCGCCAATGCGAGTGCGACGACGAGGACCTCGGTGGTGATGGTAATAACGCGCCATCCCCGGTGGAGATGCCGGAGGAGCCATGCTCTGCTCCCGGCGGGAAGGCGCGGGTGGCCGAGGCCGACGTGACCACGAGAACCAACAGTATGGTGGCCACCGTAAGCTTTCTCACCGTGGGCGTTGAGGACGACATTATTAGTGTGGTGCACGTACACTTCACTGTGCGTGGTCTCTATTTTTTTCCCCTTTACAGAACTTCGAGACTCTATCGAGCGTTGGCTAGTATGGTGCTACAAGCATTAGGGTTCGTGATCAGCTGCTGGTGCATTTATAAGCAGGGAGATATGAAGCTCTCTTCTTGCATGCATGTCGACGAGGTCGGGCCGGGTCACGCACCACGGCATGGCATACCGTGCAATCCGTGTGATTTTTTTTTTTTGCGCGCGAGACTGGTTATTAGTTGAGCACTTGATCATGAGCTGACTTAATTAGCGAGCAAGCGATGCACACACACTATACAAGTCTACGCGGTTTTTCTAGCTAGCTCGATGTGCGGCCAACTTCACGAGTGAGTGTGTGTACGTGTGTTAGTGCGCGAAAGATGATGTCGGTCGACGGTCGGGCGACCCGTTCTCACGAACATGAGACGAATTCCTCGATCTCGCGATCGATCGATGCCGTAGCTAGTAGCGGCGTCTTGGCCGTGAACAATAATATCTAGTGCGATGCAAGTTAGGGTTGGGCAGCAGCTGCAGCACACAGGCATGGGTCACGGACTGAAAGTGTCACGAATTAATGCTGATCGAGAACTATATATATAACAAATCAGACAAACTGAAACCGAAAAGAAAAGTATATATATCCAGAGCTGATTATTTGGATTAGTGCTTGATTTGTTGCCTTCTGAGCACGTCGTTCTGAAAACTGTGCACTGATTTGACGTTCAATAGCTCTATGGGTGTGTTTAGTTCCTACAAAATTTCCAAACTTTCCATCACATCCATCACATCTCCTATCACATCGAAACATTAAATATAGCAAATAACTCATACATGGAGTACTAAATATAGTTAAATAAAAAAACTAATTGCATAGTTTTGATGTACGTTGCGAGACGAATCTTTTGAGACTAGTTAGGTCATAGTAGAAAAATATTTACTACAAACAAATAAAAAGTGCTACAGTGTACTACAGTGACTGACGTGACTTTTTCTCCCCCAATTCCCCTCATCTAAACACAGCCTATATATAATTCTCTGAACGTTCAAAAGGAGAACTTTCGGAGAAGCTAGAGCTCCAAATTAAAAACACGCAATATATAGCTAGTATGAACCGTCTGATCCATGAGAGGGAGACCGACCAAATTGGAAATTATGCGGCGCTTGAAACAAATAAATTAAGAGGCACTTTACAGGTGGCGAGATCAAAGCAGAAGAGAGAGCTCGAGCAAAGTGCTACCTTTTTCTCACTTCAAATTTGACGAGTTTTATGCACGTACTGTATATATTTGGTGGTCAGACATTCCAAAAAGAGAGTATATATATATGGGCACACCAATAATTTACTCGTAGCTTTTTAGATGCACCTTTTCTTTTATATGAGATCAGCAACCCGATGAAGTCACGAAAAGCTTACGAAACTACGGCAGTCAAAATTTCCTATTCTAGTCCCCCAAGTCTAACTGAGACGGTCAGTCTTCCAAAGTTCTCAGGTCTCCATCAGGTACTAATTACTAGTGGCACGTTCACAAATCGCAATCGAGACAAGGTTGCTGGACAGAGATTCCATCAGAGAGGGCCGGCCCTACAGATGGTCGTGCCCACAAACAACAAGGACCATCGGAAGCCAAAATCAAATTGCATTAATTTGTTAGCTATAGCTATCCACAAGATTAATTTGCTGATATGAATTGTCACACTCTAAAATTGTTGGATTTCAAAATGTGATTAAAAGTAAAAGTAAAGCAACAATTTTCTCATAATTTTAACATTTTATCAACATTTATTTTTCTTCACAAGGTACTTAGTGTAAAAGAAAAATATTTATTAGTTGTTTTCTAAATTAAATAAGGTTGTTCTGTTTGCTTTGCATTCATGTTGCCTTTGCATTGTTTTATTAATTGCTTGTTGTTCTACTTGAATTTAAATTCCTTGAATTTAAATTTGAATTAAATTTGCTTGATCTTTATTTCAAAACTTTTCTCCCTCTCTCTTGTTTTCGGCCCAGCCCAACTCTTCCCTTCCTCCCCTTTTTCTTTTCTTTTCTTTCCTACAGCCCAGCTAGCCGGCCCATTCCTCTCCTGGCCCAACCCGGCGTGCCCCCCCTTGTCGCCGCCAGGTGGGCCCCGCTTGTCAGGCTCATCTTCCTCCCGTGGCCTAGCATGACTAGGGCCGAGTCCGTATATCCGAACTTAAATACTTTCATTTATAAAATTATGCATCACAAATGTGTCGCGAAGTGCTTGAGCAATACATAGATATATATAGATCCAATTACAAACAAACCAAACACTTTATTATTATTCAAGCAATGCAAGTAGTACAATTCATCGACACTTACAATGATCAGAAATCACACACAAACTTTATTATTTTTTTCGAAAAAAACAGGCTTTATTATTCTCACCACATTATTGTCGCTCTATGGATTTTATTATCACACGCGGAGAAAATACTACACGCTAATAAGTCACACAGCCTTGACGTCGTACCATGCAAAGCGTGCTGGTTCGTTCTGCTACCTTTCAAGGACGGCATGGGTTGTTTCGGTTACTGCTTCTGCATGAGGAACCTGCTGGCAGTTGCTGCAGGTACAGGTGTTTGGAGAATTGTATGATAGGATGTTCGCCGGAGGAGGCGGCCTCGCCGCCGGTCCACTTCTCGCCTTCGAGACGCCGCGCCGACGCCAACATCACCAGCAGCATCAGCACTGCCATCATCAATGGCAGAACGAGCCTGCCCATCGTGGCCATCTACGAGAGAATAGGCCGCTAGCTAGAGCTCCGATCCCCTGCTACTACACGCAGTCTCCAATACAGGCTTGGATCACAGAAGACTAAGTTTGTTAGCTTATCGATCACAAGCTTATTGATTGTTTGCACTGAATGCCAAGCGATCGATCTGCACGGGTATATATAGGCTAGGTCAAGCTGGCTTAAAGCTTTGTGAAAAATTCATGCAAGCTACGCGTGTGGTATGTGACTAGCAGATAGTAACAGTAGCGGTATGATTTTTACTGGGAACTAGTCTGAAGGCGAGCAGAGCAAACTGCAGACTGCGCAGTCGCGAGACTGAATGAAGGAGATGGATAGCGCCGAGAGTTCGTTGCCGAGTGCCGACATACATGCATACCGCCTGTTGCTGTCAGCTAGTCTGATGGTTTGTGCATGCGTGTCACTGGTGAGGGCCTACTATGTTGCGTCAGCAGCTTTGCCAGCAAGGCAACAGCAATATAATATGATGCAAACGTTTTCGTTGGAACATAGGATAAGTCGTCTACTCCACAAGTTCAATCATGGATACAAGTGTTGTTTAGATTGAAAAAAAGTATCGCAATTTTGATATTGAGCACCCAACAATTCTCTTCGATCAATAATACTACCTCCAATCGCAAAACAAAAATGACGTTTTTGGGTTGTCCAAAGTCAATGATTTTAAACCACCACAAGAAAAATGATTGTTCATCCCTGCACGTTAGTACCGGTCATAATTTAATTTGATACTACTAAAGCTGACATGGAGTCATTTTAGTATCGGATTTAAATTTGAAAGCCCACGAGCCATTTTAGTATCGGGTCAAGACACTACTAAAGGGTGGCATTAAGTAACAATTGGTGGTGTTTTGACCCGGTACTAAAATGGCTCGGCCACTTAGTACCGGTCAATAACACCAGTCGGTACTAAAGAGTGACATTTAGTATCGGGTGATGTTATGATCTGTATTAAAAGATACTCCACGGGTTACTTCAAAACAAAAGTATATCTAACTCCATCACATGTGATGTGTATGTGGATGGTAAGGAAGGTTCGCGCGAGGCTTGAGGTCGTAAGGTCTCGTGAGAGTCCTCAATTTTTTAATTACTTTTTTGGGTGCAAAGCCATTTAGTACCGGTCGATCGTACTAAATGTCCCCTTTAGTATCAGGCGTTTTGGCTGGTACTAAATGGTGTGCCCCGTTCAGTATACTAAAGGGGGTTGCTGACCGGTACTAATGTTAAATTTTCTAGCATGTGTTGCATGCAAATATATTATAACAAAAATAGTCTCTTTTAAACATAGATTACAAAATATATTTCTCACAGTATAATTTCATTGTTAGCCAACAAGACTATATATATAGTTGTTGAGCTTATTACGGCCTTGGAAAGACTGACCCCCATTTTCCATGTGTGGTTGTCATTTGTCTTGCATCATCTGCGCATATAGACACCTTTTCTCTCTCTTTTTTCAACATTCGTACGTACTTGTCAGTGTAGGATTATTGGTTTCCTTACTATTGTTACCGCTAGAAGTTACACGTTGAGAAACTTTATTCAGAAATTTCTGTTTTGCACGTTCTTCAGATTGTGCGGTTGCTTAAACATTTCCCAAGTCTTCCATCGATAAAGTTGAGAAACGTTTTGCATGTTTTATCATGCAAGACTGAGGTAGGCGTGGAGCCACCCTTAACGCCCTCATTGTCATTGAGGAAAGAGGATTTATATATTATACATCCTTAATGATAGAAAGTGGGTTACTTGTGGGGAAGTAACTACTAGCTGTTCGCTGTGATGTGACTGGTGGCTGATGCTGATTTGTTGTGAGAGAAAAGTACTGCTGGCTGGCTGGTGGCTGGTGCTGATTTGGTGTGAGAAAAAAATATTGTTGGCTAGATGCAGCAAACAGAGTAGCCAATCAGGATTTCCTACTGCCCAAGTCTAGTCTAATCTTTCTTTTAAGTCAGACACGGTGGAGCTTTCGGTCGTTCAAAATCACAGAGCTAGAGAGATCACCGCAACTAGAAAATGAGACACGTTTCCCACTTTTTTTTTATTTGATGAAACAGAAGGGTAGAAATCCCCCTACACAAAAGAACTCAAGAAACAAAGAAAGAAAATAAGGGAGATTACAAAAGGTTGTCTATCCATTCTTGCATGCCATCAGAAATCAAGCTCTTTGCCCTATGCATAGAAAGGACAAATTCTTTTTTGAACATGGTCTGACACGCTTGAACAGATGGTTGCAAAATTCTAAAAATGAAGTCATTACGTGTTATCCCACGTTGCAAATAGCAAGAACAGTTGGATCTTCTCGAGGCCCAACTGCGGCCGTCGTATGCAATACTACACTCCTTTACCTTTTTTTTTTCCTCTTTTGACCCGGCGGCAAACTGTGGGCCGATAGGCTGACAGTACCATTGCGTCCCCGGTCCAGTAGGATGTTGAGACACCTGCTGACTGCTGTTCGTTTGGGAGAAAAAAAAACACGCACGTGCTGCAGTCGCTGACTGCTGGGCCTGGGCAGCATATATAATCTGAATTCTGAAAACTTCATGCTGGGACTACGAGTCGACACTCGACAGTACTCTCTCCAAGTCTCCATCCCTAAATAAATATCATCGTTGGTGTGCATGCGGCAAATTTAACTCGATTTGCAAAAAATATATGCAATATTTGTATCTTCAAATATATTTATTAAAAAACTGGATTAAAATCTTTCTAATGATACTAATTATGTACCATAAATATTAATATTTTGAATATATTGAATCAAAGTTGTTTCTCAAAAAACGAAAATGATAAATATTTAGGGACGGAGGGAGCAGTCAGCAGTGAGTCCAACTGCTCAAACACGAGGTGCTGCCGTCGTACGCGGGTTCCGAATCATCAAGAGCAGTCTTTGCGACGCGCCAAGGGAAACTGGAAGACTGTCGACCAAGCTCAGGACCTCCGTCGTCTTGGCAGGTTGTGTTCTTTGCTCTTTGGATGCAAAAAAAGAATCAGAGGAAAAGAAGACAGCTTGCCCTTCAAACGACTCTTTCCCCACGTATTAAAAAAAATTTGACGCATGCGATGGACGCGGAACAGCAGCGTGTATGCGAACGGAGAGGCACTGCGGCTGCTGGTTGCCGGCTGGGCCGCTTGCAGGCCGACGGCTGAGAACAGCGAACTGTAACAATCTCATCGGTCGTGCGGCAGCTGACCAGGATGTTGAGGCCGGCCGGCGACGGAGAAGAAGAGCCCTGGCGAGCTGTTGGCCTCGGAGTTTCAAGTCAGAGAGCTATGCCGGAGAGACGGAAGAGGAACCCCGGCCCGCCCGTTGAAAGCAATAATTTGGTAACGTCATCACTGTAGCACGTTTTCAAAAAAATATAACTAATTCATATGGATTCGGATGGAGATAAAATTTATATGAAAATTATAGATCTCGACGAGATCTACAACTTTGCAATTCAAACTTTTTTCATTTAGAATCATTCTGGTGTTTAAATAATCGACACAACATTTAGATCTAAAAAATCAGATCTAAACAAGTCGTGCTGCTCATCGGGAGTGCACCGGGAATTTTTCATCTAAACAAATTACAGTAACCATACCGCCGGTTCATCCGGCGGTACCTGCCTTCCGCCGGATGAACTGGCGGCAGGATGACATTTTTGCAAAAAAAAAATTCGGCATATATTTTTGATAAATCAGAAAAAAAATAATATAAAAATTTAAAAAACTCGCCAATACCGCCCGTTGGAGCTGCCGCAGGAAGCCGGTCCCCACGCGCGGCTTCAGCAGCTCCCAGTGCATCACGAGACGGCCCACTGGGCTGATTCCTGGGTCTCAAGTCATACAACGCGCCAGCCCACTTTTCTCTGCTCGGATCCTGCCGCTCGTTTATGATCCGACGTCTCCTACGACTCCATAGGTCGGTAAATGAAATACCGTCCACCCCTAATCGGTTGGATGAGACCGACACCGACCACACCCATACTGATCACCGCCACTCCCGCCGCCGTCCGTCGGATGTTGGAGGGAGCCGGAGGGCTAGAGAACGTGGTTGCTCTGCCGGGCGGACAGACCATCCGAAAAATGCGTATGGAATCGGGTGCCATCCGCAAATATTACGAGTAACATGTGTTACTAGCAGCCAAATCATCACATAAGACTCAATAACTATCTTTTGTTCTGAAATAATTTCGTTTTGTTACCGAACAAAAATTTTGTATTGTAGGAACAATTAAAAAAATTATTTCGGAACAAAAAATTATTCTGAAACAAATTTGACAGAATTACACATGGAGCTAGTTTGTTGGACTAGTTTAGGCTCAAAACATAAAATCTAAAGTAGGGGAGACTTAATATGACAAGTCTGCTGGAGTCAAAAAAAATAACTAGCAGCGCCCGTGCCAGCTGCCATCGCATGGATGGAGGCTTGAGGATCAATGCGCCGCGCATCGGCATGGGTCACAGCACCGAAGCACAAAAGACATGTGCTCCCCAAAGAAAAAAAAGAAAAGAAAAGACTATTTTCTCGACAAGTCCCGTCGTGGGGGTTTGAAGCCGGCGCCTGCACTAACGAAGAATGTTAGTCATTTAGACCGACTATAAGAAATCTATGTCTAGTTTTGACTGCAACAGTGCCTTGTGACATTATGGCTACATCAGGATATGTGAGGAATGTGGAGTACTCTATCCTACTTGTGATGAGTGAATTGTCAACCGTGCGGAGTGATCATGCGCTTGGTCTTTGGTTGCAGGTACACGGGCGTCAAGTGTCGACGGAGAGCTGCCGTGGAGGTGATGTGGCCGATGGACCGTGCGGTGGACGGCGGTGAAGGGCAGCCGGGACCGGAGCCCGTGCCGGGCGGCAGCTGTGGCGTCCACTCTTGGATCGAGGGCGCAAGCGGCGACGGAAGACGGGTTTCTTGGCTTGCGCCACAAAACCAAGGAGGCGGACGGCGGTTGAAGACGCCAAGTCGTGGAGGCACGGGCGTCGGTCTCGGGACTGACGGAGGCGACGGGCGTCGACGGCGTCCAGGGCCTCGCTGCGGGCGAGGAGGTGACGGGCGTCGGGCGGCGTCTAGGGCCGTCAGAAGGCCGAGGCAGTAACGGCGTCTAGGGCCACGGCGTGGAGGCGGGAATCTTCCCGCGCGTGGAGTTTTGACGGTTTTCTTAAAACCGGCGAACTACCTGGGTTTCGCGGACCCTCCAAAACCGCGAACTGGATCTTCATCGACATGGCGGCATCGCGGAGAAGGCTTCGAGTCGAAGAAAGAACCTCGGCCGTCGGATGAGTCCAATGTATCTTTTCCGGTTTTGCCCCTACGGGCTTTCTAGTGTCTAGTTAAGTCTAGAGAGTTAGTGGGGTTAAAAGAGAGAGGAGGCAGCCAACTATTTCCCCCACCAGTTCCCGTCGCCCCTTCTCCTCTCCTCCGTTCTTGTTTTCCCCTTCTTCCTCCCTCACCTAGGGTTAGGATTTTTGGATGGAAAATTAAACCTTGGATCCATGGGAAAGGAGGCCCTGCCCTCCTAGTGCCCTCTGGGCGGTTGAGTTGATTTGTTTCGCATCTTGTACATCTCATTTTTGCTTGTAGTTTTTGGTTTCCTCTTGTTGGCGGTGCTGTGCAGGGGCTGCTCTGGTTTTGGCGCTGATCCTTTGAGCAAGCAGCACTGCAGGGAGCAGGTGCTTGGCATGGCCTTGTGCGGCACAGGTGAGAAGCGTCAGGTGGGGCGCCCGCCATGGCCGGTGAGGCAGTCCGGCGGCGCTAGCAGCAGCATCCAGCAAGAAGGACGCGCGGCTCTGGAGCAGGCAGCGGGCGTGTTGCCTCTTGATTTGTTTCTTTGAGCAGGCAGCGGGCGTGTTGCCTCTTGATTTGTTTCTTTCTTGCAGGTCTGAGTCATGCGTGCGTGGGAAATTAGGAAGTGGAAAGCTGGCTTGTGATTTGTTAGTTCACCTATGCCTATCAAGTATTTGTAGAAATGCTGCACAAAGTTTTCCTCTCCTATTTACTCTGTGCTCGTTAGCTTGTGTTACTTAGTTTAGTTCTTGCTAGTCTTGGTTAGTCTCTTGTCGAGTTAGCTTTTGTGTAATTTAGTTTCAAGTGTTTTTTTGGTGTTCTTAGCATGCTAATTTAGCTAGTTTTAATTTGCTTTTGTTAGGGCTAGTTTAAAAAGAAAAGCAAAACAAAAATTAGTTTAACTTAGTCGTGCATGTGTTAGCTAGTTTAAAGCCAGTTCTTTCTATCTTTTATTTTACCTGTGCACTAACCTTTTGCCTCGAGTTTCTTAAGTGATTTCTCTGCGACGGTGTTTCTTCCAATTTTAGTCGAGCGTGTGCGCTTGTGTGTATTCAGATTCTCTGTGAGAGTATTCTTAGTGCCGGTAGCCGTTCTGAGCTACGCGGTGTTGATACTCGTCATTTTGAAGTGTGTCGGGTGTTATTGGGACATAGGCCCTTAGATTTTTTTTTGAAATCGAATTTGCGGCTCCCATTCACCCCCCATCTGGTCGCCTGTTCGGTCCTTCAATTGGTATCAGAGCTTGGTTGTGGTTTTCAGAACCTTAACCGGTTCGAAAACCATTTGGCGACCATGGCGAGTCTTGGTAAGATTCCAGTGTTTTCCGGCGAGGACTATGCTTATTGGAAGGTTCGCATGCATGCTTTCTTGCAAAGCATGGGAGCCGAGGTCTGTGATATCACCAAAAACCAGGCGTACGAGGTGCTTGCCGTTCGGACCAGTCCTCTTCAGGTGTCCGAACACGAGGCGAACGCTAAGGCTGTCAATGCCTTGTTCGCTGGCATTTCTCGTGCGGAGTTCTCACGCGTCCAGGGTTTTCAGAAAGCACACAAAGTCTGGACGTGTCTTGAGAACTACCAAGAGGACACACCTCAAGTGAAGGATAGACTGTTCGAGACTCACCGGCGTGAATATGAGAACTTCACACAGGGGCCGGGTGAGAGCATTGGCGACATGTTCAGTCGGTTTCAATCGATTGTGAACAAAGTCAGTGCGAACAGATCTGCTGATGCCCTTGACTACACAGAGCACGAGAAGGCCCTCAAATTGCTCTACGCACTTGACCGCTCTGTGTGGGATCTCAAGGTGAACACGATCATCGAGTCTGCAGGCTATGAGACTCTGACCGTGAATGAGCTTTTCAGCAAGCTCAAGGCCACGGAGGTGGATAACCAGACATGAGCCAAGCTCAATGGTGCCCCTCCTTCCAAGAGCATCGCTCTTGTGACTGGCCTAGGTGGATCGAGCTCTAACGCTAATTCTGCTCTTGGCTTTTCTCTTGCCTATTTGCCTTCTGTTACAGATGAGCAGTTAGAGACGCTGGGCGACAACGACTTGTGCCTCCTCATCAACAAGTTCCAGTGTGTCTACCACAACAGGCAGAGGAAGAAGAAGCCCGGGTGCTACCACTGCGGCGATCTGAACCACTTCATCGCCGACTGTCCCAAGAAGTCCGACGGTGGCCAGAACAACAACTTCGACTACTACCGCCACCGCGACCACGACGAGGGAGGCTCCAATAAGGAGCGTCGGCGCCACAAGCACCACAGTCGTGACCGGGACAAGGGAGGACACTTCGACAAGGAGTCGCTCAAGAAGCGCTTCCAGTACAAGGCCAAGAAGCGGGAGAAGGCTTTCCTGGCGCAGCTCAGCGACCTCGACAAGAGCTTCGACACCGACCGTTCTTCTTCACCGACCTCTGACGACGACGACAAGAAGAAGAAGAAGCGGGACAAGGATGCCACCGGCTTCATCGGCGTTTGCTTGGCGGCCGGTCGGTGCAAGGGTTTCTGCACCATGGCGGGTGAGGCCAATAGTGCTCGTGCGTCTCCAGATGGACATGCTACACCGACGCACGATGGCTCTTCTCTTGGATCCGAGAGTGATTCAGAGGTAAACTCTACTATTGACCTGCTTGATACTGAGGTTAGGGAGTTGTACGCCGCTCTCAACAACCAGAAGAGGCTGCTTAAGCAGCTAGAGAGCGTAGAAAGCTTAGGGCTGAGCTGGCTTGTGCTAGAGAGAAATCTAGTGAGGATGAGTGCGCTGGCTGCATATCTCACATGAATGATCTTGTTGCTCTCCGTGCGAAGCATGATGAGAACGTCGAGAACTTAGATGTTGCTAAGACTTCGCTTGCTGACTTGTCTCACGAGCTAGCCAAGGCCAAGCATGAGCTTGAACTGGTCAAGGACGCTCCCATAGTTAGCGATGTGCTTGAATGTGATGAGTGTCCCATCTTTAAGTCTGATCTAGCCGCTTTGCAATCTAAATTTGCTACTGTTGTGTGCGAGCTGGAGGAGATGAAGTCTAGGCCAGTTTTGCTTGGTGCGTGTAAGTTGTGTCCCATGCTTAGGTCGGAGTTAGATGAGAAGAACGCCTTGATTAAGTCTTTGGGGAAGACTAAGGTCGTGGAGTCTAGCCCACCTATTGATTGTCATGTTTGCCCTGGTCTGATTTCTGATTTGGATAATCTTGCGGTAGAGAAAGCCAACTTGGAGAATGAGAACACATATCTTAGGGCGATTCTGAGTTGGGTTTCTAGCAGTGAGCCGCAGTTGGGCATGATGATCAAGTAGTTTAAGCGTGGTGATGGTTTTGGGGTCGGTTACACATACACGAAGTCAGACTTTGACAAGTTGTATGGTAAGATCGGCAAAGCTGCTGGAGTTTCAAGTGCTCTAAACACTGCTAGCACGAGCACACAGCCTTCGCTTGTTGACCCCGTGGATGGTTGAAACGAACATGGCACCATTTATTCCATTTCGAGTGATTTTGGTGATCGAATGATAACACAACACTTGGACTAATATGATTGTTAAGATGACCATTCTCAGGCTTTTAGGTTCAAGTGATGACAAAAAGAAAGAGAAGATAGGTGGGTCTCAAGGCAGCGCCCTGAAAGCTCTTCGGTCGGTTGCACCGGAAGAACCGACGCTTAAAGGCATCGGTGCATCCGATGGTTGTCGGAAGAACCGACGCCATGACAGAAGGGAATTGAAGCCAAGTCAGTTTATAGGCACCGGAAGAACCGACGGTTCAAAAAGGGGCATCGGTGCATTGGACGTACTGTGTTCCAGAGACGATGCAAGCCGCGCAAGAGCCAAGTCTTCAGCACCGGTTGAACCGGTGAAGCATCGGTGCATACCATCGGTGTAATGACATCAGCGCCCAGGAGAAGATTCTTAAGCATCGGATGAACCGGTGATGCATCGGTACAATGCATTGGTTAAATCGGTGGTCACTGTGTCAGCTGTCAAGAGTTCAACGGCTACTTCGGGTTATGAGTGACCGGATGAACCGACGCTACCCCAGCCAGAGGCATCGGTTCATCCGATGGTACGCAGAATTTTGCTAACCGTTGGAGCAACGGCTACAAGACTTGGTGGCCTATATATACGCCTCACCCCGGCCATTTGAAGATTGCTGGAGTTACTGGACATCCCACACACACCCAAGAACATCTCCAAGCCATACAAAAGCATCAAGATCATATCCTTAGCCCTTAGCACATTTTGAGAGTGTTGTGTAAAGGATTAGCTCTTAGTGAGTGAGATTGCAAGGCTTCGAGCCTTTGTGCTGTGGTTCATTAGCGAACCAAAACAAGAGCTTAGTGCACCAGCACCTTGGAGCGTGAAGCTCGCCGGCAACGTCATCGACCCTCCGACTTGGTGTGGAGCGGCGACGACATCTTTGTGCGGGGGACGTGGAGACCCCCATCCTTTGTAGAGAAGCTCCTTAGTGGAACCCGGGGCCAAGGTGACCGTGATTGTGTTCACGGAAGAGACTTGGTGGCCGAGTAGCAATACTCTTAGTGAGTGCTACAACAACGTGGATGTAGGTGTGCCTTTGTGGCTAACCGAACCACAGGATAAACACCCACGTCAAGAGTTTGCTATCTCCTATCCCGCTCATTAAGCTTCCGCATTTCATATTAGCAATTTGTATGCCTTTACTTTCATAGAATAGTTTCTTGATAGGAAAGGCTATATGTTGCTAAACTCTTTTGGGATAGGGGTTTCACACTAGAACAACCTAGTTGCACATCTAGATAGCATGTTTTAGTTTAAGTTTTGTGCAAACTAATTGGAGCCATAGGTCAAAGTTTTTATTAGTGCCTAATTCACCCCCTCCCCCTCTTAGGCTAGAGCACCCGATCACTTTCAATTGGTATCAGAGCCGGGACTCACTTGTCTCACAAACAAAGCCAATTCGATTGGCAAATTTGTGTTTACCGGCTCATTAGATCGGTAGGCTTCACCGCCTAGTGAATTAGCTTTTTTAGGGGAAGAAATGGATTCTCTAGGACCTCCTCCACGTTTCGATGGCATGGGCTTCCAACGATGGAAGATCTTAATGCAATCACACCTCCAAGCAAATGGCCTAAATGTTTGGAGAGTAACGAGTGAAGGAACTAAGAGCAATAGTCAACAAGAGAAGCAATATGATGCTATAGCCAAGTGTGCTATTTTAAACTCTCTTGGTGAAAATGTATTCAACCGTGTGTTTGCTTGCGAAAATACTAATGTCTTATGGAAAACTATTAGTGAGAACCATGAAGGCACAAAAGATGTTGCAAATGAAAAATATCATGTTCTCATTGATAAACTTAATAGTTTCAAACAACTTGATCATGAAAATGCCAAAACTATGTACTCACGGTTGAATATTCTTGTGAATGAGATTAATTCTTTAGATGTGAAGAAAATTGAAGATTTGGAACTCATTCGCAAGATCCTTCACTCACTTCGAAGGCCGGACTATGATTTGGTGACAACAATTCTATATGAGAAAGATCTCAACACAATGACACCAAACAAAGTCCTAAACAAGGTGATCGCCCATGAGCTACGTCATGATATCAAGCCAAGAGGGCCACCTTCTTCACTAACACATAGTGCACTTGCATGCAAGCAAGTCAAGAAGTTGAAGAAGATGGCCATCAAAAGTAGCTCAAGTGAAGAGGAAGAAGAGGAGGCATGCCAAAGCTCCTCAAGTGATGATCAAGAACTAATGAACCCCTACCTTTACAAGCAAGTAAAGAAGATGAACAAATGCTTGAAGGAAATCAACAGCATGGGGTATGTGGTCTTCCTCAAAGATGGGCCTCACCATCAACTTATGAAGGTTGAGAAGAAGTTCAAAAAGAACAAGCAAAAGAAGGAGAAGAAACCCAAGCATGAATCATTTGCCATATTTGGTGAATGGGTAAGCGGTGGTGAAGAATCAAGTGCTAGCTCAAGCGATGAATCAAGCAAGAGATTCACCACCCGCACCAACTACGGATCATCATCAAACACTTGCCTTATGGCCAAAGGTATGAATAGCGATGTAAGTGATGATGACTCCGATTCTCCTTCAATTGATGAACTTCTTGACCTTGTTCATGAGCACCAAAAAGTCATTAAGAAACAATCAAAAGAAATTAAAAACCTTAGTGCTCTCAAAAATCTAAATGCTTCTCTTGCTACAAACTTTGAAGATTTGATGTGCAAATTCAATTTGCTTAGCAAGCAGCATGAAGAGCTCAAATTAAAATTTGAGAGCATTAATAATACAAATGACTCTTTGGAAATGGAGCAAGCTATCCCTTGTGCAATTCCTATCTCTAGGGTAGATGCTTCAACTTCTTGCATTGATTTAATTGATGAATCTTGCTCTAAACCTTGCAATGAGAAATGCAATGAGAATGTTGTTGTAGAATCATGTGATGATCTCATTGCCAATGAGAATGATGAGCTCAAGCAAGAAGTGGAAAGGCTCATGAAGGAGTTGTATAGATTGAAGGGCAAAGGCATGGAGAGCAATGTCCAACCTTCTCAAGATAACCGTGAGAACATGGTGAAGAAGCTTTAGAAGGGGTCCACCGTGACTTGCTCTAAGTGCCACAAAGAAGACCACAAGTCCAACAAGTGTCCTCAACTAAGGAAGAAGCTTTCGGATGAGAAGAACAAGAAGAAGCTTACAATCAAAAGTTCTCTCATCTACACCAAGCCCAACCAGAGGAACAAAAGCAATAGCACCTCCTATGTAATCAAGAAGAAAACAAATGGCAAGGTGGTTGCTCACAAGGTTGGGAAGCAAGAAAGGAGTTGGAATCGCCACATTTGGGTGCCCAAGGATGTCATCATCAATATGAAGGGGGCTCAAATGGTGTGGGTTCCAAAGAAGACTTGAAGCCCAAGAATGGCATGAGGGGGATTTGGAGGCTTAGCTCACAAGTTGAAGTGAAGATTCAAGCAAAAGAAGCTAAGCTCACAACTTTCCTCAGTACGGCTATGGACCACAGGACCGAGGCTTTGGATGAAGTTACGATGCACCACGCTTTCCTCGCGGTGGTGGTCGTCAGCCTCGCAGTAGACGGGACAGGGGATACGTTTTGCCTGAGTTTGCTAACCCTTCTGTAGAGCAAATAGCTCGACACTGGTTTGCTTCACACTTTGCTAACCCCAGTGTTGAGACATTTGCTCACCCTTTGTCTCACTACTGATGTGCAGGTTGGAGGCTTGGAGAACAGGTGGATCATGGACTCCGGTTGTTCGTGCCATATGACCGGGAATGACAAATGGTTCTCTAGCCCCACCCCAACGCGCCACAAAGAATACATCATATTTGGGGATAATGGTAAGGGCAAGGTACGTGGTGTTGGCACTGTTAGAGTTTCTAATCGCTTCACCCTGAGAGAGGTTGCTTTGGTTTCGAATCTTGGCTTTAATTTTCTCTCTGTTTCGCAACTTCTCGATGAGGGGTTTGAAGTTCGCTTCAAGGAGGGTTGTTCTCGAGTTTTGGATTCCAGAGGAGATCTGGTTTGCCGGATCATTCCTCGTGACTGAGTTTTCTTGGTCGATTTCTCTGGAACTCCTTTTGGCCCTTCTTGCTGCTTGTTGGCTGGTCCTTCTTCTGATCTGTGGAAGTGGCATAGGAGACTTGCACATTTAAGCTTTGACTTGTTGTCGAGACTTAGCTCACTTGGCCTAATCCGAAGATTGCCTAAATTGATGTTTGAGAAGGACCTTGTTTGCCACCCGTGTCGCCACGGGAAGATGGTTGCCACCTCTCATTCGCCTGTTAATCAGGTGATGACCCCCACCCTGGAGAGTTGCTACATATGGACACTGTTGGTCCTTCTCGGGTGATGTCTGTTGGTGGGAAGTGGTACGTTCTTGTGATCGTGGATGACTTTTCTCGCTATTCTTGGTCTTTTTCCTGAGAACCACGGATGAGACTTTCGAGTTTGTTCGAGACTTGATCTTGAGGTTGAAGAACGAGCTACCCCAGGCCATGAGAGCGATTCGCGGTGACAATGGCACAGAATTCAAAAATACTCGTTTTAACACCTTTTGCAGTGATCAAGGACTTGAACACCAGTACTCTTCTCCCTATACTCCACAACAGAATGGAGTTGTAGAACGGAAGAATCGGATGTTGGTTGAGATGGCGAGGACGATGCTCGATGAGCATAGGACTAGTCGAAAATACTGGGCTGAGGCGGTTAATACCGCTTGTTATGTGTCCAACCGCATTTTCTTGCGTGCTTTCATGCACAAGACTTCTTATGAGTTGCGATTTGGACGCCAGCCCCGTGTTGACCATCTCAGAGTTTTTGGTTGCCGGTATTTTGTACTGAAAGAAGGAAATCTTGATAAGTTTGAGTCTCGCTCGTCTGACGGCATTTTTCTCGATTATGCATCTCATTCCAGAGCATACCGTGTGTTGCTTGTTGATTCTAAAATCTTCAGAGAGACTTGTGAAGTCACTTTCGACGAGACTGCACCATACAATGCTTCTGTCTTTGAAGTTGCAGGAGAGGATGAGCCCGGCACCTCCATCTTTGAAGATGAGGAGGAAGAAGCTGCGGAGGGTGATGCTGAGGCTACCACACGTGCTGTGGACCCAGTCGCCTCCACCACAAGCTCGGACGATGATGACGGCCCCGATTTGACTACATCCACTTCCCGGAGGCCGATCGAGCAGGTGACTCAGCCTTCCCCAGCTGCACATGAGGAGACACCAGCTTTGGTTGAGGAGGAGGCGACTTCGAAAAGGGAAGCACCGCGACACATTCAGCGTTGTCACCCACCTCAACAGATGCTAGGTGACCTCAACGAGAGAGTCACACGGTCCAAGGTAACAAGTATCGCTGGTTTTGCTCATTCAGCGTTTGTTGCCTCTTTTGAGCCCAAAGATATTGGACACGCTCTTTCTGATTCTAATTGGGTCAATGCCATGCATGAGGAACTCGAAAATTTTGAAAGAAACCAAGTTTGGGTTTTAGTCGAGCCTCCACCTACTTGTAATCCCATCGGAACGAAGTGGGTTTTCGAAAACAAGCAGGGTGAGGATGGGTTGGTTGTTCGAAACAAGGCTCGTCTTGTTGCCCAGGGGTTTTGCCAAAAAGAAGGGATTGATTTTGAGGAAACTTTTGCCCCTGTTGCTCGTTTGGAAGCGATTCGGATTTTTCTTGCATTTACTGGTTCTAAGGGTTTTAAAGTTTTCTAAATGGACGTTAAATCTGTCTTCTTAAATGATTTTATCGAAGAAGAGGTTTATGTGAAACAACCCCTGGTTTCGAAAATCCCAAGTTTCCAAACCATGTTTATAAACTTCAGAAAGCACTTTATAGTTTGAAACATGCACCTAGAGCTTGGTATGATAGACTAAAAATATTTTTTGCTGGCTCAGGGTTTTAAAATGGGATGTGTGGATAAAACTTTATTCCTCATGCGGTCTGGCAATGATTTTCTATTAGTTCAGATATACGTGGATGATATTATCTTTGGTGACTCTTCTCACGCTCTTGTCTCCAAGTTTTCTGAGCAGATGTCCAGGGAGTTCGAGATGAGTATGATGGGTGAGCTGCAGTTCTTCCTCGGGCTGCAGGTCAAGCAAACTCCTCAGGGCACGTTCGTCCATCAAGCCAAGTACACCAGGGACTTGCCGCGGAAGTTCGACATGAGTGACTTGTCTCCTCAGCCGACTCCGATCAGCACATCGACGGCGCTTGATGAGGACTTGGACGGTGAGGCGGTGGCCCAGAAGGAATACAGGAGCATGATCGGCTCTCTCCTGTACCTGACGGCGACCCGGCCGGACATTCAGTTCGGTGTCGGCCTCTGTGCGCGGTATCAGGCTTCGCTGCGCACCTCCCACAGGCAGGTGATGAAACGCATCTTCAGGTATCTGAAATTCACCCCTGAGTTTGGTCTTTGGTACTCTGCGGATTCTTCTCTGGTTTTGGTGGGCTTTTCTGATGCCGATTTCGGTGGGTGTCGGTTGGATCGCAAGTCGACATCCGGCACTTGTCAATTTCTCGGTACATCTTTGGTGTCTTGGTCCTCTCGCAAGCAGGCTAGCGTAGCGCTTTCTTCCACAGAAGCGGAGTATGTTGCCGCTGCTAGCTGTTGCTCTCAGATACTTTGGATGAAACAAACCTTACAGGATTATGGACTGAGTTTTGATAGAGTTTCCATCTTTGTAGAAAACATGTCCGCTATTAGCATTGCAAAGAACCCTGTCCTACACTCCAGAACCAAACACATAGATATCCGGTTCCACTTCTTGCGAGATAACCATGAGAGATGCCACATGGACTTGATCCATGTCCCTTCAGAGAGGCAGACCGCAGATATACTCACCAAACCACTTGAGCAGGACACCTTTGCTCGCTTGCGAGGGGAGCTTGGAGTTTGTTACCCCTTTTGATCGCTGACTTTTCTTTGGTTAGCTTTGTAGGTTTTATTTGTTCTTCTCTTCGCTTTATAGGTTTGGTAGTTGGTTTGTGCACATGCATTGTACATTTCTGTATTTTGCATTGCCTCACTTGCACTAGCATTCTTATATACTTTGCTATGAACTTCTAGTGCTTGCTAGTGTGAGTTTATAAACGTGATCATGAATAGCTTGCTCCACTATGTATATGACATCATCTGAGTTAAGCTATTTTGATTTAAAAATTTGAAAACATAGTCACCCTGTCTTGGCTACTAGCATGTCAGGGCGTGTTGATAAGCTTTGCTATCTCATTCATGCTAGTGTAGCCCTTCGTTTAGCAATTCATATTTGATATGATCTAAAATTGATGAAATTGCTTGAATTGTGCTTGAAATGGAATGGAAAGATTCAGGTGGGATTGCTTGTCACACTAATCGAGCTTTCGGGACGGCTCACTTTGCACTTGTGAGAACCCGGGCAAGGCTGTGCAGGACTGAAACGAGTGTCTTAAGCTTCTGATTGCCTTTGGCATAGGCTTGGCCTCGTTGCTAAGTAAAGCATGACAAGTTTTCAACCCCTGGCATTAAAAATTGCTTGATATAATTTGATTGCAAAATGAATATTTACAACATGCTTTGGATGTTTTTGGCTCACCTGTATGAGTTTGATTAGCACTGTTTATCATTCCCTACTTGCTAGTGCTAGATCAAGGGTGATGTTTTTATTTCTCCTAAACTGAACTTGCCTAGCTCTAGACTGATTTGATATACCATGTTGAGCTAGATGCAGGTCTTGTTTATCGATGCACACGTGCTTGTGACTAGTTGTTGCTCATATCCTTATATCCCTGAATGCTTTCACTTACACGTCCTGCATTGCATTCATTGCATAACATATGTTCAGGGGGAGTCTCAGTTTCAGGGGGAGCTTTAGGTCTAAGCCTTGATGTGTGCATGTGCCAACAAGGGGGAGAAGTTAGTGATCGAACAAGAGGGAAATTGTTTGATTTTTCCAAAAACTTGTTGTGCACAGGACTTTGAGAGTGCATACATGTGGTGAGAGTTGCACTGGTAAGGGGGAAATGCATGGAGTTTCTGCTTTGTTTAGCTCCTGGTTTTCTTTTCGCTTCTGACATGACTGTGTCGAGCCTTGCCTCTGTCTTTGAGGAGTCATGCCTGTGTTTGATCGATTGCGTCGAGCCGTTGCCCTTGTCTGAGGGAATCGATCTTTGCTTGGTTAAGTGACTTGTTCTTGCTTCTTTTGAGCTTTTGTCACTTGTTCAAGTTCTCTCTTGCTTCCTTGTTCTTCTCTGTTTTTGTTTCTCTCTTGGTTCGATTGTGATGTGTTGACAATGCACTCATCAATGGGGAGATTAAGGAATATGGAGTACTCTCCTGCTTGTGATGAGTGAATTGTCAACCGTGCAGTGTGATCGTGCGCTTGGTCTTTGGTTGCAGGTACACGGGAGTCAAGTGTCGACGGAGAGCTGCCGTGGAGTTGCTGTGGCCGATGGACCGTGCGGTGGACGGCGGTGAAGGGCCGCCGGGACCGGAGCTCGTGACGGGCGGCAGCTGTGGCGTCCACTCCTGTATCGAGAGCGCAAGCGGCGACGGAAGGCGGGTTTCTTGGTTTGCGCCACAAAACCAAGGAGGCGGACGGCGGTTGAAGACGCCAAGTCGTGGAGGCACGGGCGTCGATCTCGGGACTGACGGAGGCGACGGGCGTCGACGGCGTCCAGGGCCTCGCTGCGGGCGAGGAGGTGACGGGCGTCGGGCGGCGTCTAGGGCCATCAAAAGGCCGAGGCAGGAACGGCGTCTAGGGCCACGGCGTGGAGGCGGGAATCTTCCCGCGCGTGGAGTTTTGGCGGTTTTCTCAAAACCGGCCACCTACCTGGGTTTCGCGGACCCTCCAAAAACGCGAACTGGATCTTCATCGACATGGCGGCATCGCGGAGAAGGCTTCGAGTCGAAGAAAGAACCTCGGCCGTCGGATGAGTCCAATGTATCTTTTCCGGTTTTGCCCCTACGGTCTTTCTAGTGTCTAGTTAAGTTTAGGGGTATTTTAGTCTTTAGTCTAGAGAGTTAGTGGGGTTAAAAGAGAGAGGAGGGCAGCCAACTCTTTCCCCCCACCAGTTCCCGTCGCCCCTTCTCCTCTCCTCCGTTCTTGTTTTCCCCTTCTTCCTCCCTCACCTAGGGTTAGGATTTTTGGATGGAAAATTAAACCTTGGATCCATGGGAAAGGAGGCCCTGCCCTCCTAGTGCCCTCTGGGCAGTTGAGTTGATTTGTTTCGCATCTTGTACATCTCGTTTTTGCTTGTAGTTTTTGGTTTCCTCTTGTTGGCGGTGCTGTGCAGGGGCGGCTCTGGTTTTGGCGCTGATCCTTTGAGCAAGCAGCACTGCAGGGAGCAGGTGCTTGGCTTGGCCTGGTGCGGCACAGGTGAGCAGCGTCAGGTGGGGCGCCCGCCATGCAATGGCGGGCCTAGGATTTAAATGTTGGGTATTCAAAAATTCAAAACGCAAAGCAAAATAGTTGTTTTATACCTATTATTAGCATATATACATTTGATTATACCTTCAAATATTATAGATCAGCAAAAATGACAGGTATTCAAAGAATACCCATGCATACCAAGTGGGCCCGCCCCTGCCGCCATGGCCGGTGAGGCAGTCCGGCGGGGCTAGCAGCAGCATCCAGCAAGAAGGACGCGCGGCTCTGGAGCAGGCAGCAGGCGTGTTGCCTCTTGATTTGTTTCTTTCTTGCAGGTCTGAGTCATGCGTGCGTGGGAAATTAGGAAGTGGAAAGCTGGCTTGTGATTGGTTAGTTCACCTATGCCTATCAAGTATTTGTAGAAATGCTGCACAAAGTTTTCCTCTCCTATTTACTCTGTGCTCATTAGCTTGTGTTAATTAGTTTAGTTCTTGCTAGTCCTGGTTAGTCTCTTGTCGAGTTAGTTTTTGTGTAATTTAGTTTCAAGTGTTTTTTTTGTTGTTCTTAGCATGCTAATTTAGGTAGTTTTAATTTGCTTTTGTTAGGGCTAGTTTAAAAAGAAAAGCAAAACAAAAATTAGTTTAACTTAGTCGTGCATGTGTTAGCTAGTTTAAAGCCAGTTCTTTCTAGCTTTTATTTTACCCGTGCACTAACCCTTTGCCTCGAGTTTCTTAAGTGATTTCTCTGCGACGGTGTTTCTTCCAATTTTAGTCGAGCGTGTGCGCTTGTGTGTATTCAGATTCTCTGTGGGAGTATTCTTAGCGCCGGTAGCCGTTCTGAGCTACGCGGTGCTGATACTCACCATTTTGAAGTGCATCGGGTGTTATTGGGACATAGGCCCTTCGATTTTTTTAATCGAATTTGCGGCTCACATTCACCCCCTCTGGTCGACTATTCGGTCCTTCATTATGTTCTTCAGAGTTTTGTTAATAAATAAATTCACCTGGTTTGCTTTCATAAGACTCATGCTACAAATATAACTATGGTACTAAGTACACTTCGATATCGTTCTTTTATGCGGCTGGGCTGGCATGCAGCCATGCAGGCTGTCGACGGCTGGGGACAACGAGCTGTAATAATGATGCTTCTTCAGAGCATGGAGCACCATGATATCGAGGACGGCGACGGGGAAGAAGAGATCGGACGAGCTTGCCTCAGGTCAGAGGGCGCGGTCGATCCACCGCACAGACGGTTCGTGTGGAAGACGCGCCTGGAACGGCTGCCTGCCGGTGTGCCCGGGCGGCACCGTACTCACACGGACAGCGTCCCGCGGATCAACGTGCCGCGCCGCTCCGCGCATCCGCCTGCACCATGGCGGCGAGGCGCAACACGCAGACGCTTCAGACACCAAAGCAGGGGCCTCTCTTTCGTCGGAGCCTAGGAGGCATCACCTGCTCCTGCCTCCTGCCTCCTGCAGCTGAAGCCGTGTCGGGTGAAGCTATTGACCGCTGAATCGCTGATCGAGCTGCATTAACAAGGCCGGCCTCGAGCAAGTTACAGGTAGGCCCACCTTCCTCCAAAAAAAAAAAGATGAGGAGGCGCAATCTCTGATGCCCACCGGCCACCGTCGTCACCAAAATCGTCGGGCATCGATGCCGTTCTCTGGTATCTGATCAACCTGCAGAGGCATCTTCTGTAGGCGTACGAAAGGAACGGAACAGAGCCGCAACGGCTGCACTACGCAACGGCTCGCAGAGAGAGCAGATCACACACAGCCTTCCATGTTTGCAGTGGGATGTAACATCAGCCAGCTTATTATTCCTCCCGTTCTAAAGATTAATCATTGCTGAAGCCGCACAGAAGCAGCAATATAGTTCAGTCCCATGATCCCATCATCGCTGAGTTAAGTGAGTATATGCCATATATGTGGATGTTGTATAACTCACTCACATAAAGCAGCAATATATGCGGCCTGTCTAAGTGATTTAGGTTGTGTTTAGTTCGCAAAAAAATTTAAATTTTAGTACTGTAGCACATTTCGTTGTTATTTGACAATTAATGTCGAATCATTTAGAACTGTGAATTTTTAAAATCAGATTTGAGTAAACTTGTAGCATTTGTACTGATTTTAATTTTTCAATGGCCTTACAATAAGTTTCTAATGTTTTTAATCTGATTTAGCAAAATAAGGAATATATTTTGCAATATAATTGCCCGTTGGAGTCGTCGCAGGACGCCAGCCCGCGCGCGCGGCTTCAGCACTCACAGCGCATCACAAGATGGCCCACGATGATCGTTGGGCTTCTTCCTGGGCTTTCAAGCCCATACCACACGCCGGCCCGCTTTTCTCAGCTTGGATCCTGCCGCTCATTGCGGATCCGACGGCTCCTGCAACCCTAGGGGTGGACGGTAAATGAAATACCGTCCACCCCTGGTCGGGGGATGAAGACACCGACCAGCCCGACCACACCCTCGCTGCGGTCACTGCCACTCCCGCCGGCCGTTGGAGCGCGCTCGTGGGTCAGAGTACACGGTTGCACCGCCGCGCGGACATTCCCTCTCCCTCCAGAAAACGTTCATGGAACCGGTGCCTGCCGGGCGCCGGGGCGCCACCCGCCATCGCACGGACGGCAGCCCGTGGATCAATGCGCCACGCTTCGACCTGCGTCAGGCGACCGATCGCCACGGACACGCCGCGCGCGCTCCTGAGACGCACCTCCTGCTCCGGCAGCTCCGACCGTGCGGGTGAAGCGGACGCGTGCACTGACCGAGGGCTGAATCGCTGATCGTGCTGCTGTCAACAAGGCCGGCGTCGAGCAAGTACAGAGAAGACCAGCTTCCTCGAAAACAAGACGAGGACACGCGAGTACGCAAGCTGCGTAGGCATCTTGCCATCTCTGCAGAAAGAGACTCCCACTTGCAGGTGTACAAATGGAACAGAACCGAAACGATTGCACTAGGCAACATCTTGCGGTCAGAGTAGAGCACCCCATGGATTGGGACGATGATCCAACAGCAGCCACCTTATTGCTCCTCTCATGCTATGCACAGATGCAAGCTCTCTGTAATTGTTAACATCCAGTTACTGACCAGTGCGTCTACGAGACATGCGATATACCCATGAAAGGATACTACTGTAATTGATGAGCTGCAGAGGCATGAATACTTCAGTCTCATACTGCAGGCCAAATGAGCATGCAGAGAAGGCATGGTGAACTGAATGACAGTCGGTCTTTAGATCCATCAATACTTTGCTGGCAAAAAAATATTTTTGGTTTTGGAGAAGCATCCTTTGCGTGCTGGTTGATGATAATGCTATTGGGTGTTCAGGTGCAAGTGCGAGTGCAGGGACACTTGTCACCACAAATCATCTACTGCTATTACTTTGCTGGCAGTGTGCAAAGCAATCATCAATACGCACACAAATGGAAAGAAAATATCAGAATCTCCCAATGCATCTCATGTTCGGATCTTTCGACGGAAGTAGAGCATCTTGATATGTGGCAAAAAAAATTCATATATCTTCTCAGCAGACTTGTTCAGTGCTGAAATCGAGCACAGTGGCGTTGCCTGTAGCATTTCGCTCGTCTGAAGAAAAATTACTACCTTCAGTCAGTGCAGAAACCTCGTGGTCCTGGCATCGTCGTCATGTCAGACCATTGCAAAATTAACAGGCCCAACAGAGCTGTATAATGTTGCGTCTTCAGAGAACGGGGCACCACATTGGTCATGCTGCAGCTTGACCACCAGGATGCAAGCCCGTCCCCAGAGGCGTGCAACCTGTGCACTTGCACAGGGCCCCCAAAAGTATGGGCCCCCCAAAATTAAACTATAGTATGTGCTAACTACTAGTGCTAATATATTCCTATTAAAGTTTTCTCTTGAACTACTTGGTAAGAGACACGAGAGTACAGTAACTTTGCTTCCTCTCTCCAAATCTCTTCCAATTTTTCTGCAGCACACAAAAAGATCAAATTACCATTTCAAGAAGAAAACTCTAAACCCTATCCCAGGGCCGTACTATACAATGCATATGCTTGTAAATTATGGTTTTCTTCTTGAAATGGTAATTTCAACTTTTTTATACTTGTGCACCAGTGTTTAGTCGAATTAGAAAATATTACTTCAGTCATGAAAAGAGTAGAAAGCAGAAAATATTAGAGGAGAGGACTAAATCTTCGAATAAATAATGTGTATGTTTATTATTAAAGAATCTTCATTTCGTTCCAAAATTGAGATTCTTGATGCTACAAAAATAGCTCTATCTAACATAAGACGTTGAAGAAATGGGTTAAAGCAACATACACAATCATTATATTAACATATTTGATTGAAGTGGCTATAAAATGAACCTTAGTTATATTATTATTATAGTCAGGGCCTAAATTGAAATTTGGCACATGGCCCCTAATTTTTGCGGGACGGCCCTGCCAGGATGTCGAGACGGGCGACGGGGAAGAAGAGCCCTGGCGAGCCGGCCGCCAACGGAGACCGGGAGCGAAACCCGTCGAAGCAATTTCGGGATTGTTTTCTCAGGTCTCGACACTCGGCAACAATCTATCCAGAGCAATTCCCGGAGCAGAGTATCGTAGACAGGGCGCGAGGCCCCGATCGCGCCGCCGCGGCCTCGTCGTCGAGGCTGCCGATGGTGGAGGCCGCCGGCGAGGCGGCCACCTAGGCCTTGTCCTCCAGCAATCCAGCAGCGCGTTCGTCAACGCCACCCGTTGGCTGGCTGGCCCGCGCATACCACTGGGCTCTCGATTCATGGCCCACATTGTTCGCTGGGCTGCTACTTACGCTTTCAAGCCCATGCGACACACCAGTTCGACCTCCTCCGCTAGGATCCCGTCGCTCGTTGCCGATCCGACGGCTGGGATGACCCCAGGGGGTGGACGGTAAATGAAATACCGTCCACCCCTGATCGGTGAACAGAAACACCGACCACCCCTCGCCGCGGTCACCGCCACCCTTGCCGTTGTTCGCCGGCTGTTGGAGCGCGACGGGGAACGGAGGGCGTGGTTTCTTTGCGGCGCGGACCGTTCGTGTGTACTATGTGCCTGGAACAGCTACCTGCCTGGGTGCCTGGGCGGCGGCGGCGCGGCGCCCTCGCATGGACGGCGTCCCGCCGTGCCGCGCGCGCGCATCGGCCTGCGCCACGGCGGCGTCACATGCTCCGGAAGCTCCGGTCGTGGTGAGTGAAGCTGACGCGTGCACTCACTGACTGACTGCTGAATCGCTGATAGAACTGCGTCAACAAGCAGGCCGACATCGAGCAAGTCGCAGACAGGGCTAGCTTCCTTGGAAAGAAGATTGAGGACGCGCAACCTCTGATGCACACCGTCGTCAACGAAGTCGCCGAGCATCGATGCCGTTCTATGATACCTGATCGAACTGCAGAAGCATCTTCTGCAGCCGTACTAGCTAATGGAACTGAAGAACAGATTGCACTGCAACAGCTTGAATTGAGATCGAGCAGATCACACACAACCTTCCATGTATGTAGTTGTATGTAACATCAGCCAGCTATTGCAGCATCTATGATATACATGAGACATGATACACATAAAAAGATTGATCATCTCTGAAGCCGCACAGAAGCAGCAATATAGTTCAGTCCCATCGAACCTCCACGGGCAAGTGAAAACATACTAGTAATAGTACAAGGGGTGAGCACTAAGGAGCGACATGGTTAAGGCTTACTGGAAGGAATGTCTGTAACTCATCTGCAGTGTGGGCAGCATTTGCATTTGTAAGGACCTCACACAAGTAGTGGATTGAAAAACAATGTGATATCCCAATGAATTTGTGATATCTCTCTTACTTGCCTCCATCTCCATGACAAATTGACAATGCTCCTGTCAACCAGCTTGTACAATCTGAAGACTATTAGCTCCATTTCAGTGGCTAACAGTCAATTATTTTGCGGTGGGTAGCTGACAATCTGCTGCAGCTGAGTGTGATGCAAGTTGAGTGTGCGTCACTGCGTCAGTCAGTCTCAGTCAGACACACACGCAACGCGAAGGAAGCTTGGACTCCATGATTTGTTCAGTGCTTGGAACCTTGAACCCACCTTCATGCCGGCTGATTCATCCACAAATGTTCGATGTTCAGACAGCTCCCGGGTGAAAATCATGGAATGAGATCCCCAGATTGCAGGGCATGCAGAGGGAGGTGGATGGCAATCAGTCTTCAAATCCATCAGTACATTGGTGGCAATCCACCTTTAGCCGTTTTTCAACGAGGTGGCAGATGTCAACAAACCTCTTCAGCCCCTGATAGTTTCAGGCACTGAATTTTGGCCCGTCGGTGGTGTTCGTGTAACAATGTACACGCCGTCACACAGGAGATAGGTAACCAGCCAATGCAATGTGACAAAGGAAAAGGAAGAGACCGGACCATACCATGCTGCTTGGGGAAGCATCTACAAGAAGCCAAGACAGACACGAACAAGAGGCGCCCACGGCCTCTGCTACACCGGCCGGCGCATCCTCTTGGGCGGCAACGGCACGGAGAGCACGCTGCGCCTGCTTTGCTGCTTTGCTCCCAGACAGCGAGAACCATTTATCGTGGAATTCTAATTAAATATAAAATTAAAACTATTTTATTTTGAATCAGAAACATATGAAACTACTACTAATTTTTTTTCCTAAAAATGTAGCCTATCTATTATTGCTCTACTTGAATCTTAGTTATTTAAAAATAATAGACATAACCACAAGCATAAAAATATTATGAATATAAAAATTAGATCTGAATAACTAACAAGTATTATGTGCCAATAGATAGATTACATTTTTGTAAACTTTGGGTACTCATTCCATATATTTTGACACAAAATGAATTACTTATGAATTTTTTGGTTAATATGTTAAATTCTCACAGAATAAAAAACCACATAAAGGGCAAAATTTGCCCGGTTTCAACAGTTGGATGATCTTTGTTATCCTGTTTCATAGATAAGGTTGAAAATTAGACTTTTGTGATAGTTAGAAAGTGTAAACCAGACTTTTTCCTTCAAGATTCAACAAACCATCCGCTCACATGACAGATTAGCTAACATATATGTGCAACCAACACTGACAGAACTACTATCCCTAAATTTATTCAGAAAAGAAGATACTAGTATTCAACAACAAGAAATGAAACGGAGACTTTCCACATCGTGGTTGGCAAATTTTACTATCACAGAAAAAAATATACATCGCATGCATGCATGAAAGGCCGGTCCATACATACAACACTTGTCCATCATCTGGTGGTCAATTTGGCGTGTGGCTGCTGGTGCCTACCGTGTCTGATCATTACGGAGGGGAAGGGCATGCCGGGGCGCTGTTTGGGTTGCCGGTCACGTCGTGCGGACATGTACCTGACAGTTGCTGCAGGTACAACCGCTTGAGGAACTGTATGATAGGATGGCCGCCAACGACACCGGAAGCGGCCTCGTCGACGGACCACCTGTCGCCGTCCAACCGGCGAGCCGCCCCTGACACCACCAGCAGCATCAGCACCGCCGCCAGCAACGGCAAAACGATGACTTCCTCGCCATTGCCATCCTTCCAATAATTAATTCTGCTGCTATTTAGTACAGTAGCTAGCTTGTGCAGTGTACTACGTGCTATACCTTCTCTGAGCTCGCTCACTGTACTGTGTGGCTAGTGCTATATGCGCGGGTATATATAAGTTTATTTCAAAGAAGCTCTGGGAAAGTTCGTTCCATGCTACACCGACTACCTTCTTACGGCGTGTGCGACTCGACAGTGCGGTAGACTCGAGATCTACTGCGAGCTGCGGAACTGTATCTTCAGTCTTCACGCGTGTTCTTCCAGCTCTACTCGTGGGTTTTCTCCAGAGAGGAAAACTGCAGTCACCAAACTCGCTGTCAGTGTCGCCGGCAGCGGACCGCGCGTGTATGAGTGGTAATGGACCATGATCTTAATACTTTTTTTACGGTCCAACATAACTTTTAATTTTTTTAGCTCAAAATTATATATAATTATTTTTCAAAAAAATATATGATTAGAGCCTGATTCTTTTAAAACCCGCTCTTATATTCTCTAGATCAAATTCTAGAACCCTTTAGCACCCTTATATGCACGTCATCACGCGCCCGGTGGCGGGACCGGCGAGGTGTGTGTGTGCATCAAAGTAGCGCGTGGTCGTTCTTGCGTGTCAGGTGTCGTACGTGTGCTGGGGCACCGGCAGCGCACGGCGTTAGCCAAGCCTGGATGATGATGACGAGATAAATTACAAATGACGTCAAGCAGGAAGAAATCCACTCGCTGGTAAGGTTCCACGCAATAAGCCATCCCAGTTCGAACCTTTGACTCGTCATGAATTTTCGTAACTTTTTGAATTTATTTAAGAATTAACCAGCTCTATTATTTTAGTGGTATATGATCTCGGTAGGTGGAGGAATACCGACCCATTTTGTTTTCATGAAGAAGGAGCTCAATCTTCTATCACGAGAGTCCAATATCCACCGTTGAAGTACAAAATTGGATATATATATATATATATATATATATATATATAGAGCACCATCCAAATATTGAGATTGGATTAATTTGGTCGGCTAGCTGGTTTCAGAATGAACTTTTATTTTCTATAAATAAATAGATACTATTTAATCTAAAAATCATGTTCAATTCATTTTAAATCTGAAAATTATTAAACTGGTATATTTTTTCTAAAAATGTAACACATCTATTGATTTTAATGGTAGTCGACGTTCCCGTCGATTGGAGGTGCCCTGTGGCGATTTCGTCAATCTCAATGATTTGCCGACTCAATCTTCGAAGATGTTTAGGGGTAGGGTTTGCGTTCCTAAGTTCATAAAGGTGAGTGTACGTGCGTTGTGAGTGTTTGAGTTGTACTGTGTAATCGCAAAAAAAAAATATACATCTTGTTTGTTCCAATTGGTCGATTTTCTTCATAATAAATTGGGTCACATCTTTTTTCCCATAGAATTTTGCGGGATCCTACCTTGGAATGTTCTTCGAAAAGATTGTTTAAATGATGAAAATATCCACTCAGAGTGAAAATGATATAAATAAGGATACATATTTATTATTCAAGCAATTATACCCACCAGCTTACAAAGTTTTGAACAGGTAGCTCTGTACATAGGTTATTGTACCTATATATGCAAGTACTAGCTAGGACTATATAGCAATTAAACAGAACTAGGAAATATACATGAAAAAAATCTCGAATTAGAGCTAAGAATTAAATAACCGTTACCAGCGGATGTTGCCTATAATACTATTAGTAGGTAGGTAGGGAGTTCTGCATCGTACGTCCATCTAGTTTATATCCCGTAAATAATCCTTTACGTACTCTCTCCGTTTTAAAATGTAGGTCGTTTTGTTTTTTCTAAATTTATAGTGTTTGCTATGCATCTAGATACTAGATACATAACAAAATATATGAATCTAAAAAAGTCAAAACGATCTATATTTTGGAACAGAGAAGGGAATATATATATTGCTCCCATGCAAGACCTACGGACATGATGGTGGGCAATTTTTATCAGAAGATCCACCGGGGGAACGGCCTGCTCCCGGCCTGTTCTCCTCCACCAGGAGCAGGAGCCTGTGCAGGCCTCGCCCGTGCTCCGACGACGGCCTTGTTGGCGGCGGCGGCGGCGGCGCATTGTTGGTGGAGTCGCCTGCGGAGTTCGGCGGCTGTTCTCCCGGCAACGCCCGCGCAGCGGCACGGGTGGCCGAGCCAGACGTGACGACCATGAGAGCCAACAGCATGGTGGCCACCACTGCGGCCTTCCTCATCATGGACTCGGAGGAGCTACTCCTACTTCTCTTTCCCGAGCTATACGTGTTGGATTTTTCTTTTGGAAGTGATTCGATCGCAGCTACCAAATCACACGACTTGGACAGCACTAGGTTGCTATAAGCATCAGAGTACTTGAGGTCACCCTGTACTTATAAGGGAAACCGAAGCTCTTCCGGCATTGTCAATGTCGAGATTACCCTGAAAGTTCCATGGTTTTACGTTAATCAATCTGACTAATTCGCAAAAGCAACGGAACGCAACATAAACAAATCAAATCTACGCGGTTTCCCTTGCTCTCTGCGAAACTTTTTCAAATTAATAAACTAGTAAGTCGGTCGGGCAAACCCTACGACGCCCATATGACCAACGTAGCTTTCGGCAGTGCCGTCTTTTGCCGTGGACATTGTGCCGGTAGCTATAGCAGTAGCTAGCATCGCAAGATCGGCACGGAATACAGAGTGAAAGTTTCAGGAACACTAGTGCGTTGTTCCAAGCAAATGAAGAGAAGAAGCTGAGCAGAGAAATTCAGCCGATGGTTGGGTCCACTAGCTAATTGCCTGGTGATCGAGCACGGCGTGCGACAACTAATGACGCCGCAGATCGATTTGATGTTCATGAACGTTCAAAAGGAGAAATTTCCGAGAAGCGCTCACGTACAAAACACAGATAGTACGTATGAAAATCTCTTGACGTGGGAGAAAGACTTTGCAAATGCGGCGCTTGAGACACCAGAAGTAGCACTTTTCAGCTGAAGTATGGAAGTTCAGAAGTAGGGCCACCTTTTTTTCATTTTTTATAGAAAAGAAATAGTTGGTTAAATATGCATTTTTTCTGTAAGAAGGAGAAGGAGGTCTGCCCAGATTTAGTGGCCCGACCGATCTGCTTTGATCTAGTGATTGGAGGCTCAAACGTGTTTGGATTTATGCCAAACTTAGTGAGCACGTTCTACACTTAGAGCACTTCGATCTGGTCGTTTGGTTTGAGGATTGGTTAAGCAGAGCATCAGATTTGAGAGGAGTTTTGTCAGTTCGGGTGACTGTAGTTTCAGTATTGAGCAGTTTCGGTAGATGATAAGTTTGGATAGTAAAATGGTGTCCGATTGAGCTGAAACTTTGACAATAGTTAGGGAACTCGTGGATCTACTAGCCTTCCAAAATTTGTGCACATTGGACCTATGGTTTGAGAGATACGAACTGATTACCGAAGGGGACAAGATCTGTTACTTCTTTGTTTGACAACAGTCATACCTCTTGTTAGATAGTTGTGGTTGTTGTTGTTGATGCCAAGTTTGCATCATGGTGAATGTGTTGCTGCTGGTGTAATCCTCTAGAGGTACTAGAGAAGACTCCTTGTACCATTTGTTGATTATAGTGGAAGCTTGGAGTGGATCGGTTGGTCCCGTGGGTTTTTACTCCTCACCTTGAGTAGGTTTTCCCATGTTCATGTGATTGTTATTATTCCGCTGCATATCTGATGGCCCAATGCTAGAGGTGGCCTCGCCGCCGGCCCACCTACCGCCTTCGTCCAGTCCGCGCGCCGCCCTGACACGACAAGCAGCATCAGCACCGTCATCAGCAACGAAAAAACAAATTACTTCCTCGCCATGGCCATACTTACAAGCTGTTGCAATTTTAGTAGCTACAATGGCTACCTTCTATAAGCTCGCTCACTATGGCTAGTGCTATGCGTCGGCGGTCATCATTGCCGACCGTCTATACAACCATTTGTGGCGGCAGTTGACATAAGCAATCGCCAGCACAAATCAGTTTATACTGGCAGGGTATTTGTGTTGACAGTCGCTTATGTTGACCGCTACAGTACATATCATTTCTTTTAAAAGAATTAAATAATAATTTTATATGAAATTGGATGAAGACAAATTTTATACGAAAGTTATAGTGCTTGATGAGATCTACAATTTTGTTGTTGATAATTTTTTCGTTCAGGACCGTTTACTAAGCCAAATATTTGTCAACATTTTAGAAATCAAATCTTAAACCTTATATCTAAGTTATACACAACCTAAGATGAAAACAAACCTTATATCCAAGTTATAGACTTCGGCGAGATCTAATAAAATTTTGTAGTTGATACATTTTTTTATTAAAAGTCGTTTACTAGGTCATAAATTTGTTACCATTTCTGAAATCTAATTTTTAAAATAAAAAAAATTGATTTTGAATTTTGAAATAACCACAGATGAAGATGAACTTTATACCAAAGTTGCAGTGCTTGACTAGATCTAAAAATTTGTAGTTCATAAGTTTTAATTTAAGATCATTTAAAGTGTCAAACACACAATATAATATTCGGAAAAGAGATATCCAAAGAATAGCATATATTGGAAAGATAAGATGTAATGCGTAGGTGAGATGGTAAGGAAAGAACGCGCAGCGGGCACAGCTAGAAAATTGCACACTAGTACCGGGCAGGAACCCCCGGTTAGTACCGGTCTCCCGCCCGGAACCAGTCCGTCGGTACTAAATGCGCCAGCATTTAGTACCGGTCGGAGCAACCCGTACTAAATAGAGTATTTAGTACCGGTCGGTACTAAACTACTCACCACGTCACGCGTATCCTTTTTTTGTTTTCTTTTTCATTTCTCACTTTCTTTCCTTTTCTTTTTGACACAACGACTGCTGCCACTGCATTCTCAATCACATCGCGTTCTCACATGAATCACAAAAAATTCACAATCACATGAACCACAAAAAATTCACAATCACATGAACTAGTTACAAATTTCACATGAACTAGTTACAAATTCCACGAGAATACACGAACTACAATCACAGATTTCAAGAACAAGTCAACAATAAAAAAAATTGAGTTGGTGGCGTCGGCGGCCCAGTCCCCTTGGTGGCCGGCGGTGCCCCTCCGCGCCGCCCGCGCGCGCCCTTGGTGGCCGGTACAAATGCTAGGGACGAATGACTCTTTTTCCAGTAGTGGGGAGATATCGGGTTCAAACCACTTTACAGAGCATATGCTAAAAGAATGTGGAACTTGTGTCAAATGATGGACAACTAGGTGTAAATGCCTTATACTAAAATGTGAAAATAAATTTTATTTTATTTTATTTTTATTTTAAAATTTTAAAATGATCGGTGTCGGTACCCCAGGACTGGGGTACCCCCTCTTGCTGTGTCTAGGCAAGGATCTTGTAGTTATCCTTAACTACATCCAAACAGCCGGACCCCTGCGGTCTGGAGTCCTGTTCTCCCAGCAGCGGCCCGGACCGTTCCACAGTTGGGAAAGGTCCGGAGACACCACGTGTCCCGGAAGAGGCAGGAACTCGTGCGCAAACAGCCGGGGCTCCGGGCCTCCCAAGGAGACCGGACCCCCGCAGGGTCCCGGACCCCTCATGGGGTCCCGGACCCCCTGTATAGTAACCGGACCCCTCACTAAGGGAAGAAATCGGCACCCCGCGTCGGGGTGGTCTGGAGACGCCACGTGTCTGCAAGATATGGCCGTTTGGGTTTCCTTACTAACGTTCACCCACCATTGCATTCATTGCGGTAGGTGGACATCTGCATTGATATGGCAGAAGCTGAGGCGTTTCATTGACCAGGGGACACTATTGATCGCGTATTACCAAGGCAGTGAAGCCGCTGGCGCCGCCCATGCCGCATCTGCCAGCCTGCCGTGACAGATGGATACGACGGCTCGGCTTCGCCCATTATGACGCTACATAATAGCCTCAGCAGGCCACGCCGCAAGCTACGCTACTCCAACGGGCGCCTCGCTGACGGGACAAGAGAAGACCCCCCTGAGTCAGAGGAGCAGCAGTACGCATATCGGAGGAAAGATTCGCTACCACTGTAGCCACAGTCACGTTGGGCCCACCTGTCGGGGCACCAACGTTCTATGTATCCGCTCCCCCTTGATCTATAAAAGAAGGGGGCGCCGCTAGAAAACCTCAGGCTGGGCAAGAGCCAAGGCCAGCAGAGGATAGGTTCATACACACCACCGAGAACAATACATCTCCCAGTGGACGTAGGGTATTACGCTCCGGCGGCCCGAACCACTCTAAATCGTGTGTTCTCGAGTCCTTGTCTCAGCATAGATCCAGCCCCATCGCCTAGTACTTCCCCGAGTACTCCCTCACTGGGAATAGGCGGGTGCGTTCCGCCACCCGGCTGTGGGTACCCCTAGAACCCCCACAACATTTTGGCGCCGTCTGGGGGGAGCGTCAGGCGCAGGTTGGGTCTTCAGGCCTCTGGGCTGTGTTCTTCCTCTGCAACGACGAACCTGAAGATGAAGGAAGGCAGGGCCACACTCACTCCACCTGTCTTGGCACCGGCGCGGCAACGCCCTCGGTGCGGCGGCGCACGACAGCGACGCCTGCTGTGCGTCGCCACTGCGACACCTCGGAGCCGGCGTAGCGGCGCACATCGGAGGCGCCGCTGGGCGCTGCTGCCCCTACGTCGACTCAAGGTTTTCTCTCAAGCAACGGCCACACCTCCTCTGCGGTGGCATGGTGTCGGCTCAAGGCTTCCTCTCAACATGGAGCCTGGAGCCGACGGCCATCCCGGAGGAAGTGGACCGTGTCGTCCTGCCGTCTCCAGCACCGGAGATCCACCTCAGCGTTGCTCGGTGCTGCTGCAGACAGGACCCCGCCACCTCGCGCGGGGCCCCTGGCGCTAGCACCAAGGACAAGCCGGCGAACGACCGCACTTCTCCACGCATCGCACCGGTCCATCTGCTGCGCAAGGGTTCTGGTTTCCATCGGCAACGGCGACGGCAGGGGAGGGGGCCTCTTCCATTCAAAGCGAAAGAATTTGTCTCATGCCATGTAAGCATGTGACAGCTCTTAGGCAAGGAGGGGTCCCCCGAGCTCCCGAGGTGATGCTGGATGATGCGGTTCAGGCACGTCCAGGGCGCCTTCACCTCCGAAGAAGAACACGCTGTATAGCATGCAGCCGTAGGTTACTCCTAAGAAAAGACTAAGAGAATTCCTCCTTTGTAATAACGTGGCGCCTACGTGTGTGTCCAGAGCGGTCAAGGTCCGACCTTGTAAACCCGGCCTCTGGCCCTATCACACAAACAGGCAAAAAACGGTCCGGAGCGGTGGAGGTCCGACCTCGTAATCCCGACCTCTGATGTATACCGTGACAACCACAATAATAAAGGAGATTTTCTTTCTCAGTTTTACCTAGGCTCCACCCTGATTACATTTATTCGCCTTGGTTTAACTATTCTTTCCTCTTGAACGGAGTTTTCCTTGTTGCTAACAATTCAAGTTAAGCTGCTAGCTTATGGTCAGGTGAAGACACCCCTTCTAGCTGAAAGGCAGTCCGGACCCTTAAGGACCTGCTCTGGAGAAGTGGTACTTGTATCCTGGGGGAGAGAAGCTCCGCGTAGCTTAGCCTGGTAATGTACCCTAAGTTTACGTACTTCGCTACCCTGTTACAAGTACTCTAGTATCCAGGACTGCTGTACTTAGAGGTCCCGGGCTCCCTTCTAGTATAAGGCTTGGTTTCTTTACACCTTACTATGAGGTCTGGTAGCATGCTCCATCAGATTGTCAGCAACGATCGCTCCAAGTCCACTCCGGTGGCCCGCTCCGGCGGAGACCGCTCGCCACGGTCGCTCCAAGTCCACTCCGGTGGCCCGCTCCGGCGGAGACCGCTCGCCACGGTCGCTCCAAGTCCACTCCGGTGGCCCGCTCCGGCGGAGACCGCTCGCCACGGTCGCTCCAAGTCCACTCCGGTGGCCCGCTCCGGCGGAGACCGCTCGCCACGGTCGCTCCAAGTCCACTCCGGTGGCCCGCTCCGGCGGAGACCGCTCGCCACGGTCGCTCCAAGTCCACTCCGGTGGCCCGCTCCGGCGGAGACCGCTCGCCACGGTCGCTCCAAGTCCACTCCTGTGGCCCGCTTCGGCGGAGACCGCACGCCACGGTCGCCCGCTCCGGCGGAGACCGCTCGCCACGGTCGCTCCAAGTCCACTCCGGTGGCCCGCTCCGGCGGAGACCGCTCGCCACGGTCGCTCCAAGTCCACTCCGGTGGCCCGCTCCGGCGGAGACCGCTTGCCACGGACGCCCAAGTCCACTCCGGTGGCCCGCTCCGACGGAGACCGCTCGCCACGGTCGACAAAAGCCGGATCCGGGAAGTGGTGCTTGCTCCCAGAGCGATCCGAAGTCTGTGTAGCCGCTTAGCTTGGTTCCGTACCCTAAGCCTACACCTTCGTCGCCCTATGGAGAGCACTCTAGTACCTAAATCTGGCAACAGGTGTACCGGCCTCAGGGGTCCGGGACTCCCGCTATCTACACGAGCACGTCAATGCGATCAAGTTGCGTAGAAACACATCCTGATAGTGGCCCCACCCGCGGGTTCGTACCTCTCCCGAGGTGGGCCCGGGGGCCACTGTCGGTACCCCAGGAATGGGGTACCCCCTCTTGCTGTGTCTAGGCAAGGATCTTGTAGTTATCCTTAACTACATCCAAACAGCCGGACCCCTGCGGTCCGGAGTCCTGTTCTCCCAGCAGCTGCCCGGACCGTTCCACAGTTGGGAAAGGTCCGGAGACACCACGTGTCCCGGAAGAGGCAGGAACTCGTGCGCAAACAGCCGGGCCTCCGGGCCTCCCAAGGAGACCGGACCCCCGCAGGGTCCCGGACCCCTCATGGGGTCCCGGACCCCCTGTATAGTAACCGGACCCCTCACTAAGGGAAGAAATCGGCACCCCTCGTCGGGGTGGTCTGGAGACGCCACATGTCTGCAAGATATGGCCGTTTGGGTTTCCTTACTAACGTTCACCCACCATTGCATTCATTGCGGTAGGTGGACATCTGCATTGATATGGCAGAAGCTGAGGCATTTCATTGACCAGGGGACACTATTGATCGCGTATTACCAAGGCAGTGAAGCCGCTGGCGCCGCCCATACCGCATCTGCCAGCCTGCCGTGACAGATGGATACGACGGCTCGGCTTCGCCCATTATGACGCTACATAATAGCCTCAGCAGGCCACGCCGCAAGCTACGCTACTCCAACGGGCGCCTCGCTGACGGGACAAGAGAAGACCCCCCTGAGTCAGAGGAGCAGCAGTACGCATATCGGAGGAAAGATTCGCTACCACTGTAGCCACAGTCACGTTGGGCCCACCTGTCGGGGCACCAACGTTCTATGTATCCGCTCCCCCTTGATCTATAAAAGGAGGGGGCGCCGCTAGAAAACCTCAGGCTGGGCAAGAGCCAAGGCCAGCAGAGGATATGTTCATACACACCACCGAGAACAATACATCTCCCAGTGGACGTAGGGTATTACGCTCCGGCGGCCCGAACCACTCTAAATCGTGTGTTCTCGAGTCCTTGTCTCAGCATAGATCCAGCCCCATCGCCTAGTACTTCCCCGAGTACTCCTTCATTGGGAAAAGGCGGGTGCGTTCCGCCACCCGGCTGTGGGTACCCCTAGAACCCCCACAACAATCGGAATTGATTTGTGCTGGTAGACGCTTAAGACAACCGCCAGCACAAATGCATTTATGTCTGCAGTCGTGCATCTGCAAGCACAAATGTTGTGCTAGCACAAGACTGCTGGTAGGTGTCAAATCCACCAGCACAAATATGTTTTGACCGTTAGTATAAAAGCTTTCTGTAGTAGTGTGCGAAATTCTACCTCGGAACATTCTTCTAAAATATTGTTTAAATAAAAACATCCACTGGATACCAGCGAAAATGATATAAATAAAGCTACATGTTTATTATTCAAGTATATATATACTCACCAGCTTATTACAAAGGTTTGAACAGGTATAGTAGATCTGTACATAGGTTCTTGTAGTACCTATATATGCAACTTTTTTTTTGGATCAAGACCTATATATGCAACTATCTAGGACTATATAGCAATTAAACAGAACTAGAAAATAAATATAAAAAATCTCGAATCAGAGCTAAGAATTAAAAAACCGTTACAGGCGGATATTACCTATAATACTATTAGGTAAAGTAGGGACTTGTGCATCGTCTCTCTAGTTTATATCCCGCAAATAAATAATCCTGTACGACATATACGAGCCCTAGGTTGCTCCCATGCAAGACCTACAGACATGATGGTGGGCAATTTTTATCAGAAGTTCCACCGGAAGGGCCTGCTCCTGACTTGTTCTCCTCCACTGGCAGCAGGAGCCTGTGCAGGCCGCGCCCGTGCTCCGACGATGACCTTGTTGGCGGCGGTGGCGGCAGCACACTGTTGGTGGAGCCGCGTGCGGTGGCCGGCGGCTGTTCTCCCGGCAACGCCCGCGCAGCGGCACGGGTGGCCGAGCCAGACGTGACCATGAGAGCCAACAGCATCAGCATGGCTACCACTGCGGCCTTCCTCATCATGGAGGATCGGAGCTACGTTGGATTTTTCTTTTGGAAGTGATTCGATCGGAGCTACCAAATCACACGACTTGGACAGCAGTAGCCAGTAGCTAGGTTGCTATAAGCATCAGAGTACTTGAGGTCACCCGGTACTTATAAGGGAATCCGACGCTCTTCGTCAAATGTCGAGTTTACACTGAAAGTTCCATGGTTTTACGTTAATCGATCTGATTAATCGCAAAAGGAACGGAATGCCACGTAAACAAATTCAATCTACGCGGTTTCCCTGGCTCTGCCAAACTTTTTCAAATCAAACTGGTATAAGTCGGTCGGGCAAACCGTACGACGCCCTGTGATCAACGTAGCTTTCGGTGGTGCTGTGTTTGCCGTGAACATTGTGCTGGTAGCTAGAGCAGGAGCAACGGCGTTCGGCGTCGCAAGATCGGCATGCATGGAAGACGGAGTGAAAATTACAGGAATAGCAGTGCGTTGATCCAAGCGACTTGAGAGAACAAACTGACCAGAGAAATTCAGCCGATGGTTTGGGTTCACTAGCTAATTGCCTGGTGAACACGGCGTGGGAACTAATGACGCTGCAGAAGTGCAGATCGATTTGACGTTAGTTCATGAATGTTCAAAAGGAGAAATTTCCGAGAAGCGCTCACAAAACACAGATTGTACGTATGAAAATCGCCTGATTTATGGGTGAAAGACCTTGCAAATGCGGCGCTTGAGACCACAGAATTAGCACTTTTCAGCTCAAGTATTGAAGTTGGGAGAAGTAGCCCCCCCCCCCCCTCATTTTTGATAAAAAAGAATATAGTTGGTTAAATATGTTTTTTTACTATAAGAAGATTTATGTAAGAAGGTACGATATATAAAAAAATATCGTAGCTTCTTAGCGATGATAATCTAGTAGTATACATAAATCTGCACCTCTCTTTTTGTTTTTTTTTGTTATATATGTGAGGGACCGAAAGGGCGACCAGAGGGGGGTGAATGAGAGCCAATTGAAAATTCTTGCAAATAGAAGCTTCGGCTTTGTCCCAAGAATACTCCCAACCCTAGAGTCCTAGGCACAGCGTGGAGTAGCTATGGAGAAGCTACACCAATGCAAAACACTCCTAGGAACAAGCGAGAAAGTGCGAAGGAAAACACAAGAAATCAGCGCCTTGTCAAAAACTTGAAGTTCGAGGGATCAAATCAAGTCCAAATGTTACCAAATTTTGTAGGCATGATCACAAAGGACTTGTGAACATGTCCACGGAAGGAATCGACGAATCACTCCATGATTTGGGAGGAATCGAAGAATTCCCGAGCAAAAACAGGGTTTTCTCTAGAACGTGAAAGGCACAAGAACTTCGATCCTAAAGAGCTCGTGATTCCTGGGGGTTTTACACTAGGCAAGAGGGATTAGAATCACTTCAAAAAGCTCGAATAACCATCATGATCTCGTGCTCAAGAATCGACCAAGGAAAAACGAAATTCGTCCAAAACAAGGCACAAATCATACGAGATTGAGATGAATTCAAAATCCCGGAGGGCACAAGGAGGATTGGGCCTCCTTTCCCACACAATCTCAGTACAAAATCTCAACTATCCATACCTCTAATCCTAGAGAAGAAGAGAGGAGAGGAAAGGGAGAACACAGAGAGAGGGAGGCGCCAGAGAGGTGGGCGGCGTGCTCTGTCCAGGCTGAAAAGGAGAGAGAGGGGGGGTTGAGAGGGTTTTTAACCCCAACAAATATCACCCAAAAAGACTACACTACCCCTGGCCTCAATTAAACACTAGAAGGCCCGTAGGGGCAAAACTGAAACAAGATACAAGGACTTATCCGACGGTCGAGGTTCTTTCTTCGAGTCGAAGTCTTCTCCGCGATGTCGCCGTGTGGATGAAGATCCGGTTCGCGGTTTTGCAGGGTCCGCGAAACCTGGGTAGATGGCCGGTTTTGAGAAAACCGCCAAAACTCCACGCGCGGGAAGATTCCCGCCTCCACGCCGTGGCCCTAGACGCCGTTCCCGCCTCGGCCCTCTGACGGCCCTAGACGCCATCTGACGCCCGTCACCTCCTCGCCCGCAGCGAGGCCCTAGATGCCGTCGACGCCCGTCGCCTCCGTCAGTCCCGAGACCGACGCCCGTGCCTCCACGACTTGGTGTCTTCAACCGCCGTCAGCTTCCTTGGTTTTGTGGCGCAAACCAAGAAACCCGCCTTTCGTCGCCGCTTGCGCCCTCGATCCAGGAGTGGACGCCACAGCTGCCGCCCGGCCTGAGCTCCTCTACGGCAACTCTCCGTCGACGCTCGACGCCCGTGTACCTGCAACCAAAGACCAAGCACACGATTACACCGCACGGTTGATAATTCACTCATCACAAGCAGGATAGAGTAGTCCACATTCCTCAATATGACATCATCAGCCGCCGGTTGGGACTTGGGAGTCTATGGAACGTGTTGCACGTAGCCAGTCAGTCCACAGAAGCCGTGTAAAGTCCAATGCTAATGGTCAGTGTTCCAAGGAGAAAGTTCTCGGTTACAATATTCACACATTCAGAGTCTACTAGTCACATCGACAGACTCCGTTAGATAGTGGGACCAGCTTGGTGCTCATGCTCCCAAACAGCAGACGGTGCCTACTAGTTTAAGCTGATGCCCCATGCACGCCAAGCACCGTGGACCGAGTTGGCCTGCCCAGAAATATAATGCTCATACTTATCGTTTTGTTTCCTCAGTCATATTTTGGATGCTGAATTTTCCGCAACTATATATTGATATTTTTATATAAACTTTTCCCTGTTAACAAGAAGAAAATTATTAAAGTGTCGGGAAGCAAAACAAAATGACAAGTTTTTTGCCAAGGAAAAACGATGTACTAATGTGGAAAGGCAATTTTAATAAGGAAATGCAATAGTAATTTCGATGGAAAGTAGCATTTTATATGAACTACTATGAGGAACGAGAGTACTCTATCCTGCCTGTGATGAGTAAATTGTCAACCGTGCGGTGTGATCGTGCGCTTGGTCTTTGGATTGCAGGTACACGGGCGTCGAGTGTCGACGGGGAGCTGCCGTGGAGGTGTTGTGGCCGATGGACCGTGCGGTGGACGGCGGTGAAGGGCAGCCGGGACCGGAGCTCGGACCGGGCGGCAGCTGTGGCGTCCACTCCTGGACCGAGGGCGCAAGCGGCGACGGAAGGCGGGTTTCTTGGTTTGCGCCACAAAACCAAGGAGGCGGACGGCGGTTGAAGACGCCGAGTCGTGGAGGCACGGGCGTCGGTCTCGGGACTAACGGAGGCGACGGGCGTCGACGGCGTCTAGAGCCTCGCTGCGGGCGAGGAGGTGACGGGCGTCGGGCGGCGTCTAGGGCCGTCAGAAGGACGAGACGGGAACGGCGTCTAGGGCCACGGCGTGGAGGCGGGAATCTTCCCGCGCGTGAGGTTTTGACGGTTTTCTCAAAACCGGCCACCTACCCGGGTTTCGCGGACCCTCCAAAACCGCGGACTGGATCTTCATCAAGACGGCGGCATCGCGGAGAAGACTTCGTTTCGAAGAAAGAACCTCGGATGTCGGATGAGATCATGTACAGGGGGTGCTGCAGGCCAACCGGTCTGACCGGTCCCTGGCACCGGTCTGACCGGTCTAACCAACCGGTCTGACTGGTCCAGCGCACCGGTCTGACCGGTCCCGTGGGTATAAATACCCCTTCACTTGTGTTAGGTCTTTAGCGGCTTTTGTATTTCGTCCGGGAATTGTTCTATCTCCCAGGCCGCCGCCCCTGTGTTCCTCTCCCCCTGTTCATCTCTTTAGGGTAGATTTGAATATTGTTTATGTGAGAACTCTTGTGGATTTGATTGGGAAAGGAGGCCCTAACCTCCTATTGCCCTCTGGGCAGTTTGAATCAATCCATCTCCTCGTTTTGTGCCTTGTTTGATAAAATTTCGATTTCGTTTTTGGTGCACTTGATTGCGAGGAGTACACGAGTTCTTTGCTGTGATTCCCATCCCTCTACTTTGTTCTTGAACCCTCTGGAATCACTAGCTCGTTCAAATTCGATTTCTTGGAGACTAGAGAAAACCCCACCCCCTTTGATCTCATCCCGAAATTCTCGTGCTATGGATATCTTTAGGGTGAGATTTCTTGGGGATATACTCTTGGGGTAGGAACGCAGCTATCCTCCAAGTTTCATCCAATTTGGACGTGATTTGCTCTCGATTCATGGTTTTGGAACTGAATTTTCGGGGTTTTCTGGACGCCACCGGTCAGACCGGTTGGCGAGACTGGTCAGACCGGTTTGCCTGTTTTTTGAACTGCTTGACCGGTCAGACCGGTCCTCTATACCGGTCAGACCGGTCTATGCCTGAGCAGATTCGATTTGAGAAGTTTCACTCGCTTTTGCTTCCGCTTTGCGACTTGGGTCTTTTGCCTCGAGATAGCTCGTTCATAGCTATTCTCGCTGACCTAGGTTCGAGGGTCTGCGGTGGTTTTGGGATATAGGCCGACGATTCAAATTTCGTCAAATTTTTTATCGGCTCCCATTCACCCCCTCTCTGGTCGCCGGCTTCGGTCCCATAATTGGTATCAGAGCTTGGTTGAGGTTTTCAATACCTTAACCGGTTCGAAAACCACTTGGCGACCATGACGAGTCTTGGTAAGATCCCGGTGTTTTCCGGCGAGGACTATGCCTACTGGAAGGTTCGCATGAGAGCCTTCTTGCAGAGCATGGAAGTCGAGGTCTGGGAGATTACCAAGAACCAGCTTTACGAGGTGCTGACTGTTCGGACCACGCCTCTTCAGGTGACCCAGCACGAGGCTAACACCAAGGCCGTCAATGCCTTGTTCGCTGGCGTTTCTCGTGCGGAGTTCTCACGCGTCCAGGGTTTTCAAGAAGCCCACAAAATTTGGACGTGCCTTGAGAACTACCACGAGGGTACACCTCAGGTGAAAGCCAGACTGTTCGAGACTCACCGGCGTGAGTACGAGAACATCACACAGGAGCCGGGTGAGAGCATTGACCTGATGTTCAGTCGTTTTCAGTCGATTGTGAACAAGGTCAATGCGAACAGATCTGTTGGTGCCCTTGAGTACACAGAGCACGAGAAGGCCCTCAAGTTGCTTTACGCACTTTATCGCTCTGTGTGGGATCTCAAGGTGAACACCATCATTGAGTCTCCTGGCTATGAGACTCTGACGGTGAACGAGCTTTTCAGCAAGCTCAAGGCCACAAAGGTGGATAACTAGACACGAGCCAAGCTCAATGGTGCCCCTCCTTCCAAGAGTGTCGCTCTTGTGACTGGCCCAGGTGGTGGATCGAGATCTAACGCTAACTCCGCTCTTGGCATTTCTCTTGCCTCTTTGCCTTCTGTTTCAGATGAGCAGCTGGAGACGCTGGGCGACGACGACTTGTGCCTCCTCATCAGCAGGTTCCAGCGCATCTACCACAACAGGCAGAGGAAGAAGAACCCCGGGTGCTACAACTGCGACGATCTGAACCACTTCATCGCCGATTGCCCCAAGAAGTCCGGCGGTGGCCAGAACAACTCCTTCGACTACTACCGCCACCGCGACCACGACGAGGGAGGCTCCAACAAGGAGCGTCGGCGCCACAAGCACCGCAGTCGTGACCGGGGAGGATGCTTCGACAAGGAGTCGCTCAAGAAGTGCTTCCAGTACAAGGCCAAGAAGCGGGAGAAGGCCTTCCTGGCGCAGCTCAGCGACCTCGACAAGAGCTCCCACACCGACCGCTCTTCTTCACCGACCTCCGACGATGATGACAAGAAGAAGAAGCGGGACAAGGAAGCCACCGGCTTCATTGGTCTTTGCTTGGCGGCCGGTCGATGCAAGAGCTTCTGCACCATGGCGGACGAAACCGATGGTGCTTGTGCGTCTTCGGGTGGACATGCTACACCGACGCACTCCGGCTCTTCTCCTGGATCCGAGAGCGATTCAGAGGTAAACTCCACGATCGACCTGCTTGATACAGAGGTTAGGGAGTTGTACGCCGCTCTCGACAACCAGAAGAGGCTGCTTAAGGAAGCAGCTAGAGAGCGTAGAAAGCTTAGGGCTGAGCTGGCTTGTGCTAGGGAGAAGTCTAGTGAGGATGAGTGCGCTGGCTGCATATCTCACATTAACGATCTTTTTGCTCTCCGCGCCAAGCATGATGAGAACGTCGCGAACTTAGATGTTGCTAAGATTTCGCTTGCTGACGTGTCTCATGAGCTCGCGAAGGCCAAGCATGAACTAGAACTGGTTAAGGATGCTCCTATTGTTAGCGATGTGCTTGAATGCGAGGAGTGTCCTATCTTTAAGTCTGATCTAGCTTCGTTGCAGTCTAAGTTTGCTATTGTTGTGTGCGAGCTAGAGGAGATGAAGTCTAGGCCAGTTTTGCTTGGCGCTTGTTAGCTTTGTCCCACGCTTAGGTCGGAGCTAGAGGAGAAGAACGCTTTGATCAAGTCTTTTGGGAAGACTAAGGTCATAGAGTCTAGCCCACCTATTGACTGCTCTGTTTGCCCTGGTTTGATCTCTGATTTAGATAATCTTGCGATAGAGAAAACCAACCGGGAGAATGAGAATACCTATCTTAGGGCGATTCTTAGTTGGGTTTCTGCTAGTGAGCCGCAGTTGGGCATGATGATCAAGCAGTTCAAGCGTGGTGCTGGGTTTGGTGTCGGTTACACATACACGAAGTCAGACTTTGACAGGTTGTATGGTAAGATTGGCAAGGCTGCTGGAAACACTGCTAGCACGAGCACGCAGCCTTCGTTAGTTGATCCCGCGGATGGTGTGCTTAAAGAACCACCGAAAGCACCTCCGCAGAAGCAGGTTTGGGTTCCAAAGCCCAATGCGCTGAGGAACCCCCTCGACACACTCCCTGCTGCCACAACCCAGGTTGCCCAGAAGAAGAGGGCTGCTCCTCCCCGTCCGCAGGCTAGGCCTCCACCTCCCAAGCGTGAGGTGAGGTACCACTGTGAGTTCTGTGACAGGGAAGGTCACCTGGAGGAGTTTTGCTTCAGGAGGAAGCGGGCTGTGAGGAGAGAACAGGAGAGACGGAACACGGACATGTACTCTGCTCGGGTGCATGGTCCTTCTCGGCGTGGTGATAGGTGAGATGCTAGGGCGCGCCGTGTAGGTGGAGGTCAGGGAGACGGTGGTGGTTACCGTGCTCCAGCGGGTGGTCGCTTTGCCGGCCGTGCTCCTGGTCGTTTTCAGTACGGCTATGGACCACGGGACTGAGGCTTTGGAGGAGGTTGTGAGGCTCCACACTTTCCTCGCGGTGGTGTTCGTCAGTCACGCGGTAGACGGGACGGGGGATACGTTTTGTCTGGTTTTGCTAACCCTTCTGTAGAGCAAATGGCTCGACACTGGTTTGCTTCTCACTTTGCTAACCCCAGTGTTGAGACATTTGCTCATCCTTTGTGTCACTACTGATATGCAGGTCGGAGGCTTGGAGAACAGGTGGATCATGGACTCCGGTTGTTCGCGCCATATGACCGGGAACGACAAATGGTTCTCCAGCCTCACCCCGATGCGCTCAAAGGAATACATTCTGTTCGGGGATAATGGAAGAGGAAAGGTACGTCGACTTGGCGTTGTTCGGGTTTTTGATCGCTTTACCCTGAGAGAAGTTGCTTTGGTTTCGAACCTTGGCTTTAATTTGCTCTCTGTTTCGCAACTTCTTGATGAGGGGTTTGAGGTTCGCTTTAAAGAGGGCTGTTCGCGTGTTCTTGATTCCAGAGGAGATTTGGTTTGCCGGATTACACCTCGCGATCGAGTTTTCTTTGTTGACTTCTCTGGAACTCCTTTTGGCCCTTCTCATTGCTTGATGGCTAGTCCTTCTTCTGATTTGTGGAAGTGTCACAGGAGACTTGGACATTTGAGCTTCGATTTGTTGTCGAGACTGAGCTCACTTGGCCTGATCCGAGGATTGCCCAAGTTGAAGTATGAAAAGGACCTTGTTTGCCATCTGTGTCGCCACGGGAAGATGATTGCCGCTTCTCATCTGCCTGTTAATCAGGTGATGACCGCTCACCCTGGAGAGTTGCTACACATGGACACAGTTGGTCCTTCTAGGGTGATGTCTGTTGGTGGGAAGTTGTACGTGCTTGTGATTGTGGATGACTTTTCTCGCTATTCTTGGGTTTTTTTCATGAGAACCAAGGATGAGGCTTTCGAGTTTGTTCGAGACTTGATCTTGAGGTTGAAAAACGAGCTACCCTAGGCCATGCGAGCGATTCGCAGTGATAATGGCACAGAATTCAAAAACGCTCATTTTGACGCCTTTTGCAGTGATCAAGGGCTTGAACACCAGTATTCTTCTCCCTACACTCCACAGCAGAATGGAGTTGTAGAGCGGAAGAATCGGACGCTGGTTGAGATGGCGAGGACGATGCTCGATGAGCATAGGACTCCTCGCAAATACTGGGCTGAGGCGGTTAACACCGCTTGTTACGTGTCCAACCGCATTTTCTTGCGTGCTTTCATGCACAGGACTTCTTATGAGTTGCGGTTTGGACGCCAGCCCCGTGTTGACCATCTCAGAGTTTTCGGTTGCCGGTGCTTCGTGCTGAAAGATGGAAATCTTCATAAGTTTGAGTCTCGCTCGTCTGACGGTGTTTTTCACGGTTATGCTTCTCACTCTAGAGCGTACCGTGTGCTAATTATTGATACTAACATCGTCAGAGAAACTTGTGAAGTCACTTTCGACGAGACTGCACCGTGCAATTCTTCTGTCTTTGAAGTTGCAGGAGATGATGAGCTCGGCACCTCCATCTTTGAAGATGAGGAGGAAGAAGCTGCAGATGACGAGGCTGAGGCTACCACGCGTGCTGTGGACCCAGCTATCTCTGCTGCGAGCTCGGACGATGACGACGGCCCCGACCCGACTACGTCTACTTCCCGGGGGCTGTTCGAGGAGGTGACTCAGGCTACACCAGCTGCACCTGAGGAGATACCAGCTTTGGTTGAGGGGGAGGCGACTTCGACTCGGGAAGTACCGCGACATATTCAGCGTCGCCATCCACCTCAACAGATGCTAGGTGATCTCAACGAGCGAGTCATCAGGTCCAAGGTAACAAGTATCGCTGGCTTTGCTCATTCAGCATTTGTTGCCTCTTTTGAGCCCAAAGATATTGGACACGTTCTTTCTGATTCTAATTGGGTCAATGCCATGCATGAGGAACTTGAAAATTTTGAAAGAAACCAAGTTTGGGTTTTGGTCGAGCCTCCACCTGCTTGTAATCCCATCGGAACGAAGTGGATTTTCAAAAACAAGCAGGGTGAGGATGGTTTGGTTGTTCGAAACAAGGCTCGTCTTGTTGCCCAGGGGTTTTGCCAAAAAGAGGGTATTGATTTTGAGGAAACTTTTGCCCCTATTGCTCGTTTGGAAGCTATTCGAATCTTTCTTACATTTGCTGCTTCCAAGGGTTTTAAAGTTTTCCAAATGGATGTTAAATCTACCTTCTTGAATGGTTTTATTGAAGAAGAGGTTTATGTGAAGCAACCCCCTGGTTTCGAAAATCTCAAGTTTCCAAACCGTGTTTATAAACTTCAGAAAACTCTTTACGGTTTGAAACAGGCACCTAGAGCTTGGTATGATAGATTGAAAACCTTTTTGTTGGCTCAGGACTTTAAAATGGGATGTGTGGATAAAACTTTGTTCCTCATGCGGTCTGGCAATGACTTTCTATTAGTTCAGATATACGTGGATGATATTATCTTTGGTGGCTCTTCTCACGCTCTTGTCTCCAAGTTTTCTGAGCAGATGTCCAGGGAGTTCGAGATGAGCATGATGGGTGAGCTGCAGTTCTTCCTCGGGCTGCAGATCAAGCAAACTCCTCAGGGCACTTTTGTCCATCAAGTCAAGTACACCAGGGACTTGCTGCGGAAGTTCGACATGATTGACTTGTCACCTCAGCCGACTCCGATCAGCACTTTGACGGCGCTTGATGAGGACTTGGACGATGAGGCGGTGGACCAGAAGGAGTATGAAGCGTCCCCTCATAAGAGAAGACTTAAATGTGATACAAAACATCAGTCCCAGGAGGCTGATGCCACATTTATTACATCAGATGGTTCAAAACCTTACAAACCTTGGCGGACACTCGATACAGATGATAATAATAATTAACCAGGCTACGACATAACACCAGACCACGAACCACATAGGGTCTACTACGGGCTCAGAGTACTGCGACAGCGGAGGCATCTCAACAGGGCCGGTTCCACAGGCAAGGTTGGGTGTAGAACGATAACCCTACTCGGCGTCGTCTGGTACGAAGTCCGGGTCTTCTTCTGTAAAAAGTAAGAGTGGGGTGAGTACAAACGTACTCAGCAAGTCCAACCACACCCACGGAGGGGGTTATAACAGAATAATATGCATAGGTAAATCAAGGATAAGGTTACGGTTTAATTTGCAGAAAAACGACATTTTATGCAGGGGTTTATTTTACGAAAAACCTTTTAGAAATCAGTTTTTGCAGTAACACAGAGTTCAGGTTTTAAAACTGCTACCGGACTCCCCGTCCGTCGTAGCACACGGCACAATTGCCGGAACCAATTCCAAAACAACTCACACCAGCCCATCCCAAAGAAACACTAGTTATGTGACCACACCATAACTCGCCCAATACCGTGGGCTCGGACTATTCGAATAGATTCTTAACTCTGCAGAGGTGTGCAACTTTACCCACAAGTAGGATACCACAACTCGAACACCGTCGTGTCGGTGTAGATCCCAACATAGCCATTACCCACCATAGCTAAGCCTGACTAGCCATCACGGGATGCACCAAGGGGTCATTGACCGTTCACTTAGGTATAACCGGGCATAAGTCACTCGGGGCTTATCCCTTTTCCTTAGTTACCCGTTGCTCTCAGCTCTCCTGATGGCTACCACACCAACTAGTGGGATTTATGCTACGCCGTTGCCCATTCAACGGTCGAGTGGTTTGCACGATAATGGAGTTAGGTGAGATGACACACCAACTCGGTCCTTAGACACGACCAGATGGATATCTCCCTCCTTGCTCTGCCACACAGGCACAAGCACACCAATCGGCAAATCACACAGAAATGCCGTCCATCTCGTCCATACTCATCTTTCGAAATCCACATTTTATCCCTTCCCACACGCACACATTTTCTTTATCAAATAAATCATATTAAGAGTAAAGTCCTAAGCGTTCTAATATCGATTAACGTCCAAGCAAAATCAGACATTAATCTAGGTGGTCAAGGAATGGTCATCACAAATCAAGGGGTGGCTATCCAACCATGTTTTCATGCAAGTAAAACATATGCGACTTTATAAAACAGGCCATTGGGTTGTGTTTATAAAAACTAGGACAGAAACATGCATCAAAGGATGGGATTGAACTTGCCGTCTTCAAAGCCTTCAGGGAAGTCCTGTCCTTCGGGCTCGGGGTCGCGGAACGGGTCCTCGTCCACCTGCTCACAGCACTGCTCGTCAATGGGTTCTCCTTCGTTCACTCCGTGGTCTACAGCGCACACAAACAAACATTCAATCAAAACAAAGATTTGTCGTCGAGCTCGAAACGGGAACACATGAAATATAGAGCATAGAGTATTATTTTTGAATGGTTTCTGAATGGTAGGGCCAAAACTGAGTTAAGAGAGGCCTGGTAAAATTTTAGGTTAATCCGGGGTCATTTGGCGCATGAAATGATAGGTCAGGGGAGCGTTTAGGCCCTAAACAGGGGTCCAGGGACCTAATTGTAATTAAGATTAAGTAGGCAGGGGCTTGGTTTATATTTTAGAAACTTCATGGGTCAATCTAAAAGAGTCAGGGGCTTACTTATAACTAAGTTTATATGGTGAGGGTTTGTTTTGAGAATATAGCAGAAGAGGGGGTTCTAATTGCAAAAATATCAAGAGGTGGAAGGGTTCTTAAGGAAATAGGAGAAAGGGAGGGGGTTCTGGGTGAAATCGCCCTTCTTCTTCCCCCTTCTCGCGTCCCGAACAGGGGAGGGTGGAGGCGGCGCTTGGCGCCGGCGATTCGGCGGCTCTGAGCCTCGCCGGCGGCCCGGGGTAGAGGGGAAAGGAGGTGGGGGGCCCTGCGGGGTCGATCCCCGGCCTCACCTTGTGCCGGGGTGGGGCGTGGCGGTCCGGCCACGGAGGCCAGCAGCGGCGGGGGTGAGTGAGCGGCGGCGGCGGTGCACGGTTGCGGAGAGGGGGCGTGGGGTGGCGGCGCGGTTCGAGGTGGCGGTGTGGTGCTCGGGGGCTCGGCGGCCTCTTTTATAGCGGCCAAGGCGGTGGCGGGGCTGGGCGGCGTTAATGGCGTGGGGCGGCGAGGCGACGCGACGGCATGGCGCGGGAGCACTGGTGGGGCGTCAATGGCGTGCGAAAACGGAGCGGCGAGGCGACGTGACGGCACGGGCAGGCGGCGACCGCCGCAGGCGGCGCTGTGCCACGGTCGACGTTGCTGTGCAGCGTCAACGGCGGTCGGCCGTGGCGTGACGCGCGCGGGCCAGGGTGAAGCACGGGGCGCAGGCGAGCGGGGCTGGGCAGGGTGGAGCTGCGCGCGACGGGCTGCGCACGGGCCGGACGGCGGGGCGCTGCGCGCGCAGGTGCGGCCAGGCGGCCGTGGCGCGGCGGCGCGGCGCTCAGGCTGAGGCGCCGAGCAGCTGCTGCGGCCGAGCGCGTGTGCGCGCGCGAGGGGGGGAGGCAGCAGCAGCGCGCGCGCGGGGAGGAGGACCGGGCCGGCCAGGCGCGCTGCGTGACCGGAATGGGGTCCAAGGGCGGCTCGTCCGGGGAGACGTGCTTGATTGGGCACGGTCGGGCGGAGCAGAGGGCGAGGGGAAGGGCGCGGGCCAGGCGCGCGCGGCAGAGAAGAAAGGAAGGAGAGAGAGGGAGAGGGAAGGAGAGAGAAAAGAAAAGAAAAGAAAAGAGAAAGAAAATGGGAAAAAGAAAAAGAAAAAGGAAAAGAAGGGGAGAGAGAAGGGAAAAAGGGGAGAGGGAGGGAGGGATCCGCGCCGGGATCACGGCGCTGATCGCGGAGCCGGTCGGCCACGCTCGGCGTCCGGGCGCGCGAGAGCGCGACGCGCAGGTCGAGGGGAAACAGGGTGCTGGATACGGGTGTCGGGTCTTTGGGGAATCGAGAGATCCGGCGGAACAGGGAGGATTCCGGACAACTGGGGTTAGGGTTTCAAGGGGGGGTCTCGAGCTCAACGACGAAGCAAAATTTTAGCGCACGATTTATTTTAGGTAATTTTTGGGATTTTACAAACCTACCCCACTTAAAATGAATCTCGTCCTCGAGATTCGACTGGTTCCTAAACAGGTGGGGAAATTCCTTCTTCAGAGCATCTTCGCGCTCCCATGTAGCTTCTTTTATTCCGTGTCTGCTCCACTGAACTCTGCAAATTCGTACTTCGGAGTTTCTGGTTCTCCTGGCGACGGTGTCTAGAATCTTGACCGGTATTTCCTGGTACCGCAGGTCTGGCTGTAAATCTATTGTTTCTACTGGCACGTGCTCTGCCTCGGGTACCCTCAAACACCTTCTCAACTGCGAGACATGGAATACTGGGTGTATATCCGACATTTCTTCTGGTAGTTCCAAACGGTATGCTACTGCTCCAATTTTCTTCAGAACTCGGTATGGTCCAATATACCGAGGGGCCAATTTTCCTTGTACCTGAAATCTTCGGGTCCCTCGAATGGGTGATACCTTGAGATACGCGAAATCTCCTGGGTTGAAACTTATTTCCCGTCTTTTCTTGTCCGCATAGCTCTTTTGTCGGGACTGGGCTGCTTTTAGCTTTTCTCGAATCTCGGCGACTCTTTCCTCTGCTTCCTTTATGAGTGCGGGGCCGACTAGGGCACGTTCTCCAACTTCTGACCACATCAGAGGGGTTCTGCATTTTCTTCCATAGAGAGCTTCAAACGGTGACATGCCCAAGCTTGCTTGGTACCCGTTGTTGTATGAGAACTCGGCGTAGGGTAGACTCTGCTCCCAATCCTTGCCATAAGTGAGGACACATGCTCTCAGCATATCCTCCATGATCTGATTCACCCTTTCCGTCTGACCATCCGTCTGCGGATGATAAGCGGAACTAAAGTCTAGCTTGGTGCCCATGGCTTTATGCAAACTCTTCCAAAATCTTGAGGTGAACTGGGTCCCTCTATCTGAAACGATTCGGCTGGGCACACCATGCAATTTCACTATGTTCTCTATATAGAGCTTAGCTAGCTTCTCCCCGTCATAGTTGGTCCGTACGGGTATGAAGTGAGCTGATTTAGTAAGGCGATCCACTATTACCCATATGGAGTCATGTCCTTTCTGGGTTCTGGGCAAGCCCACCACAAAGTCCATTCCTACTTCATCCCATTTCCACACCGGGATGGGTAGGGGTTGCAGTAATCCTGCCGGCTTCTGGTGTTCAGCTTTGATTCTCTGGCAAGTATCACAACGGGCGACAAATCGTGCAATATCTGCCTTCATCCCATTCCACCAATACTTCTGTTTTATGTCCATGTACATTTTGGTGGATCCTGGGTGAATTGAGTAGGCCGAGTCATGGGCTTCATCCATGATCATCTGCCTGAAATCTCCTTTCTGGGGCACACAAATTCTGTCTTTATACCACAACGTTCCCTTATTATCAACTCGAAAGTCTGGGGCCTTATTTTCTCCGGTTTGCCTCCGGATTTCCATCAGTCCTTCGTCCGAGCTTTGGGCTTTCCTGATTCTTTCCTCCAGAGTGGATTGAACGTTCAGCACTTGGCTGGAGCCTCGAGGGACAATGTGCACATTTAATCGTGCCATTTCTTCTTGTAAATGGTCATTCTTAGGCCCGTAAGACTTCCGACTTAGAGCATCAGCTACTACATTTGCTTTCCCTGGGTGATAATGAATTTCCAAATTATAATCTTTGACTAATTCTAGCCATCTTCTTTGCCTCAAGTTCAAGTCCGGCTGGGTGAAGATATACTTCAGACTTTTATGGTCGGTGAAGATTTCACACTTATTTCCAATCAAATAATGCCTCCAGATCTTAAGTGCGTGCACTACGGCTGCAAGTTCTAGGTCATGGGTCGGGTAATTTTGCTCATGAGTCCTGAGCTGACGGGAAGCATATGCAACGACTTTCCCATCTTGCATCAGCACACAACCCAATCCTTGTCGGGACGCATCACAATAGATGACGAAAACCCGATGAATATCCGGCAGGGTTAGCACTGGGGCTGTCGTCAATCTTCGCTTCAACTCCTGGAAGCTCCTTTCGCACGACTCCGTCCATGTGAACTTCTTTTCTTTCTTGAGCAGCTCTGTCATGGGCCGGGCTATTTTAGAAAACCCTTCAATGAATCTCCGATAATACCCAGCTAATCCAAGAAAACTCCTGATCTCACTCATATTGGTCGGCGGCTGCCAGTTGGACACTGCTTCGACCTTCTCGGGGTCTACTGCCACTCCTTCTGCGGTCAAAATATGACCAAGGAAGGCTACTTTCTCCAGCCAGAACTCGCACTTGCTGAATTTGGCGTATAACCTATGCATTCTCAGCTTCTCTAGAACTACCCTCAGGTGTTGCTCGTGCTTCTGAATACTCTTTGAGTAAATAAGTATGTCGTCAATGAAGACTACGACAATCTTATCTAGCTCGTCCATAAACACTTTGTTCATGAGGTTCATGAAATAGGCCGGTGCATTTGTCAGTCCGAAAGACATCACTGTGAACTCAAACTGTCCGTATCGGGTGACAAAGGCTGTCTTCGGGATGTCGCTTTCCCTAATCTTGAGCTGAAAATATCCGGACCTTAGGTCAATCTTGGAAAAGTACTTGGCTCCTTTTAACTGATCAAAGAGATCATCGATCCTGGGAAGGGGGGTACTTATTTTTGATAGTGACTTCGTTTAGTGCCCGGTAGTCTACACACAACCTCATACTTCCGTCCTTCTTCTTGACGAATAGAACCGGGGCTCCCCAAGGTGAAGAACTTGGCCTGATAAAGCCAATCCGTTGTAGTTCCTCTAGTTGTTTCTTTAATTCTGCCAACTCGGAGGCTGCCATCCTATACGGTCTCTTGGCTATGGGGGCGGTTCCAGGGACAAGATCAATGACAAATTCTACGTCCCTATCTGGTGGCATACCGGGAAGCTCTTCGGGAAAGACATCGGGGTACTCATTCACTACTGGGACCTCTTCCAAGGACTTGGCTTCCATGCTAAACACCATCGGGTTTGCTCCACTTTCCCGGGTATGACAGGTCACTCGGACTCCCTCTGGGTTTGTCAGATGTACTACCTTGTCCGTACAACCTATGAGGCCATTATGTTTGCTTAGCCAGTCCATTCCGAGGATCACATCTATCCCTTCTGACTTAAGCACTACTAGGTCTGCTAAAAACTCTACCCCACTTAAATTGATCCTTACCCGTAGACAACCCAGTTGACACCTGATGTCTCCTCCGGGCGTCCGGGTTAATAGGGGTGTTTTTAGTAGTACCGTAGGTATTTTATGTTTCTCCACAAAGCTCGAGGATATGAATGAGTGTGATGCTCCAGAATCAAACAGTACTGTTGCAAGAGTTGAGCTGACTAGGTACTCACCGAGTACTACGCCCTGGGCTCCTTGAGCTTCCTGTGCGTCGATGTGGTTGACACGGGCTCGTCCAAAAGACTGCTGGGATTGCCTCTGCTGGTTGTTGTTGTTGTTGCTGTTGCCACGGAGGGGCACTCGGTTGGCACCGGTCAGAACTGGCTTGGGTCCGTTCACTGTGTTGGAGAAAGCCGAAGTAGCAGGCTTGTTCTTGGCATAGGGGCAGTCGGCGATGAAGTGACCCGTCTCACGGCAGTTGAAGCAGGCTCTCACGTTGCTGTTGTTGTTGGTGACCTGGCTCGCATTATTCTGTGAGGCCCTCATGGTGTTCTGGCTTCTGGGTTGTGTGTTAGGGGCCCGTGGTCCTGTCACTTGAGACTGAGTTTTGTACTGCATTGGGGCTTGGGACCTTGGTGCGTTGTAGCTGAGACTTCTGGTCTTCTGAAAACGATCCTGCTGGCGAGACTTACTCTCCAGAAACTTGCGTTTGTTCTCTTTCCTTTCATCAATCTTAGCCTTTTCGGTGAGGATTGCCTTGTTCATCAAGGTGTTGAAATCAGGATAGATCTGAGGGGTGAGCAGGGTCCTGAGTTCTGGGTTTAGTCCCTTCTTGAACATGTCCTGCTTCTTCTCGTCGTCGTTCACTTCATCTGGCGCATATCGAGACAGCTCCATAATCTGGTGAGTATATTCTTCCACCGACATACTCCCCTGCTGAAGTGCGCGGAACTCATCTGCCTTGCGCTTCATGGTGGCCGAGGGGATGTGATAACGGCGGAACTCCCTCACGAATTCATTCCAGGTGATGGTGGAGGCATCTCTGGCAGCAGCGCAGTAATTCTCCCACCAGGCTAAGGCAGTCCCGGTGAGTTGATGTGCAGCCAGAAGAACTTTATCTCGATCCTGGCACCCAAATGGCTCGAGCTTCCTCTGGATCACGCGGAGCCAGTCATCTGCATCCAAGGGGTTGCTGGATCCGGCAAAAGTGGGTGGCTTGGCCCTCAGAAAAGCTGTCAGCTTGTCATTAAAGGTCTGCTCTCGTGGCTGCCTGTTCACTAGAGCATTGGCCAGTGTCTCCAGTATGAGAGTCTGGTTATGGATTACTTGGGCCAGGTCCACGAAAGGTGGTGGTGGTGGTGGTGGCAGCTGTGCACCATGATTTTCTCCTCTGCCCTGACTCACTTCTTGTTCCTCCTGAGGATGGTTTTGCCCGTCAGGGTGTATTCCTGCATCAGCGGCTGCAGGGTCCCTGACTCGGAAGGCCCTTGTGATGCTCCGGGAAACCATCTGCAGAACGAGTGGATTGGGACTAAGATTAGGTGATGTTTAAGTTGGTTAAGTCGTATTTTTGAAAAGGCAGTATCTATTTACTGCCGGCATGCACACAATCAACAAGCAATCATCACAAACAACAAGCACAAGCAACTTTATTACAGCAAGGGTGGTACAACAAGGGGCAAGGTCAAACGCGTACTACACGACCGGGTACACAACTACAAAAGAAAAGGGGCACTGATCTTCTTCGGACCACACGGCTTCATTCCTTGACGGTCGCTAACACTTTAGGCTGACTCATCGGCTTGAGTGGGTTCCTCCCTCGGAAGGGAACACACGACCTCCGGGGAAACGAGTGGTCCCGGTTCGCCATCCTCTAGACCTCCGTTTTCCCGGGGTTGCGTTGTGGCTTCTCTTGCGGCGGCGGCCGTAGTCCTTCCAGGATTCTCGGGTGGGGCTAGTGGGTTTCCAACGAGTGGTCCCCATCCTATGACGGGCGTTCCGAGCAGAACATGGTCTTCTCCTATTGCCGGGACTGGGGTTCCACTGTTAGTCCATTCTTGCATACGCTGGTCCCGGGCTTGCCTGAGGCTTTCCTGAGCAACTGCTTCACTGCTGACCGCGGCTGCGGCTCTTGCCTCGGCTTGGACTGCTCGGATCTGCTGCAGTCTTAGCGCGAGCTCTGCTTGCTCGGCTCGATGGGTCTGTTCCCTCAGTAAGTTGGCTTGCTCGTCAAAGAGCTGATCCAAAGAGGCTAGGTAGGTAGCTACTTGGTACAGGAGGATTTCTTCATGGCGGCGCCGTTCCAGGCTTCTCATTCGAGCTTCCCAAACTGGAGTTCTGATGGCTGGTGGGAAGAACCTCATTGGTGTGGGGGTGAGGTGTCCTTCAAAAATCCGGCACAGGTAACGAAGTACTTTCCTGACGGCTAGGGGATAGGTGTCCTGGTGCCTAAACCCTGTAGCAGTCACTCGCCATGACAGGATGTCGGGGTAGCGGTCACTTCTGGCGACGACTAGGATCACCCTGCAGCGGAGAGTGCCATGATGCTCGTACTCTCTGCTGTAGTACCTTGGGCGTTCCGTGACGCCAAGGCTCTCCAGGGCGTTGATCAAGAGGCTGGGGAAGCCAGGTGCAGCTTGGCAGTCGCCCTGGGTCCATCCTTCCTCAGCCATCTGAAAACAAAGATATGGTGAAAAACTTGCACAATTATTTGAGGTACACAAAGGGGAGATTATTTTTATTTATGGCATCACGGTGGGGGTACAACTTCATGGGTACATGATTATTAGAGCAAAGGTTCAAGCTTAGAGACTACTCCTATCATGGGGACCCTTCCTTGATCCTAAGAGAGCGCTTCTTCAGTGGGAGATATTGATCTGTGGTGTCATCGGTCTGAGTACCCTTATCCCAATGGGTTTCCTCGGGCTCTTCTTCTTCGGTTTGAGTTCCAACATCCCAATGGGTTTCCATGGGCTCTTCTTCTTCGGTTTGAGTTCCAACATCCCAATGGGTTTCCATGGGCTCTTCCTCTTCGGCCTGAATGCTTACATCCCATTGAGCCTCTTCGGGTTCTTCTTCTGCGTCTTCTTCTATCCATCCGCCTATTCCCCAGCGAGCCTCGCACCTCCGCATCCGAGCTTGGAGAGCGGCTAGCGAGTCCTCAGCGCGTGTGGCTCTTGCTCGCTGTTCTTCCAGTTCTTCCTCTTTTTCATCCATTTGGACTTGGAGGGCGGCTAGGGAATACTCGGCATGGAAAGTCCTCGACCGTTGTTCCTCCATCTCCTGGGTTGCTTTTTCTGCTCTGTGGACCTGCTGTTTCAGTTGTGCTGCTTGCTCGCGATAGAGCTCATCCAGGCCGGTGAGATAGATGGATAGGTGAGAGACCGTGTCTTCTAGGTCTTCTTCTTCTCTTCCAAGTCCTCTCATCCTGGCAATCCATGTGCGTCCTCTTCCTTCAGTCGGCGGGAAAAATCCCATAGGAGTCCGCTGGAGATGATGCCTGTAGATCACTCGGAGCCGTCGTAGGGCTTTGCGGGCGGCTTTTCGATAAGTGTCCGGAAAACGGAACCCAGTGGTGGAGATGAACCAAGGGTCCACATCTGGGTAGCGGGTGCTCCTAGCTATGAAGATCATCAGGTCACACCGAAGAGTGCCCTTGGAGTCGTACTCTCGGTAAAGAAACTCTGGCGGATCCACAACTCCAATGCGTTCCAGGCTGAGTATTAACAACTTTGGAAGGCCGGGCTCTGCGAAACAGATCCCGCCGATCCATCCATTGTCAGCCATCTGGAACAGGGCAAGAACCAAAGGTAAGTGTTTGTGTGAGGAAAGGATTAAGGATAGAAAAGTCCTAAGGTGAAAGGTCCTGAAAACGGGTTTCGCTCCTAGGGTCACGTCCTACGGCCAACCTACGGCTCTGATACCACCTGAAGCGTCCCCTCATAAGAGAAGACTTAAATGTGATACAAAACATCAGTCCCAGGAGGCTGATGCCACATTTATTACATCAGATGGTTCAAAACCTTACAAACCTTGGCGGACACTCGATACAGATGATAATAATAATTAACCAGGCTACGACATAACACCAGACCGCGAACCACATAGGGTCTACTACGGGCTCAGAGTACTGCGACAGCGGAGGCATCTCAACAGGGCCGGTTCCACAGGCAAGGTTGGGTGTAGAACGATAACCCTACTCGGCGTCGTCTGGTACGAAGTCTGGGTCTTCTTCTGTAAAAAGTAAGAGTGGGGTGAGTACAAACGTACTCAGCAAGTCCAACCACACCCACGGAGGGGGTTATAACAGAATAATATGCATAGGTAAATCAAGGATAAGGTTACGGTTTAATTTGCAGAAAAACGACATTTTATGCAGGGGTTTATTTTACGAAAAACTTTTTAGAAATCAGTTTTTGCA